>NC_136067.1:1870601392-1871801392 GCF_964261635.1 Lissotriton helveticus | reverse complement strand
TTTCCAATTCTGCCTTCTATGCCGAATTAATTATATGCAAAGATTTGGCTCTGTATTGATTGTTATGTACCTATATTCGTTAATTCTAAGATGCGTCTACATTCAACTATTTTTGGCTTTATAATAAATCCATAAACTGGAATTCGGAGTCTGTGGTCCTTTAAGTATGACTAAATTGTAAGTATAATCTTGAAGTGTTTATTCTCCTCGACAACTTTCAGCGGGAAAATAAAAGACCCTCAGTGCTAAATTTGGAAGGTAAGACAAGGTCTCAATTTAGCGTAATCGTCCTGTTGGGACTTCCCAACCCTCTTACATATCCTCTTAAGTCCTGTAGGGGGAGTGTGATTACTTTGCCACTGGCTTCATAGAGTTTGGGAGGTAGTGGGTATGGAAAGGATTACAGATGGGATTAATCACACACTTGCCAAATGTGATAAGACCTGGGGATCCACCGTGGCCTATTTGTCTTCGGAGTTCATTGAGCTCACATGCCCAAGGTACTTGGGTTTCCCACTACCCCCTCCACACCCGCCAGCGAGCAACCCCCCCAGGACAAGGAGAGGTTACCTCTTGGCTAGAACCCTACTTCGTCGAGTACTGGGAAATGAATAGGTCTCTGACTCTCTCCTTTTCTATTCCTTAGTTTTACTTTCTTACCTCCTTTTCTCTCTCTCCTCTATCTTCTACAATATATGTATAATCCTTCCTATTCCCCACCGGCCAGTAGTTGTAGGTGGGTGTTGTTTTTAAAGTTGGCCACCGAAAACTTCAATAAAAAGATTTAATCCATGAATTCAGATGGCATATTTCTGGTTGATATATCTTTAGTCAGCCAACGAAAACAGATTGCATAGTCTATGCTGCACATAAAATTAATGTAGTTAATATTCAGAAAGCAAAAACAATATGCTAGGCCCATTGTTTTTGGAAATCAGCAATTTAAATAATATATGCGTTAGTTGGAACATGTTTGCCCTCGCTATGAGGGAGTTCTGCTCGCAGGCAACCAGTCCTGTGACCAAAAATCGATCCAAGAACTTTAAATACTCAAAAATCCAGTCACCTAAATGGCCCATCTGTGGTGAGCATGATCACAAAAATGTGAATGTCATTGAGTAGGCTCTTTTCAAGCCCCACTTTGCTTCAGTCCTGAATTGAACATGTTGTGGTGTTCCTGTTTGGCTTACCCTCTGGCTCCTTAGATTCCCGAGCTAAAATGAGTTACTGTTACCTGAACCTGCACATTTTATCAGGATAGCCATATTTCTTGACCCTGGACTTTTTTGTAGCACGCTCTTGTTTTAAGAGCCGCTCTGTTTTACATTGTTTCCACATTTTCTGACCTTGTACTATTCAGAACCATCTGATTTCTTCAGCTTTCACTTTTTTTGTGCTTACCCTTTTCTCAGTCCTTGCCATCGTTATCTGCTTCCTTATTTCCCAATGTGCTCCTTTCCTTCCAATCTGCCTTATTTCTGTTTCCTATTGCGTGATATATTTTACTGCTTCCTTCCAAGTGTTACCAAGGTATTCCATTCTTTCCTGTTAAGCACTACTCCCCTCTACTTCCTAGTCTATAATGATGGTGTATCTAGTGATAAAGTCATGCTGTTTCTGCATTACATGTTCCTGTGTGATTTCCAGGATTCATCTGCAAGGCCGACAACTTAGGCGGTGTTAAATATTTAATAGAAAAATCAAATCTAGTGTTTCATTGCAATGGAATCACTATCAAAAAATTATATTTTGCACAATTCCATATATATAGGTTTTATTGATCTGATCAGCCCTCATTTTCCACATCAGTGTCCTCTGGCAGTTTCTCAAGAATCCAGGAGCTCAGTTTTTCAAGCTCATCTCTGCTGAGCTCGTGATAAAGGTTTGGAATGCTATGGAAGGAGGTTACCACACCCAAGGAGCTCAACACGCGGTTGGTCTCTTCACCCCATGAGTGCATAACTAACTCATCTGAGGTTCCATGGCACTGGTATAGCTCTGGAAGTCTAATGGGATTGTTCTTAAGAGCCTGAGAATAGAAAAGAAAAATATATCAGAGGTATGGCAGACAAAAAGAACATTTATGACCAACGATCAGAATGCAAACTTGATCAAGAATTACATACAGACAATGGATAAGCACACACAAGGTAAACAAGTAATATCATATCCATTAACAGCTGTTCAGTACGAATTGTATCTTATAAAGTCAACTACAATGAAAACAAGTTAAATTTAGAATAACTAGGTAATCTATTAGCTTGGCACAATATCTCTGATGAAGGAGTAAAACAGAACGGTTAAACAAGACACTTGAGAGGGAAGATTGAACAGTTATGCAAAAAATGCACAGGCACAACGAATTGCACAATTACCTACTGTGAAAATATAGTAATAAAGCAGAACATATTTTTCGAAATGGCACTAAGAGAGAAGAGCATTTTGAGAACATGTATTCTCATATCCAGGTATCACAACACTTTGTTGTGACTTGCACACATCGTTAAATGATTTAGGGGGGACATACACTAAAAGCTGTCCTTTTTCCCTTTTTCCCATTTTTGATGTTAAATATTAATGAAATGTAAGTAATTTGATAACAATATGGTGGAGGATTTTTCTGATAAGGACAATCTCAAAATTGCTGACAGCAATTGAAAGTTACATCAAACCAGCATTTAAATTGGATTAAAGAGATTTATTCAAGAAAGTTATGAAGTAAATGTTAACAGGCCCATTATTTGGAATAAAGAAAAATGTACAAATAATCATTGAAACCTTATGGGTTCAATTCACAAAAAAGTTGTATATCGTAACCGTACAAGTAGCTTATATATAGACAGATTTATAACTTTTTGGTATTCAGAAACATTTAAAGTGCTACTCTCGGAAGGCTGTTACAGGTTCCCAGGCATACTATTGGGATATATGCCCAAGGTTCCTAATTCCTTGGTGAGTAATTCTACATGGCACAAAATTATGGACAGTAGGAATTGAACCCACCGTCCAAATGCCCATATTTGCATTTCTTCTGTAAGGAAACCTATTTTCCCCAAGGATAAAGCTCTTCCCACACATACCACCAAACATGAGAGTGATTGGTTCTCCTTCCCATTGTGGAAGAGGAGTTACTCCAGCCTTTCATTGGAGTAAATCTTCACCAATTTCAGGGATGGAAAACATTTGGGTAGGAGTTTAAGAATGCTCACAAACATGTAAGTTTCTGGGCATTCCTAAGCATGCAAAGCTAAACTTGTAACATCCAATTATCATCCATGCATGGGATTTACTACTGTGGATTTATCCACATTTGTGTCGGAAAAATCCAATTAGTAAATCTATTTACATAAGGCAGGATTTCCCTTATGGATTGATATCAGGCGTAATGTTGCCATTTTTGGGCTGTAAGCATAGATATGGTTCTCTCCAACTCTCTTTAATTAATATGTAGAACATCTCACTAACTTTCTAAAATATTAAGACTCGGTTTCTCATGGCACTATGAAGGAGATGAAGAGAAACACTGAGGATTTATGGATGAATTCAACGTAACTCTAAAAAAAAAAAAAAGACACGTTTGAATTTTTTTCCAGAAACTCTCCTTCAACGACTATCATGTAACATTTTCAGCCAAGGCTGCTTTAAATGTTTTGTTTGCATAGGATGGGTTTGGTCAATATAAGATCTCTGGAAAGTACCCCTGCTCTTTTGGGTGCCTTATTAACTGGGTAAGGATGTGTTTGTGGAAGCTGTTAACTTCTGAGTAAGCAAGAGAAGAGTGTCCTGGTGAAAGACTGCCGGACAGCGGGAGGGTGGTGTGTATAAGGGAGTAAGAAAGAGCTAGAACAAAGACAACTTAGCACTCTCTGGAACTTTTGTGATGGATCAAACCTTTTATCATTGGACTTTAAAATGGTAGCTCAAGCAGTGGTTTCATTAAGAACTGATTATGGCCATGCCCTACTGATAGTTGTTCCTAAACTACACCTAGCTCATCTGAAGGCAGCACTACAAGCAGGAGTGAAACTCATCACATTAGTAAAATATCCAACAAACATCACACCAGCCCTTGCCACTCGCAAGATATACAATGTAGGGGTTTCCGTGAATGAGGACAGGGAGGACGAGGAGGAGAGAGAGACCATGGCGAGGAGGAGGCAGCCCGGAGACACTCCAGCAGGAAAGTGCCTTTTGGAAAATAATTAAATTAGGGAGGGTGGAGGGGCCGGCTAACTCCGCCCCGTTATCGGGGTGAATTTGCTCTTGTATTGTACTTTTCTCGTGTAAAGCAACACGGCACTCCACAATCTAGTACACGCTATAGAAAACTGTATACATAAATACGTAAAATAATTTCTAACCAGTGATATAGGTAACTATCAATAATTTGGTTGCAAAATGTAAATGCAATGTAATAAAGAATTAAGTGACTAAGAAAGCTTTGCAAAGCTAATACACTGAGACTACAATTGTGTTGTACATTTTGTGTGACATTTTGCAGCAGACTCTAAGACCAGAGCTGCACGTGTCATGTACTTTCCATCAGGATTGAAGACAATTAGCACCTTGGAACTGAAGGACCAATCTGCAGATTTTGGGTAATGCTGCAGCTCAATCTCTGATTTTCTTTTCTGAAGGTACAACAGAATTCAGCAGATATTTTATTGATGATCTTGCAGGCAATAACTTTCAATTAGCCGATGGGATTGAGCGATGTGTGTGCTTTGAACAGATCTAGACTCAAGAGCAGACATATTTTCCATGTTATGTTTTAACTGAAACAAGTTTATTCCACAATGATCCGTGAAAGAATTTGCTGAAGTTTGAGACAATTAAGCCATGATGTTGACAATGTACTTCAGTTTGTGGGGAACTTTGGACTAAAAAGCATCCTACCCAACATCAGACCCCAAGTTTAAGGAAAGACCAACATCCTGCTTGTCATGTATATACCATCCATTATGTCAGCACCAGCACTTTCAATAATTTAGTTTACAAAGCTGAATGTCATTAAAGTTACTGATAAAAGATTTAGACATACCTGATAAACAATTGAAGATTTATTTAGAAAACTAGATAGAGCAAAGACTCCAGCTACAGTCGGATGATATCGATATGCTAAATGCATTGCCATGGCTCCTCCCATTGAAAACCCACCTTTAAAGAAAGAAAATGTTTGATGAGCGTACTCGAAAACAGTAAAGAAAATTCAGCAAAGCATAAGATTTACCAACCGTGAAGACTTTGACAACTATTTCTACAACCAAAAGCTGCAATAGTGAACATCGCAGTGCTCCTACCATGAGCCAGAACTAGAATGACCAAGCACTGGAACGTAATGTTCATCAACCCAGATGACTCTACTAGGTGCCCCAATTTCAGGTTAACAATCTCTTCAATTATCCTGGTCAGATGTGTTAGTGTTCAGAAAACCACAAGGTGCTAGCAGAAATGAAGTGCAGTCATCCTATGGGGCAAAAACAAGGTCAGATCACCTGCACTAGTATGGAAATGCACTAATATATTTATCATGTGCACTTGCTCTACATGTGAAACACAGAAAAACATTTTACATATAACATCCTCTAATATAAATTTTGTTTTTTGCTCTTAACTTGCATTGCTCTTTCTGTCTGCTGTCCAGGTCTGTTTCAGAGATGATCATATTGCTCTAAAGGGGACTATAGTAGGCTAATTTTGCTTAAATGTCTTCACAAGACTAAAATAATTTAGAAAATGTTACTTGAGTGAATCCTGAACTGTACAATGGAAAATTAATTCTTGAATTTTGTAATACCACTCACAACCATTTTCTCAGATGACATGAAAACTGATATTACCTTATTTTTTGATTGCTCAGTGATACAACATAGATTCTTAGTTGTCTGGGGACTGGTGTGGGTGTTAACATACATACATACATAGTTATGACTCTGATTAAGCATGATAATTTAACTTAAAGTTGAAAGAAAGTGGGGTATTAATTGTGGTGGATGTGGGTTCAACACAAGGAATAATATGTTAAACTTGTCAGGGTAAAATACTGTTTCAATAATGTAAACCTTAGCTCAAACTCCTAATAGATGTAGCACTAAGCAGAAAGGCTTAATATCTGAAAATATGTGAAGCAATACAGTCAAAAATTCAAAACAGAACACAATAAATCCCAAAGGCAATTTAGAAAAACAGATACAAATTGATGGAGTAAAAAGACACCAAAATAACAAACATTCAATAAGGGGAACCAAAGATGTATATTTTTAAAATGTAAGGCAAAAAGCCAGAAGAAAAAGTAAATCATCAATCAATAGTCCCATTATGTGGTTGACCAGGACCTAGATGTGCTTTCAGGCCAACCACTATGGCGTGCAGATCAAATACATGAAGCAGCGTTGTCCAGGTCAAAGATTTTACATTCAGTCTCTGAAATGGAAGTCAAAATCCTCCAGTAGAGCAACATTGTTGTCTGTATATGTCACAGTCATCTCAAAGCCAGAGACCCACTAGATGAAGACCCACTTAAGCCGTTGATTTGGATGGGAAAAGTTATAAGCGTAACAAATTCCACTTTCATGGCAGATGAAGTCCTTGCGTCAGGCGGATACTTTTCTTGCCTTTACTGGTCAAGATTTCTACTTTCGGATGTAGTCTTTTTTAAAAAGAATTTCATACCCCTCCAGTAAGGCAGAACTGAACTGGTATCTGACAAAATCAGAATTAGACACCTTTGCCGTGAAGTTCTGCTGATGCCCAGAGGTCTTGAAAATCCAAAATGTTTCTAAAAACTTTTCAGAGTTTCTGGAACAGAACCTCTTGGTCACTTCTGAAGCCCCTGGGTCCTCAGGGCGAGGATTCACTCCAGCAGCGCCACCAAGAGGATCTACGTCAATTGCAGTTGCTACTGATCAGCTTGGCATGTCAGAAAGTACTCTTGCAGCTTGCTTTGTCCCTGTAGCCACATACAATCAATCAATCAATCAATAACATTTGTAAAGCGCGCTACTCACCCGCTAGGGTCTCAAGGCGCTGGGGATGGGGGGGGGGCTGGGGGTGGCTGCTACTGCTCGAAAAGCCAGGTCTTGAGTTGCTTCCTGAAGGAGAGAAGGTCCTGGGTGAGTCGTAGGTGGGTGGGGAGGGTGTTCCAGGTCTTGGCCGCCAGGTAGGTGAAGGATCTTCCTCCGGTGGTGGTTCTGCGGATCCGTGGGACGGTGGCAAGGGCGAGGCTGGCGGAGCGGAGCTGGCGGGTTGGTGTGTAGAACGTCAACCGACCCTTGTAGTCCTCTTTTACTCTTGAGTACAAGTTGGAGCAGGTCCAGTAATTCATGCTCTACAAAAGTCTCAAACAGCAGGTTCAGTCCTCTTTTGTTCTTCTGCTTGTCCATCCAGGGGTATGTCTAGAAAACGAGCCTTCCGCACCTGCTTCGCTACATCAAACTAGTATGGGGGCAAGCTCTCTTTCACACTGGGATATTGCTAGGCTGACTATGGTGTGTCCTGAGATCAAAGGGCTTTGCCTTCCAAGGCTTCCCCTTACACTAAACTGTAGCTGGGCAGTCGTCACCACTGCACCTGTTAAGTAAATTAATGTCCTGAACCCTCCCAGATTTTCTTCCTGGGCTGACAGGTGTTACATACCTCATACCCAGGCCATCCTGTCCAACAGACCTAAACCACTATCTTGCTCTGGGTGCAGTTTTCACACTACATTAAGGCCCAGCCCCTTTTGATTGAGTCAATCAGTGAGACCACATCTTCCAAGGTACGATAATTCGGCATCCGATTGTTCCACATAATGCGTAGCATCACCGAGAATTTTAGTTGTGCCTTGGCCCCCAGTTTGTGGAGTTTTTCCATTCTCCTAATGAGCTTCCACTGAAGCAGGTCTCTAGCCTTACACACATCAGACTGGAGACTGAAGGAATAACCTTTGGCGGTGGGAGACCCACACTTCAAAGCAATATCGAAGATGGTCCATTTACGGCATATGAAAGAAAATGTACCAGGATCTTCCTTGGCTTTGATGCTTCAGATTCCTTTTAATTGGATCCCTGTGTTCTCTCTGGATCTCCTGTCCGAGATTATTATCAGGCATACCTTTGAGAACTGTGTCCCATAATAGTGCTATGATAAAGGTTTTCATGTCACGACCTTCCTCTGTCTCCGGGACAGTTAGGATCTGGGGCTTATTCTTCCAAGAAGGATTATTGATCCTCTCTAAATCCCCCCTCAGACCTTGATTTTGCTTGGTTGCATTCGTCTGTATATCTTGTTTGACCAAGATGACCTCTTCCTCCAGTGCTCTAGTCCGCACTGCTACCTCATCCAATTTCTGGGAAAAGCTAGGCAAGAAGCTCGAATCCTCAACTGGTTAACCTTAGATACCTCAAGCCTACTCTTGATCTCTGCCTTAAGCCCCAGTAGGATAGCTGCCAGTGACTCCTCCGCCTGTACTCCAACCATCTAATCTGCTAAGTGTCCCAAAGTGGCAACTCTCTCCTGCTGATCCTTCAGGCAGAGCTCACCCACCTGCTGGGACCTCTCTAGGGGAGAAGAACCTCAAACCTGCTCCTGGTAATGATCTGTGGGGCGTGCTGGGTAGGGCCATTCATAGCTGGACTGGTTACTTAACTAAGTATATACGTACTACTCGCATCTGAAGAAATGTGAGGAGATTCTGTATCCTGGTTTCTTCTTCCCATAGCCCCCTCAGGCGCCACATCAACACTTTGATGAGGAGCAGACAAGGCCATGTCTTTGAGGAAGGAGTTGAGGGATGGTGTCACTTCCTGAGGTTTTTCTTATTGAGGTCAGGCTTCATGTAGGGTCTGGGTGTGGTGAGGGGGGGGTGCATGCTGTGGGCTAGCTTATAGTTTTCATTCATAACATTCCCTCCCAGGGGATGTTTTTAGGCATTTATAAATGTTAACCAGTAGTGGGAGGGTTCCCCAGGGTGGGATCTGGGAGAGGCCACTGGGTGGGGAGCAGTGGGGGGAGGGGGACAACAAAAAAGAATGTCCCCAAGATTATCAAGCTGCTGTTTTTCTAATAATTTATTTCAAAACAAATTATACTACAGGAATAAGGGGGGGGGGATGCTTAGAAATCAAATGGGGGTAGGCAAAGAGATTTGCTTTTTAACTTGTAATGTTAATGGCCTTAGGTCTAATGGGAGGCACAGATTTGTGATTCTGTATCTTGAAGAGAGTATGGCCCATGTTACGATCCTGCAGGAGATCAATGTAACAGCAGAGTAGAGCCCTGTCTTCTAAATATATATGGATTGAGAATTTTCGAGGCTCGTATCAAGCATTGCAAAAGGGTTACAATTCTTTTGAGGAAAGAAGCAGAGGTGGAGGGGTTGTGCTAAAAAAAGATAGCTCAGGTAGGTAGATCTTGGCAGGTATGAGATGTTCCGATTATGAATTCATATGTACAGGTTTTTATGGCCTGAACGCCGATGAGCCTTCACACCTTTCCACCCTGGAATGGAACCTGGTGGAGTTTTCACTACCGATGGTGCTATGTGGGGCAATTTCAACACAGTTAGATATCAGTCTCAATCAATCTACCAGGAGAGATTGTATCTATACACCTAAGACTAGGCAGGCTCTAAGAGGTATGCTACAGGACTTGAGGTTGGTGGATGTGTTGTGCCACCAAATGGGTTAGACCAGGGGGTATACATTCCACAGCAAGAAATATGGTCATTTCCCAAGGCTCTGCTATTTTTTTGTGGAAAGTGCCATAGCAGATAAGGTTAAAGAGGTCAAGCACTTGCCTGGGCATATCGCCGATCATTTAGCTGGGACTATCCTGTGTCAGTGTCCTGGTTATAGGCAGAAATCTATGTGAATGGTCAATCATGCCCTTCTCTTGGATGCAGAAGTTGGATCGGCTCTGAAAATAACTAGTGGTGATTTTTTTCATTGATAACTTAGGATCTGCTTCCCCTGCTATAGTCTAGGATACTTCTAAAGTCTTCATACATGGGGTCTTGCGAAGTCAAGCATATTTTCAGATTCAATCAGAGAGGGTGGAGTTTATCTCTCTGGAACACGAAATAGGGACATTGGAGGGTTCCCTGCAGGCGCAAAACTCTCCTTTGGGCAGGGATAAAGCAGGGAAGAGGTTATAAGAGGCGCAGCATCATTTTAAAATCAAGCTGGATAATCAGTGCAGGGAGGAGTGACAGGCCAAGTGTCTAAATGTTTTTGAGTATGGGGAATGATCAGGATCACTCTTTGCATGGAAGACGAGATCAGAGAGGTCTAGGAACAGCAAGGAGATGATTATTCATTTGGGCGGGGGAACATCTCCAAAAAAGGAGGAGAAATGCAAGAACACCTGGTCTTCCTTTTCTCAATGGTTTATACAGAGTAGGTCTATCCAGACCTTGATAGGCTCAGGGAATGGTTGAGGGGCAGGGGCCTTCCTGGACTCACAGAGTTGGGAAAGAAGTCCCTTGAGGCACATGTCACTCAGACAGAAATTTGGGAGCACCTGAAACATGCTAAGAATGGGAAGGTGACGGGCCCAGATGCCATTACCCCTGTGCTTTAGAAGCTAATGAAGAAGTGGTTGTACCCATCTGGGAATAAATTGTTAACTCTATTTATACGAACACCCAGACCTGGATTAATTGAGGGAAGACACGTTTGTGTTAATCTTAAAAACTGCTAAAGATCCTAAAAGTGTAGATTCTTATCAGACAATTTCTCTACTAAATGCCGACAATACATTTTTTTCCAGCATTCTGACCAGTAGGTTGGCCAAACTAGCTCCTCAATTAATCCACCCCGATCAGAAGTGTTTTGTCAAAAGCCAGATCCAAGAACTCACTCAACAACTAATTGACTCCCTCAACCTAGCCACTACCTATTCAATCCCTTTGATAGTGGCTACAATAGATGCTGCCAAGGCGTTCAATGAGTTTGCTGGGCTTATCTATAGGAGGTCTTGTCAGCATTAGGTTCCAGCCCGTGTTTTATCTTGAATCTCCAGAGATTATATGGAACCTGTGGAGACGTGTGGCTCAATGGTTAGAGCGGCAGACCCTGATGCAGAGGTCTAGCCCGGGACCAGGGTTCAATTCCCCGCCTCGGCGGGTCTTGGGCTCCAAATTCCACTGACCTGATAATTCTCGCCTCGGTGCCTATTCCAATCATGGAGTCCCACTCTGCAACCCTGGGCAAAAGCTTGCTTAATCTCCACAACGGCCCCCACAACGCTAAGGATGCCTGGCCTCCACCTTGGGGGTGCCCAGGAGTGGACACCTCACAGGGAAAGCCAGGATGGGTTCCACAGTGGTATTCGTACAAGCGCCTTGAGACCCTTGCGGGTGAGTAGTGCGCTATACAAGTATACATTTTTTTTTACATTTTAACCTCATCTGCCTGAATCCTATTTAATGGTTTCTTGACTAGGAGTTTTGGGATATCTAGAGGCACGAGGCAGGGTTGCCCTCTTGCTCCCCTTCTGTTTGACATCTATATCGAACCACTTACCCAGTTACTCAGAAGGTATCAACAGGTATTCCCCTTTTCCTCGCAGCACTACAGGAAAAAGATAGCGCTCTATGCTGATGACCTTATAATATGCACATCAGATGCTGCCCAGACTATCCCTAGGGTAGAAAAGCTAGCTGAGGAGTGCAGGTCTTTATCAGGATACACTGTGAAAACCGCCAAGTCTGAGGTTGTGTTGAAACATTGATTGCTAATTGTAATGGGGAGGTTAAGACTGATATCAAATATATGAGCATCTCCTTAGTCCATGCATTGGAGGCAGTCCCTACACAATCTAGGGAGGGCGGTAAAGGAGATCGATCTGCTGCTTACTAAGTGGAGGAATTTGCAACAGATTATGATCAAGTGAACTTGATTAAAATGTCGATACTCCAAGTTGACATCTTTTTAATTGTATCTCATTTATGTTTCCCAGAACGGCTATAGATAAAATGTTGGGAAAAATAAAACGTTTTATCTGGGCTACTGGTGGAGTCAGGCTCTCATAGAAACAAATGAGACTTGAGTTCTTATTGTATGGCTTTCCAGTTTAAGAACTGTATGATGCTCCATGGGACTCCTGATAGCTCAAACTGGAGTAAGATCTTCGCAGAAATGATCACAGAGCTGGGACATACAGGTTTCCTTTATAGGTTCAGGGCCCTGACGTTTAAAAAAAAAGTTTGGAAGTTTTAAAGGCTGCATTCATCCTTTGGTACAGAGTCAGGAAGACTCTGGGTATTAGCTACTATTCAGAATTCACACCAGTTTGGACTCCCCAGGTACGCCAGAGTGTTTGCTGGATGGGTTGAGCTACCCCCTTAAGAAAGGCTTGGATAACAACCTGGGGGAGGAACTGTTCACAGTGCAGAGTCCATTACCTTAGGAAGCACTTAAGTCTAGGACTGGGGTTCCCTATCAAGATTTAAATACTTGCAGCTCTCCTCTTGATATGCAAGTGCCGATCAGAAGATCAGTGGATCTGGGAAGTTGAGTCACTCCTGCAAGATTTGAGGCCCATGAACAAAGAGGTTTCCATATTGTATTGGAAGCTCCTGGAAGAGGACAATAGAAAACTGGAGGCACCATATGTGGTTTGGGAGGAGATTATCCTAGGTTCTGAGCTATTACATCTGTGGCTAGTATCTTTAAACTTGTTGTATTAGACGTTTCAGCAGGCCAATTTAAAAAGGAACCATTATTTCACCCAAAATAGAATATTTTGGACCCCCAAAGGATTGCAAGGTTTGTGCAGTACCCGAACCCAAGATGCAGCCATCTTGAATCAAACTATGAACACATGGTTGCCACTTGTCCCTTGATCAGCAGGTACTGGGAGACCAGGAGTAAAAGCACTGTGGAAATTTTGGGATTTAGAATCAAGCTGAGCACCACACTGGTGTTTTTTCGGGTAGATACTGCATCATTCAGCCTCATGGGTAGACCTCAGTGGTGTCTGCTGTTCTATCTAGTGCCGGACTGGCATATTGCTCTTCCGGCAGGCAACTCAGTGATGAGTCAAGACAGGCTAGGGAGTAGAAGTGGAGGTATTGCAATAATAAATCGCTCCCAGTTGAAGGGTCGAGTTGAAGCCATTACACAGCTTCCGGCGGGAGCTATGTTATTTACCTTTAAAATCAACAATATCTCCATCTTTCATGGACTATTGTTATACCGTTCACCCGGACCTAAAGCGCCCTTTACTCAGGCTCTACAGACTTTTTTTGAATCGTGTTTAGAGTCCTCCACTCTTACCATTTTAGGTGATTTTAATTTTCACCTAGAACTTAACACCAGTTGCGATACCACTAGGCTACTTGACAACCTGGCTGCCTATGGCCTTACACAAATTGTGTGGAAGTCAACCCACTCGGCCGGTCATACACTTGATGGCATTTTCACTAATAATCCCAATATTACTCTTGTCAAAATCTCCCCATAACCATGGACTGACATAAGGCTGTATATTTTAAAGTTAAACACATTAACCCCAATCACCTCACCTTAAATAGACCCTCGGTCGTAAAAACACAACCCTGGCATAAAATAAGGGGAAATGATCTACAACAGGATCTTGACATCTGCTCGCCAGTACTGGTCATTGATAACAATGAAGCGGTTTTCCAATTTGAGGACTAGATTAGACAAGGGATACATCATGTAGTTCCAGAAAAAATCTCTAGAACCAGAAGACGTCAGGCGACATCTCCATGGTATGGACCAGGCCTTAAAAGCATCAAATCTAACTGCAGGAGTACAGAACGAATTTGGAGATCCGATTATAGTAAGGAGCACGAACTAGCTTATAACTTAGGCTTGGAGCAATACAAAGAGGCTATTATAAGGGCCAAACAGGACTACTTTACTGCTAAAATCGGGGAGGCTAAAAACTCCTCAAAGCCGCTTTTTAAATCAGTCCCAGCTCGATCTCAGAAATGAAATGAAATGAAATACCAGTATTTGCAAAGCGCACAGCTACCTCCGAAGTGGTGTCCCGGCGCAGGGGGCCCTCGGGAAGATTGAGCAAGCTATTGCCTAGAGTCACATGGTGCTGGGCTAACCTGCCTCGGGCACTGGGGATCGAACCGTGAACCCTGTAGTCCAGAGACGGGCACCCTGGTCGCTGAACCACACCTCTTCCACAAGCAACTGTCCAATCAGTTTAGGCCTGACCAAGCCATCTGTAATAAGTTGGCTAGTTTTTTTCAAACGAAGTTGCAAGTTATTTATGATGATCTCCCCCTTACAGTAAATACAACTACATCTAGTAAGTCACATGTGGAGGAGAATATCTCTCAGAGCCAGCTTACCAGCTTACCAGCAATTTTACTGAACACAGTCATCCTCCTTTCTAGGTTTACTGTCAAGGAATGCAAGTTGCATTACAGTGACTGCTCCCAAAATTCATACACCCTCTTAAAATAGAGGAACCGTTAGTCGAGTCTACATGTCCGCTCTATCTGTGGCCTCTCCGCCAGCACTGTATGACATGTTTCAATGCATGTCATTTGTGGTAGTGTTGTGGTGGCATATTACACATCAAACCATCCTCCAAGTGTTAAAACAATGTAATTTGGTTCATCCTCTGGACTGTCTATGGTCATTTTCCCAAGATGTCTTCCAGAAAATGTAGACTCTATTTCTAAAAAAGAATTTGCGCGGAACAGCATGTGAAAAAAATTGGATCAACTGATTTGTCTTTGAAGGCCTAATGCCGGACACAAAATGTTACAAAATTAAATTGCCTTCCATAACTATTCTCAATCTGATTAAGTGTGTCCCAGATTGTTATAGCAATCTTGATCTAATTGTATTTTAAAAAAAATACACATTAAGAAAAAAACCTAAAAGTCATATGCTAGAATGTATTTCGAGAAGAAATTGTATTTCCTCCTGCTGCAAATCACTACAAATAAGTGGTGCCAATAGGGCTAGGTCCATGTTATTTTAATATTGTTCAATAGAATAGTACATGAATAATACATATTTTAACATGACATTCCAGTCCAATTGTAAAGCATTAGTACAGTGGTCTCCGTTTGGTTAGGTTTATTTCCTCAATCAAGGTAATTTAAACAGTTAACTATAGAACAAGAGCAGACACCAGGTGTCCAATGGTAATCCTTTATAAGTTCCCGCTATCTTTATAGAGAATTATTTTATTTCTCTTCAGCAGAACAGGCAACATGTTTTGACTCAACCTTCTTCAAGGCTGGTAGGGAGAATGGTAGGTTAAAGCTAAAGAATCCTTATGACTGATTCTTTATAATATTACCTAGAAGGAAGAAGGGTAAGGTACTAAAGTAATGCTCTAATCAGTTATGAGTAGAAAGATCTGCAGCATAGATGCAAGTAGTAACAGTTCACCCTATCACTGTTTTCCGTCAAAAGATTGAGACACATTGACACTGGTGAATATCGAACCGTCACTGAGCACAACCAACTATTTAAGTATTGCCTCTCAGCTGAATTTCCATAGAGTATCCCAAATGCAGAAACTCTTTTACCCAGTACTTCGGTGGCCATGAGAGCCCAGTGCGATCTATGTGGCAGTCTAGAAGCTCTACGTGTTAGTACATTACAATTAAACACTGGAATGAAAAATGGTGATTATTGCATCCACAAATGATTACAATAAGGTGAGGATCACAAATATGACATGACTTCCCAAGTATATATTTTACTTGGGCTGATTCAAAATAAAAATGTATACTTATTTTTATGTCAATTTTACTTTGTTTTATTTTATAATGAACTAACATCTTTAATGCAACAAACTGTTTTAACGAAACAACTCTAAAAATGTTAAAAGTAATAAGAAAGCATTCAAATGTATATAATAGCAACTTCACTTGGGGTATATTGCATCTTACTTTTTGCAGAGGTAAGGAAAAAACAATGTGGGGGGGCCCTATTCACAATCATAAATGTACACATGTCGATCATGTGTGAATATATTATTGTGCTTAAGTGTAAGTCTATATGTTTCCACTATTTGTGAATTTGGATTTAGTGTAAATGCAGACTTCCATGTCTCCACTACCTTAGTAAAACTGAAATAACTTATTTAATACTATTTCAAATTGAGTGTTAATATTAAATTGCTGCCTCCATTATTTTATATGGGAGTTGCAGAACCTGTGATTGGCCATGTGTGGTGCTACACTTCTTTGAAAGCTGAGCTGGAGTACATTTACTACTGTACTCTGAGTATTTTGGCTTTAGTAACTTTAGAAGTATAGTTTGTGAGTATAAAATGGGTTCACACTTTTTTGGGTGGGTGTTTGTATTTGCATGTCTGTCACTAAACCTCTCCTTACCCCTCCCTAGACCCCACTCCCTTAGGAGTATTTCCCATTTTCCAGTCACTTCCCCTGGTCCCTTTTACATTCACTACCAAAATACATTTCTACCCATAGATGGCTGTTGTCTCATCACAGACAAGACAGGCGTGGCAGTGGTTTATGAAAGTAGGCTAGCGAATGGCATTTTGTAGTATGTGAGCAGTACTCCTGTAGTACTACTTTATGTATTACAAAATGCAGTTGGTGAATTGAGCCTTATGATTCAATTTAGATTAATCATTAAGTATAATCTAACAAATTAGATGTGGTCTCTAGAACAACAGGAGAAGGCATGGGTTAAGAGTCCTGATGTGAGTTGTCGGATCATTTTAACATCTTCTGTAAACTGGACTAAATATTATGCTACCAGTCATTACAGTGTTTTTCTCCTTGTTTCCAGTATTTGCTATTTTTGCTTCCTTACTGAGATGTCACAGGATGAGTGTTAGAAATGGGGGGTCTCTAGTTGGCAGAGGTAGGTACCTTTGTCCAAATAAGGACCCTTGCTTCTAGTCAGGGTAAGGGGGATACACACTTTAGATGACCGTTGCTCACCCCTTGGTAGCTTGGCACTAGCAGACAGGCTTATCCCAAAACCAGACAGTCAATACACAAACAGGCAGAAGCACACATAATGGTTAAACAAGAAAATAACTACTTTCTAAAAGTAGCATTTTCAAACACACAATTTAAAAACCATCTTTATTAAAAGATGTGGTATTAAATTCGGAGTTCAGAGAGCCTAAACTTTATTTTTCCATCTTATCCCTATGGGAAGATATGCTTCTAAAATGTTACAAAGCATTCCCCATTCTGTCCTATGGGGCAAGAACGTCTTTCAATAGTGAAAAACGGAATAGGCAGTATTTCACTATCAGGACATGTTACACACATCAGTACATGTGCTACCTTTCACATACGCTGCACCCTGCCCAGGGGGGTACCTTACGGCTACCATAGAGGGGTCAAATATGTAAGAAAAGGGAAGGTTAAGGCCTGGCAAGTGGGTGCACTTGCCAAGTCGACAAGGCAGTTAACAACTTTGCATTGACACTACAGTGGCAGGTCTGTGTTACCTTTCAAAGCTACTCATGTGGGTGGCACAATCAGTGCTGCAGGCCCACTATTAGCATTTGATTTAACAGCCCCGGCACACTTAGTGCACTTTACTAGGGACTGACCAGTAAGTCAAATGTGCCAATCATGGATAACTAATCATGTTCACAATTTACACAAAGAGCAAATGCACTTTAGCACTGATTAGCAGTGGTAAAGTGCCCAGAGTCCTAAAACCAACAACAACGGGTCAGCAAAAAATAGGAGGAAGATGCAAAAAGTTTGGGGATAACCCTGCAAAAAGGGCCAAATCTAACAACGAGGCTAGAGAGGTCATTGCTGGTCCTGGTGAAGCTGGTGTTGCATTCACATTACCAGTGCTGCAGTGGCTGAGGCTGTGATCGTTTACTAGTCCCACGGCAGCCGATGCTACACCAGAAATCTCGAGAAATCTGAGGTCTTTGCTAGATAAGTGAGCAGAAACTGTCTACATGCATGCAAAGAACCCTTGTTTAATTTGGTATCAATGTATGTCTAACTTATTAAACTGTCTGAGACTAAAGGGACAAGATACTCAGAGCGGATCATCTACCCAGTGAAGATTCCTCAGACTCCAGCTAATAAACTCATTATTTTTTGTGTAACCGATAAAGAGCTCTCTCGGCGTCATGTACAATTACTTGAGTTGATATATTGTGAAATGTAGGTCTGAAAGAACACAACTCGTGCAGAACTACTCCCCTCATTGAAGCCCTGTGGAGAACTTCCAAGGTGATCTCACATAGGTTTACTTTAGAGGCGTGTTAACCAAGTGACTCATGACAGGTCAATGCATTTTGGTAACAAAAGTCTGTTGATTTAGCAGTGCATCTAAATTAGAAATAGTGCAATTATTATCCAAGTTCTGGACTGTTATTCAGCACAGTAGAGTCAACACAGACACATATCACTCTCTGAATATACAGCAACACCTTTGCTAGTAAGTGCTGTATGGTAGTGATTGGCGTTATTGGAAAAGTGCAGGAGTATTCCACGACGAAATTGGCAATTAGTGTATTTGCTTCTCCACATGTGACGAATGCGTACCTGCATTGTTCCTTTTTATTTTAGGTTACTTCTTAGATTTTGTTTGTAACTGATCCCCTTGTCATGGGATCATTGGGTGGTCAATGCGGTATACAGCCTTTACAACGAAACTTTTACAACAAACTACCTTTACAACGCAACTTTTACAACGCAAACCATTACAACGCATAGCGCTGGGGGCGCTCTAGGATAGGGAATAGGTTTAATGTACTATCCAACACCTTCCCTACTATCCACGGGGACTGGAGTTGGAATAGTAAATTAAACTATTCACTATCCAGCGCCCAAAAGCATTATGCGTTGTAATGGTATGCGTTGTAAAACTTGCGATGTAAAGGTAGGCGTTGTAAAAGTATGCATTGTAACGTCATACATCCGGTCAATGTTCTAGCAGCAGTGGTGGCCACGTGGCTTTGGGGGATAGGAGAGTTCATGCTGCCTCCTTGATCACACGCAGAAGAGGACCGCATTCTGACATTCCATAACACTATGCAAAATACATCCTTTGTCCCACTGGTGAATGATATCTGCATTTTTAATAAAAATCTTCAAACAGAATAAAAATCCTTAAGTATATATGAGGAGCATAAGAGACACCCACTACTTAGGCATGAATAACTCTACTCTTATTAAAATCGTTTTGGAACTTGTCCCATTTAGCTACATGAGTTGGCAATAACGGAGGCAAGCAAGGTTAATCAAAGAAAGTACAGGCTTATCATTGATTTTTCTTATCCGTCTGTACTGCAATCACACTAGCTTTACCCATGTTTGACATGACCAGGGTAATGTACAGCATTGATTCAAAGGATAATGAGTAAAACACAGGCTGTTTTCCGAAAGCTATTTGTATACCAGATGTCACCTTAAGTGTGCAGATAACTGCATTTGTGAGGGCAAAATCCTATTTCTGAACCCCAGAATAAGGTGTGGCAAACTCCTACCCTGATAAAAGGCATTAACATTCCTTCCACAGTATGAGAGGTTATCTATGCAAGCAACTTTACACCCAGAGTCTGTTGGAGGGCGTTCCTGGGTGGGTTCACTGGAATAAGTTAATTAATACCCGCAACCTCTCTAGTTAGGGGAAAGCCATCACACTTTAGTAGAGATTCACTCTCTGAATACATTTACAAACTTACCCCTGTAAAGGAAAGGAATAAAGTTTATTTGATGTAGGGAATATTGAAAAGCCATACACTTGTTAGGCTGGAGGAGAGGGGAGGGGTATCTACATAAGGAAATATATTTGGCCTAAGAGAAGCAGAGCAAAACAAATTAGAATAAAAAAAGTCACATTTTACCCATGTGGAAACTGCACCTTTTGAATATTCCATGATACGTACTTGGCTTGACAATGCCTGGGAGTACTCAAAGAAATCCACAACTAGCATAGACCTGGAGTAAGCCTACATACGTTATTCAATACAAGGTGTAAATTAATTTGAGGCATAAGTTATAAGACTTGTGTGTACATTTACGATACTTGTTCCTGAGGTTTTGTGAATTTCGTCCTATTTGTGTGCCAGACACGATCTCGCAATGTCTTAAGGCACAAAGCACAACGTGTGATTAAGTAATACATAAATTAAAGATGGATGCAATTCAAAAAAACAGAACGTGTTCCTTGAGCAGGGCCACCTTCTTCTAGATGTCCGGTTTGAGAAGCCTGCTGATGAGGAAATGAACACGAGCTGTTCTTGGAAACTCGCTCTGTTTTCTCGGTGAACCATACATACGGTTCGAGCGGATTGCAACTACAAAAAAATTATTGGACCCCTGGGCTTCTGTACTTTTGCAACACGCCTCAGTCCATGGTAGCAGCAGTAAACGAAGCCAAGAAGCACGAAAAACAAATGAACAAAATATAATGAAAGCAATTAAAACGGATGGAAGCGAATCGAACGTGGCTCGACCTATGAAAGCAAAACTGCAATTGAGAGAAATGTTAATAGCAATGGACACGTTTGCACATATGTCTTGTTGCCGTTCGGCAATTTGTTTTTTTGTTCACGCGCTCATGATATGAGTTGCACAAATAAAACCAGTTTCATTTCAAACACTGCATTTCATAGCACACATAGGAATGCGCATATTGAAAATGAATTCGTATTTCCAATTTTTTTTTATCGAAGTTTTGCACCCAGTTAGTCACGATCTGGCACTGCCACCGACAATTACTCATTTGCAATCTTTTACAATGCAGTCACCTTCGATGCAGAATAATATTAGGTAATGGTGCTTTTATGTGTTTCACGCACCGAAATCAGCGAAAATGCAAAAGGCCAGTTCTCTGGATTAGAGTTTCCATGGAAAAACCTGCGGTTTATCACTTTGTGGCACAAAGGTCTCTGGGCAGATACTGCACTGAACATTCAGTTCAGACAATGATTTAAGTGGCAATTTACAACTGGTGACACAATGTTATGATTCGAAAAGATAATATTTCAATAGAAGTCTAAATTGACATGATGCAGAAAACACATGCTCAGTTGGTAGATTTTATATTTTTGGCGCATTTTCTTTTTATTCTACTAATATAAACTTGGCAAGTGGAGGTGAAACGTAAAACTCTAACTAGCGACATAGTCTTGAGTGTGCTGGTTGGTCATTTTGAAATGTCTCCACAAGGTAACTAACTGGCAGCTTTTGTTGCGGTAGCCAGCCACATTTCACTTTTACGAATTGGTGACATGAATAACATTTCAATCCAGATTTTTCTCCGCGTTAAGGATTCAGCCCTTTCTAGCTTTGCAAAGAGGCTGCCTTAGTACAGCCCATGCAGCGAAAAAACAAAAACGTTATCTTCTTTCGCTCAAAGAAGGGATTTCGAGACATTTTGCCTCATTAAAGAACCACATTTTGAATATGCACTTTTTGTAAAAATATCTATCCTTGATACCCTACATTTTTTTCCACATTGTAGGTGCAGCTGCTTCAAACGTTATCCAAGGCTGACCCTTCTGTTGTCTTTGAACTTGTCAGCACTTTGTTTAGCAATTGGGAATATAGGTTCCGATATATCAAGGGGTTCTCCATTCAAAGTCTGAGGAGTAAAAAAAGAACTGCGGCGGCAGAGTTTGTAAAAAGCACATTTCGATGCATACAAGAAGTCACACATTAGAAGTTGCACTTAATTTTCCACTTGCAAATTCTAAACAGGAAGCGTGCAACTTATTATGAAAAGGCGTCATGCAAAGGTTGATCCCCACTCCTTGCAGCAAAATTTAATGGTAGTTAACCATTGGTGAAATGCAGACACGTGGGAGGGTGTGGTAGTTGTCGTGTTCTATGGGCTGCGTGTGGCATAAGTAATACAGGACACCAGATGAGGTAGGTCACCTTCTTTATTGATTATGTGGGCAGCGTGTCCCCAGCACGTCCGTCCTCTTCGTTGTCCGTTGGTTGTCTGTCCACTTCCTGTCCCCTACAGGATGTGGTGTCCAGTGACCTGGTCACTGCCCTATGACCCGCAGGGTCCTAGTGCCCTACGTCCGGTCACCCTACAGTCATGGCTGCTACATCAGTCATTTGCAAACATCTACAGTCATAGGGAAGAGGATGCAGGGGTCCCTAGGACAACAGCATGTTCTCCCTGATTTCTGGTCTGATCCCTACATATAATGTCCCAAAGGCGAGACAGATTGCATTGCAAATGCTTGTTAGTGCCTAGCTATCAACAGCTTCAGCGGTTTGTTGTGAACTCTAATGTGAACAGTCCAGAGCCAGCCAATATCACAGACTGTTTACACTGAGCCGCTGGCAACCCAGGATGGTGCTGGTGGGGTGGCAAAGTAGTTCCTTACTGTACACACAGCCAGCACATATCTGTCTGCAGCACCAACTTCTCGAATACTGACTCACTAGAGGCTCACAGTCCTACCCAGCTTCCACCTGCTGAAGGTGGCTCTTCCTAGGTACCTTACCACAGAATTCGTCACAGACTGCAATGCCAGATGTTTTGGCTTAAATTGCAGCCCCTCCCCACTATGTGACAGGAGCTGCATTCTGGGCGTAATGTCAATGTGAATACAAGAAAGGAGTTCTGCTGTCCCTCGCAGGGCAACATTAGTTCCTTCCCAGATATTTGGAAGTATTTATTGAGAGAATCCTACCTCATTAATGTACGTGAGGCACGGTGTCTGTTAATCTTTCCTAAATGCCTACCAGTTCCGGGGATACTAGCAGGAGTAAGATTTGGGCCCCTCTGTTGCCACTCCTATACCTAGCTCTGCTGCTGGATCTGCGGGGGTGGGGCATTGTATGGAGCATCCACTTATCGAAGAAGCTGGCCACAGCACCACCATCATGGACAGCCATTTTAGAGGAGAGGATTCCCCACTCAGTCCATTGGGAATTGCCAATTGGATCATCCTCAACAGTCTGATTGGAGTTAAGTATAAATAAGGATCTAAAACAATTCACTTCTCACTACACATTCTATTAAATGACCAATGGAAGGCACTCAAGTAAAGGTCATTCTATACTTTCTTAAAGAAAGTATGGTAACACTCGGTGACAACACCCAATTGGAACAATTGGGAGAATGCAAATGTGGGGAAGAAGAAAATAGTTGTGCGCATGCCTGTTGACCCAGCAACGTAACTCGGTCTGGGTATGCACGTGCACGGTTGTCTCTCATACATCCATGATTGTTCAAGGATGTAATAATGTTAATGTTAATGTACATGTATTTATATAGCGCAAATCACCGACACGGTATCTAAGCGCTTGCTTAGGGAACCCGTCCTGGTATTCCCCTGTGAGATACCCCGGCAGGGTGTCCACAAGGTGAAAGCCAGGCATCCCACCGCGAGGGGCCCATAGTGGAGATTAAGCAAGCTATTGCCCAGAGTCGCAGAGTGTGACCCAGGAGTCGAGTAGGCACCGGAGAGAGAATTGTCAAGTCTGTGGAATTTTTTAGCCCGAGACCCGCCGAGGGAGGGAATCGAACCCTGGTCCACAGCCGATCTCAGCTTCCGGGTCTGCCGCCTCTAACCACTGAGCCACGCTTCTCCACCATCTTGGCAAGAAATGTACTATGAAATGGTGATTATCTGCTGTTATGAAAAAGTTGAATAAAATTTAAACAAACATTGGATAAAGCTTTACATGTTGTTCTATCACACGTTAGTAGTGATGTCGCTCAATTAGTTAAGATTGTGTTCACACTGTAATATGGTTACTGTACATAAACTTTGTAAATCCTTTACAGAAGCACACAATTAGTTGTTTTTCAGTGTTCACATGACATATATACACAGTTTTGAATTTTGAAAAAAAAAATCACACGGAATTATTAAGTGAGATATTAAGTGACACTGGTGCAAAAGTTACTTACCTTCGGTAACGACATATGTGTAAGAAACAGTAGTTAGTGTTAGATTCCTTAGAATATCCCTAGGCGTCAGGCTGGATCCGGAAAGTTTTCGTCAGCAGTACCCTTGAGCGTTGGTAGGCATCGTCAGCGGCTCCGCGTCCGTTGTCGTGATCGCCGGGATGACGTCGGAGTACTTAGACGCCGCCCTCGCGCGCTGACGTCAGTTCTGTACATAGCTTTCCACGCCAGGAACGCAGAGCCATGATAGAAACAGACACTGGTACCATGAAACTAGGGCCCTCAAAGGGAGATACCTTAACCCAAGATATTGTTCGCAGAACGGGGAGGACAGGTGAGGCGGTAAGGAATCTTACACTAACTACTGTTTCTTACAGATATATCGTTACCGAAGGTAAGTAACTTGTGCATCTGAAAGAAACAGGTTAGTGTTATATTCCTTACCTTAGAATAGACACCCCAGCAATACCAACTCCGATGGTGGGTCTGCGAACCAAGATCACACCAGAATGTCCTGAAGAACGGAACGGCCGAAAAAGCCATCTCTCCGGACCTGGCTGTCCAGGCAGTAGTGCCTAGCACACGCGTGCAGCGAGGCCCACGTAGCTGCCTGACAGATGTCCTGCAAGGGGACTCCCCGACCCAGGGCAGTAGTAGCCACCGTGGCCCAAGTGGAATGGGCGCGCAGCCCCAAAGGAGGCTCCTTTTTCGCCAAGGAATAGCAAACCTTGATGCACTGCCTGTCCCTGCTTAGCGCCCACGTAACCAACAAAGAGCTGGTCGTCCACCCGGAACTGGCGTATGCGGTCTAGATAGAAGGAGAGCGCACGTTTTGGGTCCAGACGGTGGAGCCTTTCTTCCTCTTTCGAGGGATGCGGAGGCGGAAAGAAGGTGGGCAAGGTGATGGACTGCCGGATTTGAAAGGCTGAAACCACCTTGGGCCGGAAAGAAGGACGAGTCCTTAGAACAACCTTGTCCGGATGGACAGAGAGGAAAGGAGGTTTAGAAGATAGAGCCTGGAGCTCACTCACTCACCTGGCAGAGGTGATGGCAACCAGAAATGCAGTGTTAAGAGTCAGAAGACGTAGAGGACAGTTATGAAGTGGCTGAAAGGGAGCGCACATCAGATATGTCAGTACAAGGTTCAAGTCCCACTGAGGCATCACAAAAGGAACAGGAGGAAACATGGTGTGATGCCTTTCAAGAATCTTTTTTTTTTTTTAAATTAATTTTATTGTTTTATTGCGAGCTGATCAGGTTACATGCATATACTATAAACGACAAAAAAGCAACAAAAGAATAAAGCAAAAGCAGTAGAGAATGCTTCATATATACAGCGGGCATTACATGAAAGAGAAAAAAAAAATTGTACATTAAATACACAACAGTGTTGACTCATAAGATTAGTTAACTAGACTACTGATCCAGTTTCTCCCTCCATCCATCGCTCTACCGGTTCCCACATTTTAGTTCCCATTGTCCTTCTTTTACGTCCCTTCGTAGTATATATAGCTCGTTCCATAATATACCTTGCCAACAGGCGCCCTTGCCAAGAAGAAAATGAAGGTGGATCTGGGCTGATCCAGTCCTGCGTCACACAAGAGCGAAAGATCCCAACAGAAATAAATAACAGCTTTTTGTGATCGTCTGTCATAGATATAGCAGAGATTCCTATCAGAAAAAGCTCTGATGTAAGTATTACAGGGATTCCAAGTATCAAAGAAAGAAAATGTAGAATTTCTGATAGAGTTCTGCTTAAATGTGGGCATGAAAAAAACATGTGTACAGAGTCCGCTGCATGTAGGCCACATCTATTACAAGCAGTGCCAACTGAGGAGCCCCATTTTGAGATTTTAGCTGGTGTATAATAAAGATCATATAACACCATGTAATGTTGGGTTCTACTCCTTCCTGAGAGCAGAATAGAATTAGCCAAATGGATGGATTCCTCCATCTTAATTAAGTTTGATCCCAATTTCTCAGCCCATAGATTTTGCCTAAACAGTATATCATCTGAATGTTTAGACAACAACTGATTGTAAAAGTAGCCAATTTTCCTTCTTTGATACAAAGAGTCAATCAAGGGAATTCTTTGTAGCGATGTTCGTTCTTGCTCGGATAGTGTATTAAAGTAGCTATGCCACTGTAGGTATTTAAAATAATCAATATTCGTGAGTTTATATTTTGTTTGGAGTTCGATAAATGATAAACGTTTATTATCCTGTAGGAGGTCACTGAACTGGGTGATACCACAGTTACGCCATCTTCTCATAGTACTGTCTATACCCACGAATGGAAAGATATGCGAGGAGGCCAAGGGAGTATATCTTGTGATTCTGGGGATGTCAAAAATTCGTTTAATGACTTTCCAAGCCCTAAAAGCAGCTTTTACGATTTTAAATTTGTTTTTTTTGTAGTAACTGGGCTCAACAAATTTTAGTAAGCAGCCCTTAGCCTCTATCCCTAGAACCAATTCGTAAATAGATGGAGAATGGGAATCTAAGATCGGAGACTTTTCACTGATTATTAAGGGAGAGATGAACTGCAATACTGATGATAAATAATAGTAAAAGGAATATGGTATACCCCAGCCCCCCCTATCTTTTGGGATTATCATTTTTTGATAGGCTCTTCGGTGTCGCTTGTAGCCCCAAAGAAATCTTCCTGTCATTTTCTCCAACTGTTTGAAAATAGGCATAGAAAATTCTAAAGGAATACAACTAAATAAATATAAAAATGTAGGGAGAATCATCATCTTCATAACATTATTTCTGCCATATAAAGAAAGATGTAGGTGATTAATGCGTTCAAGTAGAATATTAGATTTCTTTATCATAGGTAAAATATTTATTTCGGGAATTTGTGAGACTGGTGAGGTGATGTTAATACCCAGATATGTTGCAAAAGGGGACTATATTGCTAAGTAATGGGGGGTTTTGGCCGGTAAATAAAATTTGCGTCTTAGCCATATTTAATTTATAGCCCGAGAAGGCACCAAATTGATTAGCCAGATCTTCTATCTTTGGGATTGCTTTAGCTATATCTGTGGTAAGGACAACCACATCGTCAGCGTATGCTAGTGCCCTATAATGTATGCCTGCTGCTACTACAGGTGTGGTATCATGTTCATGATTTAATTTATTTCAAGAATCTATTTACAACAGGGGACTTGAAAAGAGAAGGCTGATCAGGTAGCCTCAAGAAGGCTGATATGGCAGAGTGGTAGCCTTTGACAGTGCCCAGAGCAGAGTCCTGCTGGGCAAGAGAAAGAAGAAAGAGGAGAACCTCTGAAAGGGGGCAGAGAGTGTATCCACAGCCTTTGCTGTGCACCATGCCACAAATTTGTTCCACCTGCAGGCGTATACAGATTTTGTGGAGGGACGCCTGGCTGCCAGAATCACATCGCAGACTTCAGGAGGCAAGTCAAATGGCTTCAACTGTCGCCGCTCAATCTCCACGCATGTAGGTGGAGACTGGACAGGTTCGGGTGGAGGACCGTCCCCTGCTGCTGCGACAGAAGGCCCTCCTGAATAGGCAGACGAATCCAGGGATCGACTGACATGCTGAGTAGCTCGGGATACCAGTATCTTCGTGCTCAGTCCGGAGCCACAAGAAAGACTTGGGCCCGGTCTCGCCTGATCTTCTTCAGCACTCTGGGCAGAAGTGGTATAGGCGGAAAGGCATACAACAGACCGCAGCTCCACTCGCGGCGAAAAGCGTCTCCGAGCGAGTGCCACCTTGGAAATTCCAATGCGCAGAACTGATGTCATTGCGTGTTCTCTTCGGTGGCGAATAGATCTAGCCAAGGCTCTCCCCACTTCCGAAAGAGATCTTGCGCCGCGCCGGAGTCCAGACGCCATTTGTGATCCTTCATGCACCGTCGGCTGAGTTCGTCCGCCCTGGCGTTCAGGGAACTTGCCAGGTGTTGGACCACCAGGGTGACGCCCTGGTGTTCCAGCCATCTCCAGAGGTGCAGAGCCTCCTGACAAAGGGTCCACAACCCCACCCCGCCTTGTTTGTTGCAGTACCACATGGCGGTGGTGCTGTCCGGGAATACCTGCACTACACTTCCCCGGACAGAGGGAAGGAATGCCTTCAGTGCAAGACGGATCGCCCGCAGTTCCAGAAAGTTGATATGGAGCTGGGACTCCGCCGGAGACCAGAGGCCTCTGATCTCCGCCTCTCCAATCTGGCCACCCCATCCCAGGAGGGACGCATCCGTCACTACTACTTGCTCCAGTTGGGGTAGAGAGAGGGATCTGCCGCTGACCCAATTGCGGTTTGTGAGCCACCACTGCAACTGAGTTGCAGTGCCCTCCGAGATCAGGACATGGTCGGACAGGTTGCCCTGATGCTGTGCCCACTGAAACTTCAGGTCCCACTGCAGAGCCTGCATCCGCCACCTGGCGTGATGCACCAGGAGGATGCAGGAGGCCATCAGCCACAGGAGCCGCAGCGTCAACCTGACCGAAACTAGGGATAAAGGCTGAAAGATCGGAATCAGAGCCTGAATATCCCGAACCCGCTGTTCGGGAGGATAAACCCGAAACTGCGCAGAGTCCGGAACCGCTCCGATGAAAAGGAGCTTCTGAGAGGGGCACAGGTGTGACTTCGGCATGTTGATGAAGAACCCCAGCGAGTGCAGTAGTCTGGAGGTGGGAAACTACTGTTTGGGGCGAGCCTGCCTTCAACAACCAGTCGTCGAGGTAGGGGAAGACTGGAACCCCTGATCTGCGCAGATGAGCTGCGACCACTGCCATCACTTTCGTGAACACCCAAGGGGGGCTGATAAGGCTGAAGGGGAGCACGTTAAACTGAAATTGCTCGTGGCCTAGCGTGAACTGCAGGTAGCGCAGGTGGGCCGGCAGGACGGGGATGTGGAAATATGCGTCCTGCAAGTCCAACGCCACCATCCAGTCTCCAGGGTCTAGGGCAGCTAGGACCTGAGCTAAAGTCAGCATCTTGAACTTCTCCTTCCGGAGGAAGCCGTTGACGCTCCAGAGGTCCAAGATAGGGTATAGGCCTCCTTTGCCCTTCTTGGGCACCAGAAAGTAGTGGGAGTAGCAACCACATCCTACTTCTGGCCCAGGAATATGCTCGATGGCCCCCTTGCAAGTGATCCCCCGACATGCGGTGGCATTGCGGTGGCATGGCTGGAGGGGGTCGCCTAGAAGGGGAGGGAGTAGCACCTTCGGACGATTTGCAGCACCCACCTGTACGACGTGAAAGAGCGCCAGTGGAGGAGGTAATGGCGACCCTGCCCCCCACTGGCATCGGATGGGCCTTCAAGGTCGGACTAGGAAGGCTTTGATGCAGATGCTGCAGGAGCGGATGTGGACTGACCTTGCCGTTGTCCCCCAGTACCGCCACGGCGGTTACGTCCGCGGCCTCGTTGAGGCTCGTTCTGCGGCCTGTGGCTGACGGGACGTGTGGGGGGGCCCCTTCCTTGGCCACGAGATTGGCGAAAAGCAGAAATTTGCTGGCGCTGGCCCGACAGGCCCAAGGACTTGGCCGTAGCCCTTGAGTCCTTGAAACGCTCAAGCACACTGTCTGCTTTGTCACCAAAGAGGCGACGGCCATCGAAGGACATGTTCATGAGCCAGGCGTGGCAGCGAACCGCCACAGTCGTGGAAATCACCCTTCCCAGCGAGTCCGTGGTATCCAGTCCTCACCTTATGGAATAACGCCCCGCATCCTGCCCTTCCGCAAGGGCTTGGGCGAGCCGGGTCCGGGCCTCCTCCGGGCACTGAGGCAGCACGTCCGCAACCGTGTGCCACAAAGAGTGGGTATAACGGCTCAAAAGGCAAGCAGTGTTGATAGACCGCAACCCCAAACTTAATGAGGAGAACAGCTTCTTCCCAAACTGATCAAACCTTTTGGATTCCTGATCCGGGGGAGCGGTCGGGACAGAAAGCTAGGGTCGCACTGAAGTGGGCGGTGGCGTTGGGCCACGTTCCGATCCACAGGGGGCACTGTGGAGGGCTTGGACCACGTGCCCAACAGAACGTCCGTGAGGGCCTCATTGAACGGCAGTAGAGGCTCCGAGGAGCTTACTGGTGGATCAAGCACCTCAGTGAGGAGATTAGTCCTCACGGCCGCAGCAGGGAGCTCAAGAGCCAAGGCCTTAGCTGCCCTGCGCAACACCACACCATAAGTGGCACCCTCCTTCGTAGCCATGGAGGGAGGAGAGATGAATCCAGTGTCGGGCGATGTGTCCAGACCACTGGCCTCCCCTAGCTCATCTGCCAAGTCCTGACTCAACTGGCACTGCTGTGCCAGAGGGTCCTCAGACTCCTCTCAGTCCTCCCCTTCATCCGTGTCCTGGTAAACGGGCTGGAATGACAGAGCAGGTTCGTAGATGAAGGGCTCACCCATCGACGCCGGAGACGGCGCCGTTCTGACGCCGGACCCGGACTGAAACTAGGGTAGTCGTCGTCTGAGGATGGCGCCGGGAGCGACACCATGGGGGTCAGCGCCAGCGGAGGGGTCGTAAGGTCAACTGGCATCGACCGGGATCCTGGGACGAATCCCAAGGGGGCCGGCGGCGTCGGGGCCTAAGTCGATGACGGCGCCGGTGCCGAAGCACCCGACTGCGCGGGGCCGGAGCCAACCGCCCGCCTAGGCCCCAAGTCGGGTCTGCGGAGCCCGAAGGCACGCTGGCAGGCCTCAACGGAGGGAAATGAGTCCTCATGGCAATGAGGAAGTCGCAAATCTCCTCCGGCGTCGCTCGCAGGCCAGGGACCGGAGGGTATGGGCCTGAGGCGGCGCCTGAGGCTCCGATGGAGCCGCGCGGGCCATGTCGCCCGAACCCTCAGCTGCGACGCGCGAGCAGCGAGGGGAGTCAGAAGACCGATGTCGCCTCTTCGACTTCTTCTTTGAGTGCCTTGACTTACCGGAGGACTTGGAGCCCGACGAGTGCTGGCGATGACTCGACGAGAGACGACTGCGGCTCCGTGACCGGTCCTCGAGCAGCTTGCGGGACCGCTCCCGCCTAGCTTTCGAAGTCAAGGCCCGGCAATCGGGGCACGACTTGTCGTCGCGGTCGGCCCGGAGCAGTAGAGACACCGATGGTGGGGGTTGGTCACCGACATCAGGCGGTGACAGGCGCACACGGCTTGAATCCAGGCATCCCTACGGTAACAGGAGTCGAAGTGTATTCGAAAAAGATCCAAAACAGATCAAAAAGTTAGTTAAAAAATTACTAAGAGTACTGCTCATCCCGGATCTGCGCTTGCTGGCGTGGAAAAAAGAAGAACTGACGTCAGCGCGCGAGGGCGGCGTCTAAGTACTCAGACGACCTCATCCCGGCGATCACGACGTCGACGACGGACGCTGAGCCGCAGACGACACCTACCGACGCGCAAGGGTACTGCTGACGAAAACTTTCCATATCCAGCCGGACGCCTGCGGATAATCTAAGGTAAGCAATCTAACACTAACCGGTTTCTTTCAGATTTTACCGTCAGAGTTTGATCAAACACAGTTGTGGAACTCTCCCTGCATCATTACATAGAGCTACACATGACCAAGAATACCGTATGACACAACCCGAAGGCTTAAACTAAGGCAGGAATGAAGGCATAGACCTGAAAGCATGTCAGACATTTAAAATGAATAACACAAACTCAAGATCTTGCTGATTGATGATGGTTAACAACTTCTAAATCAATCAAGAAAAAGAAAAGGGTTAGAAGTGACAGGCCTAATTTGTTCTTTTGTTTAAAAAATACATTTGAGAAAATACTTGGATATTCTAAAAAAATTGGCATGATCTTTTTTCCCTTAAAGTAAGGATGGATACTCAGATTAAATATTGAGCACATCAAAGTGATCAAAATCACAGACTGCAAAACACACAACCGTTCTCATGAAATAAGCAATCTGTTTCCCACTGAGTGGAGTACATTACAAAGAGAGAGAAGTTCCTGAAGCTCCTTAAACATTTTTGGGAGACATGAATAAGTTGCAAACTACCAAAGTCTACTTTTGGAAAAGCAGCCGATTGAACTGGGCAGCCATGCAAGGGTTAACATTCAGCACTATTTTGTTCAACAGTAACACATGAATCATTACTACTGTGGGTACCTTAAGAAACACATCATACTTAGGAGTTCAGAGTCTAGGGGTCCAGTCAGAGCACCAATGTGCATCTCTCAATCAAACAACGCAACAAATGAATGCATTTTTTGTTAAAGGAATAACGCCATGCCAAGAGGATTGAAAGAACATGGAGGTGTTTGGAGAAAACTGGCTCTAACTATACAGCCCCAGGATTGGCCAATCTGCAAAACTCTGAACACTCAAATACGACAGACATTTATTTTGTTCAGTGGAAAAAGCTCGGCCCATCTTTGTCACTGGAGTCACAAAATCCATATGTTGTCTTCTGTGCAACAACAGGTGTAGTAGACTTAGTAATCTTGCGTTCTGTAGTTATTTAAGAACATAAGACCTGTTTTGGATTGGTTGTGCACATCACACAACTATGTAACATAGATTAAAAATAGGGCTCACACTATATTTGTAAATGAGAAACAGCAACACTATTAGCATGGCATCATGACAAAGATACTCAATCCTGTAGACCGAGTACAGAAAGAAAATAAACTCTGAAAAAGAGTCTTTCAAGATGAATAAAAAGAAAACATTCAGAAGTAAAACAAGATCAAAGACACTTCTCTTATGAAAGAAACAACTTGCTGCACACACTGAGAAGCAAACTCCTATGTCAAAATATAATGTGTTCGCTCGAGAGCTGCAATCTGTTCCTGCCATGGGGAAAACCACACTGTTTACATGTCTTCGGGCGAGCATTCACCAAATTAGCTGTACTAATGAATCCACTTTTCAGACCCTGTAGAAAAGGTTACTTACACGTGCTTCCTTTTCTTTGCATTCAGGCAAAATTGTACCATTTAGAAATGGATGTCTGCAAAGATCTTACTGTGCCTAACAATTACCTTTACTTGAAATATCTATCAGATCAAATGACTAAAAAACAAAGGCAAAAATAATTCCCAATGACTCTCCAAGCCAAGGAATGTCAAATCAAGCCAACGAGTAATGTAGATGAATCTAATGAAAAGAACCCATTTCAAATACGTTTTCTAGCACAGGGATTACTAAAGCGTTTTTATTTGTTGAAGGAGCTTCTATTAAATTTTTTGGGGGTAGGTTAGTTACGATTTTTTCCTCATTCATTAACGCAAATATCTCTGGCACTACAGAGACATTCTGATTCTCATGAATGGCAGGTTGAAATCATTTTAGTTGAGAAATGTATGTTTAAATATGCTATTGGAAAATGTTGTTTCCACCGAGATCATTTTCACAGTACAGATTACGGTCAGAAGATCACAGGACATAGAATAATATTCTGAGGTTAATCGATTGGCCATAACCTCATTGCTTTTGTTGAAAATGCACTTCATAACTTTGACATTGGAACAAGATTAAATGCATATAAGTGCTAACCCTGGGAAAGTACTATGCTACGCTCGAGTAGTTTGCGAAGTTTGTGCTACTTCGCACTACGCAAATTGCACGTAGCACAGTGCAAACACGCGTTGTGGTAATTTTTTGCTTGCTCGCGGACCTCAATGTCAAGTTGGCAACCGCGAGCGAGCAAAAAGACAGCAACATCAAGTTGCCGATCGCGAGCGTGGAAAATAAATCTCCCGGCGAGATTCTCAACGCGGGTAGGACAGGTTTCTCATTGTGAGTGGTCGTGTCTGCTCATGACCGCTCGAGATGAGAAACTACCAGTCCGCGTTGAGAAAGCTGCCGCTCGAGTAGGTAGAAATCTACTCGAGCACAAGAAAACAACGCTTGCACTAGCAAGATGCGGTTTGCACTGAATGCACAGTGCAGACAAGCATCCGGCACTGTGCAATCACTGCGAACAGCATTTTGCCCAGTGCACTGCGTAGCTCGCATAGTGCAAAGTGCACTTTGCGTAGCTACGCGTAGTGCTACTATGCGAACTACGCCTAGGGTTAATAAGTGCATGCTTAAATAACATAAATTAAAACAGATTATAGCTTGAAACTGTATCTGAACAAGCAATTTAAAAATGTTCGTCTAGTAATTATAGAAATAAAGGAACACATTTACACAAACGACTATATATTTTCAGTATGGTATAATACTGTTAAATACAATCAATTGGTCGAAAAAAAAAAATACCTACTACGTTGCATTATCTGACCAGAATACAACCACAAGAAAATCAGCCCAATCCAAATTGCATTTCTTCTCTGCAATTTCATGGCAAAATCACTAGCAGAGGATTGCATGTTTGATTTACTGATGCTAGCGCCTAGCTGAGGGAAGAGCAGGGATAGATAGTGGCAGCATGAGGAGACTAGCTGCTTCAGGCCCGGACCAGGTGGTGTATGAGAATAGAGGCACAGGAGATGATTACTTTCACTTATCCACCTGTGGCAAGATGTGGGTGGGGAGGTCAGGTGCTAAGCATTATAGCAATCATCGATGCTCAAGATCAAACATCTTGATTTTTGTTCTTTCCCACGTCTAACAGAAATACAGGCGAAATGCTTGCTTTGGTATGGAAGCCAAAGGTGGAGAGGAGCCAAGAGAGGAGAGAAACAAAGACAAATAAGGAGAAACAAAAGTATGAGCTGTGTTGACCCCATCCATACCACAGATATCCATTACTTTTGCCTGGGACTTGACTTGGTCAACCATGGTGCACCGGGATCTTTATTGGGAAGTGCCAGTACTGAAAGATTTTTCAGAAAACTACCCTCAAACATACCCTAAGAGAACCAGCACATCAGAGAACAAGATGCATCTCACTCGGTTAGGCTTGCTGATGGCACTTATAGGTGTCCGGCAGAGAAAGGTAACTGGCAGAGAGATGCATTGGGTAGGAGGATAAATTAAGACCTAAAGGATGCTGGCAGTATCTCTTATGAGAGGTATACTGCTTATCTAGTGACTGACCCTGCTATTTTTCAGCTGAGTCAGCAAGAGTGGTTCTTTCTTGATTCGTCCCACTACTGCCTTTAAAAAAAGTTTACATCCACGGCTCCCGGTAGCCCCTCTAACACTCAGAAGGTGGAGACAACAATGAAAAGACAGTAGGGCACAAAAGAGAGAAAGGGGGGACGAAATTAGCTATGGAAAAGCCTGTTGAAGGTAGCACTGAAGAACTTTTAAATACACCATCAGCAACAACAGGAAGAATAACTGAGCTTGATGAAAGTCACTCTGAGGAGGGGTCATATTAACTTTAGACCCTTTAGTGACTGGGGTGAATCCAACAATGCAACCACTAATGCCATATTTAAAGTTGTACCCCTACCATATATGTTCTTAGTGCCAGTGTAACTGGAAATTCTGAAGTAAGAGCTAGACCAAAAGTTCAAGTGTTCTCAAGCTCAATACTCTTCAGCCCCAAACTTCAACGCCAATCTGCCTCCGCAGCTGCTGAAATATTCTCCTCCTTAATTGAACACATCCTTTCTATGAGCCGTTTACTTTTTCAGTTATTAATCTACCGCTCTGGACGAACTAACACTAAACTCAGAAAACATATAGGCCCAGATTTAATAAGCCTTTGCGTTGTCCTTGCGTCGTGCAAGACAACGCAAGGCAAATGCTTAAGTAAGTTTTATAAATCCACAGAAGGGGCAATTTGCGCTGCCTTGTGTAACTTTGTAAAAAATGCAAGCCAACATAGCGGCTTGCACTTCATTGCGTTACATTTCATAACGGTAGGCACTGCAAGTTCCTGTGCATCCACACAAGGAATCGGACGTAATACTTAATTTCCCAAAATCAGTAAACCCTGGATTGCGCCAAAATGGTAGTAGCAGAGAGATGCACTGGAGTAACGAGGAGAAATATATTTATTTCTCATTATTTCCTCTTTCTGTGCATTCTGCATCACACATTGAAAAAGGAAATTGCCTCCTAGGATAGGTATCCCTTCCTGCAAAAAACAATGCTGCCTGTAATGCAGGCCTCCTTGCACACTTTCGCAAGGCAGTCTAAAGTGCGCCAGCGCAGGTAGCGAGCGAATAGTGCCATATCTTAGATATGACGCTCTTCAGCTTTCTCTTATTCACACAACTCAGCAAATCAACTTGGCTTGCAGCACCGACTATTGTTAAATATGCCCCCTAGTTTGTATCTATATGTTGTTATTAACTGTAAGGACACTCAATTACAATAGCTAACTCTTTGGGGCCCATTAGAATGGGGGGAGGACTTTTGTCCGCCCGCCATCTTAGCGGTGCTGGGACTGGCCGCTAGTGGTGCAGTGGTTCCGCACCGGCGATTAGGATGCCACCGCCACCGTGGCAGTGGCATCCTCCATTCCCAGCATTGTGGTGAGCGGTGCTCACAGCACCGCCCGCCACAATGCTGGGAATGCACTGTGTGCATTGTTATGTACAAGGTGACCGGCACCGCAAGGTGCCTGCCACCATCTCCATGACAATGCAGGGGGGGTACCATAGGTACCCTCCACGTGCACCTCTACCCCCCCCAAACACTGGGGGCTCGCAAAGGGCCCCCGAAAGCAAAATCAGCATGCCTTTCCATGGCAGCAATGCTGCCACGGAAAGGCTGCTTCCCGCTCCTACAGACACCGCCACCATATATATCCCTTTTCCGCCCGGTCGACTGGTCAAGTGGCGGAAAACCGGCGGACGGAAAGACCGTCCGCCGGTCCCCCCGCCATACTAATATGGCGGTGGGAATGGAAAAGGGTGGCAGGCAGGGTAGGATGTAGGGTGGATTGCCACCACCATGCCGGCGGAGGCGATCCGCCCTACATCCTAATGGACCCCTTAGTTTTCTAATGGATGCTTTTGTTTCCATGTTGTAATATGTCTTATAAGCTATCCCTCCGCTCCATGTGTTCTGATTTAGTAAAGCAGCTCAAATTTACATAAAAACAAAGATTATGGTGAGATTGGATTATTCCTTTTGGAAATATTGAGCAATCAATGACAAAGAACTCTAAATCATGTTATAAATTAAAAGTAGTAGCACACATTTTTATTCAAAGTTGTGGCCTAATAGACAATTACATAAAAATGTAACCCATAATATAGGCTATGCGTTTAACTAGGGTTTCCACATTTTCAAAAGGATGGATTATTTTCTGGGGTCATTTTTTTTTTTTTACCAAAATATCGAAAATAGATACTGCACCTAAACACTTCGCTGACTAATCAGTGATTAGTAATATACAGTTTCAGACGCAAGACTGGTGGAGAGGCTGAGAACACCGGAGATTAAAATGCAGGAGAAAAAAAGACCCGGGAGGAATGTGATGTAACAAAGCAAAGGCCTTTAGCCAAAATAAAACAAAGCGATGGCAGCCCAGAAGGCATATTTACAATGGTATATGAAACGTATCTAAAGTAAAATCCTTATCCAAAGGGAAGGTTTACAAGTTCAGTGAAAGGAGAGCTGGATGAAGCTCAACAAGAACAGAAATTGGATTTATTTATTTAGAATTTCCCAAAAAAAATAAAGAGATCACTACGTTTATTAAAACATTCGTCCATAGAGAAGCTAAAAACACAGTGATAAAGTTCATTTTATCTCAATATACTTCGTTTGCATTGAAGAAAGAAATGAGGGGCATGTGTAACAAGCCCTTTTCCCGTTCGCAGACAGGCCGATTCTCCGAATCCGTCCGTTTGCGAATGGGAAAAGGCCTTTTGGGATGTATCATCCCTAAAGGGCATTGCAAATTAGAGAATCACAAAATTTGCGATTCTCTCTTTTGAGATTGCATTTAAGGACTCACAAATTGCGATTCCTTAAATGCGATGTAGGAAGCACCTAAATTGTGCGAATTTGGCATAAGAAATCGCGAATTACCACCAACTGAGATTTGGTGGTAATTTGCAAATCTTTGAAAAAAGCAATTTTTTGCTATTTTCAAAGTGCCATGTGGCACACATACGTTCCCTTAGGGGGTCCTTATGACACCCTTGCAATTGCATTGGCAATTTGCGAGTACCTAATGTGTACTCACAAATTGCGCATGTCTTCCCATTCCCTCCTATGGGCTTCTAGGCCTATAGGAATGAATGGGAAGCCATTCCTTAATTGCAACTCGCAATTTGCGAGTCGCAATTAAGGAATACCAAGGAATCGTAAAATATTTGCGAATTTTTTATTACGTCTCCTTTTGCGATTCTCAAATAGCGATTCTCAAAAAATCGCTATTTGATAATCGCAAATACAGTATTTGATACATATGCCCCAACATCTCCAACTCAGCAGTTGCGGGGGCATTTGTAAATCATGTTGTCTCAGTCTCCTCAGACCCACCAAGGAGCTTTGTTCCGTTAGGGCAGTGCCTGCAAAATCGAAGTACATAATTATCCAAATACTTCATTGTTTCAGACATGGCAACGTAGGAGGCCCTAGCAGGCTCCTGGTGAGTTATGGAAGCACATGACTGACAAAGTTCTAACCCTATTTCATACACTCTGCCACGACATGGTTGGCTCTCATTAATCCTCACCATAGTTGCATAATGCTTTTATCCCTTTGTTGACAACCCAGGAAAGAACACAGCTTATCCGTTCTTCTTGCAGGCCCATACCCTCCATAATCAGAGACTATAAACAATAATCTAAAATCCTGGATGTATGACTCCAGCTGATAGAGCCTTCCAAGATGACCTCCCCAAGTTTTGTTAACTGTAGAGGTTAGGCAAAAAGTTTGCAGAGTTCTTGCAATATCTTGACTGCATGTTCTCCTTCTGCCTTTTCACAGATATCTTTGTGGTTGCAGAGAAGGCTTTCCATTTAGTCCAGTGGGAGCATCTGTGAATGTAATTTCCATTTTCAAACAATACCAGGCATTTATCTCTGCATCTCAGGCACTACACCAAACTAAACGTCTTAACTTTTAACTAAATGGAGTGGAGAATTTTTATGACACTAGCCAGTAGCTGAGGCCAATGTAGACTTCAGCTTGCTAGGTGGAAAGGAAGGGAGAAGCTGAGATACTGTACAGGCACTTCTAATTCAGACATTTTGTTGATGTTTATAGTTACCATGTCGAACAAAACTCTAAGTTCCCACCAAGAAACTTGCTTTACAAATATAATAATATTTAGACTGGTCACCTTAAGGTGATCTTCCCCCAAACTGTTTGTCATCCTCCTCCATTTTTACGGACCACGTTTTTGCTTACGGTAGGACTCTGTGCAGGACCTTAGAACCTGTGCTAAAGCGCTTGGGTTCTCTCCTCCAACAATGGTAATACTGGCTTATCCCCAATTGGCATATTTAATTTACTTACAAGTCCCTAGTAAAGTGGTTCTACATTTACTCAGGGCCTGTAAATTAAATCCACTACTAGTGGGCCTGCAGCCCTGATTGTGCCACCTACTTAAGTACCCCTTTAAACATATAACTCAAGCCTGCCATTGCAAAGCCAGTGCATGCAGTTTTAAACAGCTATTTCGGCCTGGCAAAATAAAACTTTTGCCAGGCCTAAAACTTTCTTATTAAAACACACAAGCCACCCCTAGGGTAGGCCCTGGTCAGTCCAGAGTGCAGGGTGCATTGTATTTAAAAAGTGGGATATGTGCATTTACGTTTTACAAGTAATGGTAGTGAAAAACTCTTAAATTCGTTTTTCGCTACTGCAAGGCCCATCTATCCCTTAGAATAACATTGGAGATGCCTTATCACATGTTAGAAGTGACATTTTCAAATGGGAGGAGGTAAGCAGTTCATGTTTGGTGTCTTCAGAACACCAACATAAAATCCTAACTTATAATAAAGTCGGGATTTAAACTGCAATTCAGAAAACAGCACTTTAAATGTGGCAGGATGCACTCCAGTCTTTACAAAAATGCTAAAAGGCAACATTTTAACATGCCGTTGAGTGTTCTGACTACATTTTGAAATTGTGCCTTTGAGCATTTGTGTAAAGATTGGAGTGCATTCTACCACAATATAAAATTATTTAGATTTATGACCACCAGCAGTTTGCACTCTATAATGGTTTAAATTAAAAGCATCGAAATACATTGAGGATTTACTAGCATACTTGCAACTACAAACATTTGTGCTTCATTGATTGTCGCCGAGCTCGCACTGCACACAAGTGTCTAGAGCATTAGTTATACCCTAGTTCATCTCACTTTCACCGAATTTTACTTTCCGAATTGAGCATTTTTCAACAGCACAGTGTAACACTTACGGTAATTTGCTGCATATTTTTTGCAAAATGGATAGTTTCAGTTAAGCATTAACCAAATCACTTTTCAACAGCATCCCGATTAAAGCAAATGTTTACAGGGGATGACCGGATATTTTTCCTCTTGGCATTAGAGCACCATGAACACTGAGGGTTCATAATATTTAGTTTGTTTTCTTCACGAGCACAGATTCAGTTTGGGGCTGTTTAAAGAAACTAGTTTCACCTGATTCTCCTTATGGAGCAGGCATTGGAGGGGCTGTGCACTTGCTGCCAGATTGTAGAATCTTTTCTTACTTCAATAAGATGTGGTCATCGTGAATTCAATACCATGTTTACTGGGGTCTCACTTCGCAGTATAATCAGTAGAATTCAGCCTACAAGTTTATTATAGTTTAGCCACGGGCTTTTACAGCACACGAACAGCGTTTTAAACATGCCGTTTCTATTCTGTTTTGTTGATTCAGGGGGTTTACCGTGTTCTAACAAGTGATGGGTTTTATTTGGATGCATACATCGTTTCTTGTTTTAAGTTACCCATGGACACACATTATGGGAAGAGTTCTGCATGAGCTGTTCTATAATATAAATGTTATACAAGCTTGACTTGCTTCAATTATGAGTTTTGATAGGTGAACATCGTGTACTTGGTGTGCTGACAGGATATTCTTCAACCTTTTATAGTGTAGTTACCCCTGAAGAAAGGAATCTTCCCAAAATACATTGGGTAAAGATTAGAATGGTTGACAGTTACATGTCAAATGTTGTAGATATATGCTTACAGCGACTCTGTGCACGTTTTCTGAACCCTACTGTCTGCGAATAAAACATTGAAGATCTAGAAATCCTCATTTCGTTTGAATGAATATCGAAGACTTTGACAAAACTATGATCAAATGTTAAATAAGTTAAAAAAAGGTTTAAAGAATGATGAAAATAAAGGAGTGATGTCGGTACGGCTGTGCATTCTGGAAAGGATGCAGCACTTGGGCACCAGCTTTCTGTGCCTCTGGAGGGAACATGAGCTATGTTCGCACACTCAAATTAATGCCTTGGAGCATTGAATTTCTGTCCACCTGTAGCTTGCACCCTAAAATGGTTTAACCACTTGGGTGCGGCCGCGAATCTGCGCCTGTGCGGCACATTCCGATCGCGGGAGCGGTCATGACGGCCGGGAGCATCATCAGCACACGAGCACTGTGTGCCATGACGGCTCCTGGCCGTCATCAGCATGGAAGGGGTTAAATTACAAGCATCGACATACATTGAGGAATTACTAGCATACTCGCAACTACAAACATTTGTGATTCATTGATTGTCAGTGAGGTCACACGGCACACAAGTGTCTAGTGCTTTATTCATACCTTTAGTTCATCTCACTTTCACTGTATTTTACTTTCCGAATTGAGCATTTTCCAACAGAACACTGCAACACTTATGGTAATTCACTGCATATTTTTTGCAAATGGATAGTTTCAGTTAAGCATTAACAAAGTTCATTTTCCACAGTATCCCACTTAAAGCAATTGTTTACGAGGATGGCTGGAGATTTTCTGCTTGGCTTTAGAGCACCGTAAGCACTGGGGGTTCACAGTCTTTCGTTTGTTTTCTTCACAAACACAGGTTAAGATCAGGGCTATTTGAAGAGATTACCTCCACCTGATTCTCCTTATGGAGCAAGCAGTGGAGGGGCTGTGTACAGCTGTCAGATTATTTTCTTAAAATATAGTTTTACACACCATGTAATCGGATTTCATTATACTTCTGTACTTTTGCACGTTTCCTGCGGTCTCTCTGTTGTTCACTTCGCTGTATAATCAGTAGAATTCAGCATACAAGTTTATTATAGTTTGGCCACGAGCTTTCTCAGCACGCGAACAGGGTTGGAAACATGCATTTTTTGTTCTGTTTAGTTTATTCAGGGGGTTTAACTTGTTTCTATGAAGTGATGTTCTTTTTGGGATTAACACCTCTTTTCTTGTTTTAAGTTACCAACGGGCATACATTACGTGGGAGGGTTATGCATGAGTTCTATGATTTATAGGTCACCCAAGCTTGACTTGATGTAATTATGACTTTTGCTAGTAAGCATCACATACTCCGTGTGGTGACAGGATTTTTTTCAAGCTTTTGTATTGTATTGTATTTACCCCTGAAGAAGGGAATCTTCTTGAACTGCGTTGGGTGTACGTTAGAATGGATGACAGTTACATCGTTATATGTCATAGAAATATGCTTGAAGAGACTCTATGGCATAGATTCATCAAGCGAAATAGCGATAGCACTAGCTGCGAAACAGCAATTGCAATTTCGGCTTGTGCAATTCATCAACTACGAAAGCAGCAAATAGCGAATTCGCAAAACAAACAATCGCAAATCCATTTGTCAACACACATTGCGATTCCTTAACAGTGATTACCCACATTTTCTGTGAGAAATATTGCGAATTTGCAAATATATTGCGAACTCGCAAATCTAATCGCAAATCAAATTCATCATAAATCACAATTTGCGAAAATACCCAAATTCGCAAAAACCGTGTCGCAATTTAAGGAGAAGCTAAACCAGGTGGTAACCATGAAGTCCAATTGTGAAAAAAAACCAACTGAAAACAAGAAACAGGTTTAGGGTAAACCAAACGCCGGGTAAACTAAGCGCCGGGACACTCTTTGAGTAGCCGTGCGCTATACAAGTTTCAAATAACATAACAACATAACATAACAAACACACTTAAGGAGACTCAGTAGGAGCATGAGGAAAGTCACAATGCCAGGTCTCTACATCGTGGCAAGGCGGCTGAGGCTCCAGGCTGCAGCCCAGAACCGACGCAGGAACCAGGAGCGCATCTTCCGGCTGCGGATTACACTCCTGGGACAGACTGAAGAGGTGATCTACTCCAAATACAGGCTCAATGGGGCAATGATAAAGAAGCTCATCAGAGACCTTGACCCCCTGATGCAGCACCCAACACAGAGGACCAATGCCGTGCCCACCCATGTCCAGGTCCTGTGCTGCCTGCACCTCCTGGCCTCCGGAAGCTTCCAGGGGATAGTTGCATATGCAGGGGGTATATCACAGAGTACCCTGTCACGCTGCCGGATCCATCACTACATCACCTTCCCAACAACCCAACAGAACTTAATGCAAACTAAACTGGACTTCTATCACACCGCCCATTTCCCCCATGTAATTGGCTGCATTGACTGCACCCACATTCACATCTGTCCACCCGCTGAGACCGAATACATGTACCGGAACCGCAAGTCATACCACTCCCTCAACATCCAGATGGTCTGCAATGCTAAAACCATCATCACAGACATTGTGGCACAATACCCGGGGAGCACGCATGATTCGTTCATCTTCCGGCACAGCGGCATACACACCCGCTTGGCCAGGGGTGACTTTGGCGAAGGACATCTCCTAGGTAAGTACACATGCCCATATACATTATGTCAAGACCATGTAGCTGCGCATAACAGGCACTGACCCTCTGCTCCTATCCTTCAGGTGACAGCGCCTACGGCCTCCGTGAATACCTCCTCACCCCATACCTCAACCCTGCTACACCACAGGAACGGCGTTACAATGCTGCGCACACACACAAGAAATGTCATTGAGCAGACATTTGGCATGTTAAAGAGTCGATTCCGCATACTCCACGAGACTGGCGGGGCCCTCAAATACCAGCCTGAGGTCTGCTGCCGCATCGTGGCCGTGTGTGCCATACTCCACAATATTGCCACCAAGCGGAGGATACCTGTGGAGGTGTCTGGTAGTGAGTCGGAGGGGGACAACCTGCCACCTGCACATGTGCATCATGCACGCGGGGAGAATCCTGCTGAAGGACACAGGCGCCGTAACAACATGAAATGAACTATTTCTAGTGCACTAATACCCCTCACACAACACTGCACTCATGCATGCCACATGAATTAATGACATGAGGAAGATTTGTGTTCAAAATAAATTCTTATTTTCATGTTCAACAAGCTCTAGATGTGCTTTAAATCATCAAAAAATATTACAACTGTATTGCGTCATACAGGCTCTTGTATCCAGAGCAGGCGTGCATGGTTACATCACCATGGCAATGCCGGTAATGTTTAGTCAGTCAATGGCGCCTCCTGCCGGACGCACCCGGTCTCCTCTCCAACTCCACGTTCGGAGTGTCCGGCCGTGATGCAGCACTGGGGCTGGAACTGTGGCGCCTTTCTGGTAGCACCGGCACAGATAGGCTGCTCAGGCTCGATGTGCCCTGACTGGCATCATCCCCCCCCCTTGCATGGCCATGGCCGCACACCTGTTGATTCTCAACTGCGGTGGTAACCTGCTCCAGGGCCCTTGCTACAACTTGGCAGCATTGCACCATCTGTAGCTGCATGGCCAGTGACCTGTGCGACAGTTGTGATGTGTTATTCCCAATGAGGTGGTTCGACCAGGTATAGGCAGATAGCCGGGTCAGCAGCTGGCGGTGGCATCGGCGGGTGATGTCCTGCTGCGCCACCATCAGTTGGTTGTTCTCTTTCACTACAGCGGTTAGCTCCTGCACACTCTGTCAGTTGGTTGATATTGAGTGCAGTTTTGTACAGCTGCAGCTGCATGGCTGCCATGTGCTGTGCCTGCTTGCGGTGCACAGCAAGTATCCGGGATTCAATTCCTAGCCCTAGATTTTGGGCCTGTTGCTCCATGTCTGGTCGTGTGGCCACGGAGCGCTGCTGCCTCAACCGGCCGCTTGCCTGGGACCGCACAGTGGCTGTGAGCCGTGTCTGCCTCCTGGGTGGTGGTAATGGGGTCTGATCCACTGCCATGCGTGACGCCTGGGGTAGTTGAACTCCTCCTATGGCTGCAGGGGTGGCCCTGTGCGTTTGGGAAGGTGCTGGTACTGGTGCAGGTGCATGTGACGATCCAGGTGCTGAGGCTGTTTGGCTCTCTCCCACCATCTTATCTGGAGTTCCACGATATGGAGTGCCTCGCTATCTGCAGCACCTGTGATGTGAATGAGTGCATGATTAATGATATGATTCTGGCACCTGGGATGTAGCAACATGCATGCAGGCTTGCATTTCCTGACTGGCTTTAGGGGTTTCACTTGACTGTTCTGGCTGTGTGTGGCTATCAGGGCACATTGTCACACTGCTGGTCCCACAATGCAATTGGGCGTTTGGGATGGGCAGGGACTGTATTACTGGGGTTACCAATATGGCTTGCTCTGGGGGCTTGGGCATTGTTAGGAGGACGGGGTCGCAGTTGCATGGCTGTTACCTTGTGATTGGCGTGTGGCATGGGAGGTGTCCAGCTGAGTGACCCCCACGCAGGCTGCAGGGTTGATGGTGTCCTCCACCAAGTCCTCCAGTGGTGTGTTTGCGGGAACTGTGGACTCTCCTCCTCCCGTGGCCAGTCTCTCCCCCAGCCTCTCCGCAATGCGCTCCTTGGCACGGCCTCTGAGGTCGTACCACCTCTTCTTGAGGTCATCGATTGACCGCTGTGTCACGCCTACGGCGTTGACCTTTGCCCTGATACGCAGCCAGGTGCGCCTTTTGTCAGCCTCGGGCACCTTCCGGGAAAGCTTTCCGAAAAGCTTGTCATGGTCCCTGCTGACTCCCTCGATCAAGTACTCCAGCTCTTGTACGGAGAACTTGATTTTCCGCATCCTGCCAGTTTCACTGGATCCTGCTGCATCCTGGGATATTGTAGTTTCAATGTGTGTCCTGTCTTGGGTCTGCAGGGTGTGTCTCCTGGAGCTCAGTGCTGTGCCTCCTCCTCTATCTAGCTCTGTGTTCCAAATGAGTCATGGAGCTGCCTACTTCCTGGTTGTGATGTCATCATTGTGCTCAAAATGCGACTTCCGTATTTGTGATTTCGGTATTTGCGAAATCGGAATTTGGGGTTGGGAAACTGCCGATTCTGCGATTTAATAGCGATTTTGGGAAATTTGCATACGGCGATTGCGGGCGATTGCGAATCGTACTTGATTAGCGATTTTGATGCTGCATCCCATTCTGCGAATTCTAGATAGCGATTCGGTATTTTCCGCTATTTAGAATTCGCAGAGTGGGTGCTTGATGCATCTGGGGGTATGAGTGTTTTCTGAACACTACAATTTGCGAATAAAGCATGGAAGATCTGGAACTCCTCATTTCATTTGGATTAATATCAAAGACTGACAAAACTAGGACAAAAAAGTTAAAACATTTTAAAAATGTTTAAAGATTAATGAAAATGATGGAGTGATGTCGTTACAGCCTGGGACTGATGCACCATTTGGGAACCAACTTTTTGATCAACTTTAGGAAAATTGGCATTTTCTAGCAATTAGCCATTTAGTACCTGCAGCCTGTCCCTGTCACAAAACTGGGTGTCACTGACAGTTGATCTTTGTGTAGTACTGCTAAACAGCCACACACAGTAGGGAGCTTAGGTGTGCCTGGATGGACCATCACGGGCAGGTTGGGAGGGAGGAGCTGGGCACAGCCTGACTTACACTTGAATATGTTCTTTCCTGCCTCCACAAAAAAGGCTGCATACCCCCTGTAATTAGTCTGGAGCCATGGAAGGCAGGATGCCCGGGGACTTCAAGGGGGAAACCTCTAGAAGCTTCTCCCCCCACTTCAAAGGCACAACCGGATAGAAATTCTAGACCTCAGACACCAACTCTTCAGTACACTTCTAAATCTGTGCATACTCTGCCACCAAGGACTGCTAGGCTGCTACAAGAACTGCCATTCTGCTGGACAGCTGCTCTAAAGGAGCTGACCTGCTGCCAGGAGAAGAAGAACTGGACCTGCAACTTCACTTTGAATCCAGGACTCCAGAGTGATTCCGAGGACTATTCTGCTGGCCTCTTGATCTGAGTCTCAGGGACACAAAAGGCTCCCCAACTAGCTCCTGGACCTAGCTGCTGTAAATTCCTGACCTCACTCCACCCTGACCCCCAAGGTGCCTCTCAGGTCCTGGACCCTTGGTGTGGCGCACGGGCTCTTAAAAAGAAGCTTTTGGTCTCTTTGTGACTGCAAATGGGCCAGTTTGCACAGAGACTGTGTCGCTAGCACCGATAATCAGCACTAGCAGCCATCAGCCTGTCTCTTCCACATAGCAGCTTCGACAACCCATGGGGGACTGCCAATGCGAAGCACCAGCCACGACGCTCTGGCTGATTTTTGCACTACACTGACAACTGCCCGCAACGTTCTCTTTGCTCCCCGTGACCCTCTCCAATGCCAATGGGACTCTTAGAAACAAAACTTGAGAAGGCAAACCGTCAGGGAGACTAATCTGGGACTGTATCCAACCTGTGCTCCATCACGGTCACCCTGAACATTTTACTTTCACCCTGTCTTATGTGACCAGATGGCCGTTGTAGGCGTTTTCTGCATCTAGGCTCTATTTTATACTTTAATCCTTAAAAATTCATAACTCAAGTTTTACCCGATTTGAATGTTGTTGTTTTTGTCTTGTTTTATTATTTATGCTCCATTATTCTAACCTGGTCTGAGATTTTTCTCTGTGTTATTTTCACGGTGTTATTGTTTGAAGTGTTGCACAAATACTTTACACATTGCCTCTAAATTAAGCCCGACTGCACAGTGGTAAGCTAGCAGGGAGTTGAGCACAGGTTAATTTAGTGTTTGGTTGTGCCTTGCCCTGACCAGGATTGAGGTTGCTGCTTGACCTTGGGTCATGGCCCAGTCACCCACTAACTGAATTTAGTTTAATAATGCATCATGTGCTTCCTTTGTCCTAAATATAAACTCCTAACATCAGTGGATTATACTAGATTACACTATGCGTAGACACATTAACAACAATATTGAATACTTTTTCATTGGCCATACATTCCACCAACATATTCAGTATTATGCTTGTATAAACAGTGTAATAGGAACAAGGGAAACCGCTTTTTGTAGCTTTTCATCAAATCTCTTAGTAACGTGGTACTGGTATTTCAAACGGATAGGATCCACAGTCAGAGAGCTTGGTGGCCCAAGGGCTGGGGGTTACTCTAATTTTAGTGGCTCAAAGCCTCCACTTAAGTCCTGCAGGGTATATTCCTCCAGCTCCCTGTCCCATGCCAGTCTCGTCAGTTTTGGAGACAGAGGGTCTCTAAGTGAAGCAGTGAGGCGTTCCATAGCGTGAATAGAATAGAATGATCCATACCTAAATCCACACTGTCCAGTTATTGGCAGCATGGGATTCTGCTATCTCTAGGCCACCACCAGTCAAGCCGTTAGTAGTTTTTCAGTGGCTTGGGAAAGGGGATAAAGTTGCTCTTCATCCACATGGCCCAGTAGTGCTATTTCTGGTGGTCTTGGCAATTCGGTGTTCATGATCTCCTTACTGATCCCCAAAACATGTTCCCAAAATGGTTGTACTTTTGGGGCATCTCCACCACATATGCATGTAGGTCCCCTGTGTTCAACATCCCACTCCAAAAAGTGTCGGGGTTATTTATCACTGCCTTCAGATGTACTGGAGTCAGGTCCCATCTCTGCATAATTATAAAGGAAATCCCTCTGTGCTGAAGGCAATCTGAGGATTTTGCCACTATTCCCCAGATTAAATTCCAGTCCACTTCCATCCGGTCGAGGTCAAGAGGTTCCGATCATTTTTCCTTACACACTAACTGTCTTATGGGAATAGATCCGTCTAGGACTTAATAAAGTCAAGATATCACTTTGTTGGTGTTCCCTTCCGAGAACAAATTCTCCACCCCTGTAGTTTCTTTCGCCCCCAGTTCCTTTAGCCTAGGTTGTTTGGCCCAACGTTAGAGCTGTTTGATTCAGTAAAGATCACTGCACTAGCACATTGGTCTCTGGACTTAGGGGTTCAATTTGTGTAGAGCTGGCCAAGAAAGTGCATCACTCTCCTTGAAGAACAATTACCCTGTTGGTCATGCCTGGTAAGAATTTGGTATTCCCTATGAATGGGGTCAGTGGAGAAGGATAGGTTAGTACCGGTCATGTGTGGTTGGCAGTGTTCCAATAGTGCAGGGGCCCACATCAAAGTGCCCAAAGAGCAGCGATTGCAGGACGACATCCACAGCAATTGATGAAGCGAGAGCCGGGATTGTACTTGCTCCATAAGGCACCAGGGTTTGTCAGCATCAGGGGAGCACCATGATAGAGCCCCGGGGAAGAGCTGAACAGCCAGTATATACCTTTCAAAATTAGTGACTCCCATACCTCACTCTACAGAGCTCCTAATTAACAGAGGTTTCGTATTGCGAGGGTTTTTTTTTGTTCTAAATAAAAGCCCACATTTTTGTTTGCATTGATTTCAAGACCTCTGGAGGGACACTCACTGGCAGGAATCAATAAGGATAAAGCAGGCAGAAGTTCATCCTGATACAGATGGTCCTACCCCTTGATGAAACCTACAGCCTGCCCCATTGGTAGAGGTCTGTAATTAGGATGTCAAGGAGAGGAGGTAAATTGTTCTGAAATAACTCGATTTTTTGGGAGGGAGATGGTCACATGCAGGTAATTTATTCCTGCCAAAGCAATATGCAGCCTATATCTAGAGGTGAGAGCTTCGCTATTCTCCTGATTGCTGCCCAGCCTCATCCCTTTAGCTTTATGGCGGTTCACTTTAAAGTCTGCCACTCGCTGGAAATGGTCCAGTTCCTCCACCATTGCCGAGAGAGAAGCGACAGGATTGGTTAAGAAACAGAGAATGTTATCAGCGAAAAGGGTGCACTTCATGTCCTTGAACTACTGGTGATATCCAGATGAGCCGGAAGATGTTGGAACAATGGTTGCAGTGGCAGGGCGAATATTGTTGGTGAGCGGGAGCAACCATGTTGCGTCCCTCGGGCCAGACCTATAGGGTCCGAGAGACGTGACCGTATTCAGAGTCTAGTTTGCCAGAACAAAGGACATCATTTCATAACCCAGGGCCTTTCTAATAAAAAGACCCAGATAAAGTCAAAAGCCTTCTCCGCTTCAAGGTAGAGAAGGAGGACTTGAGTGTTCGTGGTGGACGTTCTGTCTACTACATTGATAGCCAATCGCATTTTGCTTGCTGTGTGTCGTTCCCTAATGAAATCCATCAGGTATGGAGAACCCAAACTGGGCCACACCTGTTTCACGTTGGCGGTCAGGATCTTGCTGTAAGTCTGACGTCCCTATTGAGAAGGTCTATGGGAAGGTAAGATCCTCGCTTCTCAGGGTCTTTTCCTGGTTTCACTATCAAGGCGAGGAGGGACTCCATCATTGATGGAGTGACCTACCGGGTGTTAAGAAAAGATTTGTAGATCATAGGCAGGTAGCACTAAAAAAAACACAGAGAACGCCTTGTAGAGGCCCCGGAGATTTATTATTGGGAAGCCGCTTTATGTCCTCTGTCACCTCCTGTACCATTATTGGTTGGTCCATTTCTTCTCCAAGTGTCGTGTCAATCTCTGGGAAGTGTACTTCTAGATCTGGCCATATGAAGGAAGATTGTACTGTAGCTAATAAGTCCGCCTCTTATCACTGCTCTAGCAGCGTCCCATAGCATTGCCCGGAGATTTGCTCTTTTGCATTCTCTTGGAAGTAGTTCCTGCCTACTTCCTTTTATATTCTCTTTAAGGATGGGTGTCTTGTAACACTATTTCATTCACCTTCCAGAATCTACAGAGGGGTGCTTTGAGAGGTAACTGAAACAGTGTAGCCATCATCGGGGCATGCTTGGATAGTGCCGGTGTGCAAATATCTGATGAACCCACCTAGGGGTATACAGACAGGGAAACAAATAGAATGTGTAATCCTTGTCACCTGCTTGTTGTGGTCACCAAACATCAATACATTTCAAATCCTCTAGATCCAGGATCATAGATTTGGGAAGGTGCAATGGTTGCCATGATGAATGTGATTTGTCCATACTGGGGATAATGGCCACCTAAAGTCCCCCCACAATCAGATTATTAATGAGAGCTGGGCACCATAGGGGGCGAGCCCAGAGTAAAACTGCCTTTTATGGTTGTTTGGGCCGTACACAGAAACTACCATTCTTGAGGCTACTCAAGACCTGGCTATTCGAGCAGTAGCAGCACCCCTACCCCCAGCGCCTTGAGACCCTCACGGGTGAGTAGTGCACTTTACAAATGTTATGATTGATTGATTGATTCTTTTCGAGTCTCTACGGATCGAGTCCAACCGTAAAAATGTTGCTGGCCCCACCAGAATCGCCACACCTAGTCTTTGTCAGTGCATTTGAGTGAAACTGTTGCTGGTAGTACGAGAATGGCATCTGTACACATTTAGGGATACAATACCCACATCCTGTCTCTTTTCCCACATTGAGTGTGTGGAACAAACTGTGCTAACCCACCTGCAGCGGTCACAGTAAGGGATTTCGGGCTACCAAGGGCACCTACCGAACTGTCTGTACCAGGTTTGAAGTAGGTATGATCTTGAATGTGAATCGGACGGCAAGCTGGCAGCGAGAAAGGAAACGGATCGCAGGCATTGCCATTTACGAGTAACTCAACAGAGTCCCAGATCGCTTCAAGTTAGCCGCTGGACTGTCATTTCATTAAATCATTAGAGGGATATAGATACAGACGTGGTCCCCTAACGTGAGTCTACCCTCAAGAAAGCCAGACTCCAACCCGTGATTATTTCACAAGCCAAGCCTGGGCCCTACTCTTCAGAGGTCCTGTAGTGTAGTTCCTATTATCCCAATAGGCTCTGCGCATTGGAATAATATCTTCAATAGTATAGTCGTAGGACTGTGGTTAACTAGGTCTTCTACTGACGATATTAGACTTAAAGTTATGTGTGCCAGCTAGCTCAGAGTTCACTAGAAACTTTCTCGAATAGGCAAGGAGGAGTTTAACCTCCCTGGATAGACAAGAAGGGATTTAGTTTCTGACAACCATAGAACATGACAACTTTGCTCTCCCCTAATAAAGAGTATATCTCTAGAGTCGTGTGAAAACAAAAGACAACTATTTTACTCAGTCAGTACGTGCATTCTTAGTTTCACCAGTTTGTAGAGAAATAAGAGATGGGCGTGCTTCAATAAAAAGATGTTATTTATTGATCAGTCTCTTTTCTCATACAAGAGAAATGAATCGCTATTATTGCAATACTTATAGTTAAGTAAAGTGCATACAGTAAAAACAGGATTATAAAATAATACTGTAAAAGCATTTATATGGTTTCTTAGCCATATGATACTTAAAATGGATAAAAGATATACATACATATATACATTGACTAATCGTTCTCAACTGGTGCTTCTAACTACGCCTACCCCGGTGTACCTGACCTAAGCCTAATACTTGGGAGGGAGTAAGTAAGTAGCAGTTTAAGTTAAGTTTGTTTTGCCAAGAATCTGACTCAAGAATTCTCTGTAAGGGGTTAGTCAGTTCAGTACCTGGGATTTAGAAGGCTGGAGGGTTGGTATCTCTGTCTCAGGACTCGATATCCCAGTTACCCGCGAGGGCGGCTGGAAACGCCGGAGGCTGGATTTCTCGGCAGGAGAAAAGGCAGCGTCTCTCTCAGCGCGTCAAAAGGGAGGGGCAGCGTCCGTGGGCTTTTCTGCATCAGCTGGGCTCTCCGGCAAGTAGCGCTGCTCCAAGCTCGTCACCACCGTGTCTTAGCTTAGGGCAGCGTCGGTATATTTATACCTGAAAGGTGCCGTGTTTGACGTAAGGATGGACATAAGACGTCAGCAAGAATGTCATAAGGACTGGTCGTTCTTACATTCTTTGCAGGAGTTCTCGAGCGAAATCAAAACAATAGCTGCGGGGGATTTCCCAGGTCTGTTGGAGGTTTGATTTGTTTTGAGAACTCGGTGTGCTTTCTAGGGGGCTGAAGGGATAGTGCTTGCTTAATGTGACAGCATGCGCTATGGCCTAATCTGAAAACGGGTTTCTGTGCCGGTGTATGGACATTAGTGAATTAATAACCGGACAAGGGTCAGAAATAGGAGTATCAATATAGGTACCTAGATAAACACACTACACCCACTCCACGATTTTATGTACATATTTACTAACCTAAGCAATAGTAAACATAACTAACAGTGCATGTGTATACCGAACCACCCCAAAAACATTTTTTTTTTGTATTTGAAAAATGGTGTATGCGAAATGCACGAAATGAGTATAGGTACTGTATGCATTCAAGCAGTATAATCATTCAATAAGGAGATGCATATTTTATATCAGCATGAATGATTTTCGAAATTACACATGAAATGGCTCTTGATACAGAAAAAAATTGCGAGACCATCTCATCACATATAAACACAATTAATTGCATATAAACTAGAGGTTGAGGTAATGTAATGTCTCTAGTATTCCTAGGAATAGAAGTTCTGTTCTCTAAGAATAGTTTTACTTTAAGCAGAAGATAAGTGCCAAAAAGGTAAATATTTTGGAATTGGAAAAACGTTTTCGCTATTCAGGGGAGAAGAGAAAACATAGTTCACAGTCACTTTGTTTTCAAAAGACTGAAGGCCAAATTCAGAGTTCAGGGAACGCCGTGTGCAAGTTTGTTTAAAATCATTCTCTCTGTTCCGGTGAAAACATCATTTCAGACAGACTCTCGAAAAAACAGTCTACAGCTTCTGGTGAAAGTTCGACTAGGTTCGAAAATGTCGCTACCATGCAGTCATGCGCATGATTGCTTTCAATGATGGTTTGATCAGAACTGCTTACAGAAGGTCGTACCTGGTTGATGCTGCTTTCATCTTGTACTTCACTACCCTTCAATCGTAGTGGTGAAGTCTCCACGAATGCCGTCATCAGGATAGGTAGCCGCTGGGGACAGCACAATGCATGAACCTTTACTGGACCCAACAAAGTATCTGCATCCAATGGTACGTCTGATTGTAGTGTAAGACAGGTGTCCAACACGCATTCTTCGCCGCATAGCATGCACCTTAATACAGGCATAACACAATTCTGCCAGATGGGTCTGAATGAAAGAAACCAGGTCATATTTAGATCTCGTAGCCGGGCTAAGCCAAGGACTTTAGTTATGCGGTCCCGGTAGCGGATAGCTAGGATCGTTTCTTCCATTGTTGCTGGAGTCTTGTCTGTGACATGGCTTGCCATAACGAAGCAAGAGTAGCAAGAATAAAATGCCTGCTACGAGTCCCAACAGGAGTGGATGTCCGCCAAAGATGGAATGGACGAAATTTGGAAAAATACCCAGGATCGCTTTGAATGGGGTTAAAGCGCCTGAAAAAACTGTCTTAAATACACTTGCGATACCACTTGTATCAGAAATATTTAAGATTTCGTTCAGTATTTCTGCGAAGTGTAGGGGGCAATTTGTTGATAACATTGAATGAATCTCTGCCGTTGTCCGTGCAACTTGGGGATCATACGTTTCTTTTGATAACGTCAACTGGGTTGGCGTCTGTAGGAGCAGTCTTCATTCTGCTTAAAGTATCAATTCGAATAGAAGAGATTTTTAAACTGGGCCATAACCTTCCCTCCCTGTCTGGAGCATCATTCGGGAACAATACTCTTTCACAGCACATGAACCTGGAAGTCACGCTTACAAGATAAGGTTTTCCTGGCAGCAAGCCACAACATCTGTGATCTACAATTAGAATGTAACTCCCGTTCGAAAGTCTTCTAAAGAATGGTTCTATTTGTGTTGCAGGTGTGCCTAACTGGTGACATGAAAGGTTATTAGAAGTCCCTTCACAGGCCCCATGCAAACTAATACCCTGACACAGAAGTATGCCACTTAGTGATTTTTCACAATTATTACCACTAAGAAATACACTCTGTCCGTTATTACTGACACATGTGTGTGTATAGGGCAAGTTCCATGTGGACTTAATGTATCCTTTACCCAACCTTTCATACTGGCCTGCCTGTATATATTTTTGGCAGTATTGAAACTGGAAAGTCGTTATCGGTATATTTATTATCCGATGTATTATCCATTCAATGACAGGTCGTTCTGACATTGTCAATGGTAATCTCTCAAGTTTTTCAATGCTCAGAATTGTATAGTCAGCACCCTTTTGTGCCAAACTGATTTGTTTATCAGTAAGGTTAAAGATATTAAATAGTGACGTTGTGTTGATTAAACGCCAAGGCACATAGCCTGAACGCAGATTTTGTAACGTCCAGCCAAGCTGTACAATAGAACGTAATTGAGACTGACCGTGTTACAACATCAGTAAGTCTTGTTCTATTATATCGATTGCAGAAGATACAATACTGTCCAGTGAATATATTCTGGAAGACAGAGTCATTAACCCATTGTCCACAACAGAAAGTGATTTTTCCAAATTAACACAGTCAATTTCCCGTATTTTTTCTGCTGTCTCAATTTGAGTTACTTTCCAAGCTTCGTTGTAAGCTGCATATATAGAGGCCGCTATGAAACGTTTTAGACGCTGTTTGCGTGGTCCCATGATGAAATCACGCAAGTCAGCACCTTCTTTAAGTAAAGTTAAGTGTTGCTTAATTTCTGACAGTGTGGATGTATGTAGCCATTGAAGGCAGAGTTTCCCCACACTATAAGTAGTTACAATCCCTGGATGTTGTCTCTGGGAGTATCTTGGGTCTGGCCGGGTCAATGTGAATCCCTGTATTTTGTTCAGGAATCTGTCTTGACAGTTATTTGTGTCTGTGGGCCAGATCAACCATTGTTTCCAATCAGCATGTGTTCTGTTTTGGTTTAAAATATGCGATACGTCTATCTCAACCTCCGTAGTGCTATTACTGTTAGGTGTTGGTTTTGGAATAGACGGTTTATTTAAGTCTTTAATTTTGGCTAGGCCAAGACAGGATGTCTGTTGAATTGTATCATTCAAAAATATAATTTGTTCTGGGATCATGCAGGCTCTAAATAATGATTCTATACCTTGCACTTGCCAATCTTTTGTGCCCCAGATCGTTTTCGTTTCAATGTTATTGTTCCAGAAATCAAAACCGAATGTATTCATTTTTTCAAAAAATGAGTCTGAATATATCAATTTTGTGTTTGTAAGCATGGTTTTCACTCCTGTCTTATTTAACAATTTGAAATAAAATGATTCTGCATTACTTGTGTTGAACCCTGAAAAGTATGAATATTTATCAAAAAATGTCTTTGAACTGCCTTTTGGTGGAGTCGCACAATGTTCCCATTGGTTACATTTTAAAACATTTCTAGGTTGAGTAGATTTATGCAGATAATGGTTACCATAATGGTTGTAACAAAACATTTGATCGTAATAAGATGAACCTTGCAAATAATCATGTTCTGTAAATTTAGCTGAAATTACTAGATCAGACATCATATCATTAATACTTTCAAAGTCCCAATCATCAGCAAACGTGCTTGGTTTTACAAAGTCACTCAATGAAATCTTGAATTGATGAGGATACTTCAGGAGTTCAACCGGACCATATATTTCGTAATCAGTTTTGTCCCATGCTACCCCACCGGGTATAGGATTGGCTGTGAAGTTTACTGAAGAAAGTTCTCTTTTCTCCATGTGTGAAGACTTGTGTGGTTTCAGGACCAAGTTGATGTTCTGACTTGCTGTGTCCATTGTAGCATATTTTCCCTCAATGAAATGTCCCAAGCATAGTACCATGATGAGCCAAAGTATGAGGATGAATACTCCTAGTGCCACCCAAAGATCAATCCATGGAGAAATCAGATAGGTTTCTTTTAGTTGATGAAAGAGTTCCTTTGCTTTATCTCTAAAAGTTTTTGTTGTCCGCTGTTCCTCAGGTTCACTCAGATCTTCAGAAAAATCATCGAAGTTGATGAAGTAGCCTGATGCTGTTCTGTCAATTGTTTCAATTGCTTCTGGATTCCTTTTCGTTTTTGGAATTTTCTTTGTTTCATTAGCATAGTCTGTGGTTACATCATTGTAGACTGGTGTTTCTTGATTTAAGATTTTAATTTGGGTTTCAAGAGGTTTAAGTTCCATGGCTTTGTTGCATAGTCCTTGTTGTTTTACTGTAGGTTTATCAATTGTGATTAGTCTTTCAGTTTGAACCTCTGTGTTTGTAGCAAACTTTGGTGTTCTGCTACTTCTTGGGAGTCCACTTGGCCTACTACTTGTTATCGGCCACATGATTGTGGTTTAACCAGGTCGATGGATACAACTCGGTTCTCCTTTTTACCAGCAAGGGGCGGTAGTACTACTGATCTTGTCCCGTTGACAGACAAGACAGGAACTGCTTTTCTGTAAGAAGGCCCAAATTCCTTCTTCACCGCGATCTTCTTTCTGACCAGATCCCCGATTTTTGGAATCCAGACAGGCCTTGCTGGGACAGGTGGTTTCTCTTCAGTGGTTATTGGCTGCTGTTTCAACTTTATGTTGCTCAGGTCTTTTCTTGTTTCGTTTAAGTCCTGTAAAATAGCCAAACGATCTTTGATATCAAAGCATTTTTCTTTAACCACTGAAGTTTGACTATCAAGGTCCTGGATTAACATTCTAGTCCCAAACAATAGTTCGTACGGACTGAGACCTCTCAGAGAATTTCTTGGCAGATTATTAAGACTACGTTGGACACTTATTAAATGTTTGACCCACCCAGCTCCCGAACCTAATACCTTTGCTGTTATAGATTGCTCTATGCCCTGGTTTTTTCTTTACACCATCCCGTTTCCCTCAGGAAGGAGGTGACAAGAGTACCGCAATGCTATGCCCATGCCGGCCATGTCCGCCTTATAAGCCCGAGAGCTAAACGCAGGACCCTGGTCAGAATGTAGCATGCCAATTGCGTATGTGCCGATAAAGACTCGCAAATCTTTTATAACAGTTCTGGCGTCAGCCGATCGCTGGGGCCACATCCATATGAATCTCGTGCATGAATCCACTGCGACCATGATATATTTATAGTTGCCGTCCCTTTGTAAGGGACCGCAGTGGTCCAGGTAAACACAGGCTAATGGTTTGTCTGAGGTTAGAAGGGGCGTCTGGGCTGGTCGTTTCACTGTTGATACCTTCATTCTTTGACATATTTCACATTCTAGAACATAGTTCCTAGTTTGTCTCCTCATTCGTGGCCACCAGTATCTCTGTTTTAATAACGATACTGTGGCTGAAACGCCAGCATGTACAGAAGCAAGCCCTTCGTGTGCCGCTATAATGAGTCCTAACCTATGTTCCATGTTCGGAATTGCCCTATCCCCCACTCCAGGGATTCGAGCAAATGGAACGTTATTAGCATCCGTTATGTATGAGTACTTTACTGGAAAGCCTTTCGGGAGTGTTTCTATCGCATTTTTTACCGTAGCGCAGACAGCCTGTAATATTTCGCTGTCTATTTTTGTTTTTGACCGGGTGATGGCAGCTACGGAAGCCGTTTGCACAGCTGCCTTCGTGGCCTCGTCAGTCAATGAATTCCCTGCAACGTGAACGCCATCACGTTGATGACTCAGTGTATGTATCACGTGAGTCTTTTGTAGTTCTTTTTGTAAAAGAACTATTTGTTCCCAAAGCATTTTATGCTTGATTGTGCCACCTTTTGCATCTTTAAAACCGTTCTGAACCCAGATTTGCAAGTATTCATTGTAAGACTGAACGCAATAATATGAATCGCACACTATGAGTGTGGGGAATTCGCGATTGGTATTTTCAAGCGCCATCTTAAATGCTAGTAGTTCAGCTCGCTGAGCTGTACAATCTCCTAGAGATTGCGTTTTAGTGACCAGTGCTTTAAATTTTCCTTCGTGCCAGCGACCTTTAACAATCGCGCACGCAGCACTGTAAGCTTGTTTACCCCCAACTGCGGGCTGTGCTGATCCGTCCGTATATATTATACAGTCGTAGCGTTCTAGAGGCAAGATTTCAGTCGGCAGAGGACATTCGAATTCATATTGGAGAAATTCTTGTGTTTTTAAATTAGGGTCAAATTCGTATACCACGTCTGTTGCAGCAAGGGAATTAGCCCACTGTATCCATCTCGGATGTAGGGCTTTAGCATTCGGAATGCTTGCCTTTGTTACCGCCTCCAGGGCTGGTATTGGTGTCACGATGATTATTCGTTTACCTTGTGCCAGGGCTCTTTCTTTCGCTACAGCAGTCTGTACCGCGGTTAGAATTTTTTCCGTTGGGCTAAATTTCATTTCAGCTTTTGTGTACAAATGTGATTTGTATGCTATTGGTACCGTTTCTCCCTCATTAGAGGTTAGGTATGTGAATCCGCATCTTCCTGGGATGACTCGAATCACAAGGTTGCTTGTGTTATCGCGTGTTTGCAGTTTTGTTTTAACTAACATGTCTGTTTGTAAAGATCTCAGAATTTCTGTGTGTTTTTGAGTCCAATTGATTCTTTTAAAATCTGGTTTTATTAGATCATAGAGAGGTTTAACCTCTCTGCATAGTTTATAATGTAAGTTCTTCCGAAATTCAGGAAACCTAGAATTGATTGCAAGTTTTTCAGTGTTCTAGGTGCTTGGATTACAGCACATTTCTCTAGGAAATTGTCAGCCAGGCTTTTGCCTTCACTTGATAATTCATATCCTAAAAATAGGACAGTCAGATGGGCAATTCTTGACTTCTTGAAGTTGAATTTGTAACCCTCTGCTGCGAACCCAAGTATTATGGTGTTCACTCTTTTCAAGTGAGTATCCAAGTCATCGTCTGTTAGGTAGATGTCATCGACATAAGATAATGCCTCATCATCATACATTTGTAGTAACTCTGTTACCCTCGCTGAGAATAATCCTGGGCTGTTCTTGAACCCTTGGGGCAAACGACAGAAATTTTTCTGCGAGCCATTTATTGAGAAAGCAGTCAAATATCTGCTTTCAGGTGCTATATTTTGACAAAAGAATCCATTAGAGATGTCTAATGTTGTTTTGTATTTTTTGCGCACTATGCTATTCATTAGTGCCGCACTGTGTGAGTTTTGTACTGCAAACGTTTTGCAGCATGAGTTAAGGTGTCTGTAGTCCAAAACTAGACGATATGAATCATCTGGTTTGGAGACAGGAAACAAAGGATTGTTCATTTGTGAGGTGCATGTTTCAATCACCCCCTGGTATTCAAGTTGATCTAAGATCTCCCTGACCTGTTTTTTAGCTTCTTGCTTAATTGGGTACTGCCTCTGTGCAGTCGGTTGAGATTTTAACTGGATCTTGTGAGGAGGAGAGTCCTCATCCCATCCCACATGATTTTTATATAGTGCAGGAGCCTGTGCTACTGCCCACTTTCTTGCAAGTGTATATTTTTTATGAATTGGAATATGATTTGAGAAGGCAGGCATAATCATTTCTTCGCAGTGAGGGCACTCCCTGACAAACTCTGGTGGCCAGTCTTTTTCAGCTAGAAGGATGTCATAGCCCTTGGAGAGATTATCCCAAAATAGACCCCTTATTTTCCTAGTCTTATCTCCCTCTATACGTAAGGTTATTTCATATATTTTATGAGGTTTGCTAACTCTGGTATCTGCAGTTTCCACCTGAATGTACTCATTCGTGTCCACTGTCTCCAGATGATTCATCAGGATCTTGCGAGCTATGCTCACTTCTGCTGCGCTGTCTAACATTGTCTGAGCCCACTCCCTGTTTTTCAGCTGAGTCCTCAGGATCCTCGGCATGTTTGATTATTTTAATGCTGGCTACCTTCTTCTTTGGAAATTTTAACTTTTTACTTTGATGAGCAGGTTCTTTGTCTTTGGACTTGACGTGCTCTTCCCTGTGTTCTGACCGTCCTCTTCTTTCCGATTTCTGCGAGGAAGTCTGAAAAGATCGAGAGGGACGTGTATCAATATCTTGATATCTATCAGGTTTCTTCAAATTATCCCTATTTCTAAGGTTGTATTTTTTCTCAGAGGGCTCCCTCTGGGGAGACTTGTGTTCTTGGTCCGGAGATCTTTCTCTCCGCCGAGGAGACCTTCCTCTGGACTGGAATCTTTTTTCTTTGGGAGTGGATTGTTTATTTCCATCCCAGTTCTTTTTTGAAGTGTTTAGATTATTTTTAATAAATACCTTTTCAGGATTTTCTATTAGTTGGGGTTTCACTGGTTTCCCACCCAAACTATCTCTTCCTAGTTCTTCATAGGATTTCTCTATGATTCTGGCAAGTTCAAATGGTTGGTCTGCTATATCTGTTTCCTTCAATCTTTGGCGGATCGCCACATTTGCTGCTTCCCCTTTTATGTTTGCTAGTAATATTGCCGAGACCTGCTTGAAGTCTTTCAGTAATTTCATACCCAGAGTTAAAGCAGGTTCTGGACCGTATTCATTTTGAATCTGTTTTAGCACCTCTGGTATTACCGCCATGGACGAAACACCATGTGTTTTTGTGTAAATGGAAGCAAAGACTGTACCCCAAGTGTCACAGTCCTCCACATGTGGTGCGATCCCCATTGGGAGACAGATAGTCAGAATTCTGTGTTTCTCCACAGGGGTGGTATCTGGAAATACCGCCTCTATTTGAGTGATTTTCTGTGCTAACCAGAATGGAATTTGTTCCCTTTTAATGGGTACTTTACCTAGACAGGACTGTATGTTCTGTGGTGTGATTTTATTTGTGTTCCCCTGATGAGGGGTCAGCTGTGGAATTTTAATAGCTGGTTGGACTGTTGAAGTCCGCATTACATATTGGACTAGTTGTCTGTGTATTTTAATCAGTTGTTTTAACTGTGTTAAAAGTTCTGGTATTGACATTTTTTCAATGTCTGGATGTGGTGTGTAGCTGGCTAGAACCGGCCACGTTGCTCCTGGTCTACCTAGTGGACCGAGCCTGGTGATGTGATCATTATGTTTTAGGGCGCCTTTAAACCAGAGCAGGTGCTCTTGGTATTTGAGTGGTATTTCCACCTCCTCGAAAGGGGTGTACTCATCCGGAGGTTCCTCTATCTTGTAATAATGGAACTCCTTTGTTACAGCGTTTGCTGCTGGAAAATTTGTCCATGAATAGAATACCTCTGTCTGCCGATATTCGTGTGCCTCAATTACGAATATGACTGTACCACCTCTTGGTGTCAGTCCATTTTCTATAAGTTTTAAGGTTATAGTTTTTCTTATGCTGACCGGGATGAGTATTGCATCCGGGTCTTGCTGTACGAGACTTGTGTCTTCCGCTAGGAGTTGACCTGCTACTCTAGCTGTCTCCCTTTCTTCTTCAGTTTCTGACATTTTACTGTCAAGAAGGGTTTTTGTTGCAGATCAGGTTTCCACGGAAACAAAGATTAGATGCACAATATTTTGGAACACTGTATCCTTCAACGTTGAATAAACCAAAACCATACATAGGAGTCTCCTCCTACTAAGTTTGGTGGATTTTAACCTTTCACCCACTCCAGACGTCTTTGGAGTTTTATGGAAAAAAGGGTCTGTGTGAAAAAGCACGACTGAGTTACTCTAATGTCTTGCGTTAGATTTATCGCCTATCCAAACCGTTGGGCGCCATGTAGTGTAGTTCCTATTATCCTAATAGGCTCTGCGCATTGGAATAATATCTTCAATAGTATAGACGTAGGACTGTGGTTTACTAGGTCTTCTACTGACGATATTAGACAAAGTTATGTGTGCCAGCTAGCTCAGAGTTCACTAGAAACTTTCTCGAATAGGCAAGGAGGAGTTTAACCTCCCTGGATAGACAAGAAGGGATTTAGTTTCTGACAACCATAGAACATGACAACTTTGCTCTCCCCTAATCAAGAGTATATCTCTAGAGTCGTGTGAAAACAAAAGACAACTATTTTACTCAGTCAGTACGTGCATTCTTAGTTTCACCAGTTTGTAGAGAAATAAGAGATGGGCGTGCTTCAATAAAAAGATGGTATTTATTGATCAGTCTCTTTTCTCATACAAGAGAAATGAATCGCTATTATTGCAATACTTATAGTTAAGTAAAGTGCATACAGTAAAACAGGATTATAAAATAATACTGTAAAAGCATTTATATGGTTTCTTAGCCATATGATACTTAAAATGGATAAAAGATATACATACATATATACATTGACTAATCGTTCTCAACTGGTGCTTCTAACTACGCCTACCCCGGTGTACCTGACCTAAGCCTAATACTTGGGAGGGAGTAAGTAAGTAGCAGTTTAAGTTAAGTTTGTTTTGCCAAGAATCTGACTCAAGAATTCTCTGTAAGGGGTTAGTCAGTTCAGTACCTGGGATTTAGAAGGCTGGAGGGTTGGTATCTCTGTCTCAGGACTCGATATCCCAGTTACCCGCGAGGGCGGCTGGAAACGCCGGAGGCTGGATTTCTCGGCAGGAGAAAAGGCAGCGTCTCTCTCAGCGCGTCAAAAGGGAGGGGCAGCGTCCGTGGGCTTTTCTGCATCAGCTGGGCTCTCCGGCAAGTAGCGCTGCTCCAAGCTCGTCACCACCGTGTCTTAGCTTAGGGCAGCGTCGGTATATTTATACCTGAAAGGTGCCGTGTTTGACGTAAGGATGGACATAAGACGTCAGCAAGAATGTCATAAGGACTGGTCGTTCTTACATTCTTTGCAGGAGTTCTCGAGCGAAATCAAAACAATAGCTGCGGGGGATTTCCCAGGTCTGGTGGAGGTTTGATTTGTTTTGAGAACTCGGTGTGCTTTCTAGGGGGCTGAAGGGATAGTGCTTGCTTAATGTGACAGCATGCGCTATGGCCTAATCTGAAAACGGGTTTCTGTGCCGGTGTATGGACATTAGTGAATTAATAACCGGACAAGGGTCCGAAATAGGAGTATCAATATAGGTACCTAGATAAACACACTACAGTCCCGTAGGTGGCACATCCCCCTCTTCCTATCCCCACAGTCCTGATGAAGACCCGCACTGACCCAACAATTGGGTTCCCATAGGGTTGAAACGTCGACGGTGTAAAATCCATTGGACCAGCGAGAGTATTCCACAAAACGAGCCAACAGAAGTGGCGTACTGGAATAACTGCAATTGAATGCCAAACTGGCCAAACAATTCTTCTCCCCCCCTCCCTTAGCTCACTTGTACATAGAGTCACTATTGTATGTCACAATTGCACAATTGTCACTGCGCACTTGGAATCACGTTCCCGTCATTTGATGCGCCGTCCTGCAAATGTACTTGATTCTTCATTGATGTTTCATGAATTGATAAAGGGCAACTTATGAATGCAAACAATTCATAAAAAATTCTACCTTTACCCTATCTGGTTTGGATTTGCAATATTGTTTCATGTAAAGTTTTGATTGAAGTAACCAACGACTGATGAAAATCTTGTATGAATAGTTCTTATCTATTGAAGTGATCAGGTTACGAACCCGACAGAACCATTGTTTATGCTAATATAGTACTGCCCAGGTTCTGAGGGACACTGGGTTACCCCGTAGTAATTGGTGTAGGTATGATCTTGGCCATAGTGATAGACACACTTTTTTAACTAACAGGAAGAATGAAAATAACTAACCAATGAGGGGTATTCCCAGGTCATTGCCAGACGTAATCCCCATTGAGTTATTGTGTGTTTTCTGGGGCCTGAAAGTTTGCAACTTGGGGTGGACATTAAAGCGTCCACCTCAGTTTGGCCCAGCTCCTCTGAGCCAAGAGGTGCATGCCACCTCCTCCCGGCGCACCACTCCAGGCCAGTAAGGACACAGATTAATTATTATAGAGCAAAGATCAAAGGTGAGACTCCGATATAAGGAACAACCAACTGGCTCTCTTAGGGGACAGTTTCCAGTCACAGTGCTAAGGGATAAACACCCAACCCAGTGAGCCTTAGAGGGTTTCACCGGGTCCAAAAGCAGTCCACTGGATCACTCCACCACAGACCTACTGCTCGTACGTGGAGGGCTCCCTGCTGGATACCCCTTAGTAATCACAATACTGTCTCTGTCAAGGCTCCTCCAATTGGGGGTTGCCTTCTGAAGGAAATTGCTGCTCCCGGATGGCTTTGTGGAAGCTTCTTGTTGCTTGGCTTTTCTAGTTTGTTGACGTTGCCATGCCAGTTTAAGGTTGCCCAACTGTTCGTCTCCCACTTCCTGCTGCCCCTCCAGCTGAAAAAGGGAGATAGATTCTCATCTTGTGGCTATCGAGACCTGTTTATCCTTTTACTGGAATAGAAGATGGACTGGGAAGCCTTAGCGGTGTTGGATGTTTTGGGTTCGCAGGTAGCCAGTCGCTATATTCATGGACTACTTTTTGGTAAGCATCAAAGCTAATACTATGGGTTCAGACTGTCTAGCTGCTTTCATGATTTCGTCTTTCTGGTTAAAGTGATGCACTCTAGTTAGGATATAAGGAGTTAACTTCTTCTGGGTTTGGTATGGGGAAAATACTCTGTGTGTGTGTGTGTGTGTGTGTGTGTGTGTGTGTAAAGTCCAACACGACTGTGGGCTCCTCCAGGTCTTGCAGAAGAGATTTGAATAATTTATGGACATATCTGACATGAATGAGTCTGGAATACCTCCGATATGTACCTTTAATTCACAGTAATAGGTTTTCTCCATCTTCCACATTGTCAGTTAGCCAATGGCATAGTTTTTCCAATTCCTTTGCCGCACGGTCAGTTCACCTCTCTTGTTGGCCCCTTCTGGAGTTGCAACTAGGAGATCATCTGCTCGTGTCCAGTCTCTGGACTACATAATTTAAGTGGGCTAGAGATTTCACACTGTCTTGCCTCAGTTGGCCCATTTCTTTTGTAAATGCTGCCAGCATCAATTGGATATCTCCCCTGTAGCTGGGGAGTCTCTGTCCCCGATGGTCTCAACTTGTGGGTCGGACGGACTCTCATCGATCATAGTGCTTGTGGTTGAGGCAGACTTGTGTTGTGGCTTCTGGGCACTCAGTAGATCCCGTATAGAACGCCTTCTCTGATCTCTTGCCTGGGGTATCGCCATTGAAACCCGCCATACTCTTCCAGGCTCAGAGCCCAAAACACACTCAAGCACCCAACCAGGGAGCAGACATATTCCACAATATTGTTAAGAGTGGTCCAGGTAGTTAGTCATGGCGGGTGCGCACTGTTTCAAAAGCTGATGGACAATATATTATGACTTGTACCCCTTAGTTATAGTTCACCTGGGCTGCCACTCCTAATTACAGTTTCTCATTTTGGTGGGGAGGTAAGATCTCAGGCCCCTAGAGTCCCTTATGCTTTAGGACTGCGGCCCTCCGTGCCAGCTAGCCGGGGCATCTGGAATCTTTCGCTCCAATTACTTTGTCCCCGCCTTCTGCTGCGATAGTTGCCAGCCAGGAGCTTCTCCGATTGAGGGGCACACTGGCTTCTGTTCGGTGCCCCCCCACCCCCGATCAGGCCAGGCATGAACGTGACAGGCAGGCCTCTCCTCCCCTCGTGCCGTTTTTTATCTTGTGGTGGCCATCTTGTTAGAATTGCCGGTGGGCAGGAGATGCCATCTCTCGGGTCCTTTTCAGCTCTTTCAGACGGCTGATGCCGTCATCTGGTGGCTTCCACTGGTCAAGGACCGCCTCCCCTGCCTCTACCTTCTTGGCAGGAGTCTTTGGTTGTCGTCTGGCCTGGCTGCAGGCTTAGGACGGCCCTCTGGTACTCAGTGAGAACACGTCTACATGGGTCCTTGTTGTAGCCATGCCCCCATATACACATTTTGATAAATAATTTGATATCTTTTTTGGTGCTGCAACGCATGAAAGGAATTAGGCTTTATAATGTAAATATGCTGAAAATATATATATATATATTTCTCTGTAGCTCCCCCTATATTCCATAAGTTATCATTAAGCACATCTCATTATGTTTTCCACATTGCACCCTCTAATTTTGGATATATATTTATTAATACAGCATGCACATTGTATTATAAAAAATGTAAAAAGACCTACCTAATACTATTCTGTTCTTGGGTATACCACTGTCAACTTCCTCTTCAATCAAATCGTTAAGCATATTGCAAGTTGACTCAATTGATTCAAGATGCTCTGGACTATCATTGGAAATTTTATATCTGTCGAACCAAACAGTGGACAGGGCACCCATCATAGGCGTGTAAGGTCTGTAAAGCAAGAAAACATTACTCATTACTCATCTGTGAAGTAAACTTTGTATGTTTGTCTTTAAATGCTTTACATTGAAAACTTTGGAAATGCTGTATCTGGTGGATGGTAGAAGAATTGTGATACAGGTATGTTGAGTGACAGCCCAGAAAACCCGAAAACTAAAGTTTCCGACTAAAGTTTGGGTTTGAAGTATTTTGCATAGTACAAATCACCTGGGTCTGTAAGAGCCGGACAACCAAACACCTCTAAGTAGGTGCACACAGATGTAGATCGCACACATTCTAGTAAGGGGGCAAGTCATCAAAAACACTCTGAATGCAACCAAGAAAGTTTAATCCGGAATGATTGACCTTTCACTTCTGTAAAACAACCTTCTGAGGAAGAGCCTAACAATCTCAGGATTAGAGAGAGCAGTGGGCAAGATGCAAAATTACAAACCAGTCCCTTTTAAACCACCTGCATAGCTTATATCCGAGAGAAACGCTACCTATATCCATTTCACAGACAAATAAGCAATGGCATTAGGTCTGGCTTTAACCCCTTGCATGCCGCCGCGATTCTGCGCCTGTGCGGCAAAATCGCAAGTGGGCAGGTTCATGACAGCCCCCAGCCGTCATCAGCACACGAGCACCGCGGTGCATGACGGACGGCGGCCGTCATCAGCATGCAAGGGGTTAAAGGAATGCTGTATGGTAATGTCGAGCATTACAAATAAATAGCATAGAAATAGATATGTATTTGTGTGGAAGCAAAAAAACGTAGAATAATATTGGTATAGGTCAAAAGGTCAAGTGAAAGTTGCACTGTTAACCCAGACCTAAAAAGTCATATTGGTCAATGATTGCCTCCTCCCATCTGTGCTGCTGCCACAGATAACATACATTTTCCAGTTAGTGAAGGCACTTTATTAGCATTCCAATGTCATGTGTATGCCCCTGTCGGTTCAAGATTAACCAGCTGGATAATTAAACAAAATGATCACAGCAGCATGGAAGGTAAGTACTTTATTTAAAGCACACAGTTTCAGCCCCATGAAAGCGTGTATTTCTGGCTCCAAACATGCAGGCAAAGCCAAAACCCTTCTCTAGTGATGCTCACATAACTGTATGGTCACTCTCTCAAGCCAGACCATAAAAGCAAGGCAGTAATCATCGCTGCCTGTTAACAGATAGCGTTGTGCTTGGTGGCAGATATCAGCCAATACCCTCTTTCCACTAATTCCTCATGCAGAGAATCCAGAACGGACTGATTGACTACGGAGACTCACAGATGGGATGTTTTCCAACACCTGCTGTCAACAATATGCTGTTACAAGTCACACAAAAAACAATTCCAACTTAACAGAAAGAAAAAGAAGATTTTTTCATATATGAACTATTTCCGTTTTTTATGGTAAAACATTTGCACTGAACCATGCTATCGTACAGAGGACGCCTTTAACTGATCCAGAGTGCAATTATGTGGTTAGTCATGTTGATCAACAAGAATGGGTTGCAATTGTGGTTAGGGACATGGTGAGTTTTTGGAGCAGATTACCCACGTTTTGGAAGGAGAATACTTTTTTCTTTCTACATTTGGCCACAGACAACTAGAGCAGGCTAAAGGATATCATGTCATTAATTCTTGAAAAAAGTACACAAAAAACTGCAGTGAGAGTGGGCTTTGCATTAGCCCCCTGCAGCTATTAGCTTTCGTGTGTTTATCATGGTTTGTGTTGGAAATCTGCCCTTCCTCCAGAGTCACCGAAATCGCAGCCCCAGCCACCCGAGGGCCGCCGAGCCCACACCAGCCTCCCGCAGCCCCAGCCACCCGAGGGCCGCCAAGCCGGCTCCCTTCTTAAGGGGAGCCTGACCAGAACCAGGGAGTGACCACTGCGCCTTCCGGCCTGGTCACCCCCAAGCTCCTGTGCCCGTGCCTGCTCCCGCAGCCCCAGCCACCGAGGGCCCCCGAGCCCACACCAGCCTCCCGCAGCCCCAGCCACCCGAGGGCCGCCAAGCCCGCTCCAGCTTTTCCCGCCTAGATTGGCTCTCGCTCCCGCCTCCCCGCAGACCCTCCCGACCGGCTCCCTTCCTACGACGTCCCCAGAGCGACCGCGCGCAGCGGGAGCACCGATTGAGCGCCGAAGGTGCGCCAAAGGTAAGCCCGTCTACGCCCATCCGCGCCTGGACGCGCCCAGTGCCAGGACCCCTGGCCCCCGCAGAGGCCACCCCTCCCGCCGGACGTACGCCGCCGCCACCCTCAACGCACTCAACACCGGCCGAGCCCCGGGATGCTACCGAGCCACTCCGAGACGCACCCACGGACCCTTCAGCTGCCACGCCTGCAAGTTCACATGCATCAGGACCTGCACTACACCAGCACCCACCAAGCCGAACACCAGCAGCAACCACCTGAAGTGCATCCTGCTCAACACCTGCTCCGTCCACAGACACGCCGTTCAACTCTGGAACCTCCTCGACACCACATCTCCAGACGTCGCCTTCCTCACGGAAACCTGGATGAACGCCTCCTCAGCGCCCGACATCGCCATCCCGGACGGATACAAGATCACCTGGAGGGACCGCGTCAACCAGACGGGAGGAGGCATCGCCATCATCCACAGGAACACCATCCGTATCACGACCAACACTGACGACACCCTGACAACCACCGAACACCTGCACTTCCAGATCCACACCGACCCCAAGACCACCCTCAGAGGCACCCTGATCTACCGTCCCCCGGGACCCCGCACACAATTCAGCGAAGACATCGCCGACTTCATCAGCCCGCACGCCCTCCCCTCCGCTGACTACATCCTCATCGGGGACCTCAACTTCCACCTGGAGAACAACAATGACCGCAATACCACCACCCTGCTTGACAACCTCGCCAACCTCGGACTCAAGCAGCTGGTGACCACCCCCACCCACCTCGCCGGACACACACTCGATGCAGTCTTCTCATCCAGCAAAGACATCGCCTTCAGCCACGCCACCGGACTCCACTGGACGGACCACAGCTGCGTCCACTTCAGCTTCAGAAGGACCACGATCCACCACCACCAGCAACAGGTTGCACGAAGAAGCTGGAACAAGATCACGGCCGACCAGCTCACCGCAGCCCTGAACCAGAACCCCAGCCAGGCCGCCGACAACCTCACGAAGTGGATCAGCAACTGCGCAGACGACCTCGCCCCACTGAGGACCCCGCCCAGCAGACCCGGCAGCAAGAAAGCATCCTGGTTCACCGACGAACTCAAGAGCTCCAAGAAGAACTGCCGAGCTCTCGAGAAAGCATGGAGAAGAGACCCAACACCGGACAACATGACCACCCTCAAGCTCGCCACTCGAAAACACCATCAACTGATTCGCGCCACCAAGAAAACAGCATTTAAGGAAAGACTGGACAACAACGCACACAACAGCAAGGAACTCTTCAACATCGTGAAAGAGCTCTCCAACCCCAACGCCGGAATCAACGACATCACCCCATCACAAGACCTCTGCAACTCCCTCGCCTCCTACTTCCACAACAAGATCGCTGACATACACAACAGCTTCAGCACACAACCAACGCTCCCCACGACCGCACCAACGCCCCCCACCACCACCCTCAGTGCCTGGACCCCTATCAACACCGAAGACACCATCCGCACAATGAACTCCATCCACTCCGGATCTCCAACCGACCCCTGCCCTCACCACGTCTTCAACAAAGCCGACGCCGCCATCGCACCCCAGCTACGGGACATCATCAACGCCTCCTTCGACACCGCAACCTTCCCTGAGAGCTGGAAGCACGCCGAACTCAGCGCTCTACTAAAGAAACCAACAGCAGACCCCACCGAACTCAAGAACTACCGCCCCATCTCGCTCCTCCCGTTTCCAGCCAAAGTCATTGAGAAGACAGTCAACAAGCAGCTGGCCGCCTTCCTCGAGACGAATGGATCCCTCGACCCCTCACAGTCAGGCTTCAGGGCCAACCACAGCACCGAGACCGCCCTCATCGCTGCCACCGATGACATCCGTGCCCTGCTTGACAACGGAGAAACAGCGGCCCTCATCCTCCTAGACCTTTCCGCGGCATTCGACACTGTCTGCCACCGCACCCTAGTGCAACGCCTCAGGAACGTCGGAATCCAGGAGAAGGCACTGGAATGGATCATCTCCTTCCTCGCTGGAAGAACACAGAGAGTCCGCCTACCCCCGTTCAGGTCAGAGGCCACCAAAGTCATCTGCGGCGTTCCTCAAGGCTCCTCGCTCAGCCCCACCCTCTTCAATGTCTACATGAGCCCCCTTGCGGCCATCGCACGCCAACACAACCTCAACATCATCTCCTACGCCGACGACACACAGCTGATCCTCTCCCTGACCAACGACCCCGCCACCGCCAGAGCCGACCTACACGAAGGGATGAAACACGTAGCCGAATGGATGATGACTAGCCGCCTGAAACTGAACTCAGACAAGATGGAAGTTCTCATCCTGGGCTCCTCGCCCTCCGCCTGGGACGACTCCTGGTGGCCACCCGCCCTGGGCTCCGCACCCAAACCAACCGACCACGCACGCAACCTGGGCTTCATCCTGGACTCCTCCCTCTCCATGACCAGACAAGTCAACGCCGTCTCCTCGTCTTGTTTCAACATCCTGCGCATGCTACGTAAGATCTTCCGGTGGATCCCCACCGAGACCAGGAAGACGGTCACCCAGGCCCTCGTCACCAGCCGTCTGGACTACGGCAACGCCCTCTACGCCGGAACCACCGCCAAGCTCCAGAAGAGACTCCAGCGAATCCAGAACGCCTCAGCAAGACTCATCCTCGACATCCCCAGACGAAGCCACATCTCCAGACACCTGAGAGACCTGCACTGGCTCCCGGTCAACAAGAGAATCACCTTCCGCCTCCTCACCCAAGCACACAAAGCCCTGCACAACCAAGGCCCGAGTTACCTCAACAGCCGCCTCAACTTCTACGCTCCCACACGCCACCTTCGATCGACCAGCCACGCCCTCGCCGCCGTCCCCCGCATCCAAAGAGCCACAACAGGAGGAAGATCCTTCTCCCACCTGGCCGCCAAGACTTGGAACTCCCTCCCGACCCACCTCCGCCTGACCCAAGACCACCTCGCCTTCAGGAAGCAGCTCAAGACCTGGCTGTTCGAGCAGTAGCGGACCCCCCCCTCCCCCAGCGCCTTGAGACCCTCCGGGTGAGTAGTGCGCTATACAAATGCTATGATTGATTGATTGATTGATTTGCCTTTTTAGTGAACCCGATTCTTGTTGGCCATAGGACTCTGTGCACTTTCTTTGGGAGCTGGAACTTTCACACACTGGCAAAGTTTTGAGATGCCGACAATCCTTTTGAACATCGGAAGTCAATGAGTGCAACAGACAAATTAAGAGCTGATACTTCTTTGGGTGTTAGCAGGCCAACTGAGTGATGTCTGTATGCGCACTAGGGTTATAGTCATGTGTCGTTGAGAGTGCTTTTTACTGCCACTACATGTACACGGTTACTAACCCATTTGAGTCTGAATAACAATTTTGTCTTTTTTCAGATTGTCCTCTATAACTGCGGGAACTTCCCCCATGGTTTCTTTATGTGGTTGGTAGGTTTGTTCACCTGATCACATTGTGTAGATAGTCTTCACTAAGGTCCTGACGAATTGCCTTACGGCAAGAAACATGTTGACCCTTCAAATAAGAGTGGGGCGTAAAGTTCTTGATCTAGTATTGTCATATAATCGCCTTACATTCCTTGTTTTAATTTTAATCAGGTAGGGAGCCCCATCAGAATAAAAGTTGTGTATTGGGCTTCTTGACCTGTTTTTAATTTTGCACTCACTAGCACAGCACATCTACACTTAATAGGTCCCTCACCCCCACAACACCAAACGGCATGAAACAAAAGATCTCCGCCAAAAAGCCCCTCATTGGGTGCCCGTCGGGTATTGCAGCGCCGACCCGACGAGGGGCAGACCCAATGATGAAGCATGAAACCTGCTGGCTGGGTGTGTGAGGGCCCTAGTTCCAAAGGGAATTATTCCCCTGCAGTGTAACTTCTATAGGACTACCTTTCACCAATGGTGGACCTTGTATATAGCTCTCTCTTCCCCTTCCTGTTTTTCTATAAACCAGTTTAGGTACAACGTACCCTTTTTGGTTAAGATTGTTAGCAGGCCATTCCATAGTTTCCTCTGATGACATAATCGCATTAGGATAAAAGATGCATGTTAACAGGCAGATAATTCCTGGTAGGCACAATGAGGGCATGTATTTGGGACTTACTTGTGCACTTTATTCCTGCTAACCAGTGGTAAAGTGCATGTGTTCTCCTCCCTACAAGAATTAGAAAACCCCAAACTTGCACATTTCATTTAAGTCCCTATTATATGGTACTAATGTACACAGAGCTTGTAAATTAAATGTTACTTGTGGGCTGTACCACCCACTAATGTAGCACTGGAAAGGCGGTTTACAGGCCTGCCACTGCAGCCTGGGTGTGCAGTTTAAAACCGTCATTTTGACATGGCAAAAGAAAGCTTTTTCCATGCCCAAAAAAATCCTTTTTAATACTTATGTCACCCCGAATGCAGGCCCTACATGCCCATAGAGCAAGGCGTGTGGTATTTAAATATAGGGCTTGTACATTTAAGGTTTTACTTGCCCTAGCAGAAAAAAACATCCAAAGTTGCTTTTCACTGTGGCAAGGCGAGCATTCCCATAAGGTAATGCTGGTTTACACCTTCACATTTAAAGCTATGTTCCTGCTAAAACCAAAACACTTTCCTGCCAGTGCCCAGATGTCACCTGACCCCTGATGGCCTGTAGTAAGATATGTATTGCTACAAAATAGAGGTCAAAGGGATCTGAGAGTGAGGAGGTGGGTGGGGGGGAGGGGGGTCTCCTCCCTTGACCGAATGAACTGGGAGCTGTGCCCAGACTCTTCCTAAGATTCAAGGGATGCCTTCCAAGTCATTGGCAGATGAAGCTCATACCCTAGGCCTGCTCATCTTTTGTTTCTCTAGTTAGATTAACATCAAACCCAGTGGGAGGGGAGGAACTGGCCAGACCTGATTTAGGGGGTAGACAATGGAGTCCTCCACCCACAGGGTGGCACTGGAGCATAAACCTGGACCCCAACAGACCTCTCCTCAGAACGGTCCTGGACCTGTGAGGAATCGAAAGGAGGACTGCCCTGCTGCCTGAAGGACCTAAAAGAAGACTGGACCTGGCTGCCTTAAATTTCAGATCCTAGAAGTGACTCCAAGGGTCAGTTTGAGCTACAGGGAAACACCAGGTTTACAGGCCTCTCTCCCTGCAACCACCTAGCTAACCTGTTCCAACTTGAACTGCGCTGGAACCGGCTTCTGGCCCCTGCTAGAGGGAGACCCAACCCCCAAGTGGTGCCCCCAGTTCCTGGACCTTGGCTGGTGTTAGAGTGTACTGCTCCTTGCCCCAAACTACAAAAAGCATGACTTAGAAACTTTTTTGCAAACTTTCTGCCTGGAGAACTGTGGGGAATCTGACACCGCCCTCAAAGCTGCTGTAGTGAAATCACTGGCTGGCCTCAGTTGCTGGTTTGCCCCACTGACAGGGATCTGACTTCCAAAAATGTTTCTTAGACTGAACATAAAGGGCTTCATCTAGGCTAGTGCTGAGCAACATCCAAATGAAGTTAAAGCCTTTCCAGGCTTTGCCTACTCTGAGCTTTCTAACCTTCATTGTAGACTACACTAAGACCTCGCTATTCTGCAATCTGCTGCTCATCAAGCTCTGTTTTGGATCCAGCAGGCAGCTTGCCCCACCAACGACTCACTGAAAAATACTTTTTCTTTTTAAAAATTTCTAAGTCAGAAGGTAAACTTTCCACCGGGAAGGGCACAATCCTTGTTGTATTACATGCTAACATGGATGTACATTTCTGCACTTCACCTGTCCGTTGCAGAATAGAATCCAGTCAGAACAAACCTGATCTTTAATTTTTTCACAGTGGGAGTACCAAGTACGTAAATGTTACATCCAGTATTAGAGTGTATGGCTTCTGCTTGATTATGGATGCCTGGAAAACGTGTGTGCTACAGCAGCAGGAGTGGGCCTTAGGTGATGGCTGCCCTATGGAAGGGGGTTGAGTGGGAGGTACCCATCCTAAACCAGAAAGAGTCGTTTAGGGTGATGTGTGTCCTGTGACAACAGACGTTGTCTGGGTGATACATGTCTGGTAGAATAGTGCATCTCTTAATAGTGCTGGAGTAGTAGGTCTGCCCAGGTGATGAGTTCTAAGATGGTGGAGGAGCCAGGGACACATGTTCCTACAATGGCATAGCTGCATGCATCGATGTTTGCAGCTGGGGGCCCTCAGGTGATGTGTCGCGCCAGGATACTCTGGTAGTAATAGAGCGCGTTATAAAACAGCTAAAATAAAATAAATAAATGTGTACTTTATATCCCAAAATCAAAACTCTGCCCATCGCTAGCCCTGGAAACTTGTGGCTCTGCAACACTGCGAGATCTGTCAGTAAGTGATTACTGCCATAAAAATGGTTAAACATGGAACGGTGATTATTCCAAAAACAGAAAACTTAAACCAGCATGACTATACAGGCAGTTTCTTGCAACATGTAGAACACATTCATACATGCATGTTTTAGGCAAAATCTTCTGCTTCTCAAAAATTCAAAAAAGAAAAACAGAAATCCAACAATCAACCACGCAATGAGGAACAATGGATGTTCTATGAAGAAAGTTTTTGGTTGCAGGATAGTAACCAAATTCAGTAATCTACTCCAATGCACTGAATTTAAGATTTAATAACCATGAAACCTGCAATTTGCCAAATCGTGCATTATTATTTCTTCCCTGGGATCAAAAAGAGGCAGTTTCCAATTCAAAGCGAAATTGATGGTTCCAATGATTCTATATGGGTTATTGGCTATTTTCCATCTTCCTATAATAAAAGATAGGTCTGTACATCTCTTTTGTGAGAATGGGACATCCTCTGTTTCTGGATTTGATTGAGGATATTTCCCAGGTAACTCCATGCCATGTTTCTTGGAAATTATTCAGCCTCAGGGAGGCCACTCCCGCAAACTTGTCTAGACTACACTGCACATAATCCAGAGAGATGGTCCCCAGCATCATTCCTCCTTTGAATGTCCACACGGTATGGTGATTCACGCCTCTGGGCCCATTGGGGTAATGGTAGATGGTGGCATCATGAATTATCCAGCCTTAGCTTCAAAGCCAGCACAGGCACATGTAGAAAACGATATGGATAGCTAGCCACCACTGCTCCACCCCTTCCTGGTCTTGACTAACTCCTGCAGCACAAGGCCTTCTAAGAGGTGCATGTGGGGGAGGGGGTTGGTAGGAAAAGAGACCCGCTTTGTTAAGGACGGTGTGGCGATGGTGGGAGGGGCTTGATGGGCACACGCATCCTAGAAGTAAACAGCAGCCTCCACACATGCGACAGCGCTCTTACTGCGACAACAGCAGCTCTTTTGCACCACCTACCAGTTGGATGTGGCAGCCAATAGCTGCAATGGCCTTGGCGCCGGACCTGCTGACTCAGGCTGGATCACGGGGCAGAGAAGCATAAGGCGATGACTGCTGTACTGCTGAACTGCCATGGCCCACTAGCAGCAAGTCAAAGGCCCAGGACACAGCAGCAGACATAGATTTAGCACCAGTTTCCTACTCCTTCAAGCCCTACACCAAACTCTGCACCCAGTCAGGAGCAGATGTCTTGAGACCTGTGAGGCTACATCACTGGGTAAGACATACAGGGAGTGCAGGAAAGTTGGGAAGCAGCATAGCATGGCAGCTCCTGTGCTCCTCCGTTGACCGAGTAGTAACTCTTGGGGAAGCGGAGCACATTCTCTTCTAGAGCTATTGGCGAATAGGTATATTTGTATTGGAGGCCCATAGGTATATTTGTATTGGAGGCCCAGGCGGCGTGTTGCCAACCATGAATGCATCTCTTTGATGTAGGATTTTTTTCACATCGGACCTGTGCTGCTGATGTAATGTCCATTAAACAAACAGCATGATAATTAAGATATGTGTGCGAACACAGAAAGTAGATGGATCTCATACATTTCCAACACCCCTGGCCTGAGTAAACGAGGGCTACTCGCTTTACGAATAAGATGATAACTGACCAGAAAGAAAGTGTACACCATTGTAATAGAAGAGTTTATAAACTGCCCAGAAAAGCACAGAACTCTGTGGAGTTAAAAGCTTTGAAAATCGTTTACCTGGAATTTACAGACACGCCCATAACGCGACAGGAGGCGCATATAAACGCGTCGGGCTTTCGGCGGAGCGGGCTGCTTTGAAAATCGTTTACCTGGAATTTACCGAGACGGCTCTGCTGGGCACCTTGTTTCCCTGGGCTCCCTGCTTCCTGCCGTGTTTTCCTCCCGCTGCCTCTGCCAATTGACAACAGGGGAGGCCGCCGAGAGGGGGAACCGGCTAACCAGAGACTACATGGCCCAGGACTCTCCACTGCACCCACGCCCATAACGCGACAGGAGGCGCATATAAACGCGTCGGGCTTTCCGCTTCGCGGGACGCCGGGCGAAGCCCGGGCAAAGGGCGGGCCCTCTTAGGCCCTCAGAGGCCAGAGGAGGCTGGGCTGGGCCCATCCCCTAACATTCATGTGAGGTTTATTGGCTTGTATCCTTGGATTGTGGGACCATGGCGTTGAACATTGATAAAAAGACACCGGTGAAGGCAGGAGTAACCAGTAAAGGTATTTTGGATAATTATTTTACTAAGGTTCCCCCAGATATTGACAGGGAGAGTGTATTGGCCGAGCGCCGTGTTGAACGGCGACGGTCTGTCGAAGGTATGAAAAAGAGACCTCCTGCGGACTGTTCAAAACATACTTCCTCACTTGATGTGAGCTCTCGCACTGACCTTGACGATCCTCTTTCTACCGACAATGTTCCTATACTTTTGCGCGACACACCTCCCTCCTTACCCGATGTGCCCATTGATTTACACACGAATGTCATATCTCTCCCTGGTAGTAATTCTATCATGGGATCTGATGCGACAATTAAGCCATCTTTACCAGTAGTTGGGACCGCTAAGAAGAGGACCAAGAAGTCTGTGACGCCCAAAGTCTTTGGCCCACCACCTAGTAAAAGAAGAAAAAGGGGTGGCGATCCGCCATGAACGAAGATTAGCCATTCTGACTTTGGTAAACCTTCGAAGGATATTGTAACAACTGGGTCAGCTTTAAAGGGACCTACTTCAACTGTACCAAACCCAAAAGTTGATATAACTACTGTACCGAATTCTCCAGGTTTAGACATTCTTCCACATTGCTCGCCAAGGGAAGCACTGTCTCTGGCTCCTTTGGAAAGTCTTGAACTTATGATTAGGTCTTTAATTCGACCTGTAATAGAGAGGTTGAAGAGGGTTGAGCAACGGTTGGAGAATTTAGAGCTGGCAATTGGTAATTCTGCTGGGTTAACTAAGAACCTTGCGAAGCCCACACTATCCTCCCCAGCAATAGTGCTATCTCCCACTCCTGTTGCCCCCAAAGGTTTAAATAAAACCCACAAGCCTACAAATTCTGAGCAGTCTAGGGCAAAACCACCCAAACCAGCCCAAAAACCGGCATTACTTGGTGTTAGTGCTGCCCAAAAGTCAGATAAGAAAAAGTCCTACAATGGAGAAAGCTGAGGCGATAGGGGGAGTATTAGCCCGGTCCCAGTAGGTAAACATAGGGGTTGCCAGGCAGAATTACCCCCTGAAGCGGTACCCTTCGTGGTTGTCCTCACGGGAGTCCCTAGATTACCAGACGGGAAAAAGGAAGGGTTCTTCCAGCTAAAAAACAAAACTATGCATTGGCTTAGTCAAAATCGACCACTCCCTTATAATATTAATGGTGATATCCTACATGTTCGGCGACTTCAGTGGTTGGGAAGCAGAGTAAAAGATATAAATGGGGATCTAATTGTTATTAACTTTAGAGATCCCAGAGCGGTTAGATATATTCTAAATTGGTCCCATGGGGATGTTGGAAATTCAATTGTTTCCTGCGAATTGACATATTTTTACCCAAAACCTTTAGTGACCCCTATAACATGCCTTGGGTCCTTATCCTATACGCAGACCAACCTTCCTACACATCTTAACAAACCCTATAGGACGAATGTATTCAACCCTGTGAATTTTGAAAACCTATCCAGGTGGGATACTGTACCATTTAAGAGATATAGGAATAGAAATGGGAGGATGGACCATTTGTTGCCGTTTACTCCGCTGGAAGTCGCAAATAGATTCGACGCCTTCTCAGGCTTCGATGACTGCGATTGACAGACGGAGCCCCTTAATACCATGCTACCCACTACTGACAACCCACCTGGTAAAGCAAAAATTTGCCCATTAATAGAAAGCTTGAAACTAGCACAAACTATTCTACCTGTAACTGACCCTTATTTTGACGAACGGCCACCGGTGAACTGTGAGCCTGTCCAAGGTGTAGAAGTCAGCTCCCATGCTTCCAATAATCTTTCGGGATCTTTGGATTGTGAACCAACCAAGCAAGACTTGGTTGAAGCTCCAGTCAAAATCTTATCCTGGAATGTGGCGGGTCTTAAGAGTAAATTGCCCATTCCAGAGTGGGGCTCCCTAATGGCTTTGCACGATATTTGCATGTTGCAGGAAACTTGGGCGCTAAAAGAAAATGTAGTCCAGGGTTTTGCAACATACGATATTCTGGCAAGCATGGGTGCTCGGGGCAGATCCTCGGGAGGATTGTCTATATGGGTTGGTACACACTTAGGAGTAAATGGAACACCAATCCCAACTAACTCATCGGATGCCCAGTGTGTCTTGCTGATCTTGCCAAATGGGCCAAACATCGCCTTGATTAATGTATATTCAAGGCCAGTTAGGCGGGGTCTTGAGTCTAAAACTATTGAAACATTGCTAACCCTCTTGCAATCGATTGACCTATCTACTGTTTTAATTGTGGGTGGTGATTTTAACTGTCATTTTGAGGCCCTTATGGACCCAAACTTTGGTGAATCGGACGATGTAGACCTATTTTGGAATATCCCAGAGCCAGTGACCCCTCAGGTCAAAGCATGGACACCCCTTGTTCTGCAAATGCAGTCGTTTGCGCTAGCTACTTCGTTAAGAGCCTGCAATGGGAGGGTGGAGCCCGACAGACCAGGGAGAGCCACGTTTAATCGACCAAACCAGACCTCATTAATCGATTATATTTTTATGGAGGCTAAATATTGGGATAGGCTGTCCGAATTTAAGGTCATCGAAAGGTCTGACAGCGATCACAATGCCTTAGTGCTGTCCCTCAAACCAGGGAGTTTTGGGTTGAAGGGCTCATCTTTGATTAATTACCCCGATACTGTGCCATTAATAATATCTAACTGTAGACGTAGGGTTAAATGGCCAGATCTACAAGACTCGACTACTAAACTCGCAGAACTGTATGAAACCATTACTCCGTTCATCGAAGAGATGGAGAACTCTGGGCATCTGGGTAGGGCATCACAAATACATAACCAATTGGTTGCCACACTAAAAGATATTTTGTACCCAGTAAGAAGGGCAAATAACACACTGACCACGACTTCTCGATGGTTTAATAGTTCCTGTAGGAAGGCCAAAAAGGCTTTGCTTACAGCATTAAAAACCAATGATAGCGAGGCTATTAGGATACATCGCATTACTTATAAAAAGCGAATTTGTGAAGCTAAAAGGGAATGGGAAGCCGCAATGTGGGAAGAGTTGGGATCTTCACTCAGGAATAAGGACTTCAAACTATTCTGGTCCATTGTCACCACCGGAATTAGTGGCTATACCCAGGGGATTGCCCCTAATATTGCTCCCTCCATTTGGGAAAGCCACTTTTCTGCTTTATATGGCTCTTCGGAGCCTGACGCCTTGCTTCGTAGCTCTGTAGAACTCCAACAAACGCAGGGCACCAATGGGACTGAGGTTTGTGGACGGTTGATCGAAGCCCCTACGCCTCATACCTTGGTGGAACCTTTCACCCTAGCAGAGGTTCAGACAGCCATAGGCAAATTGCTCCCTAACAAGGCCCCAGGACTGGATAAATTGCCGGGGGATTTGTTTAGGGGGCAGCCAAAAATCTGGGCCCCCTACCTGGTCGTTTTATTTAATGGTATTGTGCAGGGGGAAAACCCTCCCCCCACTTGGCTAGGAGCAGAAATTGTCCCTATTCTAAAAAAGGGTTGCCCGCTCATCCCTTCCAATTATAGACCCATCAGTTTAATTGATACTTCACAAAAGCTGATGGGGAGGGTGATCCTTGATAGGATTCTTGGGTGGATCGAAGAAAAAGGGATCCTTTCTATACTGCAGGCAGGTTCAGGTCTGGAACATCTACCCTAGACCAGATATTTCGCCTGCAGGTCCTGTACTGGAAAACAGCAAGGGTGGAGGGTGGCAGCCTCTACCTTGTGTTTGTGGACCTGCGGGCGGCATTTGATCTGGTTCCCCGCGCTAAATTGTGGAAGGTGTTGGCAGACCTAGGACTCCCTCCATACTTACTAAATGTACTAGCTAGGCTACACGTAAATAATTTTGCACAAGTCAGGTGTGGCAGGCATGGTGAGCTCACAGATCAGTTTCCAGTCCAAAAAGGAGTTCGCCAAGGGTGCGTGTTGGCACCCACACTTTTCAGCCTTTACATTAATGGCCTTGTGGAACATTTGAATGGTGTGGTTAACAATGATGCCCCTAAATTGGCCACGGGCAGGGTGCCCGCTCTGATGTTCGCAGACGACACATTGTTGTTGTCTAGAACATCATCGGGCATCCAAAAAACTCTTGATGGATTTGTTGAGTTCTGTGAGCTCCGGGGACTAGAAATCAATTTGGGAAAAACTAAGTTCATGATTTTTAATCCCCCTAAGCGGGTACGTCCAAACCCAGTCCTACATGGCACCCCCCTCGAAAGGGTCAAAACATTTGTTTATCTGGGCGTTACCCTAACTGAGAACTTTGATTGGAACACCCAGATTGCCAAATCCACACTTAAGCTATCCCAGCTTGCTGGGGGTATAAGTAAAGTCTTTAGGGAGTCAACATTCAGGCCAGTGTCCCCAGCTCTGGAAACTTATTGCCGCCAGGCGAGAATGGCAGCAATTTACGGGGCTGAACTTTGGGGGCACAAGCAGGCACCGAACCTCAAGAAGGCAGAACAGGTTTTTTTTTTAGAAACTTAGTTGGGCTACCGCCCAGTACGCCTATGATTCCTCTTAGGCTTGATCTGAGCATGGTCCCATTAGAAGAGATTATTAGTGCAAGACCAATCATGTACTAGAAGAGGTTGTGGTCAGTTCCTGAACTGGCCGCATATAGAGCAGAGTTCTCTGAGATTTTGTCCCTTCTTATACACAAAAAGATTCCTTGGCTTCAGCACATTCGTGCAGTTAGTACCAGGCTAGGTCTAGTGGATCTGTGGGAAAACCCAGAGTCTTATTGTCCAGGGATATCAAAGAAGGAACTTCTATCCCATATAAGCAAGCAGAGTGCCCAGATGCTAGCGAGCTCCACATCATTGGGAAGGTTAACTTCTGAATTCCTCCAAGTAAAACTTGAAGCTAAAAGTGAGGAATTCTTGGACACAATTGAACCCCCGTTTGCTCGAAAACTATATCTTCAGTTAAGGCACGGCACCCTACCTATTGGATCTTTTACATCTAAGTGGGCAAAAACTAACATCGAAGTTTGCCCTGCATGTAATTACAAAAAAGAGAATGTAACCCATGTACTGTTGTTTTGCCCTGCCTATTCTGCCATTAGGAAATGTTGTCTGACCCCTATTTGTAGGAACCTGGGATTTTTGCACTTTACACAGGCTAGCAGGATACTAATCTATGACACCCATCCTCCGATTGTGTTTGCGGTTTCACGCTATCTTCTAAGCATGTGGCGCAGGAGACAAACTTTTTTAAACTAAATCAATTGTTGAATTTACTGTTTTTATCCATGTACCCTGATAACTTCCAGTTTAATGTTGTTTTAACATTTTATGATTATTTATTGTTTTATTGATTGTGCTGATGTATTTTATGTGCACTTTTATTGTCAATTTACCAAAATAAAGTTATCAATGAATGAATGAATAGAGTTAAAAGCACACTAAGATATATATTTTTTAAAACGCTTGCTGTTACTCACAACGCCATTAAATTTAACTTCACTTTGCATTTTGAAGGCTTCCACAGAACGATTCAGAAAAGGGGGTGGTGATGAACAGAGAGCCTGAATTAAGCAGACCACTCTTACCCAGTCCAAAGATCAGGGCTTGATCCATCACCGTTTTTTAGCTCACTGCACCATCCCAGCTCAGAACTTGGCTATATGCAAATTAGTCTGTTCCTGTCCCAGTGCATGATGGGAACAGGGCAAACCAAACTACCAAGCCAATTCTTGTACTGGGAAGGAAACAAGCTTCCGGGGACCGGTTTCTGCCATTTCAGGCGTCGTCGGCCCGGCTTGCTTGAATCCTGATGGTGCAATGAGCAAGGGACTCACATCTGAGTATACCCTTCCACGCTTATGGTGGACAAAATGATTCAGAAAAGGGGGTGGTGATGAACAGAGTGCCTGAATTAAGCAGACCACTCTTACCCAGTCCAAAGATCAGGGCTTGATCCATCACCGTTTTTTAGCTCACTGCACCATCCCAGCTCAGAACTTGGCTATATGCAAATTAGTCTGTTCCTGTCCCAGTGCATGATGGGAACAGGGCAAACCAAACTACCAAGCCAATTCTTGTACTGGGAAGGAAACAAGCTTCCGGGGACCGGTTTCTGCCATTTCAGGCGTCGTCGGCCCGGCTTGCTTGAATCCTGATGGTGCAATGAGCAAGGGACACAGAACAGCACAGCGATGAAAGAAAATTACAAATATCCCTATTTTTGTCCCAAAGGTGACAAACGCTTCAATTATGCAAAATTACTTCGGAGAGTTAGGACACTGGAGGGAGGCCAACCACGTGCCTTTTCTTACACGTTTATTAGGTTAGACTACAGGTACCGAAAACTTTTAATCTCATTTTCAGACTGGAAAATTACTTCTGTAGAGCCGGCCTTTTGGTGCTGAACAGAGCCCCAGACTTCTCAGACATGTCACCTCATTGCCTCGCAAGTGCACAGCAGTACAGTATCAAGCATGCTACACTGGGACCAAAGTTGTCATTTCGGGCAGGTTAAAATGCATAGATTAATTATAGTGTTTAATCACGAGGCACATGGTTCCACTCGCAATTAGACGCAAGAGCTTAGGTCCTATTACAACGACAGCCTGCATTCGGACCGCCTTTGATCAATTGTAAGTCAAACCCTTAAAATAAATACTGTCCCTATTCAAGCTGTAGTTTTTCTCCCAACAAAGGAGTCTGTTCTCACGAAAGGAATTAAACAGCTACTGTATGAAAATGTAAAAGCCTTTAATTCTTAAAACAAATATAATGCTCATGTATGTGCTCTACAAAACATTCACATCAAAGCACAAAGCCTCTAAAATAGATACACAGGACAATAAAAAAAAAAAAATAAGAGTACATAATGTACAGATATTCCTTATACAAAATTTGCTCGATTACAACCATTGCTCGCGCTTTTCTGTTTCTACTGACTTGTACACTGAACACATAAGGAATACAACTTGCTTCTCTACGTATTTTTAGATACAGAATAAAATCGGAGAGTAGGCCTTCTTCCGAGAGGCATTCAAAGCTGTCCCTCATGATGGTAGGTCCAATGGCTCTGCAGAAGTCCATTAGCAATAACATGTGCATGTCTTTTATTACAATTCTAGTTTTTTCAGATGAACATATTTTTCTACTTTATAGATATGTTCTGAAAATAACTAAAACCTGGCGGCTTCCAATTGTGCACGTACATTTATCAGTTAAATAAATGTACATAAGTACTGGATGCAAATGCATTTTTGACTACACATAACAGAAAGGGGATAAATTCTGATAAATTACCAACAATATGACTAATACACTCAGAGAGTGACGAAAACAGCAATTTCTCAGAGGCACAGAATTTTTGACATTTCGGTTTCTATATTTTGTTATCTAATCTGTATTTTCCCCTAGTTTTCAGTTAGCTGTGAAATAATGAACAAGCGACTAGTACCTTTACAAATTGTAAAGAAAATGCGGTAGGTTTGGAAGTTGTGAGAAATCCCTTCTCCTCGTGCTATGCCCTACCTCTGCTGCAGCTAGCGACCTAGGGCCAGATGTAGGTCGGCAAATACCGGTCGGTAACGGCCGATTTCGGCCGTTACCGACCGGTATTTGCAAATGGAGATGTAGGGGCCTTAAAATGTACAGATTCGGTATATTTACCGAATCGGTAAAGTTACCGATTCGGTAAAATACCGATTCTGTAAATTTACCGTATCGATAAATCAATATGTAGGTGGCACTGAAAACAGTGCCACAGGCCCTTAACGATTCGTTCTTTACCATGTAATACTATTGCATGGTAAATAACGAATACCTGTGTACATGCACATCTGTGCATGTACACATGTGCCATGTAAGGGCATGTATGTGTGTCACATGGCACACAAGCCACAAACAGGGGTGGAACAGGGGTGCAACAGGGTGTCAAAGTGACACCCTGTCCCCCTTGGCAATTCTGTAATTTTACCGATTCTGTAATTACCGAATCGGTATTTGCCATTGAATCCTATGGGCTTCAAGGCCCATAGGATTCAATGACAAATACCGATTCTGTAATTACAGAATCGGTAAATACCGAATCCTACCGATTCGGTATTTTTTACCGAAAAATTACCTACATTAGATTTACCGATTCATGAATACCGAATCGGTAAAATTCGGTATTTATGAATCGGTAAATCTAATTTACCTACATCGGGCCCCTAGTGAACAGCCCCGAAAGCCTGTATTCACTCATATTCCTCAGTCTCCGATCGAACACAGCCTAGCAGGGCTTCAAGTTTAACAGATCAAAGTTTTTAGTTTTGTCTTCGATTTACTAATAACCGGTATACTGTGTAAACTTTCGCGGAACCGGGTTACTCTTGCCTGGTCAAGCCTGAATTAGGGTAACTAATGTGAGATTTCCCCCCCACAGCTGCCCAAACTTACCCTTCTGTGTAGTCTGCTAGCTACAACGAATTAGGGCCGACTAGGCCGCAGCTTAAACCTCTCCTAAAATAATACCCTCAGTAATATGCGCCTTTTTAACAGTGGATGCTAAAGACTGGATATATGGAAGCACGTTTTTCGCAAATAACAAACTTATCTAATATTATAGTTAGCTTCAGTTACTTGGAAATTTCATTTTTAGTGTTTAAAACGTATGACACTTTTCCAGCACTGCCCATCTATGTTAAGAAAGGTATTTCATGTTCTTGACTACTCAAACAGCAACCTGAAAAAAAGAATAACAAAATATTAGTAATTTGTAATGTCTAGTCAATATCTTCAGCGACCTCTTTATAGTTCGTTTATTTTATTTATCTCCATTTGTGAAAGCTTTTACTGAGATTTTCTAAGATAAAAATGCTTAAAAAATACTATTTTACTTATATGCTACGTAGTTAATTTAACTCCTTTACTTACATTACAGATTTTTTTTCAATCCCCTCATAGAGAAAAGGTGCTGATCCCCGTCTGCCTGCATGGACTTCCAAGTCCTCTGTTCCCTCTGCCTGATTTGCTTTGAATATTGTTTTTCCAGGTACTTGGGCACTGCTAGGGGTTCTCTCTGGAAGGCAAGAGAATGTGCTTTGATTGGTGCACCTTTGTGCGCAGTAGCAGATAAGCGGTGCAAGTGGTATCCAGAAAAGCTTGAAGTCCTCTGTCGACACTGCTTTGATCAGCATTTTGGGAATGGGGCACGCAGAGCAGGATTTCTCACAGACTAAGCCCTGTAGGAAAATATTTCCAGCTCAATGCTCCTGTGAAAATCCTCAGCTCACCTCCTTCCATATGACCCATGCACCAATCCTATACAGCAGGGTGACAATAATACTCTAAGCAGCGCTGCATTAGGAAGTAGGTCCTGAGACTACCCAACAAATGTGACAGTGCCCCGCGCTTGCCTTGTGGCACCTACTTAAAGAGCCCCATTCTAATCTGGAAGGGGATCGTTGTAACCTGTTGTAATTCCAGGTGCCCACACAAATCCATGCACTGTGTTTCATCCCTCTAAACTGAAGCTGAAGTACATGAGATTATCTTGTATGTCTTCAGACCATTCAGAGCATGACCAGGTAGCAGAAGATTTGTGAAAATGAGATTCAGATCTCTTCGAGTACTCACAGCTAGCGCCACAAGAGCCCTCAATGTTCGGGACTAAGGAAAAAAGATACTGATACAAAAGGGTGATCGGGACTACCCTGATTTTCTACAAAGATATAGGTTTGATCCGGAGGTGACTGGGCATCCAGATCTTTGAAATGGCTCCCATCCCCCAGACCTGTAGACCAACCTCTACAAGGGTATATATAAGTGCATAACTGTCCTAAGGTATCACTAGAGGGCAAGCTAATGATCACCCATATATTGATGCCAATATGCTAATCTTCATAGGCATATTCTCCTTTATTCACCAAAGTGTGCAAACTGTTGATGGAAGGCATGCCAAGATAGCTTAGTTGACATGTCGGGCTGAATAATAAGAATTCCAGAACTAGGTATCACAATAAAGGAGGAAGTATTGTCAATGACCATGACAAGTTAGCTAGAAGGGAACAGTGAACTATATGCCTTCTAGGTAACTCTAACTCTAACTGTGCCATACCCAGTAAGAGAAGGTGCTACATTTTCCTGCATGTAAATCCCACACCTGGAGGATTTGCTTCAGCTGAAGCAAGCTCTGTAGTTGATGGGCCCCTCTTCAGGACCACCTTCATCAAAGAAATGGAGCAGAATATGAAAGATAAGAAATAGGGTTGTATATTCAGGAGAACGAAACCCTACTCGAGCAGCAGCCACAATCCTTGTCAGGATGAGGCACAAGCAAACCCCAAATTAACTTGTGCTCATCCCTCTGGTAGCTTGGCACAAAGCACTCAGGCTTAACTAACATGCAATGTGTAAAGTATTTATGCAGCATTTCAAATAGTAATAAAGTGAAAACACAACACAAGAATAATCCCACACCAATTTAGACACATAGAGCACAAGTTAATAAATAAAACAAGACCAAAGTGACAAAAATCCAAACAATAAAACCAGAGAAATGCAATTTTCACGATTTGAAGGAAAATAGCACAAAAAAAGCTCAAAGCGCCACTCGTGGCTATCTGGTCGTGAGAGACTGGGTGCAAATCAAAAGTTCAGGCTGACTGCTACGGCACATGGTTCGGATACAGGGGCCAGGTTAGTCAAGCTGAAAAGTTAAGTTCTCAGTCTAGCGCAGAGTCCCGTGAGTGGTGGAGGGGGCCGTGAGGAGCAGGGAAGCATTGTGGATGGCTGTTAATGTAGTGAGAAGAGCAGGCCTGGCATTGCGGACGTCGTTGCTGTAGCTCGAAGATCCTGGTCGGGCCAGAGCTTTGCGGTGCCCTCCCCGTGAAGAGTCAATGCTGTAGCTTGCAGAGTCGTGTTGGACAAACTTTGCGTTGGCAGGCGGTGTGAGCGACAAGGTTGTGGTGCCAACGGGCCCGTACACAGTCACAAAGAGCCCAAAAACGTAATTTCAGCTCCACTGAGGCCACACCAAGGGTTCAAGACTTGAAGGGCACCACTAGGGGGTCAGGGACTTGCACTGGCTGGATCTGGGTCCTGGTTAAGGTGGTTGGTATCCTGTTACGTCCCTGTGGCGGTGATGGCCAGCAGACTAGCCTTTGAAGGCACACTTGGAGTCCTGGGTTCAGGTCTAAACCCTCCGACTCGGGCAGGAGGGCAGCAGGGTAGCAATCCAGCCAGGCAGCAGGGTAGCAATCCAGCAGGGTAGCAATCCAGCAGGGTAGCAATCCAGCCAGGCAGCAGTCCAACAAGGCACCAGCCCAGCAGAGTGGCAGTCCTTTCAGCAGCACAGCAGTCCATCTTCCTGACAGAGTCTCCAAAGTCCAGAGGTCTACTGAAGAGTTGGTGTCTGAGAGCCAGTATTTATACCAGGTAACTCTGCTGAAGTGGGAGAAGCTTGTAGAGGTTTCCCTTTGAAGTGCACAGGTTTCTGGCCTCCCCTGCCCTAGCTCCAGACGAATACAGGGGGTATGCAGCCCTCAAGTAGGTTATGCCCTTGCTCCACACAAAGTGTAAGTAGAGTTGTTCCCAGCTCCACCCTCCCATTCTGCCAGTGATGGTCCATTCAGGTACACCTTCGCTCTCTAGTGTGTGGGGCTGTCTAGGAGGAATACACAAAGCTCAACTGTCAAATACATCCAGTCATGTGACCCAGAGACAGTATGCAGGAACAGGATAATTCCAACTTTCTAAAAGTGCCATTTTCAGAATTGTAATTTAAAATCAGACTTTACCAAAAGACAGGATTTCTCATTTCAATTCCATAGACATCAAACATGAACTGATCACTTGTTCCCATTTGGAAGTTACAGCTTAGTAAATATAATAAGTTAACTCTGAGGTTATCTTATGGGAGAGGTAGGCCTTGTAGTAGTGATAGGGAATTAAGGAGTGTTTCACTACTACGACCTGCTTTTGCAATAGATTGCACTCTGCCATCTGGGCAGTTCTGTCCTATCTTAGGGGTGACATGTATTAAAAAGGAATGTCTGGGCCTGGCAAAAGGTTTATTTTACCAGGTTGAAATGGCAGTTTAGAAATGCACAGAGGCTACAATGGCAGGCCGGAGACATGCTAAAAGGGCTATGGAAGAGGGTGACACAATAAATGCTGCAGGCCCAATAGTAGCATTTAATTTACAGGCCCTGGGTGCATGCAATACCACTTTACTAGGGACTGACAAGTAAATTAAATGTGCCAACTGGGTATCAGCTAATTTCACAAAATTTTAGAGGAGCGAGTTCAAGCACTTTAGCACTTGATAGCAGTGGTAAAGTGCACAGAGTGCTAAGACCAGCAAAAACGAATTCAGCAAAAAAATTGAGGGTTAAGGCAAAAAAGATTTGTGGTAACCCTGTAGAGAGGACCTGGCCCAACATGAATACATTAATGGCCTCAGACTATGCACATTTCTCTCTTAAAAAAATAAAGGTCTTCATGGAGTGTACAGTCATGGTATGGGATGCATGGTTGGCATTTTCATATAACAGTGTTCACAGGGGTCCAGGGTGGTCCATACTAGAGTCTCTTTTTTATGTTCGGTCCTTCATGGCCACAGATGCTGCAGGTGCTTTGGGAAAGAAGGTCCATGGGGATCAACCCACTTCCATGCCAATTATTCCAGTCAGTGTTATCTATTCTTCCCAAGTAAGAAGGGGGTGGGTTACGGTCTAACAGTTTGTCCACAATTGGTGCCTATGGTCACAGTACACTTGGGTGCTGGAAAAGATTCAAGCATTTCACATAAGTATTTTTGTCTCTCCAGTCCAGCCAAGGTCCCCTAGATATCTGAGGGAACCATATGCACATGTTTTTGGGAATTTTTTAAAAAAAAGAGAGTGTTGTTTCTTTAAATGATGGTTGATTTTGCATGAATTTAACAGTGACATGAAATATTATTTTGAAGATTTGGGGTCAGTGGGTCACGCAGCACTGGGGTAATGGAGTTTAAGGCAATGTGAATATAGTGATGGGTTTGAGCCATGCTGTGGAAATAGTCAGAGTCGGAACGAGGATGACGGATTCAGAAATTAAACACAAAGGATAGTGGGTCACGTAGTTCAAACAGAGCGCAGGCTAAGGCAAATTAGGATCAGGTGTTTGGTGGAGCCCACGTGCTGGGAAGAGCTTACATTGAGAGCATGGGGAGGAGTTAGGTGTTTGAACCTGTGCTTGGTGAAACGGCTACGAAGGAAGGAGGTGTTAGGATTGTTAATGGAGGAAGAGCAGGTATGTGGTTCAGAACGAGTTGGGGGCAAGCTACAGCATGAAGCAGTGAGTTCAGGTGGCTGGGACATCAGATACACACCAGTGTGCTGTAGTTTGGGTGATAATTGGCAGGGGGGCAGATTCACGTAAGGGGGACAGTTTACACAAAGAATATCGGGTAGTTGAGAATTCGCTAAGTAACGCAGATATAAAGGCAGGTATGCAATCGTGGATGGATGAGGGGAGGTCACCGCATTCAGTGAATACTCGTCAGGTCGCAGCACAATGAAAGTATGAATGTAGTTTAGTTTAAAGGGTTCAGTTATTGGAATTACAATATTTTTCACTGGAAAATGATTGAATTCATTGTATGTATTTGCGTAAGAACTGACTATTTTTCTGAGATGTAAGACTAATAGACGTTTTTCCGATTTAACAGCTACCCCTGACGAAGGGCGCAAGAAGGTCCGAAATGCATTGGGAAATTATGATAACTTTAGCTGCCTAATATGAATTGAGTTCACCCACGTGATGCAGTAAAAGGCCTGGATTGGCATAACTGCATCATTTGAAAAAATTGGGAGGGCGGACAGCCTTATCGTGAACAGCAGAGTAAAATTTGATAAATTATGGATAAATATGGAATAAAGTTGGATTTTTTTACAAACTGAAGAGTTGTAATAATTTTGAAGTCGCTGTGCGATTGAAAATACGGCACAATGTTGCCGCAAGTGTTTTGGAGTTTCTCACACGTGCTTTGAGGCAAGGCACGATATCAGTCTGCACTCAAGAACGAAACAAAATGATAAACGTGGAACAAATTGAAAAAAACATGGTGTGCATTGTGCCATTTTGCAGTGTTTTCAGAGAATTTAAAACTATTTGCCAAGCCTTAAACTCACCTTTTATTAAACATAAGTCACCTCTAAGGTAGGCCCTATGTAGCCTTAAGGACAGGGTGCTGTGTAAGTAGAAGATGGGACATGTACAATTAAGTTTCACATGTCCTGGTAGTAACAAACACCCAAATTCGTTTTCACCACTGGGAGGCCTCCTCCTCTCATAGGCTAGCATTGGGAATTCCTTAATACTAGTTTAAGCTGTAAATTCGGATTAGAAAGGAATAGCTGCATCAGGTTTCACAGCTTTGAAATGGTAATGATAAATCCTCTTTGCTGTTAAAGCTGGATTTAACATTACTATTTTAGAAATGCCAGTTTTAGAAAGTGTAAATTTCTCTGCTATTACTGCCCTGTGTGCCTTGCAGCCTGTCTCTAATACACAGCAGGGTGGGTGACAGCTACACTTTGTGCATTTCCTATAGAGAGCTACAAACACAGAAAGGGTGGGTGACAGAGAACTGATCTGTATTCATCTGCAATGTGATAGCTCTTCCTGGGCAGGGGGGGGGGGCTGACACTTAAACCTGAATATGTAGTTTCCTGTTTTCCACACAGACGGCTGATTAAGCTGTACTAGCTGTCTGGAGCCAGGGCTGGGATGAAAGGGGGGCCTGTGCACTTCATGGGACTGCTTTGACGTCAACCCACTTCAAAGGCACAACTGTGTATAAGTACTGGGCCTCCGACTACACGAAGACAGTACACTACTGGACCTGTGAAGAACTCTACTAGGAGTAAAGACTGCTGTGCTACAAAGATCACCACTTTGCTTGACTGCTGCTCTGGAAGAACTGTTTTTCTGCTTTGCTGTGCTGCCCTGCTGCCTGCTGATCTGTGTCCCGCTGAAGAAAAGCATAAAATATAATGGGGTGACCCAGTATCCCTCAGAACCTGGGCCTCTAGAAAGTATACTACAATTGATTCTGTTGGGAAAACAATTTCTTTACAATTAAAACAATGAATGTATTGAAAACAGGAAAACACACATAGATGGAGTTAATCAGAGTTATTATATTGTATTCGTTTACATTTTTGTTTTTGATTTTTTACACGCAATTTTTCACCAAAAATATTTTTTACATAAGTTTGTAGGCCGTCACAAAAAGGCAAAAGAGTGACTTATAAGTGAATAGGTGATCTAAAAGTGACACAGTGTTGTGAGTGAAGATAATTTGTACAGTGCTATATACAACAGTGTATAAAATGTAAAACTCAGTGGACATTCGTTCCTAAACATATGAAACTCCAATCCTTCTCTTGTACAGTTCATTGTTTTAGGTGGGATGGAGAACGTAGGGTATGGATTATCATGGTACGTCGACGTTTCGACCCAAGGTGGTGCATTATTACAGCAGAGTCACAGCGGGTCTTTTTCAGGACAAAGGGAGGACAGCCCGTAGGAGTGGTCCAAAGTACCACTTAGAAGTTAGGAATCCACCATCCGGTTGGATTCTGTAAATAGTAATAAGTCACGTTATGCAGAGTGGAAATTATTACGTGGATTGATTCTTCCCATCGGCATTGGGGTCTGCCGAAGGGAAGAATCAATCCACCATGTAAGTGGTACTTTGGACCACACCCACTGACTGTCCTCCCCTTGTTTCACGTTTTTAATAGAATTTAATAAGTCCAGGTCCACCACTCCCAATTTCCAACAGCAAAACGTTGCAACACTTAACATTAATATAAACCAAGCGATACACAATCAATCAATAGGGATTTGTAGAGCGCCGCATATCACGCGAGAGAGTATCCAGGTGCAAAGATTCTGCTGTAATCATTTGAGCCAGGTCTTAAGTCCCTTTCTGAATTCTGTGAAAGAGGATGCCGAACTTGTGTCACTAGATATCTTCAGTGCCAAATGAGGAACGGAATTCATCTTCCAATTCTTTTCTTGCCCCCACACACAGGCATACGGAAATGCCTTTCACTCAGCGTTAGCCTTGTGCTACCAATTTTGTGCAAAATCCAGCTACTCAATGAAACCAACCAGTAGTCAGAGCTGATGAGATCCTTGATGGGAATGGACTTGCCCCTTTGTACAGTTCTCTACATGGACCACCCCACAAACGACTGACAGAGTTTGCAAAAATAAGACCATGTGAAACTACTTCTCAACGCACTTATTTGTCTGGCAGTACGTTCCAGGATTACATTAAAATACTTTGTACCAGGTCCAATGCACACTGAAGCAAATGATTAATGTATCTGTAAAAGCGGTCACCACCTTTAATGTCTTAAGGAACAAATGCACAGCCACATGAAAACTGATACACCAATGATAATTCAAATGACAAAACCAAAGACTTTGAAGAAAGACCAGGGCAGGAGATGCTGTAATGTATTGAATGTACTCCAGATTGAGCACTGTAACTTCAAGAGCAGTGATTGGATAATGCCGAATAGTGAATTATAAGTCACACCCAATCAGCTTCTGTCAAGGGACTTGTGTATTGCATATTATAAACTACAGCATACAACCCACTGTACATTCACTTTATGAACACTACTCTTTCTGCAATTTCCCTAACTTTGACCACTGAGATTCCAAAGCTGTACTCTTTACACCACAACTACAATCACTAACCAGTGAGCAGAGATTTCTTCAACTGAAAATTAAAACAACTATCTCGGAGGCATGTATCACATAGACTATTATCAAGACTATCTACCTCACATAGGGCCCCTGCCAGGATTTTTTTGCCACCCTTGGCAAATTATATTTTAGCATTCCCCCCACACTAGCAATGTAACTCAAAAGGTGTCTTTTGACTGATGTAGAGGCAATCAGGCCCACCCTTGCTGGGTTAGATTGTAGGCAACTACCGAATACTGACATTGCGGAACTGGAGAGACCTCACTGGTACAAACTCAGTAGCCCACTAAGTGCTCAGAAATATGCTACAATGGAGAACACTTTGGGCCTGATTACGAATTTGGCGGTGTGGCAGTGGCTCGCCACACCATTTCCCTGTTGCTACACTGCCAAACTTGTCTGCACACCGCCCTCCAGATTACGAGTTCATTTGCGGTCTGGCGGACAGGGCTTTGGCAGTCCAATGGCGGTGCCTTTCAAAGGTTCACACTGGTATTTTAGAAAGGAAATGCAATGGGAGCACCAAAGGATGTTCCTGCATGGCATGGACTGTGCAATCCATGCCGTGCAGGAAGAGGGGCTGCATACTGACGGGTGCACAACATGTGCCCCCCCTCCTGTATGCACCCCCAGGTTCTGAGACAGCAGCGGGTCCCTTAGTTTCTTCATGCCCCACTTTTCATGGCTGCAATGCCAGAAACCTGTCCCAGGATGCTTGTTTCCGGTCCAGGGAAGGCATGGCTTGGCAGTTCGGGCTGGACTGTTCCCATGAAGCACAGGGTCAGACTGATTTGCATATGGCCATGTCTGAACTGGGGTGGCGGAGGGAGCTAAAGAATGGTGATGAATTAAACCCAGATCAGTTGACTGGGGGTGAGTGTTTGATTTGCTCAAACATTATGTCCATCATCCCCTTTTGTATCGCTTTCTCCACTTTTCATGGCAGGCTCACTGCCATGAAAAGTGGGGTAGTGAGGAAATTCGTAATATGCTTGGCGGTGCCGCTATGGAACCACCAGCATATTGCGGCCGCAGACCACTACACAACCACCGCAGGATCACAGATCCCCAGGGGTTGCAGCGGTCCTGTGTCAGTTCAACCGCACATGTCGTAGTAGGGAGAGTGGACCTTCACCGGGACTACAGCGGTCCTAGCGACCGCTGTATTTGTAATGAGGCCCTCTGTCTACAACCCAAGAAGTCTTCATTGTGATATGTTCTACTGAAACTGTATTAAATTAGCTAGATTTACATTCATTTGACAAATATACATTTTTTGTTCTCTCATTTAAAATATAGAAAATTCAGGACTTATTTTGAAAGGCATTTGGATTTGAAAGTACATTTTCTTAAATTGTGACCATGTATTATTTCTACATTATGAAAGCTACTCTGCATTTTACAGTATTTCTACTTTTTCTAGCTAAACATAATTTTTTGACAAAAGGGGCGTCCCACAGTTACTTTACTAAGCGACGTCAATGCGTTGTACAAAGTACAGAACGGGGCTGTTTTATATTGTACACATTGAACCGAAAGGAGGATCGCTCAACGATGTATCCGTGCTCCAAAACCGCCGGAGGCAATCTAAAATGTACACAGTTCCCAGCACATCATCAACTAACAGCTCTGAGCCACTGCCCAAATCAAGTGTCTGCAGAGGTCGTTCAACTGCAACAGCTGGACCACAAGCAAATAACAAATGACATCCTTCCTGGTGCAAAGCAAGGTCAGCTAGGAGTCTTTTTTGGTTTTCAGTGCTCACTTTCAGGCTTAAGATCTAGTAAATAAAGATCTCCGTGGATTAGCATTATATTACTAAATTATAAGGTCGTTTGATTTCAGTTTAGAAACAACAGCGAAAAGTGTCACGGTAAAAAGGACAGCTTAAACAATTATTCAATCAATTACCAAATGTTTACCTGCACCAAAACAAAATAACATTATCCGTTCCCATGTGCTTTAATGGCAGCTTTGTATGTGAAAGTCGAATTACTGATTTTTAAAGTAAAGTCGTAGCTTGTAAAGCGAAAGAAAAAAGTGAACGCAGTGACATCTCTGACTTGCTGCAGTCTAGTTCTCTAAAGCACCTGCCTCCATCAAGCCCCCTTCCCCTGTCACACAAACTTAAGGTGCAAAGGCCCATTCACAAACATTTGGAAGCATGCTTGGGTTAGGCAGTGCAATCTTGTGTACAAGCTCTTTACCTAGTGGCATATGTGCCCACCCACACCATACGTACCAAGAGTACCACTGAATTGGGTGACAATAAACATCTTTAATTCAGTGCCAAGATACCCTTCTGGGTGAACATGCACTTTACAAATACACATGTTATATGCAAGGACTATGTTAGTTGCCTGTGACCTTTAATGCTTTGCTCCTCCCTACATAGTTTCATCTCTTCCCCCAGGGGCGGCTCTAGGCTCATGGCGGCCCTGGGCAGGGAGCGAAGGTAGTGGGCCCCGGTAGAGGTGGTCCGGGCGGGGCAGAGGGCGGAGGCCAGTGAAGAGGGGTGGTCAGGGTGTTTGGAAGTGGAACAGATCCGGAAGCTGCCAAATCCCTGCCAGGGGCCGCCACGCAAATATGTATCAATCCTCAGAGGATTATTATATTAAGGATATATATTGGCGTGGTGGCCCCTGGGGTTTGGAGGCCCTGTGCAGGTGCACAGCTTGCACATGTGTAAGGCCGCCCCTGCTTCCCCATGGAGGTGGAGACAGAGTTCACCTTTTCAGATCGACAGCAGATAGACCACCACCTCTCTAGAGAAGCGCCGCATAATTAAATTAACAAACCCGGCCTATTGATGACCACTTTACCTTGCTCAAGCCTCTGCTCTGGCTGTCAAGACTGCCTGAATGGACAACACATTCTCATCAATGCTGAGGAGGAAGGGGATGAATAGGTAATATAAACCGAGCAGACTTCACGTAGAACTATCTCTTACATCAATTTTCCTAATCGTAGACATACGTTATGCATACAAAACATACATTATGCATGTTTCAGTTAAAACCATAGTCCACGTTTTACAGTTCTTAACGGTCGCCCTTTGAATACCTATCTACTTTTAAACAAAAAAAACCAACAAAAAAAAATCACATCTTATGTGCCCTTAATCTGGTTTAAATCATTTAACTGTAATTTTCCTATTACTTCGTTCTCCTTTCTTTTTATTTATTTGGGGGAATTTATTGGTTTAATTTTTGGCTTTGTCATTTTGGTGCTGTTAAAATGGTTGCCATTTGTCTGCCAAAATTCCTGCTACTTTGTGTGACTGATAAAGCCCAGTTTATCTAATTTAAACTGTCTTCACCACGCACGATATTAGGAGCCAGATGTACAAAGCTATTTAGCAGTTACAAAGTCTGCACTTTGCTAAATCATTGCGTTTATGACTGCTAAATGTTTTTTTAGAATGTCTTTAAACCATTCTGCAATTCGGTTACAGGTTAGTGAATCACAAAATGGAATCAGAAAGGCATAACAAATCGCTATTTGGAAGGGGCATGTTTAGGGCATCCTTTATAAAAAGCATTTTTTTTGGTTTATATGAATGTTTTGCAACTGAAATCCATTTGCAAAAACACTGAAGTTACTGACTCCTGAGCTGGTGCGGTAACACCATCACTAAATAGAAGAGGCTGCTGGACTCTTGTTTGGCGAGTAGGCGACGGTCCAAGGGGTCACTGCCAAGACTAAAACTTAAACAAAAAACTTTTCTATTTAACCCCTTAAGTGCTGTGCACGTTCAGCGGCCGACGGCACCACTACCTCCGTAGTGATGTCGTCGGCCGTTGAACGTTCGAACTGCACCTGCGCAATGGAACGTCCAGCACTGGAGCTGGACGTTCCATAGCAGCTATGAGGTTAAATGCAGGGTAGCTTTCAAGAAAAACGGTTACATTCAAAATAACAATAACAATAATTCATTTAAATTGCATCACAGACATGGTGTTCTGCTGACCATCCCTGTGAGTCGTAACCTGTGACCTACCTCATTAATACTGATGCGGTATATCGGATTGCAGCCCACTATATTTTGGAATTTCAAAAACAGATCTATTAATATGGATGTCAGATTTCAAAATTCTTTTCCCTTCATAAACATTGGTGTACAGTTTGTGACCACTATTTGAAAATGGAAGTTTATTACATCTGTTCCTAACCCCTTCGCTGCGTTCGTCGGCCAACGGAATTGCCGCCGCGGTTAAGCAGCTATTTTACAAGTTTGTGGAATCCTTACCCCATCAAAGAAACCCATAATATTACAATACTTAACAACAAAGATAGCAGTATCCTGTAGTGCCAGCAAAATTAAGCCATTAAATCCTAAATTCACGAAGTGCATAGAAATCTCAATTACAAGTAATTTTGACAGTCAAACTATACAAATATTGCCTGTTAGAAGTCACGCATATAAGCTGAATGTTTCAGTTGAGCAAATTGGTGAAGATCATGAAGGGGTACACAGCTTGTAAGTTGTCGTTTTTGTGCAGCAGCCTTGAATGTACTATAATTAAAGGAATAATCCCACTGTGTGCACATCTCAAGATTGATTAATAATTGCAAAAAATAGGACAGCCACAATTTAGGCTGTCACTTACCCCAATTTCTTACCAAACTAGCACTTTCCCAGTTCACTCCGTCACTAATCTTACCCTGGCGCAAATGTGATCCAGCCACAAAAACATGTCTTGCTAGACCAAACTAGAATTGGATTGGAGCCTGTTTAGTAGATTGAGATTAAAAATGGAACTCGAAATTTGGCAAGATCTAACCAGCCTGACAGCCAACCAGGAAATGCCTCAAGACCATGTGTTACAAGGTGGGATGGCTGTCAAGATGGCTCAGTAGCTAAAAAAAACTTTGTATGGAAAAGGTTAAGGCAGCTGCTTAATATTTCACCCTGGAGATTTGGCACCTGACACTGCCACCCTGGTGGAGCTATAGCCCTCCATGATTAGGTTATCAAACTCACTCAATCCCTTTTTCAAGTGGTACTAATATCTCACTTTCACATGAATCATTCCAACCAGGATTACCTTGGTGTTATTAACATTGATTTTCAGCTTATTAGAAAGATTACATTGATTTAGGGCATGAAGTGCATTTTGAAGTCCTATACGAGCAAGACAGAAGATTACTGTGTTGTGCGCATATGGTGTAAGAAGTTAGTTTAAGACCTACCAAAACTGTGAGATGGGGGGTCTCTTTCTCTTTGCGACTCCCCAATCGTCTCTTAGTAGAATGTTCACCCTGATCAGTACTCTTTGTTTGCCCATCACATGTATTCTAGTGAAATTGAACATCTTAGTACATTCCATGCTAAAGACACATGGTGTAACTACCAAACATGGCCAAAGAAGCAGAAAGAAGACTGAAATGCCAGTTCAGATCTTTATTACCTCAGTTGCCCAGTGTACTGCAGAATTTCTCACTATAGATGGTCACAGGAGATCAAGCTTATTAACGCCCAACCTCTCCCCTCCCACCAAGGACCATACTGAGGTGTGATGTTTAACACAGACTGACTTAAAGACTTGTTTTTAAAATATTTAGTTATTCGTTTGTGAGTCACTAAAGAACATGACTTCTTCGAGCCGGCCTCTGTATAGCATTTTCTCTTGAAGATTAGTACTCCTTCCTTGAAGCGTGACCAAGATGGCGGTGTCTGTGAGGCTCTGAGGGACGTCACCGGCTGCAGTGATGTTACTGCAGCTTTTCTGGTCTTGCCGAGTCTTGGGCTTCATGGGCGATATGTAGAGGCACCTGCATGCACCCTTCTCAGAGCTTCTGGAGCAACATTTGGTAAGCTACGGGTTTCGTGTTTTTCGGAAGCGGCCGCCTTTTTTAAATGTATGCATTGTGAGGAGACTGTTTCCTGCCTGTTTTGTTCACATATGGCTAATGGGCTCCTTATTAGAACTTTTGCTGGCCTCTAATCAGTATATTTCCGGAAAGACGGATATGTTTTATTAATGGCTTTTGAATTATTTAGCGTTTGAATCTCCTGCTTACAGGGCATTTTACTTCTTGCACATTTTTGGATTTGGATCATATTTTTGCGACCTAGTGTTTGCTTGTGCTGTCTTTATTGCACTTTGTATTTTTCTTACTTTATTTAGAAGCTTTATGGGCAAATTGTGTCATCTTAACCCCTTGCATGCTGATGACGGCCCCCATCCGTCATGCACTACAGTGCTCATGTGCTGATGACAGCTGGGGGCCGTCATAAACCCATCCACTCGCGATTTTGCAGCACAGGGGGAAAATCGCTGCAGGATGGAAGGGATTAAAAAAACCCTCAGGCTTTCTTCTGGTAAAACCTTCAAGCACCTGCCTGCACTTTTAACTCATGCTGGCATGGATGAAAACTCCTCACAGAAGGTTTGTGCCTCTTCTTCGAACGTGGCAGGTATGCCTGCACATTCTACTGTTGGTAAAGTGTCAAATAAGAGCTGAAAAAAAGATCCTCCATCTCCTACAAAGACGATGCCTTCAGTCTTTCTGGATCTTTTATTAGATGAAATAAGGGCTTTATGTCCATTTGTGGAAGAGACTAACACCAGATTACAGACTCTCAGTGACAGATGGTCATTTGTGGAGGAACGCGTTTCTAATGCTGAACAGAAAATAACCAATTTTAATGCAACCTGTACTACAGTGTCAGTCCTTCAAATGCAGGTCATTTCCCTCTAGAAACATTTTGAACACCTCCGAAACCGTAACAAGCGGAATAATCTAAGAATTTATGGTCTTCCTGAAGGGATGGAAGGGTCAACCCATGTTTCCTTTTTCAAAACTTTCTTGCCTCAACTTCTGAATTTGCCTGATGTGCCTATACTTAATATTAAGCAAGCAAATAGGTTGGGTCATCTTGCTGCTGCTTCTAAAAAACCTCGAGGTCTTACCCTTTACTTTTATGAATTCACAGAACTAATGCAAGTCATCTAGGCTGCGAAAAAATTCAAACGCAATTCTTGGTCAGGCTTGCTCTTTAGCCACGGACCGCATTCTTACACTGTGGCACTACGCCACTCTCACTGCCATTTGGGCAGCCCGGTCCCAGCGCTCTGTTGACCTGGGGGCCATCTTGGGTAGGTCGAGATAGTCGCTCTTCAGCTACTGGCTGAAGCCTATCACGTGGACTCGCTAGAGGCTGCACTCGGGAGCAGTACTTAATGCGGGTAGGTGAAAGCCTTACTCCCTCTCTGAACCTTTGCTACGCACATAGCGCTGCTCGTTAGAAGCGGGCTGTTACTGGCTATTTACAACTTTTAATCGCCCCGTTCTGTCGCTTGTTTTATATTGAGTTGCCCGCTTTTCCCCTGCTTTTAAACATACTTAGAATTGTTAAAAATTTCATAGTCCCCCTACCTGTGCTCTTTAGCCACGGACCGCATTCTTACACTGTGGCACTACGCCACTCTCACTGCCATTTGGGCAGCCCGGTCCCAGCGCTCTGTTGACCTGGGGGCCATCTTGGGTGGGTCGAGATAGTCGCTCTTCAGCTACTGGCTGAAGCCTATCACGTGGACTCGCTAGAGCCCTCTATAATTGTAAGGATATGACGCGCAGCGTGTACGCGCATCGTGGGCGCCGCAGTGACGCCGGAGTCACGCCAGAGTCCAGCCCGTCTGCGCCCGTCCGCGCTGAGGACGCGCTGGACGGCTGGACTCTGAATCGTGATTTTAACACATCCTCCCTCCATAGCTACACCCTTCAGGAAATGCTGCGCCTGAAACCTCGCATATCAGGTTGCATGCATTCTTTTGAACCCGCTGCTTTTCTCTCCCCCCTACAATGTGGCTGTTATCTTAATTCTAGGTCTATTAACCCCCCTCAACACTTTCCCTCTGGTCACTCTGGTCACTCGGATCCTATTAGACCTAGGAGCAAGGGAGTAGAAGGCATTCTGGTTAATGCCCGCTCCCTTGTTAAAAATAAGATAATGTTTAGGGAGATGGTTTCGGATAGAAGACCTGACCTTGTATTTGTCACCGAAACATGGGCTAAAGAGTCGTCTGGCCCTGACCTAATTGAAGCAGCCCCGGAAGGGTACTGCCTGGCTAGACTTGACAGGCAGGGCCGAGTGGGAGGGGGCATAGCGATCTTCTATAAAGATCATCTACAATGCCATATTGTACCCATTCCTGACTTCCCAGAGTGTTTTCAAGCCCTTTATTTTACTATAAAGGAAGTACAGCGCCCTTTCCTTAATGGCATCTTATTATACCGACCACCAGGCCCGCGAACTGGCTTTACCTCCAGCCTCTTGCAGGCTCTGGAACCATACTTTGGTCGAGAGAATTTTACCATCCTTGGCGACTTTAATTACCACCTAGAACGACATGATGCTTCCGATACCTTAAGTCTTACTGAAGGGTTGGCGTCCTGTGGACTTTTGCAGTTAGTCCGCGGGGCCACTCATCGGGCAGGCCATATGTTAGATGGAATTTTTTCAAATGACGTCCGCCTGACTACTAAGGATCCGCAGCACTTGTCCTGGTCTGACCACCTTGCAGTCCCATTTCACTTGGAGTATGATAGGGAGGAAGGAGGCAAAAAGGGAAATCACGTTGTGGAAACAGTTAGAAGCTTCAGGAATATTAACAGTCACTCATTTGAGCCCTGGGCTGCTAGCCTTTCTACCATGGGCATGGATAATGTACAGACCGCAGTCGGTCATTTTGAGTATGTTATTACTGAGGCTATGAATGAACTGGCCCCTACACTGACCCGCCGCCGAGCCAGGAAGAGACCATCTGCCCCGTGGTTCTCCGACTCCCTTAGGCTCCTCAGGCAAGAAGTAAGGAGGAAGGAGAGGCTTTGGCACTCCAGTTGGGACCTCAAGAATAAAGAGGCTCACAAACTCCTTATCAGGAAATATAAGGCTGAGATCGTGCAGGCTAAACAGGATTATTTTGTGACCCTGACATCCTCGCTCTCTTCGCCGAAGGAGCTTTTTAAAATTGTTGACTCCCTGGTCAATCTACAGGCCCCTGACCCCGTCGTACCTTCGCAGGATCTATGCGATAGGATTGCCTCTTTTTTCCACACTAAGATAGAGGACATCCACTTAGCTCTTGAAGAACAAAGAGCCTGTATTAGTGTGCCCACTGTCATGGCTGAGATAAATATGCCAGCCACAGACCCCTTTTCATCAGGCTCCTTGGACTCCTTTCCACCTCTCACTCTTGAGGATCTTGAAATCTTGACTAATAAGATCAAATCCGGTTCCCCCTTGGATACCTGCCCACTGAAAATCATCAAGCAGTGTAGGGAGACCCTTCTACCACCGCTGCTGGAGATAATGAATCTAGCTATAAGAAATGGTGTCTTCCCGTTGGAGTGGAAGAAGGCAGTGGTAAAACCACTGCTAAAAAAGGCCTCCCTCGACCCGGAGGTCTTAAAAAACTTCCGCCCAATCTCGTTGCTTCCCGCTCCGGCAAAGATGCTTGAAGCACATCTGAACAAGCATCTTGCGGCTTTCAAGGAATGCTCGGGCTGCTTGGACTCCTCCCAGCATGGATTCAGGAGGGAACATAGCACCGAGTCGGCCCTCACCATTGTGCTCGATAACATCCGTAGGACGGTGGATGGGGGCCAGACCACCCTCCTGGTCCTTCTGGATCTGACCGCTGCCTTCGACACCCTCTCCCCCTCAGTACTTACATCTCGTCTGAGGGACGTGGGGGTGGGGGGGGTAGCTTTGGATCTACTGACCTCTTTCCTTGCTGGGAGGGAGCAAAGAGTCAAACTGGGTGAGTTTCTATCTCCATCCAGATCTGTGCTATGTGGGGTCCCTCAAGGGTCGGCTCTTAGCCCGACCCTGTTTAACATCTATGTGACCCCTCTGGCCAGACTTATAAGATCTTTCGGGATGGAGGTAGTTTCCTATGCTGATGACACCCAAATCCTCGTCTCTCTCTCCCATTCAGACGTGCAGACCGCCTCCAAGTTTAGATCTTGTATGGAGGCGGTTGGTCACTGGATGATTCAGAACTCTCTTAAACTGAATGGGGAGAAGACTGAGGTGATGGTGTTTGGAGGGAACAACAACATCTGGTCAGATAGTTGGTGGCCCAACTCGCTTGGAGCCTGCCCCTCCCCCACAACATCTGCCAAGAATCTGGGGGTGATGATAGACCCAGTTCTGGATATGAATGGACAGGTGAGTAGAACCATCTCCACCTGCTGGGGCCTAATCCACACCCTTCGAAGGATTAGGAAATATCTATCGTTAAATTCCAGAAAACAGGTAGCTGTGGCATTAATAGGCTCGCGGCTGGACTACTGTAATGCGCTGTATACGGGGCTGAAAAAGAGCCTCCTGCAGCGCTTACAGGTGGTCCAAAATGCCACAGCAAGATTTGTCTTGGACGCTCCCAGACGTTCTTCGGCTACGTTAGCCAGGAAAACACTGCACTGGCTTCCGGTAGAATACCGAGTACGGTTCAAGGTCCTGTGCATGACATATAGAGTCATCACAAAAAACAGTGACTCTGGAGTAAGCTCCATCATTTCCAATTACATCCCTGGAAGGAACTTGCGTTCCTTCGGGAAATTGCTTCTGTCAGCCCCTCGTATAAGAAGAGCTAAATGGGGTGGCAGGGCCTTCTCCACCCTTGCCCCTAAATGGTGGAACGAACTCCCTTTGGATCTCAGGTCCCTACCCACACTACAGGCATTTCGTGGTGCACTTAAAACTCGCCTCTTCCTGCAAGCCTATGTGTAATGGATGAATGGTTCTATTTTCTGATTTCATTGTTAGGCGCCTTGATACCTCCGGGTTATTGTTTTTTTGCGCGGTATAAATTATTTTCAATCAATCAATCAATCAATCAATTAATGGAGCTCGTTTTGGTCTTTACCATCCCTGTCTCTTGAAGGTCACATACAAGAAAAAGACAACAGCATTTGAGCATTCATCTTTTTTTAGGACTTTTCTTGACACCTGTAAAGCAGAGACTAGAAGTTACTGTGTCTACCAGTTTATCTCATGGATATGTTCTTAATGTAATTGCATGTTATGTTCTAGACATATTTTTCTTCTTCCTATATTTGGTTGGTGGGATAATTTGTTTTTTGTTTTTTTAATTAGGCCGGTATTTTAATTGTTTATTTTTTTTTGTTTTTATTGCCCGTGTTGTTTCCCTATTGTGACCTGCTTCCTAGCTTATTGCTGCTCCTGCACTGTATCTCTACTCGTCAGTTTAGACATGCTGTCTTGTAATGTGGTATCCTCCTTCATCAGGATATTGTTAGGTATGTTTCCTTTTTCGTTCTTTATCTGGTTTCTTCTCTATGTTTCTGTCCCAGTTTCTTTCCTTGTCTTTCCTTTGTCTCTTCTCTTTTCTTTTCTTATTTTTTTTTGCTTTTCCTCCTCTTGTTTTAGTTTTCTCATTCCACTTTTTCTTTCTCATGTCTAGAGATCCTCTTTCCTTTTCTTTTGTCTGGTTTCATATCTGAATATATTTTTCGTTTTATTTTACTTCAATGGTTTTGACAATGGTTTCATGGAATGTCAGAGGTTTGAATTCTCCAATCAACAGACAGTGGGTGTTAACACATTTGTCTAAGCTTAATGCTCAAATAGCTTTTGTCAAAGAATCTCACCTTCCTGAAACTGAATCCCTGAAGTTACAGAAGGGGTGGGTTGGTGAGGTTTTTTCCTTGCTGGGGACAAGGAAAAAGCATGGAGTGCTTATTTTATGTCATAAATCTCTAAAGTTTCAGTCGATATCTCAGGATCAATTGTGCTTTGATAAAATTACTATTGTTCTTTTTAATGTTTATGGCTCTAGTGCTCCAAATAGTAAATTTTGGGTTCTGATTTCCCAGAAGCTCATGCAATATCCTGATGATAATTTGGTTCTTGCAAGAGATTGTAATTTTCCCGTTGACCCAATCCTTGATAGGCGTTCATTGTCCCCGTATATTCCGATTAGGCCGCAAAAAGCATTCACTACATTAGTGTCTCACTGATACGTGGCGATTGTCCCACTTTACAAGAATATACATATTTCTCACCAGTACATCATACACAGTCACCCAACAATTTTTTTATTTCACATCATCTTAGTCTTGTCATTCAGTGCAAATTGGCTCTATTCTAATCTCTGACCCTGTGCCAGTTTCCATACGTTTGGATATTTTGCCCAAGTCTACCTCACTTCATAGATGGAGATTTAACAATTCCCTCCTATTGGATAACATTTTCACTTCCTCTTTCACTACCTTGCCCAGGAATATTTTCTTTTTAATCAGATGTAGTGTATCCCTTTTTATATTGTATAGAATGCATTTAAGGCTTAAGTCAGAGATTTCATAACCAATCTTGTCTCTAAGAAAAGGCGATCATCTCACACTAAATCTAAAAAAATTCTTGATGAAATAAAAATCCTGTAACATTGTTATTACACATCTCATTCATAATATTCATTACAGCAACTGATTAATGCCAACCTTAGGGTTAATAAAGTCTCTACTGACAATGCTTCAAGTTATTTACTAAATCCAGAGCTAAATATTATGGGTGGCCAAAACAAATCTGGACAACATTTGGTGAATTACCTTAAAATTAAATAAAACACATTATTTATTTATTCAATTTTTGACCACAATGACCACACTTACCGTAGACATTCTGATAGTATAGCTCAATTTCGGAAATTCTATAATGTCCTCTATACAGCAGACTCTAATCCCTCTAATCAGGATATTTGGGAATATTTATCTTCTGTTAAAAAAACCAGTTATTCTCAGATTGGTTTTTCTTCTCTGGAAGGGGATGTGACACAATCTGAACTTCATCTTGCACTGCTCGCTGTCAAAAAAGATAAAGCTCCTGGCCCGGATAGATTTAAAGCAGGGTTCTATATTTACTTCTCTAAGTTACTTCTCCCTAAATTGTATACTCTAATTAATTCCTTTGTTCAATCTGCTTCCTCTGCAGGTTTATGTTAAGATGCAAAGGAAGGGAAGGACCCCCAATACTGCAAAAATTATAGGCCCATTTCTTTAGTTAATTTGGACTATAAGATTTCCTCGCTGACCTTTCTGGGAAAGGAGCAATCAGGATTTTTCAAGGGGAGATATCTCTCGGATAACACTCGCTTATTTTGTGATATTTTCTCCAAGTCATCAAGTATGTCTGAATTCTTGGCAGCTATCGCCTTAGATGCAAAGAAGGCTTTTAACCAAGTGAATTGGTCTCTTATGTTTCATACGTTTAGTTGGTTCAGTTTTAGTCAAAGAATGATATCCCTCATTTCTCTTTTATATACCTCTCCAGAAGCAGCGATCAGTGTTAATGAGATGACATCTCCCCATGTCTCCCTTTATAGAGGGGTTTGTCAAGGTTGCCCTTTGTCTCCCTTTCTTTTTAACCTGGTGCTAGAATCTTTTCTGTCTAGGATTTGACAAAACATTAATATTCATAGCGCTGGGATGCTTACGGGTTACTACGCGCTTCACAAAACCTTAAATAAATAAAAAATAAAATACATGGGTTTACTTGTAATTCTCAGCAAGTTAAATTAGCAGCTTATGCAGATAATATTTTATTATATCTGTCTTGAACTCATTCTTCTCTTGTCGCTTTTTTCCAGTCATTTCCTTTTAGGCATCTGTTTTCCGGTTAGAAAATAAACAATGTTAAATGTGATGTTTTACCTCTTAATAAATTCACTTTCAAGCAGGATTATTCTTTGACAAACTTTACTTGGCAATCTAATGAACTTAAATATCTCGACCTTCCATTTACACAGTCTTTCTCTTCCATTTCTGTTAATATGGATGCGTGTATTCATAGACTAACTTTTTTGACTGTAAGATGCCACCCTCATTACTTGTCTTGGTGGGGTCGGCTTGACTATCAAGATGATGCTGGCTCCCATTATTCTTTTTACCCTCTCGAACATTCCCTTAACATTCCTATGAAATTCAATGCAAACATTAATTCTATCTTATCTTCCTTTCTTTGGAACAAAAAAGAACCTCACATGTCTTTACTTAATTTGAAACTTCCCAAGGCTGAAGGTAGAGTAAATTTGTGTAACTCAATAGATCCTACTATTACTTACCGGCCGACTGATTTACACTCCTTCCTTAAATCTATTATTTGGAATACCTGTTTTATTCAAATAAAGGGGAGATCTATTTACTGGCAAGCTTGAAGAATGAAAGGCCTAATTTGGGTCAACCCATTGTTTCAACAGCATTCTATTATTCCCTTTTCTCAGGCCCAGATACTTTTCAATTTACCATCTACCTTTCGAAACAGATTTGCGCTTCTATGGGAATCCATTTCTCGAGCATAAATCACTTCAAAACACTTTCCACTCCTTCTGCTTTAGTGTTTAAACCTTTGGCTGTTCCTTTGCATGCACATCCTAGGACTTCATCTATACATGCACATTTACAAGTTGTCTCCAGTATCAGACCCAACTCTAATACAGAATTGACATGAGAAAAAGATCATATCACATCACTAAACCTATATCTACTTGGAGACAGATTTGGAATATAATTAGAAACTCCTCTCGCGCAGACAACACAACACAATCACTTTTCATTTATAATAGACTTTGTGACACCGAAACTTCTCCAAAGGTTTACCCTGATACCTACTGGACTTATTCTGCACAATCAGCTGGTTTGAAACATTTACTACTCATTTGTCCCACTGTTGCTGTTTTTTGGTTACAAGGTCGACATCAAATTAATCGTATTTTTCATTTCAACGTCTCCTTTTCTTTGTGTAATGTGTTTTTGGGAAGTGTTTCTGATGTTTGGATAAATAACTCTTAATATACGAATATTGGATCTTTTGTTAGCAATTGTTTTTCAGCAAGTCACCTAAACTTGGAAATACTCTACACACTTGTCCGCCAAAGCATTGTGGTACGCAGTACGTCATAATCACCATTTGTATACTGCATATATGCAACTTTTATCTCTAGTTTTAAAGTGAAAGGACTTATGGACACCTGTTAAGCAATTCCTAGATAATGTTGTAAAGGCGTCTTTTGTTCCTATCCCTCCCACCCTTGATTTTGTATTGGACTATTTACTTTATCATCAGGTAACTTTTAGTATTTCTTTTTCAGATTCATTTTGTCCTTTTGTTCAGACATGGATGTATATCAACAGCATATTTTTCTCCCCCTCCCTTTTTCCTCCCTCACTTTTTGTTTATTGAAACTTAGTTCTCCTTCCTTTAGGGGAAGGGGGATGCAGACTATTGTACATTCTTGGTCAACCAAGCCACTTCCAAAAGAGAATGGCAGAGCAAATTTTGTTGCTTGTACACTAACGAGCCATCATCTTAAATCTAGGATTACAGCAGTGAAGCTGACCATCTCCCAAATTACAAGAATCACACCTGCACTGTATGCATTTCAAACCTCTTTTGGAAGAAATCCATGTGACCTCTACACCTTCTATCTTCCAAATATTATCACTGTCTTATATGTATCAGAAGGTCACATAGATAGATTCCTCCTGACAATTTGTGAATCATCTCAATAGGTTCAGATACCTGTACAATATTTCATTCATCCTCAATGACGATCAATTCTATCATGCAACAATAAGATGAGCATAGGAAAGTATTCTAAGTAACCCTAGAGGCTCAGTTCAGAACTCCATTTCAGAAAAATAGGGTTTCCGCACTCAACTATTTTTTATGAGGTTAATAAAATATCTTACATAGGCAATAGCTCTCAAAAAGATCATAAAAGGGAAACGGTTTTACAAAAACAAATGTGTTTACTTAACCCCAATATTGCACATCCTTTGTGTCAGTGGAAAATCTTAAAAGTCAAATATACAAAAACTAGGATAGAAACCTACCATGCAGGCAAACTATTCACGTCATTAAAACCACAGATTGAAAATACTCAGGGGATATTCTTGCTTTATCAAGGAATTTGATACCTCACTTAAACAGATTTATATTCAAATGACAGTTTAGTCATACCTTTGATGCTCTGGACACCATTGCAAGAATGTCTGGAGCTTTTATCGGGACAGCACATAACTATTCAGAAGTACAAATGTAAAAACAACTTAAAAAACGAACTAAAGAACTTATGGGCAGATGTAGTTAAAGACCGGTCACAAAAAATGTCAAGGCACACTGGATCCCAACAAAGCTGGCAAAACTTAATCTCAGAGAAAACAGCCAATGTTGGAACTGCAATAAGGCAATAGGGGACCTTGCCCATCTATTATTCCAGTGTAGCAAGGTCAAGAAATTCTGAGATAAAGTCTTCGATTTCATCAACAAACACTAGGCTGCAACCTTAAGAGAGAGTTCCACACTCTGACAACAGCCCTCTTTAACACCGAGATCACCACACAGCAAGACAGGAACCTTCTAGACTTTCTCCTAACGAGCGCTATAAAGGTTATACTGTCCAAATGGAAGAACACCGCCAAAGCGACTTTTAAGGGGTGGATAAACTGGGTGACATTCGTGAGAGGGGCAGACAACACAGCACTGAGAAATACTCCATGGAGGAAACCAACCAGACAGATGTGGGCGTCACTAGACAAAGCGCTAGACCCTTTCAAACCGCCTTAGGCAACGTGTACGTCAGGGAAAGTACCAGGCAGAATGTAAAGCTCGATCGGGAGGCCATTTGGCCCAAGAGCTTTACCAGGGCGGAGGTCTCTAATAGCCCGTTCCTGTTCAGCTGTGGTGAGTGGCGCGTCCAGGGTTTCTCGCTCGACTTCGGAGAGAGCCGGCATCCGAATGTCAGCAAGTAAGGCCAAAGAGTCTTCCTCCGGGCGGTCAGATCCCCTGCTATATACCTTCTGGAAATGCCGTACAAATACTGTGACTATCTCACAGGGTTCGGTGACAGTGGTTCCAGAAGCAGTCTGAAGTTCTGTCACTACTTTGTTTGCCTGTTGTTTTTTCCTCGAGCCAGGCGATGAGCTTACCCGCCTTGTCGCCTTGGTCGTATATTCTGCCCTCCCTGTCTCTGGCCAAAGTCTTAGCCACCTCTGTTGCCAGAGCCTTGTATTCCGCTGTCTTAAGGAGCAGCCGATGATGAGCCCCGGGTTCGCCGTCAGTCCGCGCTGCCTCTTCCAGTGCCCTAATGTCAGTTTCAATAGTCGTCATCTGCGCCTCCCTGTCCTTACGCCGGCCAGCAATTGCCAACAGGGCCTCCCCTCTAAGTACGGTCTTAAAGGCTTCCCACAGTACAACCAAAGAGTCAACAGATCCGTCATTGCTCTCAAAGTAGCGATCTATCGAGAGAGTGAGCGCCTTTCGAAGGTCTTTGTTACGAAGATACCAGGCAGTAATAGGCGCAATACACACTTCAGGCCTGTTCCCGATGGTGAGGTGAGCCAACAACGGTGAGTGATCCGAGATACCCCTAGTTAAGTGCGTGACATCTTGAATTGTGGTGTCGTGATGCATGGAGTAAGAATGTAGTCTAATCGGGAAAAGGAGGGGTGCGGGCCGGAGAAGGTGTATTGTTTGTCCGTCGGGTGTGTAAGAGGCCAGATATCAGCCAGACCGAATGCCTCTATGAAGTTCGCCAGCCATTGTTGCCCCTGTGGTATGTCCCTGGGTGGGCGTTTGTTCAGTGTCCCTGACACAACAGCGTTAAAGTCGCCCCCCACCAGCAGCTGACCGTCCGGGAGGGAAAGAAGAAGCTTGCCCAGGTCCTGGTAGGACTGGGTTTGAAGACCGGGCGGGATATAGGTAGAGACGAGGTTTAGCCTGTGTCCCTCGCACTTCCCCGCTAGAGCAGCAAAGCGACCCTGCGGATCCGTTTCTGTATGGTCGATGAGGAGGGGAAAAGTACGAAGGAGAAGGATTCCCACACCCCGGGACCCTGAGGGGAAGCCGGAGTGAACCGCCAAGGAGTATCCCAATCTATTTAGGGCATGGCAAGGGTTACCCAACAAATGGGTTTCCTGCAACAGTACGGCATCAGGGAGGTGGCGTTTGACAAATTGCAATACGATGGTCCGTTTAAGCTTGTCCCCCAACCCATTAACGTTCCAGCTCAGTATCTTGAGGCTCTTATCCCATCTCTTAGCCATACCCACTCCTAACTGAGGAAACGGCCCTGTGTACTCTGGTGCATCTCTACGCACGTTCCTGGTGTGACCATTCCAACCTCCCCCACCCAAAACCCCGCCCTCCCCGACCCCCACCCTTCCACCCCAAACATTCTGCAAGTAAATAACCGTACGTTTCTGATGTGACCTTTCCAAACGTCCCCCCCACCCCCTCTCGTCCTCCCCCCCCCCCCAGCTCCCCGACCCATTCCCCCTACCCCCAACAACTGGTTCCCAATGTTCCCTTCCGGTCCAACGGGACTCACCTCCTCCCTGTACAATCCTCCCCACACCCTGCTCCCTGCTCTGCAGGCTTCAAACTACCCGCAACCCCAATTAGCAGAGCGCCTTTCGCCCAACCCGGGGTTGAGGAAAACTGCCCCCTCACGCAAAAACTCCTCCCGGGGAAGTGTGCGCCGGCCCCAACTCCAGCCGCCACACCGACTCTGCCCCCTCCCCATTTCAGTTCCCCTTAGCAGCGAAGTACTCAAGGCATACTCAAATAGTCAAGGAGATACTAGGCAGAGGTATACTCGGCCCACAGACAGAGTCATATTTCCGCAGTCCCCAAATAGTACATTATACATTACAGTTCAGCAGGGGCCATGTCCTGTGGTCACCATCTTCAACCAGCTGCATTGTCCCGGAGAGACCCCCACCTGGGGCTGGCCGATCTAGAGCGCCACGAACGCTGGCTCTGTGCATCCACTTGCGATCTGTCCACCGTGGACCCAGGTGAGGCGACCCGATTCTCCCTCCAGGAGCCACGTTCCTGCTGTGATTGCGTGGGTGGAGATGCTCTATCAAGCCAGTTCTGGACCTCCGCTGGTGTGGTGAAGAACAGGGATTTGCCTCCCGCGATGACCTTCAGTTTGGCCGGAAAGAACATCATGTATTTGATGCCTCGTTGTGGGAGCGCCGCCTTCACGCCCACGAAGGATTGCCGTTCCTGCTGGACTTGTAGTGTGAAGTCAGGGAAGAAACGGATCACGGCTCCTTCGTGTTGTAAGTCGCCTTTCTGCCTTGCCGCCTGGAGAATGGCGTAGCGGTCCCTATAGTTTAGGATTTTAGCGATGATAGTCCTGGGACGGCACCCTCGGCTTAGGTACCGGCACGCGATGGGCTCGCTCAATCGTGAAAATGTTATACAGGCGCTTTGGCTTGAGATGGGCAAGGATAAGGTCCTCCAGGAACAGCTCTACGCTGGGCCCCTCCATTCCCTCCTGCCCTCCCACCACTCGAATGTTGCTCCTACGCGCCCTTCCTTCCTGGTCCTCGAGCCTGAGGGCCATCTGGCGGTGCTGGTGCACCAATTTGTTCACGCGACTTTCCAACGTTTTCGAAGAAGCGTGGAGCGCTTTAATCTCAGATTCGTTGGCCTTGGATCTCTCCGTAGACTTGCCCAGGTCCGTTCGGAGGAGGTTTACTTCAATGGAGATCTTATCCATTTTTGTTTCCAGGTTGGTGCCCAACGCCTGGATCGCTGCCATTATGGAGGTCAGGGACGGCTCCTTCTGGCCAGCCTGGTCGTCAGTTGCGCTGCCCGCCTGTCCCTGTCCCATTGGAACCGCATACTAGTCCAGCTTGTTGGTTTGGGTGTTGGCACCTCCTTTAGGCCTCATGGTAGTAGGGTTGCTGGCAGCGTGGTAAACCACCCGGCTTGCTTGAACCCTTCAGCAGTCAATACACAAAGCGCAGACCCCCTCACGTGTCCGCCGTTCTACCCGTGGCTCTCGGGCACCCCAGACCCTTTGCTGGGCAGGTCGTCACCGTCCGGGGCGCCTTTGACTATCACAGTAGGCTACCGAACTAGCAAGCAGGCCGCCACGCACCACCACCCTCCTCCGCTGGCTTGTTGAGAGAAGGTCCAATGTCCAACCCGCCGCCACCGGGCCCCGCGCTCCGAGCCGTGCTATGCACCAGGTCCGTAGAGCCCCGCCGGGCCCACGGCCAGTGTCATCCAGGGTGGCTGCGCAGACGCTATTTGTGCCTTCTTTCCCAAGGGGCACGTGAGTCTCCTACTGCAGACCGGTATACACTCCACCGGTGAGGGCTCCACATATGGCACCCCCCCTCTGGGACTCCTCCGCCGCCCTGGGCCTGGACTCCGCCTCAACACGCTCCAGGACCGCGCCGGGGTCCTCCCACTGTATCGCCACCGCTCTATGTCTGGTCTGTGGCCTCCTCTCTTGGGTTCCGACGATGTTGGAGCGAGGCTTCCCCAGGGCACCGCGACGATATCCCCCGCTCCAGCCTCAACCATGTGTCCTGTTGGCGCTGCGTCTCAGGAGCCCCCAGCAATCTCTTCCCCTAGGCGACGTGCGCCTCACAGGCCCCCGGGGCGGGCAAAGGTTGCACCGGACACAGCTGGCTACCCGGCCCGGCTCCGTACTCCATGTGCAGGCCCTTCAGTCACGGCCCTCGTAGGGCACCCCGGCAGCTGGACTCCTCACTTCACCCCCTGGGCCTTCAATGTCACCCGGGGGACAGGTCCGCCCCCTTACCCAAGCTAGACGATGGGGTCCGCCGGAGCACTCCCCGTGCCCCTCTCCGAGCCCCTGCGAGTCAGCAGGCTTCTCCCCGAGCAGGCCGCAGCAGTCGTACTCCCACTCAGCAAGGCCCGAGCCGGGGCCTCAGGTCATCACGCACACGGCCGCAGGGCTCCTGCGCGACCCTCCTCTCTCGGCCGCATATGTTCGGAGGGGTGAAGCATCGGCCCCGGGCAGAGTCGGGGCCCGAGGAACGTTTCCGCCAAGAGCACCTCACTTCGGGGATCCAGGGCGCTGAGGTAGAAGCACCCTGGAGCGGATAGTGGACGCATATCTCTGGGGACAGAGTTAGTCCCGGCCGAGCTCGCTTCCTAGGCGGCCATCTTCGTCGGCACCTAGACACGCCCCAATATTTCTAAATTTAGTTGAGAAAAGGAGACAGGATTTCCAGAGAAAAGCCACTGAACAGAAAAGAAAGATCCCTAAATGGGCTGAAAGTAAAGAGTATACCATAAATGGCAAGACTCAAGCTGCTATGTTGCTCTATTTCGAAAAGAAAGGGAAACTCTGTCTCCATAGAGAGAGAACGAGCTATTATAATAATATATTCATTGGTTCTAGTGAATGTGAACACAATTATAGGGTAAATGGGAGTTGGGGTTTCAAAGATGGAACTGAACCAGTATTTTCTGGAATTTATTACATATGTGGAATCAAGGCATATTACAAATTGCCAGATCATTGGTATGGGAGTTGCTATTTTGGAATAGTATTCCCAAAGGTATATCATGTAAATAAAATCACTGGAAGCAATGAAGAAATTAATCGACTGACACCGCTGGAGGATTTTTGATGATCAATACCAAGTTGGTTGCGATAAGATCAATGGTTTTACAAAATTGACTTGCTCTTGACTCCTTATTGGCAAAAGAGGGCGGAGTCTGTAGAATGCTGGAAGCGCAACATTGTTGCACTTACATACCTGACAAAAGTGTTGAAATTAAAGTGTATGTAAAGAATATTACGCATTTGGAAAAAGAACTCAAACCACTGGAGGTTGATAGTGGATGGAAGAGACTTACAGATGGTCTCTCCTCTATAGGTAGTTGGTTCTCTAACGTAGGAAAACGTTTTGTGGGTTAAATACTGATGCCAATGGTGGGAATAGCGCTGCTGATTTTAGGGATAGCAATTTGTTGCAAATGTCATAAGCACAAAAAAATACAGTAAATAAGAGAGGAAAGAAAAAGAATTTTGAAGGAATGGAACTTGAAGAGTGAATGGAAATTTGTACAAGAAGGTTAAATATCTTCAAAAGAATAATGAAAAGAAACAAAACAGAAAGTTTGAAGAATTTGAGTTGGGAGAGATTTGAAAGTTGGCATCTGGTTTCATTAATTAGTGATGATATAAAATATCATCAAAGAGGGGATTGATGAAGCAAGGTTGCGCATGTAAAGCGACTTGCTTGTATTCAGCCCTCTCGAAATAATATTAATGTGCTAACCAATATGTTTCATTTACTAATAACTGCATTATACGACATTTGTAGTATCTAGGGGAAGCTCACCTTAGTGCTTTTACTAACTGTAAACCAAATGCGCTAAAATGGCCGCTGCAACACGAGATTTTCTACTGCGCAGGCGTATGTCACACTCACGTGACATGACGTATTTCTCTGCTTGGTGGGAAACTTTTGCTTTTGCGCACTAGAACTAAGATGGCTTCTCTATGTTTTAAATGTGCTAAAGCTTGCATCACTGCTTTTGTTCATTTGTTTGTTCTGCCTAATCCTTAATGCTGTAGTTAAAATAAAACAATGGGAATAGAGTAGAGATAAGTGGTATACAGTGCATTCATTTATTCTTCGTTCTAAAACTATTCTTCTTTGAGTTGGTTATTAGCTCGCGTCTTGACCAATCAAAATACAAGGTTGCTCCATCTTGGTTTCTGAACAGAACATGCGCTGACTTCACCAGAGTCTACACGCCTTGGCATTGAATTTATGCCAAATCTTGACTTGCTACAAGATGTGCCTGGTAGGCTGACCCCTTAACCCTGCCAGAGGAAGCTGAATTGTACAATTTATTATACATTGTTATTTATATTGATACATTCACTGCCGGGTGGAATAAATGTGCATGGGAAAAAAAAGTTATGGGAGGGAACGTAATTTGAATACAGAATGCAAGTTACCTCATATTAATATGGTGTGATGACCTCTCCTCGTCTTTTTGTCCAATCAAAATTGGGGATTCACACACTTGCAACATTGGGGGATGGTACACTGCCCTGGAAAATGGTATAACCAGGGTAGGCTTAGTTAGTTAGATTGTCCGACTTGTCCGAATCGCTAACTTGTCACTGACCCAACGCACTCAATAGGTGATCGAGAGCAGAGGTGCTGGCGAAGCACTCTGTCAGAAGATTCGATAACCCAATCGGCGTTCTGGGAAGATCGAAGACCCAATCGGGGTTTGGCTGTTAGCTGCAGTGAGGGTTGTAACTCTGCCGTTGCACTTTAGCTGTGGGTGCCAGTCTTAACCTGAGGTGGTCCTGTCCTGATCCAATTTGGTCCGTACCTGTCCTGATACTGGTCTGCACCTGTTCTTTCCTGCTGGCACCTCCACTTTGGGGTTCTGTCCTTTATCCCAGCCCGTGGCCAGGGTGGTCTTCACACCATTCTAGGTAAATATAACATTTGTGTGGGTACGCCTTTGTACTGTTTCCCTTTTCTACCCTTCCTATGTTTTTTTTTTTTTGTTTTTTTTTTTATTAAACCTTTTTTATTAGTGGCATTCGACACAGAGGCATGAAGATCATAGCATTAATAATACAATACATTACTGTGCATGGTACATACAATGGACAAAAAAATCATCTATACAAGGGCTGGTTCTGTGCATGCAGTACTTATAGTGTCCTGGAATGAGATACATCAACTCCTGAAGCCCCACCCCCCTTATAAAACCAGGGGCGCATGTTGCGGATGTATAGTCCCAATCTAACATACATAGGCATCTCGGCAAGCGGGGTGGGAAAGACCGCTGGTTACGTCAACCCGCGGCCGTCTCGGTATCAATTGGTTATCTATCTACACCCCCCTGTATAATATCGTGTCGTATGTGCAGCAAGCGAGCGCTGTTCCGTCAAGTAACCCAATGGTAGTCAGTGAGGGAGTGATCAGCATAGGGTGCATCCCAGATCAGGGCCCAGCGCTCTTCAGCACATCAGCCATCCCCAGCGACTCGCGACCGTAGGGACCATCACGTTTAAGCGCTCCCCCAGGCCCACCACTTCAAAGTAGTGGAAGAGGAGGAGCGAACGGTCGCGCAAGCAACGCTGAGTGTATCATACATTTGCCGGGCTTCTTAGCGTCACCCCAACGGCTGTCATCTCATCACTCCCCAGGCAGGGCAGATCAGGCTCATTCCAACGTGTGACATATAGTGTGGTGTGTGTGGTGTGAGGTATCTATGCACGCTCACGGGCCTGGCATCGACTCGTCATCTCCGGAGGAGTCGCTGTGAGTTGTCTGAGACAACCAGTACACCTGCAAGGGGGACCAAAAGTCGCTGGGTTTACAACGGGCGGGCATCAGCTCTGCGTAGACGCCATGTTGATCCTGGCAGTACGTGAGATCGTCCAACCACTCCTTAAATTTTGGCGCCCGTCCCCTACCCCATCTGCACGCAATTCTTCTCCTTGCAAGTAGCAACGCAACATCAACATATCGGCGGTCAGCCTTGGGCACATCCCTGGTGTAGCCCAGCAGCATCACCACAGGGTCACTGGGAAGAGGAACAGCTATCATTACTTGGAGCGCAGCATGCACCTGTTCCCAGTATGCCTGAATAGCTCCACACTCCCAAGCCAGATGGAGGAAATCTGCGCCCTCCGCCCGGCATCTCGCACATCTATCATCGTCCGAAAGGTGAAAACGCAACTTCCGAACTGGAGTGTAGTAGTATCGCTGTACAAACTTGTAGTGAATAATTTTCAGTCTACAGCTGGAGGAGATTTTGGCCGTGACTGAGCAGCAATATTTCCATTGGTCATCGGTGAGTGCCGTGGGCAGTTCAGAGTCCCAGGCAGCTCGCGCCTTGGCCAGGACAGGGGGACGCTGCTCTCGAATGGCGGCATACAATTTCGACACCAAATGTTTGCCGTCCGACACCAGCAATATATGCATAGGCAGGACCGTGCCCGGTTCCTCCGGGAAGCTGGGGAGTATATCCCTCATACCCTGGCGAAGCCGAATATAATAGAACACCTCCATTGGCGTCGGCGGGGTGTTCAGGAAAATCTGTTCCTTGGTGCGGAACCGTCCAGCTTGAAATAAATCGCCCCAGGTGTTAAGATGTACACGGGTGCACATGGATCTGAATCCACGTTCCGTTTACCCTTCCTATGTTTCAATGCTTAATTAACGTTTCTCATTTTATCTTGCTTTAATCATATTCCTGTTGATGGTTCAAGTTTAAATTAATGTAGTATGGACATTGACATTTAATAATTCTCATAGATAAAGTGTTTAAACTTTACCCCAAGTTTGTGGTTAGTTTATAAAATGCAAGATTGATTATTAACTACCTCAATATTCTAGCACTTAGGACTTTGGGTACTGATGACAAGGATTGGTAAGTCAAGGTGTATAGGTAAAAGTCCTAAAAGTAAATAAATTACTGGTTAGCGCAGAGAAGCAAAGGTTACCTGACTAATGAGTAAAGTGCTGTGATAGTGTTTTTTATGGGCCCAGGTGAGTATGGTAAACTAGTCGGGTGGCCTGCGCGCTCTATCACTTGCACTTGGAATAATCTGGCATAGAGACCCTCACTCTAATAGCGACAGTAAGGGGCTTAGTGGTCTAGTAATAGTTTACTTCATAATTTGACAATACCACTTTTATCAAACAGTTATTTTGATCTGTAAAATGTTGAGCTCTTTGAACTAGAAACGAGGCATTTACGACATCCTAGAAATGAGGAACTTACATTACACTACACAAAAGACATACAGAGCTGACAGTGATCGTAGAAGGTAGAGCTGAATAACCAGTAGTGAGCCATTGACGGGAACTGACCTGCCTCATGCCGGATAGCGTGGGACTGCATTAGTAGAAGGGTTCTCGTGGCACACTCTATAATGACCGGAAGTGACGGAGCATCTGGGAACCTGTTAATAGCTCACTAGGTGAACACATTTCAAAGAACAAGCGGGCCTATATCATGCAGAGGGAAGAAGTAGTGGGGTACTTCCTCAGACGAAACACGTGTTGGCTGGGCAACTCTTCGGATTAAAGAAGAACAATACAATCACGAATGTGCTGTTTTGTTTTCCTCTGCATGATATATGCACTCTTGATTTCTGTAAAGGTTGCAAAGTATGTCGCAACAAGCATTGTAATTTAAGCATGTGCACAAGCCTGCGACAATCATATGTTGACCTCAGGGTCTATCTTATGGAGGGATTAAGGGTTCTCCCTCACCTGTTTGCACCCCTTCAATTGCATCAAACGTACTCCTATGCTTAATCGATTGGCGCAATTCCTGCCACACCTAAGAAACCCACCCTTTGTGTTTTCGTTTCAAAGAACAGTTGACTTTGCTGCATAACAACTGTAATCTGCAACATAATGCTTTGTTTATATTGCATTACAGAGGATGTGCCATGAGCAAGATAGCTGAAAGGGCTAATGAACCTGCTGCACTGGGCATGCGCATGTGTGTGGTATGTGACCTGCAGATCTCTCTCCTTCACACAGACATTTACGAATCATGGGCATTAACTCTACAATAGTACTCTTGGCGCTGGGGGCTGTAACCTCCCACCTGCACTTTACACACAGACATGCCCTGCTTTGTGGGAGGCCTGTGAATGTGCCAGTGTCAGGTCACTACATGGTAAAAGCCATGCGGAGTCTTCAGTTTAGCTCTAGATTGAAAAGGGGGGCCCTCGGCCCCCCCGCCCACATGGCGGTGCGGCGACCCCCTATCCCCTTGCCTCCCGGTGGTGGGGGCGTTGCATCCCGGGGTCCAGTGATGACGCGGAGGGTGCGCGCCGCACCACCGGTTGGCTGGCGCCCGACCCCTGACCCGGAAGGCGTTGTGCAGACTTCCGGGTCGGGGGGCGGGCGGCTGGGGGGGGCGGAGGGAGGGGGCGTGCCGCCCCCTCCCCCGCGACCCCGGGAATAAAGGAGAGAGGAGCGCTCAGGTGGCCCCTTGTCGCCTGGATGCTCCCCCACACTGGTCGTGCCCCGCGGTCAACATTAACATATAGAGCGTAACGTCCGGTATGCCAAACTTAGAGGTCCCGACCCCTCGATTAGTGTAAGCAAGAGTCCATCCAATTGCTTCTCCTGTGCAAATGTACGCCAATTAGCTCAATCAAATCACATCTCTCATCAGAGGTGGATTAAGATGACATGCCTTTGCATATGTATTTTATCAAATAACAGGGATCGACCCCGATCCTAGTCATGGAAAACCTGCTTAAATGCTGTTGAATTATTAAATGTATCAGTGTCCTGGAATTGCGAGGATTCTTTCCTCTTAACAATTGAGATCCAGCAGCAATTTGGTGTGTGATCTCACCGAGATTATAATAGATTTAGACAAGGAGGACCATTGAAATGTTAAGTTCCTCGCCTTCCTCATGCGGTTGTAAGAAGGAGGTAGCGCAGATACACTATGATGTGGATCTATGGGTAGGGACTGTCATTCAGGCCCCCCCCCCCCTTATCATCAGTATGGGACAGCATTCTGCTGGGGAATGTTAGTTTATTGAATCTTTTAAAAACAACAACAGCGGAAAGTACCTGGGTTTGTGTTCTTGCTTCAGCTACTAGCCGGGACGGGCCCAGAGCTCTGGATGGCGCTTGTAGTGATATTTGAAATATTGCTCATTCCTATGGTGGGTGTGTCACATGGTTATCGCATGGACATCCAACTTTTCTCTTCTTTTCCGAACTTTATGCATTAGGGAAGGCAACGAATCTTAGGTGGCAAGGACTTCTAGTGCTTGGCCACTTGGACCAAGAAACTGAATCCTCCAGTGGATTTCTTATTGAAACTTGATTTAAGGATCTGAGGTGCTACCCCTGGGAAGAGCCCTGTTTTTGTCTGCATTGCGTACAAATTTGTTTGAAGTGGTACTCCTCTTCCTTGGGGTGCCCTGTGGATGGTGCAGACTGCCTTAAACATTGATCATCTAGCCAGAGCAGGTAGCCATCAAGGTGCTTGTGGAATTGGGTGTCATCTGTTCTTTGGGGGAAACTATGCGGGCATAGGGTGAGAAGTTTGCCTGCCATAGACTGTACACCATTCTAGTGGGGTCATTGCACCAGTCCAAATTACCCTTATTGATGTTATGTCAAGGGCAACCTGATTAGAAGCTATCATAGGGGTAGCGGTGGAGAGCAGCCTTCAGGCTAAGTTTTTGGTGGAATGTAAAGCAGCGTGTTTTTACCAGTCTAGAATCAGTAGATTTAATTGACACACAGTAAATTTAACACAAGACACGTTAAGCCCTAGGGGCGTACCAAACCATACATCAAGCAAGTGGTATAAGAACCACGATTGGCATGAAGACATGGCCTAGAGCTCGTAGAACTGCTGGGGCCACCAGGAATCACCCAAGGTAGTGACACATGGGAACCCACGCAAAGGAAAAGCTTTTATCTCACAAGTCCATCTCATTCTAGGATTACTATCAATGGCATAAACCGAACTGATAGGTACAACAAGCCTGGGAACTTCTCCAAACTATGACCTCTTGCTTGGGGTCCTGATATTCCTACGCTCCCTGGCCACTACGCTCCCTAGCCAATGTTGTAATACCTTCAAAGGTGTCCCGGTGCCCAGTTGCGGCATCACATAGGCAGTGGGGGGCCGGTGTCTTAAACCCTAGGATCCATGTCCTGGTAGTGTGCTTTGGTGTTGAGAGTTAGTAATCATGGAGGGGTTATGGCATTCACTGTAGCCTACAGGCTTATTCCTAGCGCAAGGTTATACTAATAGGCACCCCACGGTAGTATAGAGTTAAATGCGCTACATGTGTAACAAACTGAGGTTATGCTGACCACTCGCAGCGGCGAGTAATGGGGAAAATGCCTCTGGGGTTAATCTCGGCTAAGGCCTAGCATCTGAGGACGATGAATGCACACACGTGTGGGGCAGCTTTCGTTAGAAAGCCAGATACCTTACCTAACCATACAGCACTATTGCACGGCATTCCACACTGTGTATTGTACTGAATCAATCATGGAGGGGCTATTGCATTCACCATGGACTACAGGTCTAGGCTTTCTAAAGGTCAGACTATCAGGCACCCTTACGGTAGCCCTAATGTAAATGTTCAGCAGGTGGCACAAGACGGATGCTATGCGACACGCTGGCGCTTGCAGGTTGAATGGAAAGGCATCCAGGGGCAGACATTAGCTAAAGGCTTAGAGTGTGACAACAACTTAGTACGGGCATGTGTACTGTATCTATCGTCCGGAGGCCAGAAGCATTAATCGTCTGTGTTTGTTTTCCGTTTTATGTCTGACCGGACCCATGGACCGGACAGGGCTCCACGCCACGACTACAAAGAGGAGGACAGCCAAGAGGATCGTTACACCTGGATTGCGAGTGTCAGAGAAAGGCATCAGGTGTAATGAGTTAATGGTTAAAGCGGTGCCGGCGGTTTCGCAAACCCGTCACGCGGGGGAGGAACTCGCCGCGGGTCGGTAAGGAACTACAGCAGCTCAACGCAAGCGACAAGGAGAACAACGGACATCGGTGACTTGGTTTGTGGGCCACTCTTATGTGAGGCGCGCTAAACATGTTTTTCTTTCAAGTGAAAGTAGGAAAAGGGCGGAGCACAAGGGGTTTTCTGTTTTCTTCTTGGGAGGGGGAGGGGGCTTATGCCCCAGCCAGTTCAGAACCTATTTTCAGGAACCCTTATCGCAGCAACCCGTCCCCCCGTCAGTGGTGATATTTCACCCGGGGGAGGATGATTTGGCCAAACTAAGTAGGTGCATCTTTATTGAGGAAATCATCTCCACTGCAGGGTGGGTGACCAGGACATGCCCGGGTTGCACGGTGGTTTGGTCGCAACTTATACCTCGGTGGCAGTGGCGAGGGGGGGACTCGGTCGAGGCGTTGAATCACTCGGTAAAGAGGATCAACGCGCAATTGGACAAATTAGTTTGAGCCCCCCGGTTGCAGTCGATCCCTCATGGGTGTATTTGGGGGAAACATCTCTACCTGCGGGACGGGGTACACTTGCCTGAGGCAGGGAACATCCGATGGTCTAAGTAACATATTGGCATGGCTAGAGGGATTTTGCGAGGCGAGTATGACCTTTTTAGGAGTAGGAAGGGGGAGGCCAGATCGTCGGTTAACAATGCTGGCCTGTGGCGGTAAGGTCATGACCGGTGAGCAGCTATTTTAAGGTCTGAGGGGGCGGCATCATCCTTTGGAGGTGTCCGCCCAGGGGGAGGGGTCACTGGCCCCTCCTAGAACTTCAGGGGCAGGTATAACTGGTGCTGCAAAGGGGCGCGGGTAGGAGAGTCACGCTGTCCTTAGGCTGGTAGCCACCCCGCGCGTACTCATGACGTCAGCGAATGGCGCGAGTAAGGGCCCTCCTTCAGTGAGTAAATGGAGTTCACGGTGTGGACTGAGTAATTAACGGGCTCGGCTGCGCATGCGCACCTGCGGTAAGGGCGCAGCTAGTAGGACCTGACACCGGTTAGCGACCTCGCCATATGGCCAGAAATGTTAGTATGCAAAAATTTCAGATGAGGATGTTAGATTTCGGTTAGGAAACAAGCTGTATTAGAATCTTGTTAAGGTTAGCCTATCATACTTGTTGATATGATTTTATCTAATGTCCCTGAATGTTTTTGCATAAAACTGTAGCTTTTTGTCTAATAATTTTATTATTTTGTATCTTAATAAATACGGCCGGGGGGTCTCGCGATCCCCCGCCTTCCAAAGACAATTATGTTTCATGTCAATGTGTTCTGGGTTGATGTGGGTTCACAGGGAGGGGGCGGTAGCCGTCACTGACCATGTGATGCTTGTAAATCATGGTGAAGCGCCCTGCAAAGAGCTGGTGCTGTCTGCATACTGATATACTGGAGCTTGGTGCATCTTACATGGAGGTGCCTTGTAGGAGCACTATGGGTGTCTGCATCCGAGTGTTGACACCACGGTGCAATGCAAAGGAGTGTGCCCCGAGAGAGGGCGGTGGACTGCTCATTGTTGGGGTACGGAGGCATACTATGGTCCTGGGTAGAGGTATTTGGATATTTTCATTTTTGGAGACCAGGGCATGATGTGGGTCGGGAGAGGAGTTTGAGCACTTCTTATTACAGGTTTACCAACGCATGACACCGTTCACAACCGGGGTGCAATGAATGAACCTGCTTGAAACCTCTATGGTGTGAAAGCTTCTCATATTTCATGTCAAGACAGATGTGTATTTTGAGAGGTCTGTGAATGTCTCAGTACTCGGATATCAGTACGGGGTGTGGGGTGGGTAAAGCAGTGCCCAGAAAGATGAAGGTTTGCCCGGGAATTCGAACATTTGAAGTTTTGTCTGAGGACTTGAGCCTGTGATTGGGTTTTGAAGGCTTTAATTGGGCTTTGAGATGCTATGCCCAGGCATCTGCGGAATGAAAGTAGGCCTCAGGTGCTATGACTGGACATCCGGGGCTTCGCAAGAGAATATGATGGTCAAGACTTTACCCATTGGTATACCATTACTGTTGGCCATATGGCATCTGCAGGTGTTTGACGTACCCCATAAACATCACCGCAGCACCCTAGTTAACATATACGTGGTAATGAGAGGAGTTGGAGTTGACCTAACGGCTAGGGCGGCCGACCTCGAATCTGGGGACCTGGCTTCGAGTCTCTGCAATCACGCTGAACATCCTGTGATTCTGGGCAAATCACGTAATCTCCCCATGCCTAACAAAAGTGAATGTGTTCTCATGTAACACAACTGGTGCTATGTAAAGCGCTCTGATACCAGATTCGGGTCAAGTTCACGCTATATAAAACTCTGTAAAAAAAAAAAAAAGTAGGCTATACTTCTATCTGCTTTCCGGAGCTTTTGAAAATGTAATAATCTTGCACTTATTTTAGGAATTGTTCAGTGATGCAATTTCCTGTGGTGTTACCAAGGTCAAATGTCGCATCCTGTAATGTCCCTGCAGGTCAACGGGTGTTTGATGTCACTTCCACCAAGCATGCCATTTTGTAGAATTGGAGTCCATGAGAAAGAAGACACCTTACCAACTAGTCCAAAGTACAGGAAAATCCCAAAAGTTTTACTGTGGACTATGCCAGACTGTTCCTTAACAGAAACTATTTGTTCAAGACATATTTATCTCCAGGCAAGGGGCATAGCCATGGATGAAACACTGATTTAACCAACATCATTGAACCCACTTTCAAAGAAAATGTTTGCTCATCCAACAGTCCCTACACAGCCGTATCAGAATTTTCAAATATACCCTTCTTATAAGGAAAAGGAACATGAACCTCGAAATTCTTATGCAGGTGGCTTAACCACAAAAGAACAGAACAGAGGCTCACTCTGTAATGTCACCATAGTGCAATACATGTCCTCAATCGTATGACATTAAAAGGAGGAGAAAGTCTATAACCCTCCAATTAGAGAAAGCCGAAGGAGATGAAGCGCATCCCTCAAATATTAAAACATATATCCTGTAAACATAAAAGACAAATTGGCGAAATTGTTAGTGAAGGATGCTTATTTTGTATAAGTAGGCTGTCTTCGTCAAAGACTGCGGGCTTGTACTGAAGTCGTGCACGCATCCTTGGTACTCGTTCATGCTCACTTGTGAGCAGGTTTATGATGCACCCTTATTAATGACATCTAAAGGCTAAAGCTAAGGAATTAGTGAATGGTTGTATTTAAAGCCTACGTTCTCGTTTAGAAAAGGTTAATTATTAACACATCTGGTACACTCAATACTAAAAGGAAGACACAAGAATAGGCACCGACACCTGTAGGATGGCATGTGTCAAGAAACCCTCCCTCAAAAAAGGCTTCCTCTAGGAACCTCCAAGATACATTTGTAAAATTGTCAAACAGGACATTTAGTTTGTAGAAGACGTTCTATCTGAAACGATTTTGTGGGTATCAAGGGCAACATGTAAAACAGACTTGCAGACATGTTTATATATGCGGTAGGGACTCACCAACTTGTAACCCCTCTGGCATTTTAAGCAGTGACAAAAAGAAGTACTAAGTAATTATTCGTTTGATTACAGGACAGTTTCAGTCTGAAATACTAGATTGCCGATTAGAAAAGGCAAAAAACTCAACACACGTTGGGGATCATAGTTCTGTATTTGACGCTCTGAAGCCAACAATCACTGCAGCACGGGGTGCCCCTTTGTAGAACAAGTTAAATGCATTTGTACACACCATGCGATATGACTAGAAATAGAACCGAACAGTGGTAAACCCAATATGTCGGTTTATAGTCTGAGTTCCGATTAAGACGTTAAAAAGGCTTGCTGCACTAAAAAGAGCAAAGCAAAAAAAACGAATGCATTCTGCACAGCATGCATTTGTGAGATAGATTATTTATTGCGTGATGATGCAGCTCACTTTTGTAATGTGAAACTGTCCCTCATGCACTGTAAAGTAAGCGTCAATATGGGGCGGAATGATACACCAAGCAGCCAGTAGCATGAGGTAAGAGAGAAATACTCCTCTGGGTGGAAACAGACCCACTCAGTGAATATTTTAAAGGTCTAGGAACAACAGGTCCGCCGACAATGGCACTGCTACGCCAGACCTACAATCAGGGATTATAAAAACCAAGATCTCAAGAATTATGCATCCTCTGTTGTCATTTACAGAAGACACACATATCAACATTCTCCTTTCACCTCTATTTTGATTAACTGCATAAAATGCCAATGCGCCCCCCAGTTTATAGCAACCCTCACACATGAAGCACGTTGGAGAATTCTCCAACATCAGCCACGAAAACTGCATCCTTGTTTAGACATTTTATCAAGAAGCAAAACAGGTTCAGTTCAATAGTTTTGCATGCAATGCCCTTGAAAACATGCAATGTAGGAGAGGCACCAATATTGGCCATACTTTGAGCTTAAAAGAGACCCACGGGATCCAAAATATGAAAACATATTTATGTGGTCTGTATGAATGTAGAATCTAGTACCGCACTCATTAGTGTCAACAACGTTATTCTCCCAACCACCTTTGTTGGTCACCAATCTCAGCACTTGTTGCTGGTGTCTCTTTTCATGACCATTCCACTTCCTTCTTCATGCTCTGCTATTGAAAACAGATTTGCAGATTCCCACCCTTGTATCTTTTCCGTAGCTCCTAAGCATCCACCCTTTGGGTAGGGCATTCAGAATGACAGAGGAAACTAAACATTCAAGAGCCATAGGTTATCCTCTAGGATGTCCTCAGTTCAATATAAGTGTGCAGACATCAATGTACTTTACATCGATATTCGGTGGTTTTCAATTCAATATTTGTGAGACCATGTGTTACCAATTTGTGACCCTGGTCCTGACTGGCATGGCAATACAGACTTGGAGACAAGGCCCCACCTGCACTTTAAAGGTCAGGTAATAATTCAGTTCAGCTGGGCTTCCTTCTTGAGGAAACCTCCTCTGGCAGGAAAACAATATTATTTCTGAAAGCAAGGATGGTATTACTAGTGGTCTACGAACGTGGTTCTTACTGGTGGACAGAACAGGGGGATAAAGAGCCTACAATGAGGCCGGACTATTAACATGTATATCCTCAAAAGGGGTCAGGTAGGAGAAGCTTTTTATCAGGACAGCCTCTCAGACATTTATCTCTGCCTCCAGTACGGGGAGTGGGGGAAATTTACTCCATGATCAGGAAGGGTGGTAGTCCCATGTTTCCCAAGACTGGGAATGGGGAAGGCAAGGAGCGATGGAGAGAGGATCCCTACTTCAGTCATGGGGAGCAAAGTCTTCTTGGATAGTTTGCATACAACTAATACTGGAAGTCATGAAAAAATGGAATGGCTGTAGGTGGGAATTCCGCATAGAACGAACCAGGGATTATCACCAGTCAGGATCCAATGAGCATTTGTTGGACATAAAATCTATAGTTCCATTATCCTGGATTAACAATTTTGCATCATTTGTTTATCAAAATTTTCTTGGTTTTCTTGAATTGGTGTGGGGAAAATAACACTGTATTCTTGACTTCAATGTGCTCAGGTACTGTTTGAAGCTATCATGCATTTCTCTGTGGAAAAGCTGCTGCTTGTGCCAAAGCTATATAGGATTCAGAGTTTTCTTCGTGAACTGAGTTGCAAGCTTGTGCCTTATTACCTCGGTAGGCATCACCCTCTTACCAATTTATAATTCAGTTCCTCACGGGCACAGCATGCACACCTGTTAAATACCAAACTGCACGTGATCGCTATTTGCCCGCTGTGCAATCAAGAGCCAACCTGTGGCCAGGGCCTCTTTATTCAAAGTTCAAACAGCAAGTCTTCTTCTTACTGAGGAAAACCCCATTGTCCCAGTAGCAAAGATGCCCAAAGAGTTCAATAAATGCAGTCCTAGTTGTCAATATAATACCTCACACCCCCGAATGATCCTAAAATACAAACCTTCCATTCACTTGAAGTTGGTGACATTTAATTAATGACTGTATATGTTGGGATAAAATGCAGCAGGACATTTTTTCCCCAGCAGCTTCTTCATGCCTTATTGGCTGCTCAGTAAAAGTAAAAACTCACACATTTCATGTTTGAGGACTTTTTGATAGCTTCTAGCTTCAGGTAGGATATGGTTAGGACGGTTGGTATAATACCTGTTTTCTGCGATTAGATGATATTTGACTCTGTACAGTGTCATTTACCAGAAAGCACACATTACAAGGAGCGCGTCGTTAACATGGAGCTATGTAGAGTTGGCAGCCCCACCAAAGTTTGGGAGAAGGGTGGCGACAGCCCATGGGTCCTAATAATATGGTCCATCATAAGGATGCAACTAAGGAAGAGGTGTAAACCAAACAGCCATGAATGTTTGGGTGCTATTAAAACTAGTATTCCCTTCCTAATTCAGTGTTTCAGGTGAAGGGCGAGAACGCAACTACCAAGAAGGGAAACGCCATCAATGGCTTCCAAATCAGATTGCCAACGAGAACCAGAAGTGACAAGCCATGTTTTCACAGCTGTCAGTCAGGAAGCCTGGTTATTACAGCTGCCATCTTAGATTCCAGCAAGACTCAGTTGTATTTTTTGTCTTGTGTGAAGGCGGCCATGATGGAATGAGTTGCTGCAAACGAGCTGCTTGTCCGCACTTCATTGTTCTTCAACAAAACATCTGCATAGCAACCACTTTTTGGACATCTTCCATAAAGACAACACTAGGCAACATCCCAAAAATTCTCAACAATGCGGTTGCACGACACCTGAGCCACATTCCGCGTTCATGACAATGTTTATGTTCAGTGCTCATGGGTGATCTCAGCTTTACAGTTGTCTCACTTTTGAAGGCTGTCACTGAAACTTGCTAGGTTCCTTCCCATCTTGGATGGGTATTTCCTTTCTGCATTCTTGCACTTGCGGTCTGACCTCAAAAGCTCTGCATTGCACCAGTGTCAAGCTATACATTTCCTTTCTTCCCTACATTACTGCAAATGCTCTCTGACCTCAAGAACGCTGTACTGAACTCTACTGGGCTGTTAACATTGACTGTCAAGTGCAGTATGGCTTATGAAGCATTTTGTTTAAAGTTTTTATCTTCGAGTTTTACTTTACGCTCTTTTCTCCAAAGAAAATGGTCTCCATTGAGACATTGTTTAAGCTGGTAATCGCGTAAAGAATTTAAAAAAAAGGGAAATGTTTGTTTATGAAATATTGTAGGCAGATTCCTACTGGTTGCCCATTATTGATTATAGATTCTATTTTTCTCGTACGACTGCATTACACGTACTCGTACGACGGCATCACCACCTAAAATACATCTTTTGCAATTAGACCAAAATATGAATCCTAACATTTTCCAAGTCCCGTAAAGTGCAAGAAAGATGTAAGTATATACAAATCTGATTAAGTCTGCTTTCAGGTGGAAACAACCTATGGTCTCCCCTTCATGCGACAGCACTGTGTTTCCAAACTGATCACCACACCCATGGAAAGCTTTGAAGGAAACACGTGTGCACGACGTGGTCACTTATATTCCCATTAAATTGTGTGTAGTCAAGTGGTGTGCGTATTCTCAATGGTAGACATGTACTGGGAACTGCAGACAAAAAAAAACTAACTTTTCCTGCCTAAAATTAAAGGGAACGCCATATGTGTCAGGCTCAAGGTTAACCTACGTTATGCCATGGAAACAGAAGAAGGAAAAAAGGTGACATAAAAATCAATGAAAACTGCAGTGTCGAGTTGTGGTCTTTAATCTTTCCAAAGAACACCTCTTAGCACGGAGGAGGACCGGCGTTAGGGCGAGCTCGACCTCAACACGCTGCATTTATGAGAAGCCATAACAGTGCAAATGGCGTGACTAATGAGACGAGGAATGGAATCAGAAACACCGAACACTGGGGAACTGAAAGACCACGGTCATCGGCTTGGCCTGGTTTCACGATAAACACAATATAAAGAAATGAAGGACATATGTTTATGATTACTTAATAATTAGATTTCATGCTCAGCTTCCAGAACCTGGGCACTGACAGAATACGGACAGAGCGAGGCAGGGTTTCCCTGGGGCAGGTTGGAAATCACACATACAATGAAGCAAGGGAGAAATGTTCACTCACCATCAGTTACACCAGACTTCATGCTCAATCTAACAAGACTGAACAGACGAGCAGCAAAACGTGCTGGAGTGGATTGCTCGCCAAAGTATCCCATTGATAAATTGTCTCAGTTCACGAACCTGAAAAATGTTAAATATCTATAAGCTGCTCCTTAAAGAACAAGCAAGGGCAAATGCAACAGGTCTGGGCTATTTTACTGTTCTTTACAATGGAAGAGGGTAGAGTGGGTGCAGAGATCACAGGAGGGGACGAGGCGGTGGCTGGGCATTGGAAAGTGGTGTTGTCTCAAGAGCAGCGGATTAGTAAAGGGCATTAGATTGCCTGTCACAGAGGTAGCTATCATGGAAAGAGGAGGATCTATGGACATTGTAGGAAAGTGCATACCGGTCACTGGAGCACTTTTTGCTAAATCACAGGTTTGGGTGATTTAGCACAAAGTAGAACTGAAGACCGTAATGGGGACTTAAGAAATAGCAATGATCTGTTTGGTGTAAAGACTCCTGGGACCTAGAGAATTTCTGCTGGTTTGAAAACTTACATCGTGGTCTTGGATGGTGCCTGATCAAGTAGTTTTTCTTTTCAGGATCAATCCACTAAAATGTTCCTGAAGCTGGTAGCTCATATGGGACCAAGCACACCCTGTCTTTGTGCATTTGCAGGGAAAGGTGGCCCATAACGTACAAATGGGGACGTTCTGGGATGCCCGAAGGATCTGCTTCCAGATTTTCCTCCCAACTTCCCCTACTCAGGTTTTTGTAACCCTGGAGGACAATATATCAGCTCCATATGAGAATGATCCTTCCAAATTAGCACTGAAGGCTCTATTCATGTAGGTTACAGTGTTGCATTGGCAAAGCTTTTCAGAACTGTGGCAGCATTCTCAGCGCTTATAATCACATCTTTTAGGTGATCCGTCCATGCACAGTTGGTCATGTCTCTGCCCCAGGATTAAAATAGGAATTTACATTTTCCATCTTCTTTACTTTAGTTAAACGTTGCATTCGACTGGAGTTTTAATCAAACCCAATCACCACTTTAGGCTTCTTTCAATTGCGATCATCAGTCGGCGTTGTGCACAATGATTTCAAGGGAGATATCATTGCCGTTGTAGTTCTGGCTAGGAGCTCAGAGTAGTCCCCATATTAGCATCCTGGATGATTTTCTTCACCAGTTCTCAGGAAGTTTTCTGCTGCACTCTTTGTGTACTCCATTGCATTATCTTTTCCTCCTCTTCGCCATTCCTGGAGGTGACCCACCATATGCAAATTAGACTTTAACTCACCAAAACCACGAAGTCCAATTGCTTATGTCAGAGTTCAAAAGCCCTCACCTAATAACATGCACTGAACTGCCGCTTTGGTGGAGCGGAGTAGCGTGGTGTTGCCAACACTGACTTGCAAGTGGGAAAATCCTGGAATGGAACGACACAGTGAGCAAAAACCAGTAGAATGGAAAGTAACTCAGAATGCTTACTTGTGGTTAAGATTAGTTCATGTACTCCACTCATTACTTATTCTATTTCTCAGAGAGTCACCCTTCGAACTTGGGTCTGACAGACGCGGGTCAAGCGTCACCCTTCGAACTTGGGTCTGACAGACGCGGGTCAAGAAGCTTGCAGTACCACTGACCCTTAACCGGTGTCTCAATTATCATGCCTAATAAGGACAAAACTTGTTTTTCTCCCCGTTCACATTACTTAGTAATTCTGAATGGACTGTTCCTTTTGGGACAAGAGGAAGAATAATTTACCCATTATTGGTCTCATTTTTAATGACACGGCGAACGAAAAAATGATGGGATTGAAAGCGAATAAGATTAATTAATCGGCAGATGAGAGTAATTCAAGCATTCTTTCATAGTAATTGCTGATCCTGGCGATTCAACCGAAGTGACATAGTTATGCTCAGACCTAGGTCCCATAGCTCACAGTGCACAAGGAATTTAAGCTACAACTCAATGATGAGATACAACACAGATGACAATTGTCTTGGGTTATTTGGGTTCCCATCCAGAAAGGGCATGGCCTGGTAGTTCAGACAGGCCTGCCCCTTTTAGGAAGACTGATTTATATAAGGCAGGCTCCTTTCTGGAAGGATACAGACCAAAAACGCTGGGCTGGAATGGGATTCAGCCAGAGATAGTGGTCAGTGTTTCAGAGTTAAAAATTGTATTCAGCATTTTTGTTGTCAGCAAGAAAAGTATGGGTACTGTCTACAAAAGTCTTTCATTCTCCTTTGTCACCTCCTCTCCAAGGTAAGTAGTTCCTCATCAATGAACCATCTCATTCACTTCGTTTGCAGCTTTGGTGATCTACCACTTTCCTAAAGAGTCAAGAAGGATGACTGATGCTGTTTTTAATGGCTGTGGCCTTTCATGTCCTTACTGCCCCTATATGCCTGATGTGTCCTTGCTGCTCCATGGACTGTAAAAACAGTAGACTGAGTTCCACAGCAGGGCAAAGGTGGGCAGTTTGGTGTCCAGTACCATGCGCACCACACAGAACATCCCTCAATCTTACTTGACTGCAACACTGTTCGAGCCAGACACCCTGCCACACAGCCAAAAAGATTGCCAGAATGCATGGGAGAAATCGGATGCAAATTGTTGAGTGAAGTGAACAAACAGAATTGGCCTCTGCGTTCACACTGATCTGAATTGTCACTGATGAGTTCATTAGAATGATTGAACCAACCCAAACTTTCCTGGAGGATTGGATCGGATGGCCACTCAAGGGACAGTAAAGTGCACTTAGACATAGGTGTAACACTTTATCCACTGATTAAGTTCTACCCTTGCATTAGTCAATGTCTGACACCGTTCTCATCTTTCCCTTTAGGTACTACCAAATACCATCCTTCTAAGCACTCTTGGCACTTCCCAACAACGGAAGGAGTTTCTTCAACAAAGATTACCATATGACGCAGAGTCACGAGTACCACTTGCTTAATGTCCTGTGTTTTCTTTAACCGCATGAGTGCATGCCAACCCCCAGATGCATCAAGAACCCATTTTGCGATTCCTTAATAGCGAAAAATAACGATTCGCTATTAAGGAATAGCAAAATGCAATGCATGAAGAAATCACTAAAAAAATAGCGATTTCTTAAAATTCCTTAATTGCGACTCGCAAATTGCGAGTCGCAATTAAGGAATACCTCCCCATTCTTTCCTATGGGGCTAGAGGCCATAGGCATGAATGGGAAGACATTCTCAATTTGCGAATCACAATTAGCGAACCGCAAATTGAGAATGCGATTTCAAGGGTGCAGGGGTGTCCAAAGGACACCCTGTTGCACCCCTGAAATTGATTTGTGCACATATGTTGAGCACACACATGCCCTTAGTGTGTGCGCAACATGAAACTTTGAAAAATGCACTTTAGTGCATTTTTCAAAGTTTTTGAAAATTACCATGAAGTTCAACTTCATGGTAATTTGCGAGCCCTATTAGCGAAATCGCTATTTTTTAAACTTTAATGCATTGCATTTAAGGAATCTCAATTTGAGATTCCTTAAATGCAAGTAATCGAAATTTTGCGATTTCTTAATATGCGATTTTTGCATTTGGGATGATGCATCCCAAATGCAAAAATACCGGTTGCAAAGCGGCAGATTCTGAGAATCTGCCCCTTTGCGAGCGGATTCTAGCTTGAAGCATCTGGGCCCAAGTTTCTTGGGTTTGCTCATGTGAGCCCACTAGACTGTTCCACCTCTAAAAGGAAATACCGCAACAGGAAACATGCTGAGCTTTTGACATTGGGTTATATGGTTGCCCTTCCTTAACCATACCTTGGACCCATTCATTTGCCGGATTATCTTTACCTGTGAACAGTCTGTTAAGCTGAATTACAGTGTCACTCAAAAGGTGGTACAAAAATCAGGTCAAAGTCGCCCTGAAGCGATACCTTTACCACACGGTACGGGGTTGTTTTTTGTGTTCGATCCCAATATAATGGGGTGTACATTGTCATACCGTCTTGGTGACTGGTTTTACCACATGGCATTACTCTTTGTGCATAACTTCACCCAGTTTATTACATTCGGAAATTGCATGGGCAGAAAACTGCTCAGAGGGCCATTCACACCAAAGCACGATTAAAAATTGCAGGAAATGAGATCGACTAAGTAGGCTTTTTTACTTCGAAATCGTAGTATTCTAAAATTGTGGTCTTTAGAGTTCCCTTTTCTACCACTAGAACATTGAAACAAAACAGACTTGCAAAATAAACACATTTGAAGCCAATGTAGGGAAAAAGGTTTTACTAGGTCAAAGCAGAATTCTGGTATTTACATTTCAACTATACAAAGCAAGCACATATGTATAAACTTTCTTTGTGCATTGGTATAAAACCGAAGCCGGAATGACTTAAGTGCATCTGTTTCACATTGTTAACTCAGCTAATGGTCTTATCAGGAATGGGAGCTGACGAGCAAAACCCCAGGCAGAACCCCTAGAGGAATTCCCAGTCACAATGAAACAAAAAAACACAGGCAATTCACTTGGTCTGATTTCCTCAAAAAAGACAGCGATCATACATAAAATGCTGCAGAAATGGAGTGCGGAAATGTATTGTTCTAAAAGAAGTATATTACTCACAATGAATTTGAGGTGACTTGGCAGGTTGGCATGGGGTAGCGAGAACTCAGCAATGTCCGCATGACTTGATGGACAGTAATGGGCTGAAGAGGCTTTCCCATATGTGTTAATTTCTTAACGAAGACTCACGACAGCAGTGTTCACACCTCTCAAGGATGGATAGCTGGCAAAAGAGTGAGTTGGTAGCCCTACGGACCAGCGTTCCTTCCCTAAAAGCCAAAACCTGTGTGACTATGAAATCAGAACTTAATCTAATCATTCAGAATAAATTATTGGTGGAACAGTGTGGTAAAACCTGACCCCACTCTGTCAGTATACTTACTGCGAGTTGAATTAAAGTTATGATGGAAGGCAGCTCTTTAAATGGGCCGGTACGGTCAGGTACAGAGTAACCGCACTTCTGCATTTTGAGAGGCAGAGTAACCGCACTTCTGCATTTTGAGAGGCAGAGTAACCGCACTTCTGCATTTTGAGAGGCACAGTAACCGCACTTCTGCATTTTGAGAGGCAGAGTAACCGCACTTCTGCATTTTGAGAGGCAGAGTAACCGCACTTCTGCATTCTGAGAGGCAGAGTAACCGCACTTCTGCATTCTGAGAGGCAGAGTAACCGCACTTCTGCATTTTGAGAGGCAGAGTAACCGCACTTCTGCATTCTGAGAGGCAGAGTAACCGCACTTCTGCATTCTGAGAGGCAGAGTAACCGCACTTCTGCATTCTGAGAGGCAGAGTAACCGCACTTCTGCATTCTGAGAGGCAGAGTAACCGCACTTCTGCATTCTGAGAGGCAGAGTAACCGCACTTCTGCATTCTGAGAGGCAGAGTAACCGCACTTCTGCATTCTGAGAGGCAGAGTAACCGCACTTCTGCATTCTGAGAGGCAGAGTAACCGCACTTCTGCATTCTGAGAGGCAGAGTGCCGGCACTTCTGCATTCTGAGAGGCAGAGTGCCGGCACTTCTGCATTCTGAGAGGCAGAGTGCCGGCACTTCTGCATTCTGAGAGGCAGAGTGCCGGCACTTCTGCATTCTGAGAGGCAGAGTGCCGGCACTTCTGCATTCTGAGAGGCAGAGTGCCGGCACTTCTGCATTCTGAGAGGCAGAGTGCCGGCACTTCTGCATTCTGAGAGGCAGAGTGCCGGCACTTCTGCATTCTGAGAGGCAGAGTGCCGGCACTTCTGCATTCTGAGAGGCAGAGTGCCGGCACTTCTGCATTCTGAGAGGCAGAGTGCCGGCACTTCTGCATTCTGAGAGGCAGAGTGCCGGCACTTCTGCATTCTGAGAGGCAGAGTGCCGGCACTTCTGCATTCTGAGAGGCAGAGTGCCGGCACTTCTGCATTCTGAGAGGCAGAGTGCCGGCACTTCTGCATTCTGAGAGGCAGAGTGCCGGCACTTCTGCATTCTGAGAGGCAGAGTACCCGGCACTTCTGAGAGGCAGAGTACCGGCACGTCGGCATTCTGAGAGGCAGAGTACCGGCACGTCGGCATTCTGAGAGGCAGAGTACCGGCACGTCGGCATTCTGAGAGGCAGAGTACCGGCACGTCGGCATTCTGAGAGGCAGAGTACCGGCACGTCTGCATTCTGAGAGGCAGAGTACCGGCACGTCTGCATTCTGAGAGGCAGAGTACCGGCACGTCTGCATTCTGAGAGGCAGAGTACCGGCACGTCTGCATTCTGAGAGGCAGAGTACCGGCACTTCTGCATTCTGAGAGGCAGAGTACCGGCACTTCTGCATTCTGAGAGGCAGAGTACCGGCACTTCTGCATTCTGAGAGGCAGAGTACCGGCACTTCTGCATTCTGAGAGGCAGAGTACCGGCACTTCTGCATTCTGAGAGGCAGAGTACCGGCACTTCTGCATTCTGAGAGGCAGAGTACCGGCACTTCTGCATTCTGAGAGGCAGAGTACCGGCACTTCTGCATTCTGAGAGGCAGAGTACCGGCACTTCTGCATTCTGAGAGGCAGAGTACCGGCACTTCTGCATTCTGAGAGGCAGAGTACCGGCACTTCTGCATTCTGAGAGGCAGAGTACCGGCACTTCTGCATTCTGAGAGGCAGAGTACCGGCACTTCTGCATTCTGAGAGGCAGAGTACCGGCACTTCTGCATTATGAGAGGCAGAGTACCTGCACTTCTGCATTATGAGAGGCAGAGTACCTGCACTTCACAGCAGAGGAGCAATACTTTTCATTGGAGAATACTGTAATTTCTCAGAAGCGAACAGGCGCTTTGGTATTGAAACCTGCACTTCTATTTTTCCATCTCCAGCTCGGATGGAAGGTACGGATATGATGCCAAGAGACTTTGAGGACGCAACAGGTTACTAGGGATGTGCGAAAATAGAATACCAATAAAAGGTCCCTAAATTCATCATTTTGAACACAATTTGACTCACAGATGTAGGGATGTTTAGAAAACAACTCAAAACCTGGTTATTTTAGCAATAACTTCACCATGAGTGTTGGTCCTGCTTTACGGTGGCGTTCTGTTCTGCTTAGTGCCGGGACACTCTATTTAGTAGCTGTGCGCTTTACAAATACGCAATAACAATGACAATAACAATGAAAATACAAATGTGAGTTTTATCATCTGGCCAACGTGTACCACTTTTGAGGTAATATTCTGCAGTAAAAAGCCATACTGCAGATTTTCTTTCTCGCATAACAGGGAAAATAACCAGATATTTCACAATCAGCAAGACTCCATCTGTGCATTTATTCAGCAGCAACTGTTATTAACACAAAGTTCACACTTTTTTGCAAACTGGTCAATGCTTTTCTTAGAGAGTCATGCAATTTGACGAAATGGGGTTTCTGTAACACTGCACACCCCTAAAGAGAACATATTTAGTTGCACCACATGTTGACAGAAAGCATGCTGCAACCATGTAATGCTAGAGAAATGGCTTTCATTGAAAATCTAAACAACAGAGTGTGCATGAGCATCAGGTATGCTTACATATTCTACAAGGCTTCTCTCATATACTTGTGACACCGTTGACTACACACAAGGCTTCACCGCTCATGAGGTAGTAGAACAACTTTCGCTGGTTCTAAGACAGGAAGTTATCACATTTTACATCTGCATGCTTTACACTGACATATATATCACATCTGGAGCTCCAGAGGCACAGGCCCTATTCCTAACTTGTTTTACTCATTGTATTTCTAGGTTGTAGCAATAGATATACACTCCTGAGCAGACTCCTGATCTGCCTCCATTTTGGAGTATCAATCAGAAAATACGTTTTTAAATGGACTTGAGTGTCACCAATTCACTACAAGGGAAGGTATGAGGGACTGGGCCCTGTCATGTTATTTTCATCATATCTGCCATTAAAGCTCGTTTTTTATTGTCCCTTAGGCTGTTAAATATTCTTTAAATGCCCCTCGTCCTTTAGGAGTCTGCTGGAATTCATATATTCAAAGAAGTGGCCACTAATCCAAACAAGCATTGGCAAAGCCAATTGGTCTGGCATTTGATTGGGTAATGTGTGCACCAGCTGTTCTACAAAGAAAATCCCATATTGAATTAACTTCTTAGACCACAATAATATGGACGCTGGGAGTAGAGTTCCACTGCTGAACAGAGTGCATGAGTAGAGTTGATCAGTACCCTCAAAGAAGAGTGTTATGAAAAGTAAGTAGAAGATGAAGTTTGTGATGTAAGTGGTGAAATGCAAAGGCATACCAAAGAAAATATTGCAGAGTTTTTAATTAATTCTGACAAAAGGCCAATACTTTGGTGAATCTTTAATACAATTTATGTGAATGTGTTTTTTTTCCTTTGAGTAAGTAAAGCTGTAAATTAAATATGTTAACATTACAGAAAAGTAAAACATATGAACGCACAAGGACAATTAGTGAATAGCACTATATCTTTGTGATTTTCCTATCTTCATGACAGGCATTATAAACAGCATGCACTTCCAAAACAAAAAAAAACTATAAATCAGCACTTAAATTGTGATTGTATCAGCAAAGGAAATACAACAAAATACAAACACTGGCTCTCAGTTACACGCTGATCATTATGTATCATTTGCATTTTAACAAAAAGCATTGGCAAATCCAATAAATCTGGCTTTATTGTGAACAACGCATGCAAAATCAGTCATGCAGAAATATATTTCCACATGATAACACATTATAAACCACACCCATTGGCTTTGACAATGTTTGTTAGCCATGGTGGTGGCATTGGTTGAAGTATCAGTGGTAGTACTGATAGTTGCAAATGAAGCATCTGTTGATGTTCACCAATGGCAATTAATGTATACATATATATCAAACTCTGTGCTATGGTGAAGCCAATAGTGCAATGTACATGTATATGATTTGCGCTGTTATCCACAATTCACACTGTCACTGCTAAAGTTGTATCTATAGTACATGTGATCAATACTATCTGAAAAACATACCAGATTTAGAAAGGAAAAAAAGCGTTAGTACTGATGGTGGTGCTCTTATTTTTCACATGGGCTATACTGGTAGCGCTATTGACATTAGTGGAGCTACTCAGAGAGGCAGTACTTTTATTCCTAGTGGTGGTAGCAGTGATATAGATAATAGTATTGCATATATAGGATAACATGTTTGACGATTGAGTGTACTTTACCATTTAAAATAGAACTTCACACACTGCAATGAAAGCATCACATGGGAGGTGAAATGGTACACTAACTAGCCACTGGCATGAGGCGAGAGAGGAATGCCTGCTCAATGTATATTATGAAGAACTGCTAATAAATGCCCTGGCAGAACGTGTGGTTTGTGGCTGACATGTCGCATTGAAAGTGGTCACAGGAAGGTAGCTATGATTACCATGGTGCAATGGGCTATAATATTGTGATCCTAAAACATAAGAACCTGGATCACAGGTTTTACAAGAACAACATCAACATAATGAAGATGCTATTTTAAGCCTGATCAGTATTTGTGCAGGCCTGGCAGTCAGACAGTGGGCGTCACCTACCCAAGGCTGTCAAATGAATCCTTTAGTCAGGGTTTTTTTGCTTTAAATTAAAACAATTGGAACTAGTATATGAAAAAGAATGAACAGAGTACTGATGTTAGTTTTTAGATGATTAACGTTGTGAAGTGTGCACATGTATTTTGTATTGAGAATAAGGTATTTAACTGGGTATTAAGCATGCTATCTAGTGAAAATGGCATTTCTCACTGATGGCAATTGATATGGGTTTAATTTTTTTTATAACAAAAGCATTTTTATTTCATGACTAGCTTTTTGTCTAACAAAAAGTATATAAATACACAACAGATCAACACAAGTTCATCTTAACCAAACGGAATTGAATTATCCAAGTAAACATAAATGTACGATACCTTTCAGGAGCAGTAGGAAAAATAACTTTTATATGCTGGAAAGAAAAATCTTCATCTAAAATCTCTTTGATCCTGCTTCTTATTCCGCTTCCTGTATCACCTATAAAAATAATTGGAAGAGGACTTTGATCTTTATTCAATGCCTTCCACAGAAATTGCATTTACTTCATGACAAATATTATCAAATGAAAGAAAACAGTGAAACTTAACAAGAGTTAAATGGGATATTCAAATGTACTCATCACCAATGTATCTCAAGGGAACATTGACTTATGGAACTGAAATTCAGACAAGAGTATTATATTTATCTAGTAAGAACACATTTAAATATGTTTACGCACAACAACACCACCATCTAAAGAGTAGTCACGGAAGAGCAAGCAACTGGGTTACGTATTATCACAAATGTAAACAAGATTCCAATAGATTAATCTACATTAAAAAATACAAATGAGAGAAATGGGCATATTACAAGTGGAGCAGAGCAGTATCCTCAGTTGATCCACTGGGGTATAGTGCTCCTCTAAATGACAACTAATCTAGTAGACATGCACTTGCTTATAATAGAAAGTTAAGTGGGGGCATTCATCAAAATGAAATTGTGAATTCAGTAAGACATTCCACCTGGAAAAAGAACAGGTCCACATGGTTATTCCACAATCAGTGGAGTTTAACTTGTAGTAGCCAGATTTGTGTGAGGCGACACACCCAGGAAACATTATTCATGGCCTCATGGTATCCCTGCACATAAATCTGCACTATTTGTACTTAGTGCCAATGTATTCAAATGCTTTACTCAGGTATGCGATAAATACAGACACAAGTGTTCGGTCTCCAGTATAGATTTTAAAAGTAGAAGGTGCAAATATGAAAATTCATGTAGCTGTCACATAATATTCAGCTATTTTTTTTTTAAAGGTCCTCCCTTAAAGCAAAATCTGAACAATTAGTACAGGAATCAAAATGCCGATTTTTCTTTTTTTTTTTAAACAGTTCATAATAATTTATTTCCCAATTTTCTTCTATCACTTGCCTTATAATTGCGCTATTGGTCACTTTACAACACCCTAAAGTTCTTTGGTAAAGTGAAAACACTCAAAGCCATTTGAATAGTTGAAACAAACCTATAGAAGTGCAAACCCCTCCTTATTCTTCAGAGAAACTGACTTTAACACCTTACTACGAGGAGAAAACACAGTATATTTGTGCAGATCACAAAAGCATGGACTATATTTTGCCCTCCTACTGCCAACTTAATGGGCACCCTATCAAATCCCAGATCCAATTCAAGTATCATGGATTATGCAGAAATTCCTATGCCAAGAAAGAAAAAGCGTGCACTAAATCTGACATACAAACTTTTTAAGAACCGTAAATCCAAGTCCTCTACAGCAGCCCGTTTTACTGTTCCATCTACAGGGCGATAGTAATTAAGATTTATAACCCCATACCTCTGGAACACTTTATCGACACACCTCTGTCACTACCGAGGCAGAGACTTTCCACAGTTATTAAAACAGCGTCTACTCTCAAAGCCATCTTCCCCCTTTTTAGAAATCCGCCACCTGTCGAAACATCAGGCAGCAATGTTTCAGCTAATTTGGAGACTGCTGCAATGTCTCTCATTCCCACCCAAATAAAACCAAAATATCCCTCTATCTCAACTTACTTCCACAGGTGTTCCTTATTACTAGCCAAATGCGACTCCTACTTTTGTAGTGAGACAAGGTCTTTACATTCTCTATACCTGCTTCGTCTAATGCATTCTTCATCCCTGCAATCAATCCTGTGAAGAACAGTGACACCATCCATTGATAAACAAACAAACCCACCTTGTTAAAAGATATGACTGAATCTACTTCTACAAATCAGGATAATATTTAAGTCATCCTCAACACGTCACTGTATAGACAATTGTTTATTTTTTTTAAAAATGGTTTATTGAAAGCCTGCAGTTCAATTCAAAAGCTGCACATGCGAGCGGTCAGTGTCGCACCATTGTAATCAATTAAAGCAATTTAAAGTTACACAATGTGCCGGACGAATATATGAAACAAATATGTAGCAACCATCTCTTATAACACAGAAAAGAACCCCTTTCACCCCTCCCCCTCCCCATGGCACTGCATCCAATATGACATACATAAATAAAGCGTCTTCCCTTCCTATAGGTACACAAGCATAGTGACATTAACTTGAGTCCAATAGCATCAGGCTTCTACAGAGTATAAATACGAATGTGTGGCACATTACAAATCAGGATGACTCAGGAGATATAATGTCAGTGGGGCCCAGAAGTCTTTGGGTCATGACGATTCAGGCAGTTCTTCTGCATACACTTCCAATTGCTCCCGTTGATAATTCAAATCTCTGATCCACTTTAAAACCGTGAGCAATCCCTTTGCGCCCCAGCATTGCGCCACAGCCCGTTTGGCCATTAGCGTCGCCACAGCAACCAACCGCCTTTTACAAGGTTTCAAAGCCGTCACATTGCCCAGCAGGTATAACTCAGGCATACATCTCACCCGTTCTAGCACAACATCTGTCAGCACGCCCACAACTTTAGTCCAAAAATCAGCTATGCCTGTACACAGCCAGACGAGATGTAAGAAATCGGCGTCCGGGTGTCCACACCGCACACAACAAGCCACATCACGCCATCCAAATTTCCGCAATTGCGCGGGGGTATAATAGAGCTGATGTAAAAATGTAAAGTGAATGATGCAAAGGTTATAGTTAGCTGTAAGGCGCCCAGTCAGCTTACAACAGAATTACCAATGATCTGTGGACAACACTCCCTCCCCCCCTCAATGCTTCATTCCAACGTATGTATGTATGAGGGATGTTCCTCCGACTCCCTCTCACGAAGGGACGCCGCATATAATTTGGTAATTAGTCCCTTACGTTCCTCTCCAGCAAGCACCGCCTGCAGTGCTCGCAATGACTAAGGCTCCGCTGGGTAATTAGGGTAGATGTCCTGACTGCCTGTAGGTCCCTCACATACGTTAAACTCAGCATGGAGCCATGTGTCCCGCTCGCTTGTACATCTGGCTGTGAGCGGAACTGGCCCTGTTTGTATAGGTCTCCCATCTGCATAACCCCAACCATTTGCAGTGTACGAAACGTTGAACATTCTTGCGCCGCCGATATGCCAGGGTGCGCCGCTAACGGTAATTTAGGAGCATAGAGGTAATTCAGCCGTGCCCTTCTAGCCAATGTCTACCAAGCCCAGGCGGTGCACTGCACCGGGTTGATTTCCGTCCGGGGGCCTCTACTCCCACCCAAAAATGCAGCCGCCACTAATGGCAGGGGGAGTATTGCGTTGGCTTCTATTGCTGTAAGAGGAAGAAAATGTTGGGGGAAAAAACAATAATGCGCAAATTGCGCCTGTGCGCATAAATAATAGAGGCACAAATCCAGCGCCACGAAGCCACCCAGTTCAAATGGTTTTACCAGAGTATTCCAGCTGCAACAAGGTTTCTTGCCCCCCCCCCCCGAAACAAATGACAATAGGGCCGTCTGCAGGACCTTAAAGACAGACATGTTCAGGCGGAGAGGAATATTCACAAATAGGTACAGTAGTTTTAGCAAAATAGCCATTATGGTCACCGCGATACGGTACGCAAGTGAGAGGGGCAGACGGACCCACTGCTCGGCCTTTTCCGTAAGTTGCGAGCTAGTGCATCCATAATTCATGGAGATTACTTGCTTAGGGTCTCTGTGTAACCAAATCCCCCAAATATTTCACAGGGTCCTGTGAAACAAGCAGGCAACAGAGGCACACACAAAACCGGGTCGCAAGCAGTCAACAGAGGCACACACAAAACCGGACTGCAAGCAGTCAACAGAGGCAAAAACACTAATAAAAACAGTTGTTAAAAAAAGAGCGTAGCTAACAGAGTGTGTAGAGATCTGTGTACGGAGCTGTTGCAGAAAGAATCTCCTCCCAGTATGGTGTCTGGCTCATTGTGTGATGCACATTGCTTTAAAGCGAACATGCCTAGGTGAGGTCGGCCAGTCTATAGGTTGAAGGGTTGGTTATATGCGAGCGCAGGAATGCCCTTATTTGGCCAAATGGGGAGGCGCTTGTTGTTGGAAGAAACGCTGTACCCGGGCACTGACAGCCAGACAGAAGCGGCTGTCGATGGGAGTGACCGGCGGGGGCAGAGAGACACGAGAAGTCAGTGGGGCTGGGGCATTCAATGCGGTCACTGCACGTGCAGCGGAGCAGGCAATGCGACGCAGGGCTAGTGGGGCCCGCACTTACAGGGACGGGGCTCTGACCTGGTGGCGACTAATTAGCTCACCTACGGGAGTTACCCCACGGCCTAATGTATAGTCAAAGCTGAAATTCATGCTTTGCTACACAGGCTAGCTTTGAGAGTCTGTATATGTGAACAAAGCACGTATTCATTTCTTAAGCAAACATTTCATGTCTCATGTGAAGGTTTATGGAAATGCGTGAGTTGCCACAAAGAATAATGTATGCATTTATAAACATTTAAGCATCAGCCCATTATGAAATAACCAGCGGCTCCTTGTTTGCCTGACAGTTAAAGATAATCCAGGGAAGCCACAGATTGTCATTAAAGCTAGTAGCGTTTGTCGTTTAAACGTAACACTCATCTCCGGGATGTCCTGTAAAATCAAAGGCAATTAATTGTGCTAGAGACGAGTAGAAATTCGGATGCGGAGCACTAAGACCGTGCCATGCTTTCATTCTGGGAGCCCTTTCCTGGTGTGCTGTATAGAAACTATACTTCTGCAGTAGAGCTTTGAAGTGCCTGCCGCGTTTAGCGCACGAGCCAGACTTTAAAAAAAAAACTAAAATACATTTTGAACAGGTTAAAATCTTATTGATTTTACTTTTTTTTATAAATCGCTTCTAAGTTTTCCATGTGTTATGGAGCGGGAGGAGAGACAGGCATAAGGAGAAAGGGAGTCTGATGGATGGGAGGAAAGCAAGGGAGAGACGCAGGAAACGAACGAGGGTCAGGGGGTGGGGGGACTTTAGCACAACGACGGTCAGGGGGTGAGGGGGGGACACGAGCACAACGAGCAACAGGCCACAACAGGGGTTTTCATCGGAAACAGAATTAGCCCCTAGTTGTGATCAGGGGTCAAAAGTAGTACTGGAGTCACCGACCTCTGATTACCCCACGGCGACTGCAGGTAAACCCTGTGTGAAAATATGCAAAAGCTGGAGCAGCAACGAGGGTCAGGGGGTATGGGGGGGGACACAAGCACAACGAGGGTCAAGGGGGTGGGGGGACTCGAGCACAACGACGGTCAGGGGGGTGGGGGGGACACGAGCACAACAACGGTCAAGGGGGTGGGGGGGTCACATGCACAACGAGCAACAGGCCACAACAGAGGTTTTCATCGGAAACAGAATTAGCCCCTAGTTGTGATCAGGGGTCAAAAGAAGTACTGGAGTCACCGACCTTTGATTACCCCACGGCGACGTGCAGGGTCCAATAAATCGCTCACAGCGCGTCTGGCGTGGTCAGTGTATGTACCAGAGTACTGGTGAGTGTGTCTTTATTTGCTAGCCGCCCAAAAGTCCACGCCACCACACTCCTCCCACATAGTAAGATATTGTACAGGTTGTCATGTCCGCTCGAAGTCTCACGCGTCACACTTTACTGATCAGTTTAACAAAAGACAAGTAATCCTGCTTTACGTCGGCGCGGTTTGAAAATAAAAATTGTAAATGTTGCAGCAGCATAAAAGAGGGATTGAATCGGGATGTTATTTCTTAGCCCAGACAAAGTCGCTGCTGGAAATAAAAGTTCTCCGCCCAGTCGCATTTCAAAGAGGCCGGTTTTGAATGTGCTGTCCGATTCGTGCCCCTCCTGGCCAGCCTCTGCTTTATCAGGCCCCGGCCAGCTCTGCACTGCGCCAGGCTATTGTTGGCACAGACGTTTCGGAGCAGGGCTGCACGTGGCCGGGCACCGGCTGACGCTGCCAGGGAGGCTTTGAATTACTTTGTGAGGAGGCTGCTGCCTGCAGTGGAGACGAGGGAATAATAGCCCAGCCTGAGAAAAGAACAGGCAGATGTGCAGCAGTGTGAGCACTGGCCGCGGCGAGGAATAATGAATGGAGAAAGCGCAGAGGGCGACGGGGAGGGAAAAGGACAGCAAGGTGGAGAGATGGTGAGAGATGGAAGTGGGGGCGGAAGAGAGAGTAAGAAAACAAGATCGAGAAGTAGCCATGGGCATCCTTCAGTGACTGCAGCACACATGGGCAGCTGGCAGCGCATTCCTCTGAGAGCCAGCGGGACCCGCAGACAGACAAAGGGAGGGCGCGTTTATACACGCCGGCAACAGCCGAGGGAAAGGGGGCCAGTGAGGGCACAGAAAGAAATAATACTTTTAGAAGGGCCGGTGATGGCGAAAAACACAAGCATTAAGGGCAGAGCTCACTCTCCTGTGGGATACAGAGCAGGGGCTGAAATCACTCTCCATCTTCAAAGAAATGCCCAAAACAAACCTTGGCGGGGAAAAAAAAAATAACATCCGCCCACCGCCGCAATGACGATTGCAAGGGGGCGGGATGAGTAAAAATCGCCAGAACGCCCACGAATCTGCTCCGGCAATGACGGACAGATCGATCTTCCAATGGCTAGCCTCCATTTATGGAGCTAGCCAATGGAAGAGCAGGCGGGACAAAGCCCCCGTACTGTTGTAACATAAGATTTCGCCTGTGCGAACGCTGCTGCGCAGCGGACGCCAGGCGAAACCTAAAAAGGGGGAACCCCATTCGTGTGAGTACAGTAAACATATATTCCCAAGAAAGAGAATCAAATGCTTCTGTGGCGTCGAGCAGCACCGCCACGGCTTGAAACTCAGGATCAAAACAGTGGAGAGTCGCAAAAATGGTATGTAGATTGTGCGAGGTAGATCATGCAGGCACAAAACCTGACTGGTCAGGAAGTACCAGCAGGGGGACCAGAGGCTGAAGTCTAAGGGCAATCATTTTAGCTAAAATCTTGTAATCGATATTAATCATGGACAGTGAACGATAGGAATCGTAGCTATTGGGCTCTTTATCGGGTTTCAATAGCATCACTAAGAGTTTCCCTTAACGAGGGCGGAAGGCCTCCAGTGTCATACGCCTCCCCGTAAACTTCAAGGAGTCTGGGGGCTAGAGCATCCGCGAATGTCTTATAGAACTTGCTTGGGAGCCCATCTAGGCCTACAGCTTTACATGTGGGGAGAGACATAATAGCAAGCTGAACATCTTCCTCATCAAAAGGTTGGGTAAGATATTCTCTATGGCCTGGGGACAGCCAGCCAAGTTCAACATCATCTAAATACGAGTGGATTGCATCCGGCTGTTTCACATCCCCATTTCTATGAAGAGCAGTATAATAGCCAAGTATGGTCTCACTGATGCCAACTGTGGTGTAGAGAGCCTCTCCCGCCTCAAGCATCTCCGTGATATACTCCTGACTCCGTGGAGTAGCCAATTTTTGTACAAGGGAACGGCTAGGCCATCCCCCCTCACCGTAATAACGACCCTTGCTACGCCTTGACCTATGCACCATCACCTGATCGGCAGTTTCACTGTGTTCAATCACCAGTTCATGGATCTTCAACAGTGTTTCGGGCATTGGGTTTGTCTCATATGCTCGTTCTAGAGTCAAAATATCAGCAGCTAATTTGTGAATCCTGCGTCTCAGATCTCGCAGAACACCGGCCTGTGGCCCCCTACAGACCCCTCTAATGGTGACTTTAAATGCCTCCCACATGATACCTGCGCTATCAACAGAGCCCGTATTTTCCATAAAGAAATTGTGAATAGCTTCCCCAACGGTGGCCTTGAAGACTAGGTCAGTTAGAGAAGACGGCTGCCATCGCCACTGGAACAGCAGTCTCTCACACACGGGGACCCGGAGTTCCAAGAGCACTGGAGAGTGATCGGAGTGTGTCCGAGCCAAATTACGTACTCCAACCGCCCAAGTGAATGCAACCTCAGTGGCCAGCCAGAAATCCAGGCGGGACCATGTCCCGTGCACAGATGAAATGAACGTGCTCTCTCGCATCTCAGGGTGCTGCAAACGCCACACATCTTTCAAACACCTGCATCCATCAGGCCCTGCAGCGTCTCCGCAGCTGGATTAGGCTGTGCCAGCCCACTACCCATACGATCAACATCCACATCCAGACAGATATTGAAATCACCTCCCCATATTATCTTCGCATCTGGGAACCCCGAGATACGGCGCCAGACATCAATGAAAAAGGCAGTGTCATCGACATTCGGTCCATACACATTCACTAAAAGAACACTCAACCCACCTAGTTGGCCATGTACCAGCACCACTCAACCCAGGTCATCTGCCTGAGTGCACATGACCTGAAATGGAATCCCTTTCTTAATCAGTGTCATCACCCCCGTGCATAGCTGGAATAGGAGGAAGCTACACAAAGGCCAGCCCACCTACCCCCCCCACATTCTTTTCCGTTAATTTCGTGAGAGGAGTCTCCTGCAAAAAAGCGATCTGGACATCCATCCTGTCTAAATAGGCAAACACAGACCTGATCTTTTTACGAATGTTGAGACCACGCACACTCCAGGTTAGAAATTGTATTTTAACCCTCATCTGGTCAGCAGAGTGTAAAGGAGCCCGGCAAATGGATATATCACAGACGTGTGTGCCAGTGCATCCAAGAAGAGAAAATTCACGAAATAAAAAATAAAAGTGCCAGTTAGCCCCCCTACCACTTCAGCGTACCAAACATGCTAAAGCCGTCCCTACCCAAAACAAACAAACCCCAAAAGCAAATCTAACAGTTCGTATCCAGTGGGGTACTCCCATGCGGGGAATACTAGAGCTACTTGCCTTCCAGGAGGTGGCTAATCAGGACTATATACCTGTGCTGAAAAAAAGGAGATGACAGTGAAAAAATACTCAGTGCATCTTAAACATTCCTCTTAAGGTATGTAGAGTCTCTGTAGCAAATCTGTCAAACACAGCAATAATTTCACAACACAGCAAATATATCACGTAATCAGCCAGCAGAGCAGCAGGCAACATAAGAAACACAGCCCCCAACTACAGTACATATCACAACTCCTCCTCGTCCGGTTCAGTCTGAGACTCCCACCTCCGTCTTTTCAGCGTGCTCCATTGCGGCCTTGGGATTGGGAAAGATTTTTGACTCGCTCTCCTGGCCAAAATATAGGTGGGCAGGGTACAGCATAGCATAGGAGATGCCTTCTGATTGGATACATTTCTTTAACAGCCCCGAACTCCCTGCGAGCAGATTGGACAGCAACCGTAAAATCTGGAAAAAAGGATAAAGACGTCCCTTGATGCTCAATGGAGCCTTTCTCTCAGGCCATCCTCAAAATGCCATCACGGTCCCTATAATTTAATAAGCGAACAATGATGGGGTGGGGTGGAGCCCCAGGCACCGGCCTCGCCGCCAGTGAGCGATGTGCCCGTTCCACGACGAACATGGTGGACAGGTTCTCGGGTCCAAAGATATCTTTTAGCAGAGTCTCAATGTAAGTCTCTATCCTCCCCCTCCCAGTGTTCGTCGATTCTGGCAGACTGGTGATTCGGAGATTGTTGCGACGAGACCTGGCCTCTAAGTCCTCGTTCTTTGCCTGAATTTGTGCCAATCAATACTTTCTCCATGTTGAGGGCCTTGCCTGACACCTCACTTAAATCATCTTCAGTAGTGGAGACCCACTGCTCAATCTCCCCCATTGTGGCGTTTTGCTTCTCTAGCTGAGAAAACGTGGTCTAGCCTATGGTTCACAGCAGCCATAGTGCCCTCGATGGATTGGAGGCTTTTCTGCTTTGCCAGGAGAGTGACTTCCAGCGTGGACGGGCCGTCCGCCCCCCCCCCCCCACACATCCTCCTTAGGCATCTGCTTCCGAGTCTGAGGCAGCCTTTTGTGATGTTTTACTGGGCTTGCATGCCTCAATAGTGAGGCGAGGCTGTGATTTATCTGTCCTTCCCATAGCAAATGAAAATCAGCCAAATAAGGAAGTGTAGGGTCCAGCAGGTAGTAGCCCAGGCGCACGCAGCCCTATTGCACAGCTACCAACAGGAGATCACAGTGCTCCAACAGGTACAGGTGCAGAAAACAATGTTGTCCACTATACAGGAGAAACAGTCAGGGCCTGTGGACAGTATACGGGCGTCACTCCACGTCACATGCAAGTGAAGGGGGCCTGATCCGACCGGCAGTGGGCCGCTGGGACACCAGCGCTAGCCCTTCGGCCACTTCCAGCGCTTGTCTCGTACAATAAAGCGGCACGTGCTTCCTATGCGGCCGCAGTGCGCCAGTGCAGGTTTTAACCAGGTCAGGCGAGATGCAGTCTCCCCATTCCAGGCCATTGAGTGAGATCTCCGCAGGCTCACAACTGTAGGCCTCCAGTAAATGAGTGTGTCTGTGCGAGCATAGACAAGGGGGTATCCACAAGTTCAGCCCAGCGCGCTAGAAATCCAGGGTAGGGAGGTGTGATCCAGAGGACCCCAGGCGGGCTCCCGGAGTCAATGGCCGCAACAGGGTATCAGCTTCTTGATGTGGGAGATGCACAGGCCCTATGTACACATATGCAGGTTGCAGGCTTGATCTCCGAGCCCCAGGCACTGTGGTATACTGGTGCAGGCAGTCTCACACACTGTCACGCACCGCGCAGCCGGGCTGCAATTTGCAGGTCGCAACCCCGCGCCTGGGCCCACATCCGCCTCTGCAGAGAAGGTCCAGACAGGGTCGCAACCCACTCACCGCTGTCCGCCGCCGGCTCAAGGAACCTCCTGCCATGTTTCCGGGATCGCCGTCCTCCGTCTCAGGTCTCCAGGTCCCGCAGTGACACATCCTCCTGGGGCTCTAGGGGCTCAAGTGTCCGAGGTACCGACAAGCAATACGTCAGAGCCTCCACCCCGCCGTCTGGTCCGGAACGCGTGCTAGAGCCCCAGTCAGCCGCCGCTGCCACTGGTAGCAACTGCAACACAAGCGAGGCCGCAGTCTTCTTCTAACCGCCACGGGCTCCGCTTATCGCTCTGTGTCGAGGGAGATCGCAGGTGTCCTCCCACACCTCGGCCGGCCGAGCGTTTCAGGTCCGGACCGAGGCGGCCGCCATTTTCGTGTCATACCGGGCAGCCAAATATAGAGGTTGCAGCCTGTTTCAACCGACGGCAGCAGCCGACCGCGCTCCAGTTAAGTGCAGAGTTAGTACGCTGCAGGGGGCTACCCTTTTACAATGTGGATGCAGCTATTATTTAGCAGATATTGGGCGGATAGGCGATTAGCCAGCAGAGCTGCACTAAGGTGCGGCCATCTTGCCTGGCGCCCTCTAGCGCCCTCGATTGTATAGACAATTGTTGGAACTGCCCTGGTCTTATTTTAAATACATCCACAAGCATATGCTAACCTTTATTACCCACTTTATACATCTAGAAACAACATTGATAACACCCAAGTAATCTTGAGCATTTGATGGCACTTTTGTGAATAAAGCAATAGTATTTAATATCAGCCTCCCAGCCAGATGTTTCTAAGGACAAACAGAATTATCATTTTAAATTTCCATAAAATCAAACGGGGACAATGATTAACATCAGCACAATTTCCCTCAAATATATGTGCAAAAATTGACACTTTTCATTAACAATTCTTGTTGAACGTTTTGATGTTTTAAACTGAGCCAATTCCCTACTCCTCTTCTTCTGCCACCATCTCACGTTAACCTTTGAAACCCCAATAAAAAATCTTGAAGAGCAGACATCTTGAAGTAGTAGAGCGTTGGTAGATTTCGGGTCCCTCTGCACAGAGGAGCAGCCAATAGCTGCTTCTTTCAACTGTTCAAATTGAAAGGCCATATTTGTCAGCTGCCGAGGACAAGGAAACTGAATGAAGTTCTTCACTATTTCAACATTAAGGAAGCAGATTCGCTACTAAAACCTGAAAAAGTAAAGATGAGAATTCCCACCGCACTCCCCCAGGGACCAATGTCTGCAACTGGCATCAACTGGTGTACCAAGATTCTCAGCACTAAAGTGGGAAAAGGGAATAATATATTTCTTTACACAAGCAAAAGGAGAAAAAATGATTACAAAATTGAGCATTAAAGTAAAAATGTTTTACACATGTTATTGGATTATATTACCTTTAAGATAAGGACCTCAAACAATTTCTTGGAATCACCTCCACGGAAAGAGTGCCTAAATCAACCTGGAGTTTGGGCCTCAATCCCTGGGGTGTGCAAAAGGTCTATATGAAGCATGAAATTGATAAAATTAGTAAAAACACTGTGGGATCTCTTAGCTGAGATCTATTGTCATCGACATTACAATTATTGCCCAAGTGGTCCTTCAACAAAGGCTATATTCCCTAAATTCACTGCTAGGAGGCTAAATGTGACAAACTATGCAAGACTGAGGAAGAAATTTGTAGTGTCAGGTAAAGGAAGGAGAATGTGTGGAAAATGAGAAAATATTGTTCTCAACATTAGATCTCAGGGAAAGATGGGACAATGTGTACATTATATAACCTGCAAGTATTAGAAATGCAAGTATTTCAATAGAAGGCCTACAACCAGAATTCAAGGCGGGATTAAGACATTAGCAGCACCGTTAATGAACAGTAGCTGCCATGCAAAGGACAAACAATGCCTTTTTCCTAACATATACGGCTTTGAATTACAAAATAAGACCATCCTAGCCTGTAATGTCGTATGCGGGGGCAGTGATCCGTGTTCCATGCATTCTCTAGAGGTTTGCTTCCAGTGCCATGTGCAAATGAAAATTAGTGTACAATGTACATTTCTCCATATTCAGGGCATGCATGTGAACAAACAAACCCTTGAAGAACACTTAGGCCCCCATTTGGATGGCGGGCATCCTCGTGGAAAACAGGACCGCCCGCGATCTGAGCAGCGGTCCCGCCATGCCCATTTTGATGCGGCCGCCACACTGGCGGGCGCATCATGCATTTATAACATTGCAGCGGGCGGTGTTCACACCAACACCCGCCGCAATGTTATAAATATATGGTATGCATTTGCATACACAAAGCGGCAGGCACCGCGCAGTGCCTGCCGCATTGTGTATGCAAATGCAGGGGGGGTACCACAGGTACACCCCCATGTGCACCCCCCACCTCGCTTTCACCATGGGGGCCCGCAGGGGGCCCCCAAAGTAAAGACTGCATGCTGCCGCCATGGAAAGGCATCTGACGAAGCCCATCATAATATGGCTGGTGGTGTCCGATAGACACCGCCACCATATGAACCCTTTTCCGCCCCGGTCGCAAGGTGACCGGGGGGGAAAAGCGGCGGACGGTGTTTCCGTCCACCGCGGTCCCTCCCCCGCCATAGTAATATGGCGGGGGGAAATGGGTGACGGGCGGGCAAGGATGTCGGTGGCGATCCGCCATACATCCTAATGGGCCCCTTAGTATCTGCCAGCTGAGTGATGGCTCTTATTTAGCACACTTGATATGGGGGTGCAAATAGTGTTTTGGAGGGGTAACCCTTTCTCCTGTCAGAAATTTGTCCAGAAGGCACATGTTCATACACTTTTTCAGGTTGAATGCTGGGACTGTACTCAATCCCATGGGCATCTGACCCACGCTACACTAATGGCCATGCTCCCCCATTGCTAGCACAAATAGCCCAAGACCCTAGTAATTTATGGGGTACCCTTATGTCATAAAACTACCAGTGGTCAGAAAGGACTATATCAAACTCTAATAGAGAAGAGGGTGTACATTTGGCAGGGGTAGCTCCTCTGCTAAGGCGGAGGAGTGTCACCCCACTGCCTTATAGCACAGCAAAAAAGTAAAAATAAAATGATAACACGCTATTATCATTTTATTTGTATGTGCTGAGGCAGCTTTGTGGGACTGGGCCTGGTAGCGCATGGGTAGGAATGGTGGGCACCCTCCCAAGTGTGCATGAATGTTTGGCCGGCTGTCTGGGGCTGGCCAAACAATCGTGCACAATATAATTTTTCTGGCCAGACTGCATTAAAGCCAGGGGGGAGCACATACCCAGACTCCCATTCACTGTCTGAGCGCAAAATAACGGCGCTCAGACCAATTACAAGGCTGAATTGCAGTGTTGTGATTGGCTTAGGGGAGCCTGGGTGGTTCCTATTCGCACAGAAGCCAGGAAGAGGCTAGAGAGGATGGAAGAGAGTCGGCCGCCGGCAGGCAAGTGATTTTTAAAAATGTATTTGTAACCCCCCCACACACACACACTACTGCTTCCTGGGAGCAGCCGCCACAGACAATAGGGTTGGGCGGTGGGCTCCGCTCCGCTGGCAGAGTTTTTCCACTCCAGGCTCTTAATGGGGTGCGGAGTTCAGCAAAAACCCTGCTAGTCGCAGCTTTGCCGGGGCAGTCATACTATAGGTGCATTTTGCCTAACCCTATCGTAGTGTCTCCTTGTGACAGGCTCGGCCTTCACGCAGTTTGACATGCGTGTTTTTTCCTGAGGAGGGTTGGCTGCATTTCCGAGTTCCCATGTGCTGATGAAGAGCGGGACAGGTCAGGCCCGGTTCTAGCGGGTGGGCCTGGTGGCCCAGGCCCACCCAAACATGAGCCTGGCCCACCCATACAGAAGCCTTGGCCCTCGAAGTGAGGGCTTGAAGGCAGGCGTGCAAGGGCATTGACCTCAAAGGGTGTCTGTGTGTGTGTGTGCACGCCCGGGCTGAGACAGCTTTCCGGGGGCGCATACACAAACAGTTTTTGAGATTGCAGCCGCACCCGAGTACTTCACAGGTCTTTAAAAGACCATTTACATATGAACGAGGCTTTGTTTAACACCCCTTCATCTCCACATGGCAAAAGACAAATCCTTTCTTTGACATGGGTAACCTTTGCTTCTTGTTCTGCTGTGTGGATATTTATTTTTCTATGCTGCGCAGGAGAAAAGAAGTTTGTTTATTCCTATTCACCTTTCCTGACCCCTGCAGCTGCTTATCACATCAGGCTGCCTGTGACACAAAGTTTGACTAACGGAGTAGTAGGTAAGAGAATGTGTTACTATTTGTTTTTCTTTTTAAAATCTGCAGGCCCAGCACGACACATACTTCATGTGCGCTTTATTTAAACAGTTTTCATCATTCTCATTGCCTATGCAGGACAACAATAAGACACTACAAAATTCCCAGATAACTCTGGTGATTAATGATCCTGCTGGAGATCAGTCATTTGTCTGTTGGTAGTTTTTAAATGCGGATGAACTGTATTTTATGTGGATAGCTCAGTGGGTCACTGCCTTTGTCACAGAGATCTTTGTGTTACTTGCAGTTCAGAAGTTGCAATCCTAACATAGGACAGTGACCAATGAACTGTCATCAAAGAGCTGAATACAAACCAATGAACTGTAATCAAAGAGCTGAATACAAACATGAATGGTATAGTTAGAACTTCGCTTTGTTTGTTTTGTGATATAGTTAGAACTTCCCCAGTCTTTCATCATTCTAATGTTGCTAAAATGAGTATGTTTGGGCAGATGTACATTTTTATCAGTAAAGCTGACACCCATGGAATACTCTTTAAATCCTAAGGTTGTGTTTCCCCAGACCATACCCTTTTAAAATATACTGCCCAACAGTATGGATGACGTGATTCCTACACCTTGTAATCCTCATTGGCTTCTGTGACATTCCCTGTAGACTGATTTACATACTTGTATGATTCATTGTCTCTGTATAATGTGTGCGTGGTGTAAAGTACTGACACACTACACTGATATGAGTAGCGCTATACAACAAATGAAATGCATATGAGAGAGTGGCTACGTAGAGATGAGGGCACTGGAGGGGGGTGGCAGTGAGGGAATCAGAGAAGGAGGTCCACGGGGGCTATGGAGAGATGAGGGACGCTGGTGGAGGGTGGCAGTGAGAGAATCCGAGGAAGAGGTCATGCGGTGGAGGGGGGAGCTAGGGAGAGATGAGGGGCACTGTTGGAGGGTGGTAGTGAGGGAGTCTGAGGAGGAGATCATGAAGGGGAGGGGCTACAGAGAGATGATGGGCACTGGGGGAGGGTGGCAGTGAGGGAATCCGAGGAGGAGGTCATAAGAGGGAGGGGTTATGGGGGAGATGAGGGGTACTTGTGGCATGTGGCATTGCAGTGAGGAAATCCGAGGAGGAGTTCAATAGGGGGGGGGGGGCATGGAAGGATGAGGGGCACTGTTGGAAGGTGATAGTAAAGGTATTTACGGAGAAAGAGGTTATTGGTGCGGCGCCAAAAAAGAGTTTCACATCAGCGCTGAAGCCTGTCATGGTCTTTATGTTTTTGTTTCTTTAATTAGCAGTGGGGTCATAAGGGCTACTGTGGAACATACTTTAAAGTGCGTGCTAATTATATTTACTGCTATAGTCAATGCTTTAAGTTGGAATGTGATTTTAATAATGTTTTTACCGGGAAAAATGAAAGTGGAGTCCAATGGTGCCTGATATGGGGCTGGGGCCCAAGGTCAGCTGTGAGATAAGGTGCATTGGAGAGGAGTGGGTATAATCAAGCCTGTAAGGGAGTGCGTTGCAGAATCCAGGGTCAGGTGGAGGTAGGTATGAAGAGGGATTCTCCATGAAGACTCCCACAGAGGAAGCCTGTGAAGTGTCACTTGCCTGATACTCCCACCTCAGAAACCTCCTCTTCCCATCAAAGGAACATTACATGGAAAAAACACTTTTGGGAGTGATAATATTTGGAAAGAGATTTGGAAAAGAGTGCGTTTTACTGGGCCTTGTAAGACTAAGAAGAGATAAAGGAGGGCCCTGAAGCAGGTCTGCCTAGACATATATGCGACAAATCAAGCCCGCAGTGGCCCACCCAAATGCACCCTTGGCCCTGTCATGTCCTGATAGGGTGGGCGACCGACAGTAGGGCATTAGGACCCTGTGGGTCCTAAGGGAGAGTGACCAGGTCGTCACCGGACACCAGTTCCGGTGACGGGACAGGAAGAGGACGGACAATGACCAGGACAGAGACGAGGACGGATGTACTGACGAGCTGCTGTACAATATGATAATAAATGAAGTACCCGACTAATCTGTGTCCTGTGCTTGGTATGCCGCCCAGCGAATAGCTACAACACGACACTGGCGACGAAGGAAAGAAACGGATCGACGTGTGTCTAGCACGTGCACCATCGTGAAAAAACCAGGTGCTCACCCTGGATGTGCCGCAAGTGAGATGGAAGACGGGAAGAGCGACGCGGGAGCCCACCAGACAGCGACTGTAGAAAGATGCAGCAGATCACGGTAAGCGCTAAGAACAAGCGCGGGCCTTTGAAAGCAAGGCGTGAGGTCTCGCGAGAGCTTAGGAGTCTCGGCGGCCATCACTAAGTCAGGCGGCTGAGCCAATGAAAGTGGGAAACAAATGAGGAGGCCATCATGAGGTCAGGAAAAGCGAGATTTCGATCGCGAAATCTCGCAAGATAACGGCGGCCATTTTAAATGGGACATTGGAGAAACAGGCCATAAGAAACAGCGGGGCTGCCATTTCAAGGCCAGGCGAAGAAGAAAATAAGTGAAACAACATTGAAAAAGAGACAATTAAAGAACACGAAGAGAAAACAAAGGTAAACAGAGGTAGAAAGGGACTAAAGATCCCCACAACAAAACAACAAAGAAGAAAATAAGGGGCAAAAGAAGATAAAAGAGAAGAGAATAAGCACAAACATAATTAAGGTGCCAGAGAAAAAGATAAAGGATAAAGAAAAAGGAGCACAACATAGCATACCAAAAGAAACAGAGACTCAAGAAATGATTAAAGGAAAGAACAGAGCAGCCATTTCAAAGCCAGGCAAAGGGCAATGAAGAAGAAGAACACAAGACAAGGTGAATAAAGGAGAACGCGAGCAAGAAGAAAAGACAGGAAGAAAAAGAAGATAAAGAAGAAAAGAAAGATAAGCACGGAAAAGGTCTGAAAAGGGAGACAAAGGAGATAAATGTCGTGATTGAAGAATAAAGGATAAATAACGGGCAAAAGAGCGCACAAGTGGAAAAAGAGCAATAAGAAAAAGAAAGAAGACAGTGCAATAAGAAAAGAAAAGAATAATAAGTGAAATAAAAAGAGAAAGAAAGAAGAAAAGAAAAGAAAAGAGTTAAGAAAGGAGCAAAAGAGAGTGAAATAAAGAGAGTGGAGGAAGCCAAAGAAGGCTGAACAAAAGACAGAAAAGAGAAATAACAAAGAAAAGAGGGACAAAGAGGACTTAGAGAAGGAGGAAGAAGGAAAGAATATATACATATATAAGAAAGAAGAACAAGAGAGTGGAAGAAGCCAGAGAAGGTTAAATAAAAGACAACAAAAGAGACACAAACAAAAAAGGACAAGGAGAGCCTAGAAAAGGCTAAAAGGACAAGGAGAATAACAGAAGAAGAAGAAGAAAAAGGACACAAAAGGGACACAAGAGAAAAGGACAAGGATAGCCTAGAAAAGGCTAAAAGGACAAGGAGAGCCTAAAAAAGGCTAAAAGGACAAGGAGAGCCTCGGAAAGAAGGGGTAAAAGGGAGCAACACGGAAAGACATACCACAGGAGAAAGAGCAGCAAAAAGAAAGGACAAAGACATGCAATGAGCAGAGCGGACAAGCGCCACCAAGGAAATAAAGGAAAGAGGCACCGCAGGGCCAGGACCAAAGGTGTTGAGACAGAAATAATATAGATGATAAGACAACAAGCTCTCCAAAGAGTCACCGGCGGTGACGAAAGTGAAAGGATGGATGATAACGGCTGTCTACGACAAACAACGAATAACAAGAAAGAGATAGCATTTCAAGGACAAAGAAGGCGGAGAAAGAAGAAATGGCAGCGACAACTGCAGCCATATGGAAGGTAGAAGATAAAGGACAAGGAAGCGATGGAGAAACTAGAATAACGAAGGGCATGCAGTAAACAACAGAGACTCATTGAAGAAATGTAGAATGACAAGTGCTCTCTCTCTCTCTCTCTCTCTCTCTCTCTCTTTTCTTTTTTTCGTTTTTCCCCTTCATCAATGCAACTGTGAATGAGGACTGTCAATGGTGGGCGACAGTGGTTATGATAAATGTGTCATGAACATGTGTTTGCAACAAGGGGGGAGATGTCATGTCCTGATAGGGTGGGGTCCTAAGGGAGAGTGACCAGGTCGTCACCGGACACCAGTTCCGGTGACGGGACAGGAAGAGGACGGACAATGACCAGGACAGAGACGAGGACGGATGTACTGACGAGCTGCTGTACAATATGATAATAAATGAAGTACCCGACTAATCTGTGTCCTGTGCTTGGTATGCCGCCCAGCGAATAGCTACAACACGACAGGCCCACCCAAATAAAAATTCCTGGAGCCGGGCCTGGGACAGGTACGTGGTGATTGGCACACATCTGCCACTGCTAATGCCGCATGGGCGCTGCCACACTGATCGATTCAGTGCTGCTCTGATTGGGCACTTTGGGAGGCTTTTGGTAAAGGATTCCACATGGAGGCCCTGTGCTGTGGACATGCTGGCCCACCAGCAGCCGCTGGGATGTATTCCATTCGAGGTAAGTAATGCTGAAACTGCAGATCCGCAATAGAGTCATTAGTTCTGAATCAATGCCATTTAACAAAAGAGAAAAATTAGCCTCTATCAAGTGATGATGATCCAGCGGCCTATAGAAAATATATCATAAACAACGCTACCCAACTTCATAACCTACAAATAAAATTCTATACTAAATTTTGGACCCATTTATAAACCTGACATATTTTGGGCCTACTGAATCAGGTGGTCAGATTAAATCTATATACACATTATCTACAAACTATATACATTTTATACATCTGCGGAAGGAATATTGTCATTAGAATAAACTTAACCATTTAAACGACCACCATTGGCGAAGTGATCTAGCTAATAGTAACCTACACTCCTGAATAACCAAGACCAGCTTGTTTGTCAAAAGTAAGATTTTATTTACTAAATTATGGTATATAAGTTGATAGTTTTATAAATGAATTTTATTAGCAATAAAGCAAGCATGATTGTAAAGAAAAGTGAGTAAAATACAATTTAAGCAAATGAATTAAAAATTAAAGTGAATATATAAAGTTTAGCATTTCTAAAACCTAATTCCCTAACTGAGCTAAATAGATAGAAATTAAAGTAAAGTTCTTTGAGGATTCTTACGTGCTCCACGCAAAGTTCGACAGCACTTCACCCTCATCGGAAAGTCAGAAAGCAGCAGCCAGCCCATCCCTAGGGACATGACTTTTTATACCTTTCTACGCTAACTAAACTACGCAAAGGAAAGTTTTCAGAAATCTTCGACGTCCCATTGGCTGAGAGTGACAAGTGACATGTCACCCACTTTTCAAAACTTCCATTAAGTCACTTTTCTTAGAGACCATTGTCCCTTCCGAGTGCAACCAGGAGCTTCCTTGGATTGCAACAATTGTATAAAGTCATTCTCGCAGCGTCCATTGACTTCCAATTGACTTCCGCGGATGCCAAGTTAAGGACTGACAAAATGTTCTTTTTCGACCTTGGCCATGTCCGACAGAATGACGATAACACGTTAGTTTTTGCTTTGTGAACGCAGCTTTTGACGAATAATTTATTTCAGAATGGGCGTCTCAGCACTTTTGCAGAAGTAAAATTCTGCATATTGTAGTTCGGGCAGACAAGGCCCAAAAGCAGACAACTTATGTTTTCTAATATAAAACAAACACAAGAAAAGTATTAATGTAAGAAATAATGTAGATTCTGTATCCACCCCAGGATTTACTAAATAATTAACCCACCCGATTAATCAAATTGTTACCTAGCCTTTGCAAACAAATAAAGCAGCGTTTATATCTACCAGTCTCCGTTTTCCATGAGACTTAAATGCACCTAGAATAATAGAATTGACATCACATAGACAAGGAAAAGCAAAACAAGCACATGCTTCTTTTAAGTTTGCAGCAGTTAGTTATGACAAAAACGAAAACAATAAATTATTTTATTATTTTGCACAAACAAAAAGATGCAACAATTATGCACGTTTATGAGCACACATGTTAGTCCCCCCATGTGTAAAGTTTAATCTAAGTTGTATTAGCATGACAAATCACAAATCATTAATATTTATTATTCATGTTATGGAAATGTGACTTCGCGAGTTTAAACAAAATTTTGTTTTCTATCTCGCTCCATCAACTCCCTCATCTGGTGATTAACAAATCACCACACCAGCACTCAAAATTTTGGTAAATTAAATTTCTAAGAAATCGATTCAAATTCATTTGTATTAGTAAACCTAAAAGTCTGTTTCTGCATAATCTTTGGAATTAGCATAACGCTCTCTATGTAACTCCTGTAATTCGATCTCTCTTTCTTCTTCTTTTCTGAGTTTATAGATTCTTTTCTTTTCTTCCAACTGTTTCTTTCTTTTATGTAACAAACAACCTATTTTGGTCAAAATAAAAATGAATACTATTATAATCAAAGGTGCCAAAATCTTGCCAAGAATTGAACTTCCGATATCATGAAACCAGTTTTTAATTGCTTGAAACCTTTTTGAAAGTTTCCCTGTAAAATCATCTTCTTCTAAAGGAATTATTTCTGAATGCATTTGTGTAATATTCTTAATATACATCTCAATATTCTTACTTTCATCAGGTATATATGTACAACAATGTTGTACATGTAAAATGCCACAGACTCCTCCCTCTTTTGCTAGGAGTATGTCTAAAGCAAGGCGGTCTTGAATTACCATGGATCTAATTGCAATAACTTCAACATTCACTAATTGAAACCCATCAGCTGTGTCAGTTGATAATCTATCAACTATAGTGGACAATTTTCTGATTCTCCCTGCATTTAAGGTTATACCAACAAAAGGTATTACAGCTTGAAAAATATCTCCCAGAACTTCAGTAAAAGTTTCTCTTTTAACTCTATTTACATAATTATGAATTTTAAACAATCCTTCTGAATCTCTGTCGACATGAAACACTTTAGGAAAAACAATTCCCACATAACAAGTTCCATACCAGTGGTCTGGAAGGTTGTAGTAGGCTTTGTCACCACAAACAAAATAAATCCCAGGAAAGATAGGATCTTTTCCACCTTTAAATCCCCAACCTCCCAAAATCTGATAAGTATCTTCACAGTTACTTGCACCTACAAAATAATTATCAAAAAGTGTATTATCTCTTCTAATGCAAAGTTTTCCACTAACTGGTTTGTCTATGTGAATTGCAATATTTTCAAGCATTTTGCCATTTAACTTCTCATCCTCTTTTTGCCAGAAACTTGACTTAGTCTGCTTGACTAATTCATTCCTCTTATAAATTGCTCTTCTCTCTTCAACCATGTTTAAAAATTTCTTTCCTTCAGCACTTAATTTACATGTTAGATTATTCTTGTAAGCATACTCGTAAGTGAGTTCATTAGTAACAAGGAAAAATGCTCTCATTTGTTTTGCTTTCTTATGTTTATTTAAAGCATTATCAATCTTAATATTTGCAAAAATTTCATCATAATTTGAATAGTAATATTCTAAACGTCCAGTTTGATAAAATAAACTAGTTAATACACTACATGTTACAGCATAAGTGAGAGGAAGCATATTATATGTTACTCCCTCAGAAACAGAAGCAGGTAACTTAACACAGACGTAGCAGTCTTTTGCATCCATTACCTTAACATATTCACTCAATAGCTTTGTGAATGTATTACTTGAGAAATCACCAATTGATTTATCTTGATGAATGTTAGGCTGATGATCAATAACTTTTGCAGACGCACTATGTTTAGTTTGACTAATCAGAGCTTTGCTTGTTATGTTAACTTTGTGTAATTCTCTATTCATCTCCAAAGGAATAATCACAGCTAGAACCAACCAGAGCAGAACTAAAATGAGCAGACACACCAGAGTCATCTTACAGCATCTTTTAAAAACAGAACACTTTGAAGTGCTCTCCTTAACATAAGGCATTCTTGGTTAATTTTAGCCTAAAAAAAAAAAAAAAAAAAATTTTAAAATTCTAAATTTATATTTACACCCCCCTTTTAAAATATTTTTTTTTTTTTTTTTTTTTTAAAACCCTAGACAAGATTTCTTCGACCTTATGTCATACATAAGTTTTCTTCAACTAAACAGTTTTTCTTCGACCTTGTGTCAACTAACAAATTTTCTTCAGCCTTTCGCCAATTTAATATTTCTGTACTTTAATCATTGTCACTAATTTCTTGGATTTCGTTTTCTTCTTCACTACTATCATATATGTCAATAACAGGTGGAATTACTAAGTAAGTCCACTCAGGAGACTTGTATTTTTGGTTTGGTCTTATTATTCTCTTCCCTTTTCTCGATATCACTTCAATTTTTCTTCCAACTCCAACTTCTTTTCCAGGACTCTTTTGACTACTGATTTCTTCAACTTGTTCTTTTGGCTTTTTGATCAATCTGACTCTCAATCTTCCACCTGGCCAGTAGTCTGCTTTTCTCACGTACTTCTTCTTTGGTTCAGAATTATTTGATTCTGACTTCCAAGTCCTTTTCTTTCTGTTTTCACTTTCACCTTCCACGTCACTTTCTTCAGTTTCGTAGTCTGAAATTTCAATTGACTCAGGAACTTCTCTATTCGGCAATTTCACTCCTTCAGGAACTTCACTTAGTCTTCCATCACTGGTACTTGGTAATTCGTCTTCCTCCTCTTCCTCAATTACCCCCAACTTCCCAGATTTCGGATTTCTGTTCCTTACTTCAGAGTTTGTTCTCTGCCTTTCGATACTCTCCTGGTCTGAAACTTCTTTTTGTTCTGCTTCTTTGTCTTCAATGGAGACAACTGAATCTTCAGTTATCTTTCCTTTTAACAGATTCTCTTCACCTTCAGAATCTATTTCAATTATTTCCAAGTCTTTTCTTGTCAAATTTCCATTCACTGGCACAGTTTCCAGATGTCGACTTTCTTGTCGATCTTCAGAATCTGGAATTATTTCACCTTCTGTTTCGCCTTCTGCTTCAGAATCAGAATCATCTGTGGTATCACTTTCAACATCAGAACTCTCAGGAGTTGGTACTGGAATAGTATGACTAGGATGAATCCAACGTTTCAATCCTCTGCACTTTACAGCATTAGTAGTGATCAAAATTATCTGCCTAGGTTTCTGCCATCTAGGAGCTAGACAATTCCTTCTCCGATGTACTTTCGTTCTGACCCAATCGCCAGGTCTCAGATCATGTGTCAAAACTTTTTCATCTGATTGAGCTTCAGTTCCCACCTGATTAGACACAGAAGTTACCATATCAGATAACCTTTTACAGTAATCCAAAATTGCACTGTCATTTATGCTCAATAGTTTACCTACAGGTACAAAAGCTTGCCTCATAACTCTTCCCAATAAAATTTCATGAGGACTCAAACCTGTCTTTTTATCTGGTGTACTTCTTAATGACATCAAAACAAGTGGAAGAGCATCAGTCCACTTTACACCCGTTTCAAGACACATTTTTCCAATTCTGTTTTTAATTGTTCCATTTATTTGTTCAACCACTCCTGATGCCTCTGGTCTGTATGCACAGTGTATTTTCTGCTCAATGCTCAAAGCTTCGCAAATTAACTTCATCAGTTTGTTATCAAAATGGCTTCCTCCATCACTCTCAATAGTGACTGGAAAACCGTACCTTGGGATGATTTCTCTGAGCATTAATTTTGCTACTGTAATTGAATCACAATGTCGTGTAGGGAAAGCCTCTACCCATCTTGAAAATAAGCATACAATTACAAGTACATATTTCAAACAATTGTGTAATGGCATTTCAATGAAATCCATTTGTAACCTGGTAAAGGGACCACCTTCTCGACCAATTATTCCTGTCCCCACCACTGATTTTCTGTTTGGATTCATTTGTTGGCATGACAAACACCTTTGACAAAAAGATTCAGCAATAGTTCTAAACTTGGTATTGAACCATGTTTCTCTGAAAAGTCTAACCATAGAATCTCTTCCGAGATGTGCTGGACCATGATATAATCTGGCCATGTCAGCTATCAAACAATTTGGTAGGACTACTCTGCCATCTTTGTAAACCCACACTCCATCTTCTTCACGTGGTCTACAATCTGATCTTAACCACAAGTCTTTTTCTTCATCTTCTGCTTCATTTTGTAAATCTCTAATCTCATGCCATGTTTCTACAATAGTTGTTAGCATTAATGAATTTGAATCAGTTTCTTTACTCCTCTCCCGATTGTATGAATAATTTTTCCTTGCGCAGTATTTAGCTGTTTCATCTGCGAAGGCATTTCCCTTGGAAATATAATCAGTTCCTCTAGTGTGCGCTGCACACTTAACAATGGCGATTTCTTTTGGCAATTGTATTGCTTCGATTAATCTCCTAATGAAAACTGCATTTTTAATTGGTGATCCTGTTGATGTCATGTATCCTCTCTGTGACCAGAGTTGTCCATAATCATGCACAACTCCGTACCCATACTGACTATCAGTAATGATGGTAACTCTTATATCCTTTGATATTTCACATGCACGAATTAAAGCAATCAATTCAGCCACCTGTGCTGAACGAACTCCTTCAAGACATGATGCTTCTTCAACATCTACGACTGTACAAACTGAATATGAAGCTTTTAAGACACCTCCTTCGGATCTTAAACATGAGCCATCTACAAAGTAGACAAAATCCGATTCAGACAAAGGACTGTCTTTGATGTCTTTTCTTGGTTTTGTGCAGAATTCCATGACATCTAAACATTCATGTTCTGTTTCAATGTCATCAACAATTTCAGAATCAGGCAGTAATGTAGAAGGATTCAGATTTAAACATCTTGAAATCGAAACATTATCTGCTCCTAGTATGATTTTCTCATACTTTGTCAATCTGCTACTTGTTAGATGTTGAGTCTTACCTCTTGTCAGTAATATTTCAACTGAATGAGGCACAAAAACTTTCACAGGAAATCCCATAATGATCCCCTCACTTTGTTCGAGGCTGATACTTGTAGCTGCAACTGCTTTCAAACAACCTGGTAATGCTTTTGCAATTGGATCAAGAACTGCAGAGAAGTATGCAATCGGTTTCTTTAAATTTCCATGTCTCTGAATTAACACAGATAATGCACATCCTTCTCTCTCACTGCAATACAGTTCAAAATCTTTCTCATAATTTGGCATACCTAAAGCAGGAGCTTGGCATAAGCTCTTTTTCAAGTTCTCAAAAGAATCCATCTCAGCATCATTGAGAATAATTGGATCTTTTACATCTGACTTTGTCAGTCTTTGTAGTGGTTTTGCAATTACTGAAAATCCACTTATCCATTGTCGACAGTAACCAACCATTCCCAAGAACATTCTGACCTGTCTTTGTGTTCTTGGTGGTAACATTGCTTGAATCATTTTTATTCTCTCTATTGTTACTTGTCTTTTTCCCTTTGCAATTCTGTGACCAAGATATTTTACTTCTTGTTTGCAAAACTGTAGTTTTGCTGGGGACACTTTATGTCCTTCTTCTGCAAGGCGATTTAACAGAATTATTGTGTCTGTTACACAATTTTCTCTCGTCTTTGCAGCTATTAACAAATCATCAATATACTGCACTAGCGTAGACCTACCAGGTAAGTCTAGGTCTTCTAATGATCTTTTTAACAGTTCGTTAAAAATTGAAGGACTTTCTGTATAGCCCTGAGGGATTCTTGACCATCCGAGGGTTTTACCTTGGAATCTGAAAGCAAAGATTTCATAACTGTCTGGATGTAATGGAACAGTAAAGAATGCATTGCAAAGGTCAATGACTGTATACCATTCAGCATCATGTGGAATCTGAAATAAAATTACTGCTGGATTTGGAACCACAGGACAACATGGAACGACGATTTGATTAATCTTTCTCAAATCTTGTACGATTCTAAATGTTCCATTAGACTTTTTAACTCCCATAATTGGTGAATTACAAGAGCTACTCTCCATTTCCTTTAATACACCTTGCTTGATTAATTTTTCAATTATAGGTGTAATACCTTCAATTGTTTCTGTTTTCATTTTATATTGTGGAATGTTTGGAAATTCTATTCCCTGTTTCAATGTAATTTTTACTGGATCTACGTTTTTCATCAGACCCATCTCATTTCCAGTAAAATCCCATATTTCAGATTTCACTGTTTCTTTGAGTTCTTCAGGTAAATCTTTTTCTTCAAAGGCAGGAGACAATTTTGTTTCTTCTGCTTCCATCATCATCATCATTGTCATTCTGTATAAACCATCTTCCTCCATTGTTTGTAACTCAACTCCATCAGGAGAACAATATATTCTACAATTCATTTTACATAGGATGTCTCTACCCAATAGATTCACTGGACTACTATTACAAACCACAAATCTGTGTTTGTCTCTGTAATTTCCAATTTCAACTGGTACTGGATCAGTTAAGTCAGTTTTAATTTGTTGATTACTTACTCCGACAACTTGGATGGTATCCCCAGAGAGAGGTAGGTTTTCAATTTCCACTGATCTAACAGTAGAACGGGTAGCACCAGTGTCCACTAGAAAAGTGATGTCTACATCATTAACTTTCCCGTTTACAAAAGGACCAGACTGGTCAACCTCAAGAGTGGCTCCAACAACACACTCTTCCTCCTCTCTCGGGCACCGTCAACAATAATCATCAGAATCGCTGTCTTGACTTTCTGCTAATAAAAATTGTTGTGAAGCATTTTGCATTTGAACCCTTGGCTGCTTTTGCTGTTTTTGTGGTTTTATTACCTGTTCACTTCCCTGAAATCCCACGTTAGGATTATATTTTTGAACTCCCCCACAATTCGGAAAAGGTGGTTGTGGCAATTGGTCTTGACGATTATTCACCTGTTGTTGTTGCTGTAACTGTCGTTGAATATTTAATTCGTTTAACCCTTGTTGCATCTGTAGCTGTCGCTGCAGGTCAACACCATTCTGCATCTGTGAATTCAATAAGGGATTCTTTAAGTTTTTAGGAGGATGAGGACACTCGTCTCTCCAATGTCCAATTTCGCCACAATTAAAACAAGGTAATCTTTGTTTCAACTCCTCAATCTTTGGGCTAAATTTCTTTGGGAAATTATTACTTTTAAACTTTCCTTGTATCTGGTTTGTATTTCCAGTTTGAACAAAATTAGTGTTCTTATTACCCATGCTGGCAATCTGTTGCTCAGCCACTTTTACCTGAGCCCACATGGCTTTCTCCTTCAGCTTCTTCTGTTTTACTTCTATTTCATCGCTACAATACTTAGCTTTTCTTAGAATATCATCTACGGATAGTGATTGCCATCCGACAATACTATTTCTGATCATTTCTCCAATTTCAGGTTTTAGTCCATAAACAAATCTATAGACAAAATGGCTCATGTCTTTTTCATCTAATTTTTCATAACCACTGTATTGTTTAAAGATTAACAGTAGTCTTTCATAAAAAGAATGAACTGATTCTTTTGTTTCCTGTTCTGTCCTTTCTATTTTAACCCAATCGACTTCTTTGGGTGGAATTTTGTTTTTCATCCAAACAATTACTTTTTCATAAAAATCCATTACAAGTGGATTTGGAGCACCTGTTTCTTTAATTCGCTCAGGTTCTGTTTTTGGCCAACTAATCGATATTTTACATTCTGTCCAAAGATCAGATGGAACGACAATATCAAAAAATCCATCTAAATCAATCCACAGAACTTTTGACACTTTGATGAATCTATCGACTTGCCTGTACCACTCAACTGGTTTCTCCCTCAATTTTGGAAAGTCATTTGTAAATAATAGAATGTCCTGTCTCGACCAAGGGACATGAACATATCCTCCACCTGCAATTTCTCTCATTGGAAATTGTTTTGACAATTTTTCCAATCTTTCATCTTCCTTCTTTTTCGTCCATTTTACTCTCCATTTATTCAGTTCTCCTAGCTTTTTGATATATACAATCAAATCTTTAATATGAACTATTCTTCCCATTGAGTTCAAACTCTCAATGTCACTTTCTGAAAAGTCTAATCTGTAATGTTTCGCAAAATTCTTTTGTTTACTCACATCGATTTCAAGTTCTGCTGCTAGATCCTCTAGTTGATCATATTTATTTTTTGTTTTCCATTGTATGCTTTTGCAAATGAACAGTAGTTCATCATCTCGATAGTAATTTAAACTATCTGGACCAATTGTTCCAATTATTAATTCTTCGATATTCGCTTTTAATTTGGCCACATCAAGTTTTGGTGTGGTTACCCTGACTTCAGGACTCCCTATATCTTATATAGCACCCATTGGTGTTTTTGGAGATAAATCCTCATTAAAGGTTAAATCAGGCATTCTCGATTTAGAAGAGTTTATTTCAGATAAGTCTGAATAAAATTTTTCAGCAGCCTTTTGAATTTCTGTATTTAAAGGAATAGTTAATCCAGTTTTGTTTGTTTCCTTTTGGTCAAATACGGGCTGAACAGGACCAATTGTTACTGGAACTGTCACAGCTTCCATGCCTTTTGTCATTCTTTTTATTAATTCTTCTTTAGATCTTAAATATTCATTATAATCAACATCTTCAACATTTCTTGCCTCTCTTATATAATCCTTTGGAGCTTCTCTTGCTCTTGGAGCCATTGTAAAATGTCTACCTTCATTTCGAGCGTTCTCGAATTCTGGTCTTCTAGGAGTTTCAATGATTTCGCAATTATTTGGATAAAGTTTAGGAGCTTCATTAATTGGAGGTGCACTCGGTGAAGTTTCAGTAGAAACCACCGGAGTAGACCATGATCTAGGAGGTCTCAAAGGCTGATTCTTTCTAGCAGTTGTATATATTTCTTCCATAACTGCATCCTCAGATTCACTTTCCATAGATTTCCCTGTAGGAGTACCCATTACCATTTCATGAATTAAATACAATCCTTCACTCATGTTTCCCTGTCTCCACATTCGTAATCTATCTTCATGAGTTTCTCTTCTCCAAGGTGGATTTTTAGAAGGTCTTTTAATTCCACTAGCTTCTCTTTGTAATTGATACATCTCGTCTTCCCACTCAACTAAAGCTTCAAATTGAGTTGGTCTCGGTTTCGGAACAAGAGCATTCATTTTCTCTCGTAAATTTCTTAAAACTTTTACATTAAATGAACCATCATCAGGCCAAGTTAAAACACCGTCGTTCTTAGTATAGCGTTTCCAATTATCGAACCATAAGACAGTATGATATCCATATTCACCTTCCATATACGCTGCAGGTGTTTTATACTTATGAAGTAGTTTACCACCTCGCGTTTCGATTTTCTTGTCAGGTGAAAATAAATTCTTAAACTTTTGAAATAATGTTGGCTTTTTCTCAACATGTTTAAAATGATAACTCATTTTTTTTTTTAAGAGTTAAATCTAATTCACAAAATCGTTCGTAAAATATTTCCGGGATGTTCCGCAAAACAACCAATCCGTGCGCGAAACACACCAACAAGCCAATGACAGTTGAGCTACGTCACTTTTCTGCTCAACCAATAAAATTGGGGTTTTTCTGAAGGACCAATCAGCTCACAGGTCGTCAGAGACTCAAGAGCCAATCAGAATATAGCTTGTGACGTAGGTCACCCAATCCCAGCGCGGCTCTGTGACGTACACAGCAGCTGCGGTTTCTCGTTTCTCACTACTGGCGCTTACCCCTCCTTCACAAAATCTTTTCACAGCGCCATTTTAAGGACACTTTTCAGTGTAAATTAATTCTTAACAATGACTATAAGGACAACATCTGTTCGTTTCACTATTTAGGATAGTTTACATACATTCAAGTATCCACACTTCGGAATAGACGGCGCTATTCACACTAAGGATAATATTCAATTGTCAGTAGAGTAACCCTTACCCCACCCTTCTAACACGTATAATTATGAACTCGCTTTGCTCTGAACCCACCGCGAAGTGAAAGTTCTAAGAGTTCCACTTGAACATAAAATACAAATCAAACTCGCACTTTCACACTGAAAATTCCCTAATTTCAAACACACATGAAATCCGTACAGGACTCTCACCTGTTTATAGAGATCATGCACCGTTAGCAAAATAACGACGTTATCCGTACAGGGCTCTCACCTGTTTATAGATATGAAACATGTACCCGTACAGGACTCTAACCTGTTTATAGATAATCATGCACCGACGCTAATTTACCCTTCACTCGAGCTCGGATATAACTAATACTCTTATCACAGTGAGTTTTATGGAAGGCGCTTTGTCCCTATTCTCATGCTGCTTTAATTTCTTAGAAAACCCTCACTTTTCAAGATTCAGACCTAGCCCTAAAACTGTGCTGCTCGGCGACAAGACTATGGTACACGGCGATACCTCTTGTGATACTCGGCGATATCACTACAAACAGAACAGATGGCTTGCGTGACTAATTTCTTGTCACACAATCTATACCGGTATAGCTTACAGATAGCACGAAAAATGAACTCAACATGTGTTAAAACATCGATCCTATTTCCATACCATAACACTTTAGTAACCCTTAGCAACCAACATATTACCTTGGTTACCCTTAGCAACCATCAATTTCTGCTACCAGAGAATTGATCCAGCGGCCTATAGAAAATATATCATAAACAACGCTACCCAACTTCATAACCTACAAATAAAATTCTATACTAAATTTTGGACCCATTTATAAACCTGACATATTTTGGGCCTACTGAATCAGGTGGTCAGATTAAATCTATATACACATTATCTACAAACTATATACATTTTATACATCTGCGGAAGGAATATTGTCATTAGAATAAACTTAACCATTTAAACGACCACCATTGGCGACGTGATCTAGCTAATAGTAACCTACACTCCTGAATAACCAAGACCAGCTTGTTTGTCAAAAGTAAGATTTTATTTACTAAATTATGGTATATAAGTTGATAGTTTTATAAATGAATTTTATTAGCAATAAAGCAAGCATGATTGTAAAGAAAAGTGAGTAAAATACAATTTAAGCAAATGAATTAAAAATTAAAGTGAATATATAAAGTTTAGCATTTCTAAAACCTAATTCCCTAACTGAGCTAAATAGATAGAAATTAAAGTAAAGTTCTTTGAGGATTCTTACGTGCTCCACGCAAAGTTCGACAGCACTTCACCCTCATCGGAAAGTCAGAAAGCAGCAGCCAGCCCATCCCTAGGGACATGACTTTTTATACCTTTCTACGCTAACTAAACTACGCAAAGGAAAGTTTTCAGAAATCTTCGACGTCCCATTGGCTGAGAGTGACAAGTGACATGTCACCCACTTTTCAAAACTTCCATTAAGTCACTTTTCTTAGAGACCATTGTCCCTTCCGAGTGCAACCAGGAGCTTCCTTGGATTGCAACAATTGTATAAAGTCATTCTCGCAGCGTCCATTGACTTCCAATTGACTTCCGCGGATGCCAAGTTAAGGACTGACAAAATGTTCTTTTTCGACCTTGGCCATGTCCGACAGAATGACGATAACACGTTAGTTTTTGCTTTGTGAACGCAGCTTTTGACGAATAATTTATTTCAGAATGGGCGTCTCAGCACTTTTGCAGAAGTAAAATTCAGCATATTGTAGTTCGGGCAGACAAGGCCCAAAAGCAGACAACTTATGTTTTCTAATATAAAACAAACACAAGAAAAGTATTAATGTAAGAAATAATGTAGATTCTGTATCCACCCCAGGATTTACTAAATAATTAACCCACCCGATTAATCAAATTGTTACCTAGCCTTTGCAAACAAATAAAGCAGCGTTTATATCTACCAGTCTCCGTTTTCCATGAGACTTAAATGCACCTAGAATAATAGAATTGACATCACATAGACAAGGAAAAGCAAAACAAGCACATGCTTCTTTTAAGTTTGCAGCAGTTAGTTATGACAAAAACGAAAACAATAAATTATTTTATTATTTTGCACAAACAAAAAGATGCAACAATTATGCACGTTTATGAGCACACGTTAGTCCCCCCATGTGTAAAGTTTAATCTAAGTTGTATTAGCATGACAAATCACAAATCATTAATATTTATTATTCATGTTATGGAAATGTGACTTCGCGAGTTTAAACAAAATTTTGTTTTCTATCTCGCTCCATCAATGAGCTTTTGCACATAGTTCACATTGTACAGTTCTCCTGGTGAAATCACGGGGCGAGTGAATGTTTATCACTTTGTGTTGCGTTGTAAGGCTAACGGGACTGGCGCAGGTCTGTGCTCTTGATTTGCTGAGGTGTCTTCTGATAGGCAACGGAAAGCATGCATGTCCCACCATATAAAATGTGTCATGAAGGGCTCATAATGACATCAGACGGATTATGCTGTTGTTCATGCTATGTGCCTGAAAGCCACTAGGAGAACAACGAACAAGCTACCTGGCCCTGATCGATTCGGAGAGAGGTTCATTCTCAAACCGTTGGACTGGGAGCCATGTGTCGTATGAGCCTCTGTGCGCTACAGTCCTATCATTGAATGGGTGGTTCTGATGAAAGGGCAGGGATAGAGTTGTTGCTTGCGGTGTCTATCTTGACAATGTTGATGATGGCCGCTGGAATGCGAGCCATTGGGAATGTATTACCACAAAACTATTGTTTTGTCTCTTGGAGCGAGTGTGCTCTGTTGATTGTCAGCATCCTTCATTCTCAAGTGTGTGGAGTGGAGGCAGGCATACAGAGTGGTGCTTCCTAACTGTGGGATCCTTGCCATGGCTCACCATCACATGGGTTGCACAGTGGCTGGGCTGTATGTTTCTGGTTCTTTCTTGTATGTGGGTCGGTGTTGCAGTTGTATGGTTGTATGTGTTCGGCTGGTTACTTGAACGTCCGGTGGCTTCTTTGAGTGGTTTGTGGAGCTTAGGGCGCTGATCGAGTCCTGTATATACTGGTCGTGGCAGCTCTGCCAATTCTCAAAAAACCCACAGAATCTCACTGAATTTTTTTTAAGCTTTTGGTGGATTATTTAAAACAGGCCCCAAAATGTGAAAGAGTGGACGTTTTTATATCCCGGAGACCCGATTCCTGCACCTTAATATTTGATTGAGGCTAAGCACATGTACCTCCAGCTGAAAGTAGAGGTGGGGTTCTGTCCACTGATGAAACTGAAGTAACCCACACAATTACACTTCTATATTTTGCTGTACATTTCCTGTACCACCAGAATCATTCAACCTCCTTCTCCACTGTTAAAGACATTGGAGTATGCATAGAAGAGAAATGCCTGGGAAGCCAGAGTCCAGTTGAAGTCCAATGCACAATGTTTTAAAAAAGTGGATTCTCTTGAGATACTGTTGAGAAGGCTGGGGTGTTTGAAAGCCATGGACGCTGCCTTGCACCTGACTGCATGATCATCAATGCCTTTTGACCTGAAAATACCTCAACAGAAGAACACGACAGAATACTGGACACAATCCAAAAGAGCTAAAGAGGCATTTGAAGGCTTCTTTTATATATTTATGGACACCATATTTAACGGGAATATGTGTGTTTACTTTAAAAGTTCAATAAGTGCTTTGAAAAACGTGGGAAGTAGAAAGACTTAGTACTTCATGTGACTCTCTAACTTAAGTAGAAATGATGGGCGAGTCCTTGAAATGTCTTTATCATTACGGAGGAAGGTGTATGGTTCTACACAGCCGAAGCACGGATACCTAATCACCCAGCAAACTAAAGGAACAGCAACACTAAAGGGCCTTTTTTCATTCAAGCAGTTCAATCCCACTGGATGTCAGGGTTTCAAATACAAAGTTACTCATTGCATTGTACATCACAGACACACTTGAGACTTGCACCTATTTTTCTAATTGTGCTCATTTGTGAGGCTGTTAAATATTTTAAACGCATACTTTGTTCAGCAGTAGGGTTAAAAAAAAAAGTGGATATTTTTTATATCGCTAACAGTAATATTTAAGACTAGCCTACAGGCAGCTTTTTCCTGTTGGTTGTCAAATATCTATTGTGGACAATACCAATAATTATATTGGGCTTTAGGGCAACCGATTGCTTACCGTTGGTTGTCTTTTTTGTCAATCTCACCTGTTGGCATCATATTATTTATTCATTTATATAGTGCAGTACTACCAGAGGGCGTCTAGGCACTTAGCAGCTCAACACACAGAGCACCAGAGAGATGTTGAGTCTCTAGTACTTGAAGAGAGGTTATAAAGGTATATAGCCAGGTTTTGAGTCCTTTCCTAAAGGAAAGTATGTCAGGAGAGTTTTTAACTTTATTGGTAGCTTATTATGCATTCACCCTTCTTGGCATGTCCGCTTTTTCTTTCTAATATACCGTTTCTGCTACTTGGCATATTTACTTTTTAACTACCCACCTTCAACCCTACTCACTCCATTTTGCTCCCATACCCCTCTCTACTAGTGTGCTTTTTAATTATTATTATTTTGCTGCTGCTACTGATTCAAAAGGCAACGTGTATTTTGTATATCATTGCTTGTTTACAGTACTGTGAATGGTGTTACTGTACAATGCTCCCCTCCTTCTAGATAGACTGACGTGATTTCTCTCCCTTTCTGCTGCACTTACTCGCGATTCAAATAATGTGCACATTGAGGGATCATATAAAAGTCTGCACGTTCATGACCACATGATTGTGACTGACCAAAAAGTTACTATTTTGTGAGTGGTTCATAAATTTCTTTTTATTCCTGTGGCCACCTCACAGGAAAGTCTCAGTTAGACTTTTGTATTATGTGTTCATTACGACATGGGTAGTGAGTGCATTCTTTACACATGTGCACGCATTATTAATTTTACTGGAATTTGTGTCTACTTGTGCCTGCAAAAAGTATTGGGAATCCACCCCAAATCTTAAATGTCTATTTCGGAAAACAGCTTCGATAATCCAAGTAAACTGCTAGTGTAATACAATGATTTAATCTGATCTAATACTTTTGCTTTTTAACTGAGCCTTTCGTCTGAATATCGAAACAGAACAATCTATGCTATTTCATCACCATCAATCTATATGGGCCGAGTTATTTTCTCCATAACAAGAGGGTACCTTTTACAAAAATAACCATGTGTTCCTAATAAAATAAAATGCTTAGAGGCGCATGAGCGCAAAAACCGAGCATGTTTCTTTTCAACAATATTTACATTTAACTTCCATGGATTTTCTTTAAAAAATAAATTACAAAATGAATTCAACACATGCACAATAAAAAATATTGGTATTATTACTTTTTATTTTATGTGACTTGTATAGCGCCTGAATCACCCCATACGGGGTATCTATGTGCTGAGACTGCTTGTGGCCATACCGAGGGGGAATAGAACAGTTCAGTTTTCAGAAGTTTTCTGAAGGCTATGAAATGTGTGCACTGGCGCATCTGTATAGGGAGTTTATTCCAGTACGGGGAATCTAGATGGGAGAAGGCTTTGCCTCCCGTGCGTGCCAGTTTGACACGGGGAGTACAGAGAGGTGCTTGAATATTAAATCAAACTAACATTAATACATTACCTGAAGTTACTACCGAGCCATCCTCTTAAATTTGAGGTTACCACTTGGGAGGAGATCATTTATGAAGCATGCCAGGAGAACCTGGTCTCCATCCGAACAGAACAGAATTAAACCAGGCGCACTCAATAAAAGGTAGAGCAATAGGCAGAATACAAATGAAGCCCTATTCTATGAGCTAAATAACCAAGAACGGCCATTTACCCACATTGCTCTCAGGGTAGCGAGGACAAACAGAAAGAGTTTCTTAGGGAAGAAGTAGTGTGTAAGACAAGAGCTCCAAACACATAATGCATTGTTCAGTCCAGTGCCTATCTTAGGCAAAATAAAGTACTTTAATATATATAGTAAAATGTAAATACTACACAGTTTAATTGGGCTCACCTATAGGGTTATGATTCTTAAGAAAACATGTACACCCTTGATGGCACCCTCTCCCTGCTCTAGGAGAAGCTCAAGTGCCCAAAGGATATCAAACTCAAGCATAGGTTTTAGGCACAGGTACATTTCACGAGGTCTCTGCTCGTGCTGGATATTTTGTAGTTAAGTTCATCAGTTTGCACTAAATATGAGATTGCTTATGCACCAGCCACTGTTCCCACTGCAGAAGACAGCTGGCACATCAAGCTCAGTTTTAAACGTGTAACTCACGTTATCTACTCATGCTGCTGCTGTTGTGCTGCATTAGCAGGGTGCTGCAGAAACAAATGATAGACGGATTGCTGAATAAATCAAACATTCACCCAGAGTCAAGAGATCAGGGTTAAATCATTTGTTCTTTTGCGCACTATGCCACCCCAGTTTAGACCAAGCCATATGCAAATCAGTCTTGACCCTTCTCTTCATGGTAGCAGTCCAGCATGAACTGCCAAGCCGGGTCATCCTGGGATCGGTTTCAGAGTAACACCCCACATCAGCCAGGCTACCTTGAATCCAGTGGCACAGTGAGCAAGGGACCCACGTCTGGTCATACACATCCCACTTTGGGCGAAAAGTGCTCCGGCAACAAATGACGGAAGGAATTCTGAATGAATTAAACATTCACCCTAGTTAAGAGATCTGGGTTAAATCTATCATTCTTTTGCTCACTACATCACCTCAGTTTAGACCAAGTCATATGCAGATCAGTCTTGACCCTGTGCCTCAAGAGAACAGTCCATTCTGAACTGCCAAGCCGGTCTATTGAAAGCATCCTGAGACCAGTTTTGGGGTAACACCCCTCATGACTCGAGGTGAATGTTTGATTCATTGAGCATTCTCCCCATCATTTGTTGCCACAGCACTTTTCACCCCAAGTGGGATGGGTATGCCTAGACGTGGGTCTCTTGTTCTGTGGCATGCAAAGACCAGCCCTGGCCATTCAGTCATCAGAGTTCTCTACAGAGCTCTCGCTTCCTTGGCCATGAAACACTGTGAACTGGAACAAAGTGGGAACTTTCTGGTCAGGACCTCCACCATTCAACTACAGGAATACAGCCCAATACTTCCACTGTCTAGAGAAGCTGTATCACCCTAGATCTGGTGCCATGCTAAATCAATGGTCATTCAATAAGAAACCCACTTATCTTAGTACCCAGACTCATTCCACGCATAGCATCCTACTGCCACACATTTGCTAAACTGTCACTGCACATTCACTCATTTAGTAGTCACAAGTAATGTCAGCGTATGGTTCAAGGGTTCACAAAGCAGTAGAACTTTACATGAAAGTCTGTGGATTTTTCTCTCTGGCACAGAGACAAAAGGTCTAGTTTGACTAATGGTTCACAAAAACATGGTGCCCGGCACAACTTCACGCGATTCACCCACTGCATGAAAAGTAGTTCCACACCCATTGTGAGAGCACACTTTCTGCGTTCCCTTCAGGTTATAGAACAAAATCCAGGCCAAACGTTTCCAAGGACTGGCCTAGCCCCCTGCACCCAGGCTAGATTAGCGTGATGCCAGGGCCAAAATTCATAGTTGGGAAACAGTTTTCACATGCAGTTGGGCACATATGGTACGGGGGAAACCTAGGGTGATCAACCGTTCGTAAATTTCACAGACCGTCCGTAAATTCGACCTCACGTCCGTTGTCCGTGAGGATCCCTTTTACGGACGCCATTTGTCCATAATTTTGGACCTTTCATGAAACAGAGCTATTTCCCTGCGAAAGGCCTCAGCTCCCTAATGAGGCCGCCTCGCACTCCTCCTTGGAGCACAAGTGCAGCCCCACCCTCCCATTGCCATTTTGTATGCGGCTGATTGCCACATACAGAATGACAATGGGTCAAGTCTCGGCTGGTAAGCATGTGGTGACCTCCTCCAGCCTGGGTCCAGGGCAGGGCATTCGGTCACATGAAAGTGCAAAAACGCCCATACTGCTGCTATGTGAGAATGTAGTTCATCAAAGGAAGGCGGTGAAAGAAGTTCAAAGGAAAGGATTATAGTTCTTTTAGAGTGTCATCATTTTAAACTGACACATTTTCAATATTATATTCAAGGAAGCCATGGTTGCTGCTTTTTTATTTTATGCAACCAACAACCATTGACAAAGCCAATAGTTCTGGCTTGTTGTAGGTGTAACTTTACTTGTTCTACGTGTAACGTTACTTGTATTATATATTTGTATGCAATGACAGAAGCAACAAAAATACCAGTCGGGCGCACATTATACTAAGCACTGTACTAAGAGTGGATGGAAGGATGGATGGTTCAGTGAAAGAGGGATGAGAGAGAGAAAGGGAGGAGGGGTGAATGGATGACTGAACGGGTGAATGGGTAGAAGGATAAGTGACTGGGTGGATGAATGAGTAAGTGAAAGGATGGCTGGATAAGTAAATGGCTGGATGGATGAGTAAATGGATGGGTGGAAGAGTGGCTGGATGAGTGTACGGCTGGATAGGGTGAAAGGGTGGATGGATGGATAATGGATGTTAGAGTAAAAGGGTGGATGGAGGGATGGATGAGTGAAATGATGGATGGACGGTCGGATAGGTGATGGATAGGTTTGTAAATGGTTGAATATGGACATGGATGGGCACACAGATGGAAGGACAGAATGAATGATGAAAGACAGAATGAATGATGAAAGACTGAATGATGGATGAAAGTATGAATACACATTGTAAGCCCCATTATCTTAAGCAACATTTCCTATACATGGACTTTCACATTTGTATGAGTCATTGTCTCTATATAATATGTGTGTGTTGTAACGCACATCGACACTCTGCCCTACATACTTGGGATGAGTAGCACTATAAAAGAAAATAAATGCACATGAGAGAGGATCTATGTGAAGATGAGGGGCACCATTGGAGGGTGGTAGCAAGGCCAGACTGGCCGAACCGGGCATCAGGCGTTTCTCCTGGGAGCTGAAAGGAGGGGGGGGTGGGCAGCAGTTTTGTTACCACAAAAAGACCTGCACATTTGCTTAAAGCTGCGCAGATACTGAAAAACCATGAAGTGAACAATTGTCTCAACCTAATATAAACTTATTTTCACTTGTACTTAAGTGGTTGTCCATTTACTTACTTATATAGTATTGTGCAACCTCCTCTGATGTGTCTGTAAAACGTAACTTTTGTCCTGAATTTTGACCGGTCCTAAATTTTTGTCCTGAATTTTGACCCTTTGTCCTGAATTTTTACACGCACTGTCCTTAATTTGCATCCATGCCAGTTGGTCATCCTAGGGAAAACCCTTTTAGCACGCACACAATATTCATGTCTCAATACTGCTTGCACTTCTGAAGAAATTGAGGCAGTACTGCCAAAAGAAACTAAGATATTGTATTTAGACTTTGTTCATCCATTGTCCCTTTAAACCCTGTGTTCTGCTCTCTATGATTTCCACCTTTGCCTCCTTCAGGATTTGCCTACTTTGCTGGTACCATAACCGGGCAAATGTCTAACCCTTGTGTCTGTGACCCTTCCAGTACCAAGGGCACTATTTCTGTCTAGAACATATTCCCGGGAGTGGTGCTTCCAAAACAGCATCTCTCTCGAGTTTCCCAGTTCCATGCGCGGGGACCGCAAGTACAGGTACTTTCTTTGCAGTCTGGGACATGTAGTCATACCGAACTTATTATCAAAACCAGGACCACAAGTCAAATAGAACATCTAGGTTTGATGAGGTACTCGTGCAGGGAACTTGGAAACTTGAGAGCTCGGAAAGAGGCGTCTGCCTCGCTGACTGCAGTTTGGCATCAAACCCCATTCGAAGCACTGACCTGATCCGTGCAGAAAGACGACGGAGGCCGTGTGATTCCCTCTTGCTGGCACGCAGCATCTCTGCAGCACCGCCGAATGCGCCATGTTTCAAAAGGAGCAATGACAGATACCGGGAAGTAGTGGGCGCATGCGCAGGGCGGGAGGGTAAAGTCGAGTCTAACAGAGCAACTGCGCACGCGCGTGAGTGAGCTTTTTTGCAGCGCAAGCAAAATAGTTATCGACGAAGCAGCAGGGGATTTTCAAACTGGCCTCAGGCTTATGTTTTGTGTATATTAAAGTCCAGGTTCTATGTGCTTCTGTCAGCAGACAGGAGTTAAACGTTATAACACCGTTCGATACTTCTGTAGACGCAGTATGTAAGCTGTTTATATTGTCCACAGGTGTCTTGCTTCTTAAACTCCTCTGGAGGGGCTGCGAATGTAACAATCGCTTAGACAGGTTTATGGATACAGCTGAGAGTTTTCAATTGCCTATCAAGAGCAGTTTTCCATTGCCTGTGTACTGGAAAATCTCACTAATTTACTTTTTTCAGAGACTGGTAGTTTATTTTACCTGTTAGGACTGCTGTGCAAGCTTGACTTGGAGTTAGTATGGTTGACACCTGGTCATCTTTAGTTTCACCTAAATCAGCTCATACTCTGTCTGTTGCAAGACCTATTGTTACCTTACAGTGGGCTTATAGCCCCCCCCTTACTTACCATTAGTTTGCTTCTATGCCTCTCCCATATACTTGCTTCTAATTTGATAGCACGCGTGGGCTTCACCAGCGGCCAAAGTGCATTAAAAAATGTACGGGTAATGTTCTACCGCATATGATGGGGGTAGAGTCTGTGAGTGTGGGGGCGGGGTCAAAGGTGTGGCTAAAAACAAAATATTCTGTACTTTTTTTGGTCTTTCACTGTCCGGTAGCTGTGGTGTTCTAGTGTTTTACTGTATAATTTCATTACATGCATTTTATGTATCTTCATTACATGTATTTTATGTCTGCTCTTTTACAGTATATAGGGTATGGAATGTGGGGATTTCTTTGTCTCTATACTACCTATTATATTGTAATGGCAGGTTGGGCTCCAGAGAATCTGTTCTCAGATTCAGTTGGTGTTCATTCACCGGGCCCGTCTGACCTACTCTCTATTTGTGGAATAAACTTACAAGTTCAACTCTTCTTTGGTGACAATTCATCTTTACAGTGGCTACATATAAAATAACTTTCAGCTTAAATAAAAAATAAATTAAGAGATGTTACTCATTATGAAACCTCTATTAGTTAATGCACTGCAGAAGAAGTCTGTGTGTAACCACGGAGCCACAGAATTAAATCTTGGTTAGTGCAGTGGACAATAGTCACTTGTGTATTCTTAGCGCTAGGTCATAGCCTGTGACAGAAAGCACTGTGAATATGTAAGTCTTAGAAATGGGGGTCTCTAGTTTGTAGGTTGTTACCATGTCCAAGAAGGGACCGTTTATCCCAAACAGGATAAGCGGGATACACTTCTAAGATAACCCCTGCTCACCCTCTTGGTAGCTTGACACAAGCATTCAGGCGTATCTCAGAGGCAGTGTGTAAATCATTTGCATATAACACCAGTTTTTAGAAAAATATCCAGTATTTTATCTGTGTAGACAAGACCACAAACAATAAAAATCCATCATACAGTTCTTAGAAATATCAATAAACAAAAATAGACTGTGAGGAATCACGGAGAAAAGAGCAAAACCTACCTTCACCCTCATATCGATCGCAGGTAGGAGGCAGAGGAGGGAAACTAGAAAGGGACTGTTGTCTGTCACAGACAGGAAAGAGGTTTGTGACTGATACCAAGGGCCAATCGGAGAGTGCCAAAGAAGAAGAAAAGCCAGCCACCAATCCAGGAGTGTGTGAGGAATGAGGGCATGAACAGAACAAGCCAGAAGATACACAGAACCAGCAGGAAAACGCAGAGATCAGGAAGACGGTATGGCCGGGAGACGCAGTGGAGGAGTGTCCTGCAGACGAGGATCCAGAAGGCAGCCTGGAAGCCTGGTGTGAGGAGTGGTGGTCACCCTTGGAGGAGAATGTGCTACCCGCCGCAACTCAGGAGAGTTGTGGCAGACGTGGTACTTATGCGGGAGGAAGGGGAGATAAAGGGTGCAACTTGGTGGGTTTATCAGAGCTCACGGGAGAGGGGTGGGAACAGAGCAGTTTTCAGTTGAACCATATTCCTTTTATCTTCCTCATGCGCCTCTTGTGTTTTTTTTTTCCTTTCTCATTCCTCCACATAGTTTCGTTTACATATTATTCATCCACGGTAACTGGTGGAGAGAGACCAGTTCACCCAATACAAACAAGCACAGAAAGGGATTTTGGCTCATATTTGGTTTTTAAATTACCTCTTTTCCTTTTAGGTTCCCCTCTTCTAATGCTTATTATGAATACCCAGAAGACTAAATAGGAATTCTGCCTGTCGCCCTCTATCATGTTCACCCTCAATCACGTCCACCCTATGCCACTACATGCTAAATACCGACCTGTCTTCACCACGCCTCACTATCTTTGGGTTCGGTAAAGGTATCTATCCTGTACAAGATTTACGAACGGACTCATACTCACTGCCATCTTCTTGTTTCTTTTCGGTCTGAGCCTCCAATAGGTCCCCTCCTGGTCACAGCTGTAGAACAGCGCGAACAAGCTAACAAGGGAAGAAGATGGAGGAAGAATCAAAAGTGTCTATGATCCTGTTTCCCTGAATTTATGTACCTTTAAATACTTCTGCCAATAAAGCTGTCCAACATTAAAAAACGTACACTGTCTCTTCACTTCTGTTTCCGCCCATCCCTCCCATATAGACTTAAAATCTAGTTCATTGAAGTCGATAGCTCAGTTTGGGGCTATCACAGCATCGTTCACAACAAATCCAACCAGTTCTGGCTGATCGTGGAGTCATGGGCCAGCTATGGTGTTGGTACGACACGCAAACAATACCTTTAGAAATACAGGGCGTTGGTGGCCTCGTAATGAGCCTAGAAGAGCCGGTTTTGCCAGGCGACGCCAGGCATCAGTTCCGGCAGTGCAGAAGTTGTCAGGCCCTTGAAGTCCCACGTGTTGCAGATCAAACTCCGTGCGGTTGAAGTCAGGAGCGCTGGCGTCGGCGCTGCGGTGCGACGTGCAGTGTCCTTAGGTCGCGGTGCAGGTAGTGTGATGTATTCCTATAGGTTCTGTATCGATCCCCCTATTCCTGACCCTATTCTGGTTAACAAGTTAACTAGCAGCCATCCCATGATGCAGAAACCGTTATCTGATTACGCCAGAACACGGCACAGGAGCGCGTTATCTGATTAGGTCATAACGCTTGCCATCTAATTAGGCAAAAGCAATATTCCTCCAGCCCCTGATAAGGCATACGGAGTTCTCAAAACAAATCAAACCTATGACAACCTGGGAAAAACCCTGCGGCCATTGTTTTGATTTCACCGAGAACTTCAGTAAAAGAATGTGCTAACGACCAGCTCGTATGACATCCTTATTGACGTATCTATGTCCATCCTTACGTCAATCTCGGCACCTTACAGGTATAAATATTACCGATATTGCCTTAAGCAAACACACGCGGTGGTGACGAGATCGGAGCAGCGAGACTTGCCGAAGCCCAGCAGAGAGCGAAGCCCACTGGCGCTGCCCCGCCTTCCTGACGCGCTGAGAACGAGATGCTGTCTTTCTCCTGCCGAGAAATCCAGCTCCGGCGCTTCCGAGCAGCCCTCGCAGGCAGCTTGGAATATCGAGACCTCAGACGAGAGATACTATCCCTCAACCATCCTAGATCTCAGGTACAGAGCTGAATAACCCCTTGCAGAGAATTCTTGAGTCAGTCACTTGGCAAAACAAACTTAACTTAAACTGCTACTTTCTATCCCCGCCCACGTATTAGGCTTAGGTCAGGTACACTGGGGTAGGCGTAGTTAGAAGCACCAGTTGAGTACGATTAGTCAAATGTTTATATGTATGTATCTATTTTATCCATTTTAAACCACCATATGGCTTAGAAACCATATAAATGTTTTTACAGTATTATTTTATACTTCTGCTTTTATTGTATGCACTTTACTTAACCATAAGTATTGCGATAATATCGATCCATTTCTCTTGTACGAGAAAAGAGACTGATCAATAAATAACATATTTTATTGAACACGCCCGTCTCTTCCTTTTCTCTACAATCTGGTGAAACTAAGAATGCACGTACTGACTGAGTAAAATAAGTTGTCTTTTGTTTTCACACGACTCTAGAGATACACTCTTGATTAGGGGAGAGCAAAGTTGTCATGTTCTATGGTTGTCAGAAACTAAATCCCTTCTTGTCTATCCAGGGAGGTTCAACTCCTCCTTGCCTATTCGAGAAAGTTTCTAGTGAACTCTGAGCTAGCTGGCAAACCCAAAACTTTAAGTCTAATATCGACAGTAGAAGACCTAGTTAACGTCTGGTCTAGGTCTATACTATTGGAGGTATTATTCCAATGCGCAGAGCCTATTGGGATAATAGGAACTACACTACATGGCGCCCAACGTGTTTGGATAGGCGATAAAACTAACGCAAGACTTTAGAGTAACTCAGTCGTGCTCTTTCACTCAGACCCCTTTTTCCCATAATACTCCAAAGACGTCTGGAGTGGGTGAGAGGTAAAATCCGCCAAACCTCGCAGGAGGGAACTCCTATGTATGGTTCTTGGTTCAATCAACGTTGAAGGATACACGGTTCCAAAATATTGTGCATCTAATCTTTGTTTCCATAAGAAACCTGATCTGCAAACAAACAGAATAACCTTCCTGACAGTAAAATGCCAGAAAGTGATGATGAAAGAGAGAGAGCTAGATTAGCAGCTGAACTAATAGAAGCTGATAATACTATGCAAGAAGCGGACCCGGATATAAAACTCATCCCGGTCAACATAAGAAGATCTATAACGTTAAAACTTATAGACAATGGACTGACACCAAGAGGTGGTACAGTCATATTCGTAATTGAGGCACACGAATATCGGCAGACAGAGGTATTCTATTCATGGATAAACTTTCCAGCAGCAAATGCTGTAACAAAGGAGTTCCACTGTTATAAAATAGAGGAACCTCCGGATACCTACACTCCTTTCGAGGAAGTGGAAGTACCACTCAAATTCCAAGAGCACCTGCTCTTGTTTAATGGCGCCCTAAAACATAATAATCACATCACCAGGCTCGGTCCACTAGGTAGACCAGGAGCAACATGGCCGGTCCTAGCCGGATACACACCACATCCAGACATCGAAAGAATGTCTGCAGCAGATGTTTTAGTACAACTAAAACAACTAATTAAAATATATAGACAACCAGTCCAATATGTAATGCGGACTTCAACCATCCAACCTGTAGTTAAAATTCCACAGCTGACCCCACATCAGGGGAACACAAATAAAATTACACCACAAAACATACAGTCCTGCCTAGGTAAAGTACCAGCTAAACGGGAACAAATACCATTCTGGTTAGCACAAAAAATCACCCAAATAGAGGCGGTGTTTCCAGACACCACCCCTGTGGATAAACACAGGATTCTGACTATCTGTCTTCCAATGGGAATCGCACCACACGTGGAGGACTGTGACACTTGGGGTACAGTCTTTGCTTCCATTTACACAAAAACACATGGTATACCATCCATGTCGGTAATACCAGATGTGCTAAAACAAATTCAAGACGAATACGGTCCAGAACCCGCTTTAACTCTCGGTATGAAATTACTAAAAGACTTCAAGCAGGTCTCGGCAATATTACTAGCCAACATAAAAGGAGAAGCAGCGAATGTGGCGATCCGCCAGAGGTTAAAAGAGACAGATATAGCTGACCAACCAGCTGAAATTGCCAGAATTATAGAAAAATCCTATGAAGAACTAGGTAGAGATAGTTTAGGTGGAATACCAGTGAAGCCCCAACTAATTGAAAGTCCTGAAAAAATATTTATTAAAAATAATCTAAACAGTCAAAAGAAGAACTGGGATGGAAACAAACAATCCAATCCAAAAGAAAAGAGATTCCAGTCCAGAGGAAGGTCTCCTCGGCGGAGAGAAAGATCTCCGGACCAAGGACCCAAGTCTCCCCAAAGGGAGCCCTCTGTGAAAAAATACAACCTTAGAAATAGGGATAACATAAAGAAACCGGATAGATATCAAGATTTTGATACACGTCCCTCTCAATCTTTTCAGACTTCCTCGCAGAAATCGGAAAGAAGAGGACGATCGGAACCCAGGGAAGGGCACGTCAAGTCCAAAGACAAGGAACCTGCTCATCCAAATAAAAAATTACAGTTTCCAAAAAAGAAGGTAGCCAGTATTAAAGTATTCAACAATGCCGAGAATACTGAGGACACAGCTGAAAAACGGAGAGTGGGCTCAGACAATGCTAGACAGCGCAGCAGAAGTGAGCATAGCACGCAAAGTCCTTATGAATCATCTGGAGACAGTGGACACGAATGAGTACATTCAGGTGGAAACTGCAGACACCAGAGTTAGCAAACCTCACAAAATATATGAAATAACTTTACGTATAGAAGGGGATAAGACTAGGAAAATAAGGGGCCTTTTTTGGGATAATCTTTCCAAGGGCTATGACATCCTTCTAGCTGAAAAAGATTGGCCACCAGAGTTCGTCAGGGAGTGCCCACATGGCGAAGAAATAATTATGCCTGCCTTCTCAAATCATATTCCAATTCATAAAAAATATACACTTGCAAGAAAGTGGGCAGTAGCTCAAGCTCCTGCTTTATATAAAAATCATGTAGGATGGGATGAGGAGTCTCCTCCTCACAAAATCCAGTTAAAATCACAACCTACTGCACAAAGGCAGTATCCAATCAAGCAAGAAGCTAAAAAACAGGTAAAAGAAATTCTAGATCAACTAGAATACCAGGGGGTGATTGAAACTTGCACCTCACAAATGAACAACCCTTTGTTTCCTGTCTCCAAACCAGACAATTCATATCGTCTAGTCTTGGATTACAGACACCTTAACTCATGTTGCAAAACTTTTGCAGTACAAAACTCGCATAGTGCTGCACTAATGAATAACATAGTGCGCAAAAAATATAAAACAACATTAGACATCTCTAATGGATTCTTTTGTCAAAATATAGCACCAGAGAGCAGATACTTGTCAGCGTTCTCAATAAATGGCGCTCAAAAAGAATTCTGTCGGTTACCCCAGGGGTACAAGAACAGCCCAGGATTATTCTCAGCGAGAGTAACAGAGTTACTACAAACATATGATGACGAAGCATTATCGTATGTCGATGACATATACCTAACAGATGATGACTTGGATACTCACTTGAAGAGAGTGAACGCCATAATACTTGGGTTCGCAGCAGAGGGTTACAAATTCAACTTTAAAAAATCTAGAATTGCCCATCTAACAGTCCCGTTCTTAGGATATGAATTATCAAGTGAAGGCAAAAGCCTGGCTGACAATTTCCTAGAGAAATGTGCCGTACTCCAAGCACCTAGAACACTAAAAAACCTACAGTCAATTCTAGACTTCCTAAATTTCAGAAGAACATACATTGCAAATTACGCAGAAAGGGTCAAACCCCTTTATGATCTAATAAGACCAGATTTTAAAAAAACCAATTGGACTCAAATACACACAGAAATTCTGAGATCCTTACAAACAGATATGTTAATTAAAACAAAATTAGAAACACGTGATAACACACGCAACCTTGTGATTCGAGTCATCCCAGGAAGATGCGGATTCACATACCTGACCTCTAATGAGGGAGAAAAGGTACCAATTGCATTCAAATCACACTTGTACACTAAAGCTGAAATGAAATTTAGCCCAACGGAAAAAATTCTTACTGCAACACAGACAGCTATAGCAAAAGAACGAGCCCTTTCACAAGGTAAACGAATAATAATCGTTACACCGATACCAGCCCTAGAGGCTGTAACAAAAGCAAGCATACCGAATGCTAAAGCGCTCCATCCGAGATGGATACAATGGGCTAATTCTCTTGCTGCAACAGACGTGGCATACGAATTTGATCCTAACTTAAAAACACAAGAGTTTCTCCAATACGAATTCGAATGTCCGCCGCCGACCGAAATTCTGCCTCTAGAACATTACGGCTGTATAATATATACAGACGGATCAGCACAACCCGCAGTAGGAGGTAAACAAGCTTACAGTGCTGCGTGTGCGATTGTAAAAGGTCGCTGGCACGATGGGAAATTCAAACCAGCGGTCACTAAAACACAATCTCTAGGAGATTGTACAGCTCAGCGAGCAGAACTACTAGCATTCAAGATGGCGCTTTAAAACACCGATCGGGAATTCCCCACACTCATAGTGTGTGATTCGTATTATTGCGTTCAGTCTTACAATGAATACTTACAGATCTGGCTTCAGAATGGTTTTAAGGATGCAAAAGGAGGCACAATAAAGCATAATTGCTCTGGGAACAAGTAGTTCTTTTACAGAAAGAACTACCAAAGACTCCGTGATACATACACTGAGTCATCAACGTGATGGCGTTCACGTTGCAGGGAATTCATTGGCTGATGAGGCCGCGAAGGCAGCTGTGCAAACGGCTTCCGTAGCTGCCATCACCCGGTCAAAAACAAAAATAGACAGCGATATATTACAAGCTGTCAGCGCTACAGTAAAAGATGCGATAGAAACACTCCCGAAAGGCTTTCCAGTAAAGTACTCATACATAACTGATGCGAATAATGTTCAATTTGCTCGAATCCCTGGAGTGGGGGATAGAGTAATTCCAAACATGGAACATAGGTCAGGACTCATCATAGCGGCACACGAAGGACTTGCTTCTGTACATGCTGGCGTCTCAGCCACAGTATCATTATTAAAACAGAGATACTGGTGGCCACAAATGAGAAGACAAACCAGGAACTATCTTCTAGAATGTGACATATGTCAAAAAATGAAAGTATCAACAGTAAGACGACCAGCACAGACGCCCCTTCTAATCTCGGATAAACCATTAGCCTGTGTTTACCTGGACCACTGTGGTCCCTTACAAAGGGATGGTAACTATAAATATATCTTGGTCGCAGTGGATTCATGTACGAGATTCATATGGATGTGGCCCCAGCGATCGGCTGACGCCAGAACTGTTATAAAAGATTTGCGAGTCTTTATCGGCACATACGCAATTGGCGTGCTGCATTCTGACCAGGGTCCTGCTTTTAGCTCTAGGGCTTATAAGGAGGCCATGACCAGCATGGGCATTGCATTGCGGTATTCTTGTCCATTTCATCCCGAGGGAAACGGAATTGTTGAAAGAAAAAACCGTGACATAAAGCAATCTATAACAGCTAAGGTATTAGGTTCGGGAGCTGGGTGGGTCAAACATCTAAGTGTCCAACGTAGTCTAAACAACTTGCCAAGAAATTCTCTGAAGGGATTCAGTCCGTACGAATTGTTGTTTGGAACTAGGATGTTAGTCTTAGATCTTGACAGTCAGACTTCAGTGGTGAAAGAAAAAAGCTTTGATATCAAAGATCGTTTGGCTATTTTACAGGACTTAAACGAAACAAGAAAAGACCTAAGCAACATAAAGTTGAAACAGCAGCCAACCACCACTGAAGAACCACCACCTGTCCCAGCAAGACCTGTCTGGATTCCAAAAATCGGGGATCTAGTCAGAGAAAAGATCGCGGTAAAGAAGGAATTTGGGCCTTCTTACAGAAAAGCAGTTCCTGTCTTGTCCATCAACGGGACGAGATCAGTTGTACTACCGCCACTTGCTGGTAAAAAGGAGAACCGAGTTGTATCCATCGACCTGGTAAAACCACAATCATGTGGCCGATAACAAACAGTAGGCCAAGTGGACTCCCGATAAGTAGTAGAACACCGAGGTTTGCTACAAGTACAGAGGTGCTAACTAAAAGGCTAATCACATTCGAAACGCCTACAGAACAACAACAAGGAATATGCAACAATGCAATGGAACTCACACCTCTGAAAACCCAAATAAAAACATTTAGTAGAGACACACCAACCTACAATGAAGTAACAAATGAATATGCTGAAGCTGCAAGAAACAGTAATCCTGAAGCAATTGGAACAATAGACAGAACGGCATCCGGCTACTTCATCAACTTTGATGATTCTTCTGAAGATCTAAGTGAATCAAAGACACAGCCATCAACAAAAACCCTTAAAGACAAAGCTAAGGAACATTTGAAACAGCTGAAAGAAACCTATCTGATTTCTCCATGGATCCTGATACTTTGGCTCATCATGATACTATGTTTAGGACGCTTCATTGAGGGAAAATATGCAAAAATGGACACAGCAAGCCAGAAAATCAACTTGATCCTCAAGCCACACACGTCTTCACACGTCAAGAAAAGAGAACTTTCTTCAGTCAACTTCACAGCCAATCCTATACCGGGTGGGGTAGCATGGGACAATACTGACTATGAAATTTATGGTCCGGTTGAAATCCTCAAATATCCACACCAAATCAAGATCTCGTTGAGTGACTTTGTAAAACCAAACTCATTTGCTGATGATTGGGACTTTGAAAGTATTAATGACATGATGTCTGACCTAGTGATGTCTGCTAAATTTACCAAACATGATTATTTGCAGGGTTCATCTAATTATGACAGTATGTACTGCTACAACCACTATGGTAACCATTTTTTACATAAATCAGCACAACCTAGAAATGTTTTAAATTATAATCAATGGGAACATTGTGCAACCCCTCCAAAAGGAAGCTCAAGAACCTTTCCTGACAAATATTCATACTTTTCAGGGTTCAACACAAGTAATGCTGAAACATTTTATTTCAAATTGTCAAATAGGACAGGAACAAAAACCATGCTTACAAACACGAAATTGATATATTCGGACTCATTTTTTTAACAAATGAATACATTTGGTTTTGATTATTGGGACAAAAATGTTGAAGTAAAAAGTGTTTGGGATACAAAAGAATGGCAAGTACAAGGTATAGAATCATTGTTTAGAGCCTGCATGATCCCAGAACAAATTATATTCTTGAATGAAACTATTCAACAAACTACCTGTCTTGGATTAGCCAAAATCAAAGACTTAAATATACCGTCTATTCCAAAACCAACAATGAACAGCAATAACTCTGCAGATGAAGAGATAGACGTAAACTTTGTATTAAACCAAAACAGAACAAATCCTGATTGGAAACAATGGTTGATCTGGCCCACAGATACTAATAACTGTCAAGACAGATTCCTGAACAAAACACAGGGGTTCACATTGACCAGGCCAGACCCTAGATATTCCCAAAGACAACACCCAGGGATAATCACCACCTACAGTGTGGGTAAACTCTGCCTTCAATGGCTACAAACTTCCACACTGACAGAGATTAAGCAACACCTAACTTTACTTACTGATGGTGCTGACTTGCGTGATTTCATTATGGGACCGCGCAAACAGCGTCAAAAACGCTTCATAGCAGCCTCTATATATGCAGCTTACAACGAGGCCTGGAAGATAACTCAAATTAAAACAGCAGAAAGTATACGGGAAATTGACCGTATTCATTTGGAAAAATCGCTTTCTGTAGTGGACAATGGGTTAATGACTCTGTCCTCCAGAATCTTTTCATTGGACAGCATTGTGTCATCAGCAATCGACATAATATCGCAAGACTTACTGTTGTTACAACACGGTCAGTCTCAATTGCGTTCTATTGTACAGCTTGGCTGGACGTTACAAAATCTGCGTTCAGGCTATGTGCCTTGGCGTTTAATCAACACAACGTCACTATTCAATATCTTTAACCTTACTGATAAACAAATCAGTATGGCAAAGAAGGGTGCTGATTATACAATCCTGAGCATTGAGAAACTCGAGAGATTACCATTGACAATGTCAGAACGACCTGTCATTGAATGGATAATACATGGGATAATTAATATTCCGATATCTACTTTCAGGTTTCAATACTGCCAAAAATATATACAGGCTGGCATGTACGAAAAATTGGGAAAAGGGTACATTAAGACAACATGGAACTTGCCCTATTCACATGCATGCGTCAGTAATAAAGGACAGAAAGTGTTTCTTAGTGGCAATAATTGTGCGAGGTCACTAAGCGGTACACTTCTGTGTAATGGAATTAGTTTGCATGGAGCCTGTGAAGGGAACTCAAATAACCTTTCATGTCACCAGCTAGGCATACCTGCAACAGAGATAGAACCATTCTTTAAAAGACTCTATAACGGGAGTTACATTCTAATTGTGGATCGCAGATGTTGTAGTCTACTGCCCGGGGTTCCTTATCTCGTTAGTACGACTGCGAAGGTCATGTGCTGTGGACGCTTATTGTTCTCCAGCTCCTTTCCAGACAGGGAGGCGAGGGCATGGCCTAACTTGAAAATTACTTCTATTCGAGTTGATACTTTAAGCAGAATGAAAACAGTGCTTCTTCAGACGCCGACCAGGCTCACGTCATCAAAAGAAACGTATGATCTCCTAGTCGCAAGGACGACTGCAGAGATTCACTCATTGCTATCAACTAATTCCCCCATACATTTCGCAGAAATCCTGAATGAAATCTTAAATATTTCTGATACCAGTGGAGTCTCAAATGTATTTAAGACAGTATTTTCGATGGCATTAACACCATTCAAAGCCATACTGGGTATTTTTCCAGACTTCGTCCATTCGATTTTTGGAGGAGTTCCCCTCATTTTGGGACTAATTGCAGGAATCCTATTCTTAGTCCTTATATTTCGTTATGGCAAACCATGTCACAGACAAAACACCCGCGACAAGGGAAGAAACAATCCGAGCCATTGGATACCGGGACCGGATATCAAAAATCCTGGGACTAACCCGGCTTAGAGACCTGAACATGACTTGGTTTCTTTCATTTCGGCCGATATGGCAAAGATGTGTTTTACCTGTATTAAGGTGCATGCTGTGTGGAGAAGAATGCGTGTTGGACACCTGTCTGACGCTACAATCGGATGCGCCAATGGATGCAGAAACATTGTTGGGTCCGGTAAAGGCTCATGCATTGTGCTGCCCTCAACGGCTGCCAATCCTGATGACGGCATTCGTGGAAACTTCACCACTACGATTAAGGGGTAGTGAAGATCAAGATGAAAGCAGCATCGATCAGGTACAACCTTCTGTCAGCAATACTACTCAAAACGGCAATGGAGACAATCATGCGCCATAAAAACTCATCTGTTCGTTACTACTGATTGATCCCCTGTCTTTCCAGCATCGATCTGTTGTGTTGTGGCACTTGATCAGGCGCCAGGACGCCCCTTCGCTGGGGCAGCTGTGCGCCTAATAAAAGTTATTAACATAACATAACATAACATGAATGCATGGTTACATCCTTTTCCGAGTTAGTGGAACTCTCACAGGAAGCTGTTGACAGCTTTTTCAGCAGTCTCAATGATATGATGTTCTCACCAGAGCAGAAATAATGACTCTTGAACAAGCTAGCACACGGCGTTACCGACACCTTGAATTTGGCCTTCAACTTTAATAATAAAGTAGCAAGATCAACTTTTCCTCCAGTCCACGGACAGCAATTTTTTTAGCAGCCCCAAAATATTTTTTAAATTTACGGGACACTTTTCTTCTGCTTAGAGTAGGAACTATTCTTAGAGAACTAATTTCTGTTTTTAGAACCTTCATAGACATTAGCTGCCCGCTGGTATGTTCATAAATTTTTTTTTACTTCTTGAAATGTGATGAAGTGGTCTCGAACTTTTCTTCTGTATTAAGAGCCATTTCATGTGTACTTCTCATATTCGATTACTAATAATGTATACATGCGTGATTAATTTAGCATTAGTCTACTGCTTAAGTACATATAGTACATATGGCTATTTTATTTTCCCGTACATTACATAATTTCGAAATGCATTATATGTATTTTGGGGTGGTAAGGTATACACGATACTCTACAGTATGTTTTACTATGCCTAGATTCGTAAACATGGCCATAGTTAGCGTGGAGTGGGTGTGATGTATTCCTATAGGTTCTGTATCGATCCCCCTATTCCTGACCCTATTCTGGTTAACAAGTTAACTAACAGCCATCCCATGATGCAGAAACCGTTATCTGATTACGCCAGAACACGGCACAGGAGCGCGTTATCTGATTAGGTCATAACGCTTGCCATCTAATTAGGCAAAAGCAATATTCCTCCAGACCCTGATAAGGCATACGGAGTTCTCAAAACAAATCAAACCTATGACAACCTGGGAAAAACCCTGCGGCCATTGTTTTGATTTCACCGAGAACTTCAGTAAAAGAATGTGCTAACGACCAGCTCGTATGACATCCTTATTGACGTATCTATGTCCATCCTTACGTCAATCTCGGCACCTTACAGGTATAAATATTACCGATATTGCCTTAAGCAAACACACGCGGTGGTGACGAGATCGGAGCAGCGAGACTTGCCGAAGCCCAGCAGAGAGCGAAGCCCACTGGCGCTGCCCCGCCTTCCTGACGCGCTGAGAACGAGACGCTGTCTTTCTCCTGCCGAGAAATCCAGCTCCGGCGCTTCCGAGCAGCCCTCGCAGGCAGCTTGGAATATCGAGACCTCAGACGAGAGATACTATCCCTCAACCATCCTAGATCTCAGGTACAGAGCTGAATAACCCCTTGCAGAGAATTCTTGAGTCAGTCACTTGGCAAAACAAACTTAACTTAAACTGCTACTTTCTATCCCCGCCCACGTATTAGGCTTAGGTCAGGTACACTGGGGTAGGCGTAGTTAGAAGCACCAGTTGAGTACGATTAGTCAAATGTTTATATGTATGTATCTATTTTATCCATTTTAAACCACCATATGGCTTAGAAACCATATAAATGTTTTTACAGTATTATTTTATACTTCTGCTTTTATTGTATGCACTTTACTTAACCATAAGTATTGCGATAATATCGATCCATTTCTCTTGTACGAGAAAAGAGACTGATCAATAAATAACATCTTTTATTGAACACGCCCGTCTCTTCCTTTTCTCTACAATCTGGTGAAACTAAGAATGCACGTTCTGAATGAGTAAAATAAGTTGTCTTTTGTTTTCACACGACTCTAGAGATACACTCTTGATTAGGGGAGAGCAAAGTTGTCATGTTCTATGGTTGTCAGAAACTAAATCCCTTCTCGTCTATCCAGGGAGGTTCAACTCCTCCATGCCTATTCGAGAAAGTTTCTAGTGAACTCTGAGCTAGCTGGCAAACCCAAAACTTTAAGTCTAATATCGACAGTAGAAGACCTAGTTAACGTCTGGTCTAGGTCTATACTATTGGAGGTATTATTCCAATGCGCAGAGCCTATTGGGATAATAGGAACTACACTACAGTAGCTGCTCAGTAAAGGTCATCCAGCTGTGTTGGAGAGACAAGGGCTGCAGTGCAAAGTGGTGTGATTCTCATTGCGGTGCTAGCAGGTCATGGTGCAAGCAGCGGTAGCGTTATTGCTGAAGCGCTGTAGTCGGCTGACGAACTGGAGTTGATGGCGCCGGCGTCGATAGGCCATGGTTGCGGTGTGGGACGGGCAGTGCGTTGTGTAACTTATGACCAGGGCCCTCAGACCACGGTGCAAACAGCAGCTTTGATTACGGCATGGAGTGGCATCGTCAGGGATACGAGGGCTTGGTGTGAAGCGAGTCAGTGAGGATTGTGGTGCCTACAGGTCGCAGTGCAAACAGCGGCTCGTGGCGGTGTCAGGAGTCGTCGTCAGTGAGACCGGGGTTGCGATGCAAAGTGCGGCGGTTCCCTCGATACGGAGTCAGCAGTGGCATCGTTGACGGCATCAGGTTGCTTTTTCTTCTGTTGCAGCACAAAACACACAGTTCCCAGTGCTGGTAGCAGATGAACTTGAAGTCTTTGCTGTTCCTGAGACTTCTTGAACAGAGGGCAAGCACTACCTTAAGCCCTTGGATGAGGGATAAAAATTAGATTTTGCATACGCGGGGAGTATCGGACATATATATTGTGTTAGCATGATGTATCTATATATCCTCTCTGCTTAATATGCATGCAGCATAACCCATATATGCTTTAGCCGGTAGGAAAAGGTTTATCTTTTCGTTATGTTCCATACTAATAGAGCAGGCCCAGAACCATACAGACGCCACGTTCTTTCCTCTGTGTCAGAACACAAGCTGTGATCACGTGTTTTTCTCCAGTAGTTGTCAAGTCCCAGTTCATTTGAGCTACTGAGAGCAGCAGAAGGTAAACTGTTTTCCCTCCATCCTGGGACTCAAGGTCGCATCTGGCTTCGGGTGCGATAAGCGCATTCCTGGAGGCGCCATGCCTACACTCCCGGGCACCAGGACGAAAGGGAGTCACCCCTCCTGACCTTCCCAGTAATAAATAGTAAAGCTTTGAATCAATCATGTGTGCCATATATGGTCCTTCCTTGGAACCCAAGGGCCTAGTGGTGTTTTTCCATTTACAGTGACTTCATGTGTTGAACTGAAAGTATATATGTTTGATTTTGACTGTAAGCCAGCAGTCTTCTCTGCGCACCTGGTGGGTGAGGGACAGAGAGGCTCCTCTATAGAGTATTTTGCTTAATAATCAATTGACCCTTCTTCACTGCCAACTGACTGGTTATTTGGTAATGGTATTGGGCTTTGTGGTAGGTATAGCCTTTAGTTATTTTTTACTGTACATCAGTTGGCGACTCCGCCGGGACTCCGCTATAGGGTCGTCCTCCCGTAACCGGGTAGAAAAGACAAAGAAAAGGGGAGCTCTGGTCGAGTGGGTGGACTGACCGAAAATTCTGACTTACTCCGCTCTCGCGATCAGGGAGCCCCAGCTGCTAGTGACCCTTCGCCGGAGTCCTACGGGCGTAACCCGGGAGCTGACCGTGTTGGTCTTCAGGAGTTGGCAGTGGAGAATACACAATTGTACCTGCGTGCACCAGGTGAGTGAATTGTTTTTGATGTCTTGTGGACGCGCTGTTGAGCAGTGCTTTTGAAACAGTTAACTGTATTGGATTTGGTGGTCGGTGTACCACGGAGAACTTTGGGGGTCTGATGGGGCAGCATTGTGGCTGCACGGGTAGATGCTCCACGGACTTGTTTGGTGAATAATAGAGACGCCGATTGGACGCCTTGGTGTCGCTTGTGCGGTGCGCATCCGTCCGGACTGGTCTTGGAAAGGCCCGTGGTTGAACCTGGGTAGCCTTTGGGACATATCTGAAGCGACGCTAAGGCTGCCGGCTTAGTCACAATAGTCCGGAGGGCGAACCAGGAAGGCTTCGGGATGGTCTGTAGGACAGTCTGTGGTTAATACTTGTCCGACGGTCTCTTGGTAGTCTTTGGACTGCTTGATTTTGGTATCTGTCAGTCTGGAATCTGAATTGATTAGTTCTCCATGAACGGGAGTCTACGGGCTCCGTTCTTTTGTTTGGAAAAAGACAAGTTGTTTTGAAATTTCTTTCTTGGTGTATATATGTATGTATCATTTTGTCCGTGTTTGATTCGGAGAATAAGTGACAATGGTGAGGATGTGTGAACATAGCAAAGTTTGAAAGAATGTTTCTTGAATGAGATGTAATAGTGAACCATCATTATGCCGTGTTTTAGTAAATTATGTTCTGGATGCTGTTGTCGCCGGAAAAACACACGTTTGGATGAAAGTCAACCTGCCCCGCCAGAGGGCAGCCCAAGTTATGATATGTATGTCAAACACGGTATTTCACCCATCCTGTTTAATGCGCTATGGCATAATTATACTAAAGACAATGTGGAACTGCAATGGCCATTAACCGGGTCATTTGATGAGAAAAAGATACATTTCTTGCAGGATCGATTGTTTTCTAAACGAAGTCGACAGGCAATGTTTGATTCTTTAATCATGTGGCAGAAGGAAGCAAAGCGTAGACGCATCAGGGAGGAAAAGTTATGTAAGATGAAAGGAGGTCAGACGATTACACAGAAAGCCATAGCTTACGATAAAGCTCAAACTGAAAAGGGAATTGATTGTACAGATAGACAATTTAGATTACAGGGGGATAAAAGCTACGTAACCAGGACTGAGCCAGAGGATGAAATAGAGGATTTATTGGATGCGCGTCCACCTCCCCCTTATGCTCCACAGCGCATATATCCTGTGGTCCCTTTAACTCCAGCTCTGGCTCATACGGCTTCTGCGCCTGTTGTTTCCTCTTCCCCCATCCCTCTTGGAACGTCTTCTGTTTTATCCCCCTCAGCATTTGGATCTGCTGCTTTATGGTCCGATGCGTTGCTGGCCCCAACTATGTCCACAGTTGTTTTGTCTTCCCCAACTTCCGCTTGTGCTTCCCAGTCTTCGAGCATGACCCCAACTCTAGCTGACCCTACTCCCTCTCGTGCTCTGGGGGATCTTGGCGCACGAAGCTTGTTTACTCATTCGGCGGTAGGACTAGAAGAAAAGCAGATGATTGCGAATCAGTCATCCCAGTGGATGCGAAATCCTATTGATACTTTAGCTGATGTATGGAGTACACTTCGGGCTTATGAGCCCGTTAGGCAGCAGCATGCCCTAGAGCACATGGCTATACGTCTTATTTCTCTATGGGAGCAGTGTTTCCCCGGAGGGAAGGCCCCACAAGTGATGTATGACATTCGGGACCGGACTCTTAAGTCTGAATTAGGATTAGAGGAAGTGTACAGGAATGTTGAGGTTTTATTGAATTATCGAGGGCGGATGCACTCGAAATGTCCAACCTGGGACTCCCAGCACCCTATGCGGGATCTCCATCCTATCTTCCATCCTGAAATACCGGAATTAAGAAACGATCAGAATGTACTAACTAGACCTCGTGTGGAGGCATGATTTCAAGAACAATGGGTTTATACCCCTTGGAAAAGGAGTGAAGTCCTTTCGCTAAAATCACAACTCCCCGACCCCCGAAAAAACCCTATGGCTTACTATAAGGAGCTTACAGAAGCAGCCTCCTCAGCTTTTATGACCCTAGCTGACATAGAGCTATTTTTTTGGGTTACTAGTCTCTGTTGACGTGTGGCGTCAGGTGCATGACCAGGACCATGCCGCAGCGTTGGGCGGGACTTGGGATCAGATTAAAGATTGGGATAAGGATCGAAAGCCTGGTGATAAACCGAAACCCGAACTATTGGCTTTACCGGGTCGGATTATTACCTACATGCATTCCTTAATTCCACCCCGTAAGGTAGATTGGGACAAATTGACGGCGTTTAAGCAGGAGAAGGACGAAAGTGTTTCGGATTTCTTCACTACATTTGAGGGTGTATTTATTGACTTTAGTGGGCAGGATTTGTCAGTGGAGGGTGGTATACGATTATTTGTTAATCGTTTTGTGACAAATCTGTTACCGGAAGTCTCCGCGCGACTACAAGCCCCTGAGAGTACTTGGACCACTGCTACACCTTCGGTTATACTGAGTATGGCTCAGTATTACGAACATAGGGAAAATGAGAGTAAGGATAAGACGGAAAAGAAAACAAAGGATCTTAAGACGCAAGTGTTGTTACAGCAAGTCATCAGGGGATGAGGCAGAGAGAGAGGTGGTAGAGGGTTTTTCCCGAGGGGGCAGGAACTGGACGAGGCGAAGGACCAGCTGTTGCTTTGGGAATAAACCAGTGCGCTTACTGTAAACAGGAAGGCCATTGGATATCTTAGTGTCCATTGTTGCTGGCTCAGAATGGGGCAATAGGAGGGAGAGGAAGAGGTCGAGGTGGTGTGGATCGGAGTGATATGCGGAGAGAAGAGAAAACGCACGGCGAATCTGAAAGGAATTATTTCGATAATCCGAGAGGTAGGCAGTACTATAACGAAGACTGTGTGATTGATGGGACCAAAGGGTATGCTTACACATAGGACAGCCAAGGACAGAGTGGGGGCCAGATGTCAGTACCCATTGATCAGCAAGGCCCTTATTTGCAAGGGCGGTTGATTGGGACATCTGAAAACATTTTAGTTGATACGGGTGCGATGAATAGTTCCATTTCTCGTTCGGTGGTCCCATGGGCTGCTCTGTCCGGGGAGAATAATGTTTTGGTGGGGTTTTCTGGAATTCCGATGGTGAGCCCCATTTCTAAACCTATTCCGTTTACCATTGATCCGGTTACAGTGGACTCTCCGTTTCTGTTGACTTCACATTGTGGGGAGAATCTATTAGGATTGGATCTGTTGAAGAAATTGCATGCACAGATTCATTGTTCCGCTGATGGTGTTTATCTGACTATACAATCCCCTGGTAAACATACTTTGCAGTGTTTCGCTAAAAATGAACCCCTCCCTCCTGAGTTTGCTGCTATCCTAGAGACACTGTGGGCCAAAGGAGACACAGATGTAGGGTTGTTAAAGATTCCACCCGTTTCTATTACTTTGAAACAGAATGCTCGTTTACCGCGGATACCTCAATACAAAATTTCTCCGGCAGGCGAGAAAGCTCTGCTCTCCATCATACAAGATTTGATCAAAAAGGTTGTGGTGGAGGAAACGGCTGCCAACATATGCAATAGTCCCATTTTACCGATTTTGAAAAAGGCCACTGTTGAGAGCGATTCTGACCATGTTGATACTTACCGCTTTGTAATTGACCTGCGAGAAATTAACAAGATAGTGGTGCCGCAATACCCTGTGGTTTCTGACATCACTACTATCCTTACGATGATTCCTCCCACTGCTAAATATTTTTACGTTATTGATTTAAAGAATGCTTTCTTTAGCATTCCGATTCACCCTGATAGCCGTCATATTTTTGGCTTCTGGTCGCAGATTCCGGTTTTGACGCGCTCCCCAGGGGTACACCGAGAGTCCTAGTATTTATAGTCAGGCTCTGAAAGCATTATTGGATGATTTGACCTTGCCTACTGGTAATGTGCTCTTGCAATATGTCGACGATCTGTTGGTGGTTTCTGACACCGCAGAAGGATGTAAAGCAGCCACTGTTAACCCGTTCAGCGTGGCGCGAATTTTCGCGCTGTGCTGAACGTTCTTAAAAACAGGTGTGGTCATGACGGAACGGTTCCATCAAGAGCACAGCCCAACCAGCGCTCATGGCGGGACCGCTCCGTCATGAGCACCGAAGGGGTTAAATAATTGTCTCACTTGGCGGCTCATGGTAATAAAGAGTCTCTTTCCGAACTTCAATATTGTCGACAGGAGGTGACCTAAGACTTGGTCATCTACTGTCGAAAGAGGGGAGGGGACTAACCCCTGAGTGTGTGACTACCATTTCTAATATGTCTATACCTCGTACTCAGCGTGATGTTCGTGCAGTTCTCGGCATAACTTCTTACCGTCGCCAGTGGATTCCTAATTTTTCTCTTCTTACTAAACCTCTCCTGTACTTAACCACTAAAGATGTGCATGAACCTCTACCCTGGACTGAGGAGTGTCAGAAAGCAATTGATTCTTTGAAATCTGTGCTTTGCTCTGCACCCGTCTTGGGTTCTCCTGATTACCAAAAACCTTTTGTGCTTTATGTACACGAGGTGGACGGTTGCTCGCTTTCTGTGTTGACACAAGGATTTGGTGGTAAGCAGAGACCTTGTGCCTATTTCTCAGCGGTGTTGGATAACGACGCCAGAGCCCTTCCTAGCTGTTTTAGGGCAACCGCTGCTGTTGCGGTGGCCATTCGGCAGTCGGAAGAGCTAGTTCTGAATACTGACCTCACAGTGATGGTACCGCACGCTGTGGATACATTACTGAACAAAACGAAGACCCAGCACCTTATGAGTGCGCATCTTACAGGTTACGAATTGACTTTATTTGCTCCCCATGTTACAATTAAACGTTGTGCCACTCTGAATCCCGTAATGTTACTACCCCTCCCTTCGGAAGAGAAAAACAATGATGTACATGATTTTATATTTAGGATGGAGGAAGAGACGAAGGGACGGGTAGATCTCACAGACATTCCTCTATCTGACCCTCAAGGGGAATTGTATGTCGATGGCTCTTGTTTCAAGTTACCAGATGGCACGACAACTGCTGCATATGCGATAACTACTTTACGCACTGTGGTTGAGGCTTCCCGAGTACCCTATCACTCAGCACAGGCAGCTGAGTTAGTGGCATTGCTTCGGGCCTGTGAGTTAAGTGAAGGGTTGAGAGTAAATATTTACACAGACAGCCAATATGCCTTCGGTGTGGCTCATAGCTTTGGCCGACTGTGGGCGGAAAGGGGTTTTCTCACTTCCCATGGTCTGAGAATACAACATGCCCCTTTCATTTTACGATTACTGACAGCATTGACGTTACCAGAAATGGTGGCCGTAGTTAAATGCAGTGCACATAAGACAGTGGTGGATACAGTAGGTGAAGGTAATGCGTTTGCTGATCAGATTGCTAAAGAAACTGCAAACTCCAAAATGACCCCAATGTTGATGACTACTTCTGCTAGGTGGGTGGTGGAGACGGACATGTTTGATAATACAATGGAGAGTGTCTGAGAAATACAGAAAGAAGCTACCCCCGCTGAACTGGCGCACTGGGAAAAGGAAGTGGGGAAATTAGATGCCAATCATTGTTGGATTGATTTATCTGAGAAACAGCGATGGTTGTTGCCCAATGCATTAGTAAATGCCGTAGTGACCATGGCACACGGCTGAGCACATATTGGGGCAAAGGGTATTTGTGCACTTCTAGACCCTGTGTGGAATAATCCTAATATCCCCAGAACTGCTGCTCATTTGGTGCAATATTGTATGGTTTGTTTACGACATAATCCTGGAGGTAGGGAACCTGTTTTGAGTGGAAATTTTCCACCACCATCTTTGCCTTTTGAGGTGCTCCAAATGGACTATATCCAGCTGGAGCGGGTGAGTAATGTAAAGTATGTCCTGGTTGTGGTGTGTGCCTTCAGTAAATGGGTGGAGTCCTACCCGACCAAAGAAAACACTGCTCTGGCCATATCAAAAGCTCTGATAAAAGAGTACTTCCCACGCTATGGATTGCCTCGGGTGATCTGGAGTGATAACGGGGGGGGACTTTAATGCAGATCGTATCAGTCATGTTTGTAATGGGTTACAAATTAAGCAAAAATTCCATGCGGCTCGACACCCTCAGTCTGCTGGACTGGTTGAGAAGTATAACGGAATATGGAAACTTAAACTGGCAAAAATTCAAGAAAGCACTGGGTTGAGGTAGCCAGATGCCCTACCACTAGCACTAATGTAAATATGAGTTACGCCACATTCTCGTTCTGGCTTATCTCCCTACAAGGTGATTTTTGGGTGCCCTGCCAATGTTTGGGGCATCCCGAGACCCAGAACGTTTTGTGATATTGAATACCCTATGATGACAGATTATCTGTATGCCCTGACTAAAGATCTTCGTTCTATTCATCAACATGTTTCAGCAGTTTTTCAGCCCCTGCCTGAGGGTCCCGGACATCGTTTGGTACCAGGACAGTGGGTTCTGGTCCGCAACTATCAGCGGAAATCCAGTCTGGACCCTCGTTGGTCCGAGCCCTTTCAGATTCTACTGGCCACGCGGACGGCGGTTAAGGTAAACGGCAAGAGACATTAGTTCCATGTCTCGCACATAAAGAACGAGCCCCTCGATTTGTCCCTTTTTCTGATGCCCAGAAGGTTGGAGAAGGGCAAGGAAAAGGAGCTTCGGGCTCGGAAGGGGTTTGGTCATCTGCACAAGTGATTGCCCTGGATTCTGTTGCCCCTTCAGTTGAACGAGAGGCTCGTAGTATCCCTGTTGCAACGGATTCGCCATCCTTTATTTTGTTCCCTGATCAGGAAATGTCTGGCAATGTTCGATACAATCTGCGGCCCAGAAGACACCACGGAACCCCAGGTGAAGATGGTAGGAGATAGGGAGAGACTCGAGTACTAGGGATTGTTAGATACGCTTCTGGGGTACTGAGCAAGACACTGGACTGAACGCGTTGAGAGCCATGAACATTTGCTTGCTCTGTTCAGAAAGAAAGACTGAATTATTTGTTCAAAAGGGCCCAGGTTGTGTTTTCTTCAAGGGTTGAGTGGGAACATAACTCCAACGTGAGAAGTTGCTTGGTCTTGTTTGTGATGAACGATAGGAGCCTGCCTGTGTGCTCTAAACGGACACAGGAAAGAAGCACCCTCTGGCAGGTTGGACTGCATTGCTCGAGTTTATTTTTGGATTTTTAGCTAGCATGTACCCTTTTGCTCGTTTTGTCCCAGAAGAAGAACGTCCTATTGCACCACGTCACTTCCTTGTAAATATGCTTGTCTTTTCTAGTTGGACCCAACGTGTTAAAGTCACATTTGTGGTCATTATAGTGACATTGTTGATAATATTAATGGGAGTGTTTATATATTTAGAAGTTCGCCACCCTATGCATACTGTCTTAGGAACCACTGCCCGCCTCCGGAACATGTATTTTATACCTTGGCCCCACATAGGGAAAGGCACTGTCAGACTTACACGACAAATGTATTTGTTGAAATGCTTCATCAAACACACAGTGCTACCAATACTATAAATTGTTGAGTTTGTGGCCTGTTATGCACAAGCATGATTTATTTATATCTTTACCTCTGTCTTATTTATTTAGTTGTGAAGCTTGGTTCAAATTACTCTCTATGATGTATATGCATTATACAATGGATACTCAAAGATATTCAGCGAAAGATTATGAGATGATTCTAGCCGATATAGAAGTACACCAAGGATTTGACCCAGAGGGAAATTATGGGGAGGGATCCTTAGATCCGAATATGTATACGACACATGAAAACATCACCTGGTTAAAGAATGACATTTTGGATTTTGCAGAGTTCAACTTCACCCAGTATTTTCAACAATTCAAGGAAAGAAATGTTACAGATGATAGGGCCATCCCCGTACCTATATTAAATAGTACCTCTGCATTTTGTGTTCAGGGAGCAGGGTACATCTTGGTTGGGGAAAGTCGATGCAATTATACCTATCGGTTACATACTTTTAGTAGTCCACCATTGTTGACTCCCCCAAATGTATATTTCTTTTGTGGAGAAAATGCCTATACTCGGCTTCCCCGTGTCTGGACCGCCGTTGTTACCTGTCTTTCTAGTACCGTCCAGTTTATATAGCCACTTCTAATTATCACAAGGATCATCGTTTAGATAAACAAAGCCTGCCGCTGACCAGGAATAGAAGACGGAAAGATACCACTGACATAGACCAAACAGATACCCCGAACAGCATTTCATTGACATCGTAAAGGGAGTATTTCCTATTTGGGGACCCATAATAACCAGCAAGGAAGTACGGCGTTTGTCCAGAGTAGTTGAAAGGGTGATTAACACTACTGCGGGCATATTGACTAATTTAACTGTAAAGCTTCAAGCGACGAGACTCTTTTCGCTTCAGAATCGTATGGTTTTTTAACTTTTGATTGGGAGCAGGTAGGAGTGTCAAGTGTACAATCAAAATAATTGTAGTTTAAAATACCCATTAACCCCTTGCATGCTGCCGCAATTCTGCACCTGTACGGCACATTCCGATCACGGGTGCAGTCATGACGGCCCCCAGCCGTCATCAGCACACGAGCACTGTAGTGCATGACAGCTGGGGGCCGTCATCAGCATGCAAGGGGTTAATGGTAAAGTCGGGTTTTAAGTTACAATTCCGAAAATGACACTTTTAGAAAGTTGGCATTTTTTTGTCCTAACCATTTGGTGTCTGCTGCTAGTGCCCTGGGTCACATGACCCTGCAGTTAGGCTTTGTATATTTCTCCCAGACAATGAGACATTACGGTTTAGGTGTGGGCAGGATGAACCATCCTCACAGGATGGGTGGGAACTGTGCTGTTCCTTGACCCACTTGCACTTCAATAGGAGCTGCGTCCAGCACAAGCAAATAAACTTCTTTGGTGACCCTAGACTTTCTGGAACCTGGCAGAGTGGGAGAAGAACTTTCTAGAGCTAGATATGGGGGTAGGTCAGGGTGTTTACCCCACTTCAAAGGTTGGCTCCATGTATAGAAATCGGGCCCTGTGCCACTTTTCAGAACACTCCTAGATCTGTGAACACTACAGAAGTAGGACTGCCTTGCTGCATTAGGTCTGCCTTGCTCTCTGAGAAGGAAAACTGGAACTGCTCACATTGTCCAAGGCTACCTGAGTGACTCCAGGGGTCAGTTGGCTCTCCTCCTGTTCTGAGCTACAGGGACACAACAAGCACCAGAGGCCTTCCTGCAACTACCCAGCTGACCTGCTGCAACTGGGCATGGCTAGACCTGCAACTGGATCTGCCTGAGCCCTGCTGGCCTCTGCTGGAGTGAGTTTGTGATCCCAAAGATGTACCGCTCCAGGTCCTGGGCCATTGGCTGGCATCAGTTGAGCTTCTCCTGTAAAGAAAGGTATAAATGCTGAAGTTTTTCAGCTCTTGCTGACTTTGAATGGGCCTGTTCACACTGCTGAGACTCTGCCACTCCCATCGTGTAAAAACATTTTGTGTAATGTCCGCTCCCTTGTCTCTCATGCTACACAGGTTTGGGACCTCATTACAACGGAGAGACCCCATCTGTGTTTCTTAACGGAGACTTGGTTGAAGCCTCATACAGTCCCAGCTATAACGTTGGGGGTACCGATAGGGTACAAAATAGTAAGGTTGGATCGCCCGATTAAAACGGGAGGTGGGCTGGCTATTGTGTTTAAACAGGAGATGGAGGTTGTTGTCATCGAAACTGTGTGTACCCCGGAAATGGAACTTGTGATTTTTACGATCAACCCCACTTCTAGGGAAACCAGAAGGGGTGCACTTGTGTATCGACCTCCCGGCCCGTGTGGGACTTTTTCCATTAAATTAATGGAAATTTTGGCAGCTCACATACAAGCTAACTCTGAGTTCCTTCTGGTGGGTGACTTTAATATCCACAGTGAGATCACCACGTGCACTGATGCACAGACTGTGTTAGCAGACTTGGCCACACTTGGACTTAATAAAATGAATCAGGGGCCAACCCATTCTGCAGGCCATACTCTTGACCTAGTGCTATGTAATTCAACAGCTATCAACTGTCTTAGTCCCAATCAAGTTGATTGGACAGACCACTCGGTCATTATGTTTTACACCCGTTCTAACCATAAAGTCAGAGCTATCCATAGACCTATGGCCAATGTTAGAAGGCCTTGGAATAAACTGGCCCCTGAAGACTTTAGGGAAAACTACTCTGAGCCCAATTGGGAAATATGCGGAGAAAATGCCACTCTAGCCCTAAGCGCACTCAGTGAAGCTACGTTAAGAACTATAAATCATGTGGTCCCACTGAGAACATATAAACCCCGACCGGCCCCAAAACAAGAAGTCTGGTTCACCGGGGATCTCAGACAACTAAAACAGACCATGAGAAAGTTGGAGAAAAAATGGAGAGGCACACACAAGGCAGATGATAAGGAGAACTTTATGAGGTCGTCTAAAAACTACCATAAAGCAATCCGTGCTGCGAGGAAACAACATATAGCAGTTCTACTATCAGATGCTGGTGCTAACACAAAAACCCTGTATAACATTCTACAGACGTTCACCAAGCCCATTGCCTGTGACACTGAGGGGATCGAATCCCAAGAACTTTGTGATAATATTTCACAGTTCTTTGTCAGGAAAATCGACGCAATATATAACAAAATACTTGCGTCAAACTCCATCTCTAACAATCCAGTTGCAATTGACTGTCGAGCCCTGTCGCATACTATGACTAAAGATAATGAGGTGAACAAGCTTGTCGCTTTCCCACCCATCTCCACTGAAGAGCTGACTGTTCTTGTCACGCAAACAAAGAGTGGGTGCCCGACAGACATCATCCCAGCACGTATTATGCCACTTCTGCTGGATGATCTGGGGGCTGGAATGCGACATGTAGTCAATCTATCTTTGTTTACGGGGGAGGTCCCTTTAGCCTGGAAACAGGCTCATGTGAGACCTCTACGTAAAAACAATTCAATTCCCTGGTCGGATCTGACAAATCTGAGACCGATCTCTCTTCTCCCTTTTACAGGGAAGCTTGCCGAGAGACATGTAAATCAGTATTTGTCTAAATTTATTGAACATACAGGTGGACTCGACCCCTCCCAGTCGGGTTTTAGGCCCAGGCACAGTACCGAGACCGCCTTGCTGTCCGTCGCTGACAATCTTCAGATGCTACAGGACAAGGGCTACTCCGTTGTCCTGGTGCTTCTGGACTTGTCAGCGGCGTTTGACACTGTGTCACACGCCATCATGACCTCCAGACTAGTCGACATCGGTCTGGAAGACAAGGCTCTGGCCTGGCTAAGGAGCTTTCTCAGTAAACGCACCCAGAGAGTCATCTTGGGACCATACCAATCAGAGGAGGTGGTGATCTCTAAGGGGGTGCCACAGGGCTCATGTGTGAGCCCTACGTTATTTAATATCTACGTGGCGCCCCTAGCTAACATCATGAGATCCCACGGGTTCATTCCAGTATCATACGCGGATGATACCCAACTCCTCTTCCCTTTTAAAATCATGACTCCTGAGGTGCGTGACTCCTTCGCCCGGGGGATGAAGGAGGTGGCACGCTGGATGGCAGCCAACTTCTTGCAGTGCAACGTCTCCAAGACAGAGGTTATGCTCTTCGGAGAGGCCAGACGTTTATGGACTCCGGACTGGTGGCCTCACGATCTTGGCCCCGTCCCTGAGCCCAAGACGGTGGTAAAAGATCTGGGAGTGAAACTGGACCATGAGCTCACCCTAACACAACAAACTAATCAAGTGGTGGGTTCATGTTTTCATGTCATTGGTCTTCTCAGGAGAGTTTTCCCTCTGCTACCGGATTCCACCAGGAGAACGTTGGTCCAGTCACTAGTGTTAAGTAGGCTGGACTACTGCAATGATTTGATGCTGGCTGCCAATGAGGGTATTTTGGACAGATTGCAGGTTGTGCAAAACACTGCTGCACGACTTGTTCTAAATGTCCCGCCCCGGACTCCCTCAAAACCATTGTTGGCCAAACTGCACTGGCTCCCAGTAAGGCAGAGGGTGATGTTTAAGATCTGCTGTGTCATCCACAAATGCCTTATTGGGAAGGGTCCTGGCTACCTCACTGAAAAATTCATCCCTTATGTTCCGTCCAGATCTCTGAGATCAGGTGATCAGGAACTGCTATGTGTTCCCAGGGCCATGAAGGCCAGAAAGGGGGGAAGGGCCCTATCTGTAGCTGGTCCTAAACTATGGAACCAACTCCCGAAGGAAATTAGAGTATGCAGGGAACATTTCCCTTTTAGGAAGAAGCTCAAAACGTTCCTTTTTAACTATTAGTTAGCCTAGGGCTCTGTTTTCTAAATTGCGACTAGTTGCTGTTCTTAAATTGCTGCCAAAGGCGCGGAGATACTCCTCCGGGAGTCGATTCACAGCGCCATACAACCGTGCAAATAAATAAATAAATAAATAAATCAACTGTCAATGCAAAGCTCTGGTGAACCCGACATTTTGCAGTACCGCAGCTGCCTGTGGTGACTGGCAGCATGATATCTGCACTTTTAGCTACAGCCACAGGCTGCTGTGACCGCCAACACGAGGCTTCAACAACTACCATTCACAACACCCAAACGGTTCTCCTACAGCCTGCACTGCTCTGCCTGGTCTATGCGCAACAACAACAACCATCCAAGATGCTCTTCTTGCTCTTTGCAACCTCCTCCACTGCCAATGGACCCCTTTGTGCTTAACTTGAGAAGGTAACTTTTTCAGGGGGAGTCACCTGGCTTCTGTATCTGGCCTTTGCTCGATCGCGGTCGGCCTGAACATGTAATTCCCCCACTATAGCATGACCACATGACCGCGAGTAGCGCTTCGTGCTTTAGTGCACAATATGTACCGTACACTTTGAGATTTCATATCTCCTGTTTTACTGATTGGAGTTTTGCTTTTCTAGTGCCATTTTATTGATTAAAACTCATTCTTTTTCGAAATTGGTTAGGGATTTCTATTGTGGTTTATTTTAACTTTATAGCTGTTTTTCTGCTGCAGAAATACTTTGCACTTTTCCTCTAAGTTAAGCCGTCTGCTTATGTGGCAAGCTACCAAAGAGTTAAGCACAGGTTAATTTAGTGACTTTTGTGGTTCATCCAGTGCTTTATTTGAACCTGTGGTTTCCAGTGCACGGCACCAGCACTTTATTGCCAACATGAGCACTTATGACAGGCTGCCACATGGTGGCGCTGTATGTCTACTTTTGGTAGGAGCACAACCACAGTTGTTTACTAATTCAATAGACATAAAAATGACTAATATCTGCCACCCAAAGTTATAAGAATTGCTGGGGTGACAGGTATAAGCCATTTTTAACCCCTCCCCTGCTGATGATGGAACCGCTCCGTTATCAGCCGCGGTCGCGCTGTGCTGATGACGGAGCGGTTCCGTCATGGCCCGCTCGGCACGCCTGCGCGGCGCGGATTCCGCGCCTGCGCTGAGCGTTCTATTGAGCGGGGCAGCCCTGACGGAACCGCTCCGTCATAAGCACAGAGAAACCGACGCTGGTGACGGAGCGGTTCCGTCACCAGCATGCGCCCGCCACTCTTCCGCCCCGCCCCCTTAGCACTGCGGCGGAATAGCCGCCGCAGTGAAGGGGTTAATGTATATTAGAAGTTTGAATTGTCACACTTCTAGGAGTGGGATGGTTAGTAGTTGTGTTGGTACTGTCGCTGGCAGTACTGGCAGGGGCAATGGGTGGTGCAAGTTGCAGTGGCCTCTTGACAAGGGTACTGGCATTTTTTTTAAAAAACAAATTAAGTACTAGATTCACCTTGACAAGGATTGTGATTGTTGCTTGAAAAGGGTTTGCACTCCCCTCATCCAATAACTCAATTTCTTACAGGCTGCCTAAATCACCCCTGAATGATAATTCAAGTAAACAATGACAGAAATGCCTGGTTATAAATGAAAATAAATACAAATTAGTTTACATAACTCTAACGTAAGTACTATGTCCACATCATAACAGAATCTTAAAATGTAAGAAGTGGTGGGTATTTTGTCCTCTGAAAGGTGGCAGCCCTACCTGTTCTGAACAATGTAAACAGGATTGTGTTGAATATTTTGACAAATATTCACCATCAAGATAAAACTTTCTCCAAAAGCTGAGCCAGCGCCCTAGAGGTAACAAAGTATAGGGGCAAGGGAAAGAAAGATTGCACTGACCACTATAGCCGGTGTACGTGTCAGGACACCTTTTTGTCTGGCCTGAGGAAATAATAATATTGAAAAATCACAAGCCTACCCTTTAAGCTGTGGTTTACATATGATACCTTGTCTCCAGATCTAGGTTTTCATTTACCACATCAGTGCACTCTGGGATTTGTCCAATTAAATCCGTCCAGTAGCATCACCTTGCTGAAACTCTGCCAGTACTGCACAGTACACCATGCTGACAGTAAAGTTCTGCCTAGAAAAGCAATCTTGGACAGGGACAAGAGTGTCAAGGGAGCGGAGTCAGGGTGTTTTAGTTATTCTAATCCAATCAGCCCAAAAAACGTTGAGGCTTCTCTCGTAGGGTATGCTGCCTAGTTGAGGGGTTGGGCACCCAGGGCATAATTTAGTATGATTTCATACTGGGGTTGTCCAAGTACCTTTTTTTCTGCATCCTGAATACGAACTCTCAGACCGTTTGCGGTTTTGGCCCGTTGTTACCATATGAGACGTGTTCACAAAATTATTTGCGGATCCCGAATCAGCTGGCCAAATATTGGATATAAATGTAAAATATTTACAGATGGTAGTGGAGTTCAGAGAGCATATCTACTTGTGAAATGTACACATTTTGATCAATTACAAGGTTGAACAAGGCAGTTGATTTCATTGCGAAATAATGTTACCTATTTAAATTAATGGACACTCACTGCCAAGTCTGCTCATACGCAGCAATATGCTTCTGCCTCTTAGGCTCCTACACTGTCCATGTTACTACCTGTCCCACTGACAAAATGACTGCCCTTTCTGCTCATCCCCATTGTGCTCACATGATGCTTTTCAGCTGTGCTTTGCCATTTCCATTCAGGCACTGCACCCACATACACACACACTTAGACCTCTCTGCAACCTCCCCTTCTGCTCACACATTATTCTGCTGCCCCAAGTGCTCTCTTCTCCTTACTGCTTCTGCTTACACACACTGCCCGCTCAGCCCCTTCTGCTTACTACATGGCTTCTTTACTCTCTGCCTCTACTGCTCACACCATGGCTTCTTTACTACCTGCCTCTGTGCTCACACTCTCTCCTCTCTGATTCACTATCTGTTGGACTTGGCCCTTCTGGCAGGTTCACCCCTAAACTTTTTGCTTTGGTATGTGACTTGGTATTAGTTGTTTTTGGCTTCTGCGCACTTTAACACTGTGTCCCAATGCAAAGTGCGTGTGCTCTCTGAGTACATGTTGTGAGATTAGCCTGCCCTCCCAAAGGAATGCATGGAGAATGTGTGTGTCCATGGTAGTTCCTGATGCGTGGGGAGTGCAGGGTTAAGTTTAGTATGTGCAAACTCGTGAGAGTAAATGCTGCGCGATGATGTGTGCGGCGTTAATGTGCCTGGTGTGGAAGTGCCACTTTTAGAAGTTGGCATGTCTGTGCAATAAAGGTGAAATGACTGTCTGGCTTGTGATTGGCTGGAGCTGGCTCGTGTGCCTGGCTCCAGGGGTCAATATGGGTCTGCCCCGGTGGTGATTGGAGAGATCTGCATATTGATGGGAGGGAGGAGTGCACCTGGGACCTGAATAGGGCTGGGCTTTCCCTCCACAATGCTGGCTCCGCCCCCTGTGGTGCGACTGATGACCCTAGCCTGTCCTCTGAATGGGGAGAGGGGCTGAGCACAACAGAGTGCTCCAAAACCAGCTGCGTCTGCTTTTCCCTTAACCCTGCAGCCTCAGACAAAAGATTTATGTGTATAAAAGGCGCTGTGACCCCATGTAAAATGTTCTTCCTGATCCTACCTTGAGGGGGGCCTGCTGCTGCTGGGCGCCAGGAGGACCGCCACTGGGGACTGCCTCCCTGCCTGGAGGGCTCTGTGAGCTGGACCCTGGGCCCAGCCTTTGCCCCCCACCTCCTACAAGACTTTCCTGGACTTCCTTTTGCCCATAGCACCTGGGAGCGCTTTGCTTTTCATCCTAGGAGGACTGCTGGGGGCCTGCAGCGCAGAGAGGCTACCTGGGGATCCCCCCCTTGTTTCTTCATTTCATAGCACAGGTGCCCACCCTGTGTCTGCGTTTTTTAAAATACACGGGTGCCTACCCCGTATTTTGCCAAGTTTTGAGGCAAGGGTGCCACCCCGCGATTTTGCCGAGTCTGTGATACCCCAGGCGGGTACCCACCCCGCCAGGGACTTTATATTTAATTGTACCGGGAGCCTATCCGATGTTGAAATCACCGCCGGTCCGGGACACCCCCGTGACGTCATTTCCCGCGCCGCACTGGGATTGGTGGAGGCCGGGAGCAAAGCAGGAAGCAGGCGGGAGCCTACCCCGTGCTCCTGCACCACAGAACGGAAGCTGGCGCCACTTCTAACAAGAGCCAGGGAGAGCCCCAGAGTGCAGCGGAGGAGGGCGGAGAGAGAGCCCCGAGGAGCGGGAGCTCTCGTGCAGCAGCCGCCAGCAAGTCCCTGGTGAGGGAGCGCCCCGAAGCAGAGTACCGGTGAGAAGAGCACCGGCACCGAGAGGAAGCAGGCGGTGAGTGCTGATGGGCTGGGGGGGAAGCTCCGAAGGGGGCTCGTGGTGCCTGAGAGAGTCCCAGTTGTAATTAGAGCCCACAAGGGCTCCAGGGGCCATTGTTTCGCGAGTCCCCAGAGCGGGACTCCAACGCCAGAGTCTTTGTCAATTTCAGAGCCCACAAGCCTCACGGGGGCTATTTCTGGCAGATAGAGCCTGAAAGGCTCCAACGTGTGGGGGCATTTGTATTTCGAGCCCACAAGGCTCCAACACCTAGTAAAGTTATTCAGAGCCCACTAGGCTCCAACGATTCTGGGCATTTCTGGTGGGAGAGCGGCCCCGGCTGGCAGCGGGCCGCTCCCACAGTGGTGGCAATATTTTTGGCTAATTAGAGCCTACGTGTCTCCTACATCTTCGGGGGCATCTTTGTGTTCAGAGCCCCAGGGGAGAGCCAGGAGGCACGCTGGTGCCAGGCTCAGTTTTCCAGCTGCCCAGCACTTAGTGGGCAGCTGCATCGTTTAGGCCTTGCGCAATCTTGTTTGGCTGCCTGCGCAGCCAGCCCAGACATTCTGGACATTGGGCCTGTGAGCCCCTGAGAGGCCAAGTTGACCTGGGGTCAGTTCTGTGATCTTGTGTGCAGATGTGATACTTGCCTAATGTGATTTCTGCATAATATGCAATGCCTTTTTGCCTATACCTCTAAGTGTATTGTTATGCATAGGAGGTTGTGTTACCTAGTATAGTTATGCAAGTGAGTTCATGGGTCCCTGCGTGATATATGCCTAAGGTGGTTAGGATTGCGTAGGGTGTACTTACCTTTTACCAGTGGTTACTGGTTGTGTGCTACATTTGCTATTTGGTGCTACAATTATTCTATGTTCTAAAGTGCTATTCCTACAAGGTGCTATTTCTACGAAGTGCTAGTTCTACCAAGTACTTATTCCTGACAGTGGTCCATGTGGCCCTGTCCTGTGAATATAATCCCCTGTAAATTCCGCCCATGCCAGTGACACAGTGTAAATTGTGTGTTTATTATCTAATGTGTTTGGTAAAATACAAAGGCTATTTTTATATATAACCTTGTGTGGAGTTTCCTTTGTGGTGGGCCTTGGGTGTTGTTGCTGGGTGCGTGCGCAAAAGCTTTACACATCGCCTCCGGGATAAGCCTGACTGCTCGTGCCAAGCTACCAAGGGGGTGAGCAGGGATTATCTTGGCGGGTGACTTCCTTCCCTTGACTAGAGTGATGGTTTCTGCCTGGCTTTGGTGCAAGCCTTAGCCAACCAGAAATCCCATTTCTAACACTATCCCTTCTATTCTGTCCCCTTTAGATCCTGTGCTTTATGCTCATTCTTTACTTTATCTACTCATTGCCCCTTTTGCCCACTCACTTCTCTCCGTCCCTGTTATGAGCACACTGTTTTCCTTCAGCTAATACATTGTCTTGGTCCTCGCTGCTCCTTGTCCCTTCTGCTTACACTCTGCCCTGTCTATACCCTGCCTCTTCCACTCACACATTACCCTGTCGGCACCCTGCCTCTTCTAGTCACACACTGCCATGCCTTCTCCTTGTCCCTTCTGCTCACACACTACCCTGCCTGCACCCTGCCTCTTCTGCCCACACACTGCCCTGTCTGCACACTGCTCTTCTGCTCATACACTGTCCTGTCTGCACCTCTCCCTCTCTGCTCCTTGTCCCTTCTTCTCACACACTGCCCTGCTGTCTGCACCCTGCCTATTCTGCCCACACATTTTCCTGTCTGTACCCTGCTCTTCTGCTCATACACTGCCCTATCTGCACCTCTGCCTCTCTGCTCCTTGTCCCTTCTCACACGCTTCCCAGCCTGCACCCTGCATCTTATGCTCACACACTTCCCTGTCTGCACCCTGCCTCTTCTGCTCACACACTGCCCTCTCTGCACCCTGCCTCTCTTCTCCTTGTCCCTTCTTCTCACATACTTCCCTGTCTTCACCCTGCCTCCTCTGCTCACACACACACTTCCCTGTCTGCACCCTGCCTCTACTACTCACACACTGCCCTGTCTGCACCCTGCCTTTTCTGCCCACACACTTCCCTGTCCATACCCTGCTCTTTTGCTCATACACTTCTCTGCTCCTTGTCCCTTCTTCTCACACACTTCCCAGTCTGCACCCTGCATCTTCTGCTCACACACTTTCCTGTCTGCACCCTGCCTCTTCTGCTCACACACTGCCCTCTCTGCACCCTGCCTCTCTTCTCCTTGTCCCTTCTTCTCACATACTTCCCTGTCTTCACCCTGCCCCCTATGCTCACACACACACTTCCCTGTCTGCACTCTGCCTCTTCTACTCACACATTTTCCTGTCTGCACCATGCCTCTCTGCTCCTTGTCCTTTCTTCTCAACCAAGTCCCTGTCTGCGCCCTGCCTCTTATACTCATACACTGCTCTGTCTGCACCTCTCCCTCTCTGCTCCTTGTTTCTTCTTCTCACACACTGCCCTGTCTGCACCCTGCCTTTTCTGACCACACACTGCCTTGTCTGTACCCTGCTCTTCTGCTCATACACTGCCCTGTCTGCACCTCTGCCTCTCTTCTCCTTGTCCCTTCTTCTCGCACACTTCCCTGTCTGCGCCCTGCCTCTTCTGCTCACACACTTTCCTGTCTGCACCCTGCCTCTTATGATCATACACTGCCCTGTCTGCACCCTGCCTCTGCTGCTGCCCGCACACTTCCCTGTCTGCGCCCTGCCTCTTCTGCTCACACACTTTCCTGTCTGCACCCTGCCTCTTATGATCATACACTGCCCTGTCTGCACCCTGCCTCTTCTGCTGCCCACACACTGCCCTGTCTGTACCCTGCTCTTCTGCTCATACACTGCCCTGTCTGCACCCTGCCTCTGCTGCTGCCCGCACACTTCCCTGTCTGCGCCCTGCCTCTTCTGCTCACACACTTTCCTGTCTGCACCCTGCCTCTTATGATCATACACTGCCCTGTCTGCACCCTGCCTCTTCTGCTGCCCACACACTGCCCTGTCTGTACCCTGCTCTTCTGCTCGCACACTTCCCTGTCTGCGCCCTGCCTCTTCTGCTCACACACGTAACTGTATGCACCCTGACTCTTCTGCTCACACACTGCCCTCTCTGTACCCTGCCTCTTATGCTCATACACTTCCCTGTCTGCACCCTGCCTCTTATGCTCATACACATCCCTGTCTGCACCCTGCCTCTTCTGCCGCCCACACACTGCCCTGTCTGCACCCTGCTCTTCTGCTCATACACTGCCCTGTCTGCACCTCTGCCTCTCTGCTCCTTGTCCCTTCTTCTCGCACACTTCCCTGTCTGCACCCTGACTCTTCTGCACACACACTGCCCTCTCTGCACCCTGCCTCCCTTCTCCTTGTCCCTTCTTCTCACAAATGTCCTTGTCTGCACCCTGCCTCTTCTGCTCACACACTTCCCTGTCTGCACCCTGTCTCTTCTGCTCATACACTTCCCTGTCTGCACCCTGCCTCTTCTGCCACCCACACACTGCCCTGTCTGCACCCTGCTCTTCTGCTCATACACTGCCCTGTCTGCACCTCTGCCTCTCTGCTCCTTGTCCCTTCTTCTCACACACTTCCCTGTCTGCACCCTGCCTCTTCTGCTCACACACTTCCCTGTCTGCACCCTGCCTCTTCTGCTCACACACTGCCCTGTCTGCACCTCTGCCTCTTCTTCTCACACACTGCCCTGTCTGCACCCTGCCTCTACTGCTCACACATTGCACTGTCTGCACCCTGCCCCTACTGCTCACACACTGCCCTGTCTGCACCTCGGCCTCTTCTGCTCACACACTGCCCTGGCTGCACCCTGTATCTTCTGCTCACACACTGCTCTGTCTGCACCCTGCCTCTTCTGCTCACACACTGCCCTGTCTGCACCCTGCTCATCTGCTCATACTCTGCCCTGTCTGTACCCTGCCCTCTGCTCGCACATTGCCTTTTCTACTTATACTGTGTTCTTTTTGGTCCCTCCTCCCTCAGCTCATACCTTGCCTCTCTGCCCCGCCTCCTCACACAGTGTCCCCTCTGCCCCCTGCTAATACACTGCCCTCTCTGCTCCGTTCTTCTTTGTCTCCAGGTATGACTGAAGAGTATGATGATGATGGTATTCGCAAACACTTAGTTGCCCTGAAGGGTGTCTAAGTACTAAAGAGGTTAACTAAGCAAATCTACCAAGAGCCTTAAGAGGAGAAAGAACAGAAGAAAAACCAAGGTCTTCTGATATTTTTGGAATGAAAGATGATCAATGAGAAGCTTGGGATGGAACGAAGAAAAAAGGCTTTAGCTTGGAAACATCAAGAGTTCTTCGGATGACTGAGAGGAATACTCAAGGATTCTTACCAAACCAGGAATCTGGAACTTGTACATGGTCAAATTCAGGTAGGCTATGGTCACTATAGTGCATTCTGGGAGGAAGGCAAGGTGTGTTCTTGCAAGAAACCTCTCTGAGGCAGACACTCTGCCCCAACATCTTTGGTTGGATTTTCAAAGTGGATGGATGCACTGATAATGACTGTCAGTGGGCTTCACTCTAGCTCGATGAAGAACATCTACATTGAACAGAACTGCCCGGGTCTTGCTAAAATGATTCAATAATGCTTCTATAATAAATCCTGTTTCTACTTTACTAAGAACAAGCCATATCGACCACTTGGGGCCGTATTACAGAAGTGCTCCAAGGGCGCAACTGGAGTTTGCACCCGGTTTGTGAGCCCCCGGGACACTCTGGTATTACAGAAGGGGCAGCAGACGCTTGTGCATCCCCTTCTGTAATACCGATAGCGCTGGCGCACATAAAGCACCAGCACTATCATCAGAGGGCACTCCCTCATGACCATGGGTGCGTGGCCCCATGCAAATAAGGGAATCCCTTTGCCTCTGCGCCCACGCCGTATTACAGACGTGGGCGCAGAGGCAAAGAAGCTTTCAAGTGGAGTATAGCACGTTACATCGCATGTGTTTACAATGCTTGCAATTACAACGACCGTGTTGTTACATCGCAGTACATTACAATGCAAGTCATTACATCGACTTGCTGTAGGGGGCGCGCTGGACTTAGGAATCGTATAATTTCCGATTCCAACTCTAGTGTGTGCAACAGTAGGGAAGGTCTTGGAATAGTAAATTATACTATTCCTTAGGTTAGCAAGTCGATGTGTACAACGTACGTTGTAACGCATGCGATGTAATGGCTGTTTCCCATCAAGTAGTGCACTGTCAGTGAGTCCTCTGATGGCAGCCCTCTGGAGGAGGAAATGGGTTCTCATGGCCCCCGAGATATTCCCTTGCATGTGGGTGCAGTCACTCACTGCACCCGCCTGAAAGGGGATCTCTAATCCCCCTTAAAAGTGCAGGCGGGTTGCCGCCTGCACTGTGAAACACAGAGCGGCTTCAAAGCAGCCACTCCATTTTTCACATGGATGCTCTGCCCCAGGTCAACACGAGGTGGCAACTGCCCTGGGGGCAGCACATTCATCCTAATATGGCACATTTTACTTGTTTGCACCTGGCGTACCTTTTAAAAGATGCACCCAGCGTAAACAAGGAAAATGCACCATATGTATGATATGGCCCCTGGAGCTCTGCTAGCTTGTCCTGATGTGCCAACATGGAAGGCCTCCTCTAGCTCAAAGAGTCCAAAGATACAGACAAAGCACCCAGAAACAATCTCATTCCTCACCAGAGACCGGAAGAGGATGCCTAAAAAAACTGACAACATCAAAAGCAGGTGAGCTGGGTGGTGACTGCCTGGTGAGCACTCTCCTTCCATTTTTCACTTTATATTGTCTGTGATCCTGCTGACCCCACTTTTGTATGCTCGCTAGCTAGATTGAGGATGGGCTTTGATTTCTGTGTGTAACCTTTTGTTCGGTTGCGCCACACACTATTGTACCTCTGGATCAGGCTGTGCTCTGACTGATTAAACTCCTAGAGGTCTGAGGGCAGATCTCCTGGCTGATGAGGTCTGAAAGCCCGAAACCGGTCCTAGGATGCTTGTTTCCAGTCCAGGGAGGACCTGGCCTGGCAATTCGGGCTGGACTGTTCCCATTGGGCGCAGGGCCAAAACTGATTTGCATATGGCTGGGTCTAAACTGGAATGGCATGGTGAGCAAAACAACTATGGATTTGGGCACAGATCTGTGTACTGGGGTGGATGTATGACATTGTTCTACATTCTGTCCATCAATTTTTCTTTTTGCATTTGTCATCCTGAGTGGGAAGGGTATGCGCAGACGTGAGTGGGACGGGTATGCCCAGACGTGGGTCCTGTGCTCTCCATGCCACTGGAGTCAAGATATCCTGGCTGATGAGGGCTGAAAGCCTGAAACTGGTCCTAGGATGTTTTTTTCTAGTCCAGGGAGGACCTGGCCTGGCAGTTCGGACTAGACTGTTGCCATTGGGCCCAGGGTCAAGGATGATTTGCATATGGCTTGGTCCCAACTGGAATGGCATGGTGAGCAAAAAAAAGATGGATTTAGGCCCAGATCTCTACTGGGTGGATGTATGACATTGTTCGGCATTTTGTCCATCAATTGTTCATTTTGCATCTGAATCCTGCTATTGCAGGATTACTGCTGCCCCTTTCAGTGTGCATATCGGGTGGACCGGCTGGCTATCTACGGTCAGCCCGACATGCACACTGTAAACCCAGATATACCCGCTGGTGTGGACGCCCCAACATCAAAATGAGAGCTGGGTTAGCCTACTCCCACCAATCCTGAAGCTGCTCTCATGCTGATGAGAGCAGCTCCAGGATTGGTTGGATTTGTGTTCCGTGAGCAGTAAGGAAGTCCATTCCTGCTCGTGGAACACCAGGGAGAAGAACTGCAGCATATCTGGTGGGTTTGGTACCATTCTACCCTACCATATTGTAGCCGCCACTGTGAAGAACCAAAGCAGAAAACTTTGCAGCAGCTGTGCAGAGCTCTTTTCTGTTTTTCCACTCCAGCCATGCCTTTCCCAGTTCCGCGACATGAGCTACAAATGAAAAACACTACCCATGCCAACACTTGGTTAAGGCTTTCCACAGCAAATGGAAACCTGAAAATTTAATTTGACCTGTACTATAAAAAGAGAGGGTTCTGAATAAAATTATTTGACTGCTGATGTTTACCTGTCAGGCGCAGAGCGGCCTCTTTCATCCTTCCTAAGCTTTGTACGGGACCCCTCTGAAGTGGCAGCTGTAGAGCACAGCAGTTGACATGTGTGAAGCAATGGTATTTCTAGATAGAACATGTCCTTAAAATGCACTTCAAGTATATGAAGACGATATATCAAAACTCATAACTGCGTGTCCAGGGTAGCTGGAATCTAACTTCACCGCTGGTCTCTTTTCTTCATGGATCCATATATTCTGCAAATTTGGCTCACGTCACATTTTGAAATGAAAAGCTACAAATTAAATCTCATGTTACATTATAAATGGTAATGGTTATGGAGCTGTAGGAATGTGGGCTTTTAGAGGAACAGAGTAAAGTAAAGTAAAGTCCACATTTGTAAAGCGCACAATCACCCGTAAGGGTCTCTAGGCGCTGGGGGGCCATCGGGAAGATTAAGCGAGCTATTGACCCAGAGTCACATGGTGCTGGGCTGACCTGCCGCCGTAGCCGGGGATCGAACCGTGGTCCCCAGATTCCAGCGTCAGTTGCCCTGGCCGCGGCGCCACACCTCTCAAAACTTCTTATTATAGATTAGGCAGTTATTTCAATTTGAACCTTAAGAAATATGCTGACATTACCCCATCCTGATGGATCTCCTTTGACTTTCCATGCCTGCCTGCACCATATTTAAAATCATCTGCATTCTTTACAAAGCCATCATGACCTGCATTCCTGCTCATCTTGCAAACAAGCTGACCATCTCTGGTGGCTCTTGGCACATCCACAGTCGGGCACTGCTCACCATCTCCTGTGGCTCTTGACACATCCACAGTCAAGCCACTTTCAGACTGCAGACTAAGAAGTGTTAAAAAAAATAATCAAGGCAGCAGTCCTTTCCCTTCTATACACACAGGATCTGGAACAACATCCCAACATCCATTAGGATGACCCAATGCTGTTTTAATGTAGGAAAGAGTTAAAGATGCACCTCTTTAAAAAACACTACATCACAATGCATTACCTATCAACAAACCAACCAATCACCTCTACCATCACTCATTGAGATGGTTGTGTTTGATACTCCACAGTGCTCAACTGTCTTTTGGCTATATTTACTCTATAGAAATACCACATACTACATACATATAAACAAACATAAACAAATACATACAATTCAAGCTTCATTAATGCATCTCATATCTGTATTAGTGTCAGTGGCTTAGGGAACCTGTGAAAAGACAGCTACAGAAGACATAAATGGCGACTTAGAGAAACAAGTGAGCCCTAGTGGCTGGACCGAATCATTGCACTGTACGCAGAGCAGAGGTAACAATTATAAAAAGTCTGCATAAAAAAAGACAGAAAAATTACCTTAAAAAGCTGGATTCTCTCTAGTGCAAAACTCATGAGTGAATACAGCTACATATTGCTTTAAGTTACCAGAATGATATTCTCAGGGTTAAAAAAGACCTTTAACTTATAAATCCTGCCTGGCACTGACCCAAAACCGTTGAGCTTTCTAAAGCATGATCAAAATGAGCTGCACAGGTTTACAGCTGATGTCTCTGTTTCGTAGGTTATTGAAGCTTATTGGAATTTGAAGTCAGCGCATGATTCTTAGATTTTTGAGCTGCACAATAAGAAATTAGGTAGACTGCCCTCATAACCACAACAGTGGCCTTACAGTCTCAAGTTACTGCCTCTGCTTCTGTTTTATATATCCTTACCATGTTTACATATTTCCTGAGTTAGAAAATCTCTTCTTCTAGATTTGCTATCATGAAAGTCACACCCTGTGTCGTGTCCCCGGACCCGCAATCACGACAGGAGTCAGTCTGGTGGTAAAATACTTTATTCCTGTGTGAAGCGTCTGTCAGGTACCTCTTGCCTCTTCCATGGGTCTAAGGGAATGCCCCCCTGCCCCGCTGGCCGGAACTAGTGTCCGGTGTCAGCCCCACCTCTTGTTCCTGCTGCTGGGTCTTAGTGCCCACCACTCAGGGCACGACATCTCCCCCCTTGTTGTAAACAAACATTTTCTTGTCATTGTCTCCCGTCCCAGAGAGAGAGAGAGGGAGAGAGAGAGAGAGAGAGAGAGAGAGAGAGAGAGAGAGAGAGAGAGAGAGAGAGAGAGAGATAGAGAGAGAGATCGTCTTGCTGACCTATTCCCCTTACATCTCTTCAATCAGTCTCTTTCGTCCCTTGCATTCTCTTCTCTGCCTTTTTTCTGCTTCTTCCATTCCCCGCTTCTGCTGTTGTTGTTGCGGGCTCATCTTCTTTTCCGGTCTTCACTTCCTTGACATGCGAACTCTTTTTCGTGATCTGATAACGCCCTGCTGACGCTGTTGTCATTGGCCCTTTTATTCCAGTCACTGTCAGTGGGTCTTTTGAGAAAGGGCTGTCTGACTTCCTCATCTGTCTTTGTCGCACTACAACTGTATCTCGCTCTTGTGATTTTGTCGACATGGCATGTCTTCTTGTGTCAGCATACGCCTTCAATTTCGCCTTGTCTTCCTTGTCTTTGGCAGCCATGTCCTTTCGCTCCCTTTCTGGTGTCTCTTCTAGTTGTCGTATCCTCGTTCTGCTTAGATGGCCCAGTATACGTTCAGCAGGACACAACCCTGTGTGGCTGTGATGGATGTTTCTGTAGTCCCTCAGTGTTTGGCACAGGGCTTGCCCGATCGATATTTGTGTTATTTTTGCTCTTTGCACTGCTTTCTTGACACTCCCCATAAATCTTTCTGCCATCCCATTTGCCTTCGGCCACAGTGTCGTTATTTTCCGATGGCGTATTCCTGGGTCGTCCATGAACTTTCTGAATTCTTCTCCGGAGAACGGTGGGCCATCGTCAGTCTTTGGTGTCTGTGAGGAGCCCCATGCTGCAAATGTGTCATCCATTAATGGCAATCTCTCATTTTTGGTCTCTGAAAGTTCTTCGTGGACTTTCTTGAACGCCCTCATTTCTTCTCCCATTACTCCCTCTTTCAGGATGCTGTTGCTATTGACATGCCTCCACCTCGTGTTGTGCTTCAGTGTGAACTTTAAGTGATCTTCCGCTATTGATGTGACCCCCGGTGTGCTATGTAGAGGGTGTCTTGACATGTAGTCCGCCCTATTCTGTTCCTTTCCTTGTTTGTGTGCGATCTTGAAATTGTAATCCATTGGTCGTATTCCCCACCTTTCTATTCGTGGTGGTATCTTTGCGTTTCGGTTCCCATGGACAGTTACTAATGCCTGGTGATCCATTATTATCGTGGAATGCTTTCCGTATATGGACATGTGGAAGTGTTCACATGCCCACACTGTCGCTAGACTCTCTTTTTCGGGCTGATAGTAGGCCTTTTCACTGTCTGACAGGCCCTTGCTTCCGTATGCCACGACACATCTTTGTGACTCCTTGCCCTGCTTGTGTTGTGCTAGGATGGCACCTAGACTGACTGGACTGGCATCCCTTGTCAGTTCATTGCACAGCAACGGATCCAAATAGGCATGGTGATCTTCTGTTGTCACTGCGTGCCTGATTGCTTCTAATGCTTTCTCGCAATTTTCTGTCCATACAAAGGTGTGGCCCTGCCTTGTTAATTCTCTCAGTGGCTCCAGCTCACACTTGTCCTCATTTGGCGTCAAACCTGCTTGTTCCAGGTGGGAGCATACCTCTCGCAGTGCTTTGTCATGCTCTTCATCTGATTTCCAGAGAGCTAGGATGTCATCGCTGTAATCGAGACTGTTCTTCACCGGCATTATTATTTGTCTTATTGTCCCAAAACTCAGCCCTTTGTATCTCATGTGTTCTGTGAATTTTTTTATGTTCCCCACCGGTCTTCTTGACCCCCACGTGAACACTTCGCTTTCTAACACGACTCTTGTTTTGTGTGGTGCTACCTCTATGGTCACGGTCTCTGTCTTTTTGATGTTGTCTACGTTCACCACGTGTATTCTTCCTTTTGTTGTGCCCTCATCAGTGTCGACATTTTCGGTCATGAGATATAGTCGTTCGACTTTTTTTTCTATTTCATCTTCTCCCGACTCGGCTGACGAGCTTCTCTTTGTCGCTTCCACGTGTCTGACGTGTCTGCTTGTTGTTACTCTCTGTTTTCCCGGTCTTCCTTTTTCGCTTCGGAACTGTGGTCCCAAATAAACACTGGCAGAGTGATTGCTCCCATTGCATTTTCTGCAAATCTGACCTATCGCCGGGCATGCCCCTTTGTGCGGGAACTCGAGACCGTATTTGTAGCATGTTGACTCGTGTGGTCCCTTTGCTGCTTGTTCATTCTGACCCTTTTTCCATCCATTCGTGCAGTTGTACTCTGTCATGCGGTGTGTCTGTTTCACTCGCCCTTTCTTCCCCCGCTCCATTTGCTTTTCCTGTACTGTTGCCCTCGCTTCAGCTCTCGCCAGTGACAGTATTTTTCCCATTGATGTCCGTTCCTTCAATATTCTTGTCCCGAAGTCTGTGTCATGCCATCCAACGATGATGCGCATGTCAATCGCTTGTTCATTATCGAACTTGTACCTCTCAAACTCAATATTCCTCTGGGCGTCGAATGTGTTTGACAGCCACTTTCTTGGTCCTTTGTGGATCGCCGTCTCTTCCGCAGGTCGTGTTGCTAGCCGGTCATCTATGTCATCACCAGCCAGATTTGGCAATAGATCCATTTGCTTGGCCTCTCTTACATCCCTTGCTTGCATGTATCTCTCAAATTCTTTCATCCATTTTTCCCATCGGATCCCCACTTGTGATTCCGAAAAGTTGAAAGGAAAATGTCTGCGATATTGCTTTTCACTCTTTTGTTCTGCCATTTCTTCTGCAACCTTTGTGCGTTCCTTTGTGCTTGTTCTTTTTCTTTATTTCTTTTCTCTTTTCTTTCTTCTCTGTATATGCACTGTTTATGTTTTGTCTCTTGACTGTGCTCTCATCGGCACTCTGTTATTCTCTCTTGATTGTGCTCTTTGCGGCACTTTCCTCTTGCCTGTGCTCTTATGTGCTCCTTGCGGCACTTTCTCTTATCTGTGCTCTTATCGGCACTTTGTGATTCTCCCTTAATTGTGCTCTTATTGGCACTCCGTTATTCTCTCTTGACAGTGCTCTCATCGGCACTCTGTTATTCTCTCTTGATTGTGCTCTTTGCGGCACTTTCCTCTTGCCTGTGCTCTTATGTGCTCTTTGCGGCACTTTCCTCTTATCTGTGCTCTTATCGGCACTTTGTGATTCTCCCTTAATTGTGCTCTTATTGGCACTCCGTTATTCTCTCTTGATTGTGCTCCTTGCGGCACTTTCCTCTTGACTGTGCTCTTATGTGCTCTTTGCGGCACTTTTCTCTTATCTGTGCTCTTATCGGCACTTTGTGATTCTCTCTTAATTGTGCTCTTTGCGGCACCTTCCTCTTGACTGTGCTCTTGTGTGGCACTTTCCTTTTTCTTTTTCTTTTTTTTTTTCTTGCACTTTCCTGTGCTTATTTTATTCTCTTGTGCTCTTTTCATGCACTTCCCTTTGTTTATTTCACTCCCCTGTGCTCTTATCGGCACTTTGTGCTTCTTTTTTTCACTTTCTGTGCTGCTTCCTCGTTTTGCCTGACTTCAAAATGGCCGCCACTGCTCAGACTGCTCCTATTGGTCCTTTTTGCCTGATTCCAAAATGGCCGCCGACATCTCGCGCGATGTCGGAGCCAATCTCGCTCTCGCCTGGCTTCAAAATGGCCGCCGCGCTGTTCTCTTCTGCTATTGGCTCAATTTGCCTGGCCCCAAGATGGCCGCTCTCGTTCACGCGATAGTTCGCCCACCTTTGAAAAACGAGCGCGCTTCACTGCCGAGTCCTTACCGGAGCTCTTCTCTTCATCAGACGCTTGTTTTCCTCATTGGGCCAGATTTCTTCGTTGTGGTTCCTCGGATCCTTCTTCTTTGTCGTGAATCAGGGTGGGCTCCTGGTCATGATCTCCTCATTCAGTCCTGGATGCAATACTTTCTCTTCAGCAGCACACGCGTGATGTGAATCCCTCCTCGTCGCCAGTTGTCGTGTCCCCGGACCCGCAATCACGACAGGAGTCAGTCTGGTGGTCAAATACTTTATTCCTGTGTGTAGCGTCTGTCAGGTACGTCTTGCCTCTTCCATGGGTCTAAGGGAATGCCCCCCTGCCCCGCTGACCGGAACTAGTGTCCGGTGTCAGCCCCACCTCTTGTTCCTGCTGCTGGGTCTTAGTGCCCACCACTCAGGGCACGACACCCTGCACATCAGTATTCTTTGATTCCATGTAAACTTTGAGTTTCCGTAGCCACCTATTTGCCATCTGTCTGCTGCAGCCTTCCATCGTTGCCCAACATAATTAGCCTAAGACCATGAAGTTCCTCTAAATTGCAGCACCACCAAGTCTGGTGTAGCTTTGAACCAGATTGGTAGGCCATGCTTGGCTTTCTATGGTGTTGCTCTCAATCTGATAAAAAAAAATCCTTTCACGTATCTGCTTCGGGTATGTTTGCTGTCGGTTTAATAACTAGATTTGCCCATAGGCTACATGACTCAATTTAAAAACGGCACAGCTACCAAAGCAGAAACAAACATTCTCCCATCACTACCCTTCCAAAGCTCGTAACATAGGTCACTGATACAAACAACTTCATATAAATGTGCAGCAAGTGATTTAGTCAAATAAACAAACACCACACTGTTAGAAGAAGAGATGATGCAAATGCTAATTAAGTGGATTATTTACCAGTTAATAACTCATAGACTTTGGTAAAATTCAAGAACTTCAGTTGAGTGATAGGTATGATACATTAATAAAAAGCTTCAAGCTAGTAAAACAAAATAGATTCTGAGTTCACAATATGGCTGACGTGAAGAAAACAGATAAACTTGCTGCCTCAAATAGGATATCTGTCCTTAGAATCATCTTGCACCGTTAATACATATGCAGTCATCTCTACAAATGAACAATGATTAAATGCTCCACTAAACTGTGGCTCTTTTTCTGAAATTGGACTCAATTGTAAGCAAGCTATGCAAGGTTGGTGGACCAAAATGGACCGAAATTCTCTAGCAATTGAGGTTTTATGTACCACCAGGGCCGGCCTTAGGCATGTGCAAGCTGTGCACCTGCACAGGGCCGCCAAACCCCAGGGGCCGCCACGTCAATACATATCCTTAATATAATAATACTCTGAGGATGGATACATATTTGCGTGGCGGCTTTAAGGTAAGAAATATCGATTTAAAACATACAGAAGTCATTAATATCATTTGCGAAAATGTAGTCGTTTAAAATATCGTTTTTAAATTAGTGTTATGTATTTTAGTAAATATTTGAAATGTATGCAATGTATTTTTTGGGTATACATATTGTTTATGTTTTTAATATATGTGTAAAATATTTAGTAGTTATTTATTTTAATGTTATTACATTTTGCGTTTTTTAGTTCAGTAGCGGGTTGTGGAGTGGGAAGTAATTTAATTATGATAAATTAATGAATCTTTTTTATTAGTAAATATTAATGTAATTGTGATTTTATAATGTTAATTGTGTTTTAAATTTTTTGGGGTCAATTTTAGGTGCAGGGGTGGGGTTTATAGGGATAAAGGGTGGGAAATAATGTATTTGTAATTAATTATTAGTTGTTAATATTAATTAATAATAATTAATAGATGGAAAATTAATTATGGCAATTGTGTAATTAATTTTAGGTGCGGGTTGAGGGGTATATAGGGGTAATGGGTGGAATTTTGTAATTAATTATTAATTAGTTATTTATTATTAATAATTAGTTAATTGATTATTATTTAGGGTAATTGTTTTAATTATTTTGTGTGTGTTTGGTTTTGGGTTTATAAGGGTGAAGGGTGAAGAGTAAATACATTTTACTTACTACATAGTTAGTTGTTAAATACTATTAGTTATTTAGGGCCAAATGTACAACCTTTTTTTCCAGCAACCGCAAAAAAGGGTACTGGCATGTACAAATGCTATTTTGTGAGTCACTGACTTTTAGGAGGGGGCATTCATTCCTAATACCGAGTCAACCGCATTTCCCGCTGCAAAACACTTGCAGTTTACCACCTTCTTCAAGTAGGTTGTAAACCACTCGCAAAACGGGAAGGGGTCCCCAGGGGACCACTTCAGACTTGTGAGTATATAAGAAAATATTTTCAAGAGCAGGCAGTGGTCCCTGGAGCACTGCCTGCCCTTAAAAAAGATGAAACTGAAAAATGTAAATTTTCTTTTTTAAACGCAGCCCGTATCCTTTAAGGAAAATGGGCTGCATTTAAAAAAAAAGACTACTTTATTTAAAAGCAGTCCCAGACATGGTGGTCTGCGGACCCCAGCAGGCCACCATCACTGGGAGTGCTAGCCATTCCTAATGGGGTCGCAAATTGCGACAGACTCATTAATATTCATGAGGCATGCAATGGATTCAAATATGGTACTCTTTATTTTACTGTGAGTAATGAAAGGTTATACTAGTGTATGATGAGGTGTATCGTGACGTGGATGATGTCATCAGTGATGTCATTTGAGATGTCATCAGTGATGTCACTGACCATGTCATGAATGATGTAATATGTGACATCATCAGCAGTGGCTTGCGGGGGCGCGAGATATAGTTAGTACAACTAACTATATCGGAGGAATTTCAATGGTTTTGTACGAGTGAAATGTCCAGCTAACTATAACACCCCTAAAACCTACAGTTTTTTCAGTGACACCGAAACGCGTAGATCTCTCGTTTTTTTAACCCTGCTAAATGGAAATGATCTTTGATTAAAAATCACGGAGCTGTGGAATTTACTGGTGGGCGCCTCGTTTTTCCATATATATATATATATATATATATATATATATATAGGTTCAGAACCGGGGTAGGTTACTGGGATCTGGTTCCCGTAGTCAGGTGGCGTGTAAATCTCGGCACCCCCGCCGCCGAGAAATTTCAATTTAGCCAAGTTTTGCAGATTAAGCACCACACGCACTCAGAAGACGTACAGCTAGTTGCGTTTATTTTCCAAAATAACGCTACGCGTTTCAACACCGAAGTGCCTTGCTCACACGTTAACCTCAATTCGTGAGGAACACATTTAAGTACAGACTTCCTAATAGGTAATAGTAAACATAAAAGAAGTACATACACGTCATGTTACAACGGCGGCCATTAATAAATGTCAATACCTCCGTGTGTCTCATTGTAAACACAGTATAGTACATGGAAACTGTATGTACCTATGTAGACAGGCTGGTCTATTGGTCATAATCTCTAAACATAAGTAAAATGAAAAGAAAACCACAGTTAATTTAGGCAGTGAATGTAAAAATTAATGAACAGTAAACATCATTGCTCGTATATGTCCGCCATTTTGGAACAGGGTATCACGATCACTTCCACGTAAGAAATGGACCAACCAGTAATCCAGTAAATTTAAATAAGGAAAACACAGGTGGGAAACCGGGATGAGAGTACATGTAACAATGCTTTTTCTTGGTACAAATTCCCACGGAGAATTCAAAATTATTTACTCGGTCTAGTGCCCGACAGCGATGACCCACCCATAATCAGTCTTAGGGTGAAAAAACCAGTCTCTACAAAAAAGTTTAAAGTAAAAGTAAAAATTCTAGGTCTGTCACAGATTGTTCCTACACAGAAAATAGAGTGCAGGGTGCAATACAAGAAAAGTTTTTTTTGAGTCCCAATAGATCATTATCAAAAAAAGTGAAGGTGAGTATCTTATCTTAACGTGGTAAAGTGTTTCTCTTCATAAGATGGGAGCCTTGGGGGGTCAGTGCAGTGCTCAATTAATAAGTGACGTCCCTCAACTTGCTCCTGGAAGGGAAATTACAGAGATTACAGAAATTATTAAAATGGTTTAAAAACATTCTAGAAACATAACACATTGCAAGGTTAACTCAATTATCATTTCTCCTTATGTAACACACAAGGTGGACACTAAATTACAGATTAACAAGAGTACAGTTGGCATTAGAACAAAACAGACACTTTTAATCTATATGTAGATGGGTTGCAAGTTCTTCATCCCAGTTATGTCCCCCGGGGAATTTAGTTTCCAATTCTAATATCCATTTGGATTCTTTTTTCCTCAGAGCAAGTTCACGATTACCTCCCCTTCTGCCCACATTAACCTGTTCAATCACATAGTATCTCAATAGATCATTATTGGATTGATGTTGGCTTTGAAAATGTCTGGCAATGGGGTACTTGGGATCTTTATTGGTAATGGCCCTCAAATGCTCTTGAACCCTTTTCTTTGCAGTGCAAGACGTACTCCTGATGGAGCGAGATAGAAAACAAAATTTTGTTTAAACTCGCAAAGTCACATTTCCATAACATGAATAAAATTATTAATGATTTGTGATATGTCGTGCTAATACAACTTAGATTAAACTTTACACGTGGGGGGACTAACATGTGTGCTCATAAACGTGCATATTTGTTGCATCTTTTTGTTCGTGCAAAATAATAAAATAATTTATTGTTTTCGTTTTTGTCATTACTAACTGCTGCAAACTTAAAAGAAGCATGTGCTTGTTTTGCTTTTCCTTGTTTGTGTGATGTCATTTCTACTATTCTAGGTGCATATGGGTCTCATAGAAAAACGGAGACTGGTAAATATAAACGCTGCTTTATTTGTTTGCAATGGCTAGGTAACATTTTGATTAATCGGGTGGGTTAATTAATTAGTAAACCATGGGGTGGATACAGAATCTACTTTATTTCTTACATTAATACTTTTCTTGTGTTTGTTTTATACTAGAAAACATAAGTTGCCTGCTTTTGGGCCTAGTCATTTGAGCCGCAGCAAAAGAGCTGATCTATAATTCTGCAGAAAGTCACGAGACGCCCATTCTGAATTAAAACGATTATTGAAGCTGCATTCACAAAGCAAAAACTGATGAGCTGACATCATTCTGTCGGACATGGCCAAGGTCGAAAGTGAACATTTTGTCAGTCCTTAACTTGGCATCCGCGGAAGTTGTACTGAATGTCTATGGAAGCTGCGAGGATGACTTAATACAAAGTTGCAATCGCAGGAAGCTTCTGACTTCACGTGGAAGAGACAATGGTCTTTGTAAGACATGATTTTGTGGAACTTTTTGAGAATCGGGTGACATGTCACTTGTCACTCTCAGCCAATGGGACGTCGAGGATTTCTGAAAACTTTCCTTTGCTAGTTTAGTTAGCGTAGAAAGGTATAAAAAGTCATGCCCTTAGGGTTGGGCTGGCTGCTGCTTTCTGACTTTCCGATGAGGGTGATGTGCTGCTGGACTTTGCGTGGAGCACGTAAGAATCCTCAAAGAACTTTACTTTAATTTCTGTTTATTTAGCTCAGTTAGGGAAATAGGTTTTAGAAATGCTAAACTTTATATAATTTCTTTAAAATTGATTCAATTGCTTAAATTGTATTTTTCTCATATTTCTTACCATCATGCTTGCTTTATTGCAAATAAATTTCATTTATAAAACTTTCAACTTATATACCATAATTTAGAAAATAAAATCTTACTTTTGACAAACAAGCTGGTCTTGGTTATTCAGAAGTGTAGGTTACCATTAGCTAGATCACGTCACCTATGGTGGTCGTTTAAATGGTTGGGTTTCATTCTAATGACAATATTCTTTCTGCAAATGTATAAATATGTATATAGTTTATAGATAATGTATATATAGATTTATTCTGACCACCTGATTCAGTAGGCCCAAAATATATCTGGTTCATAAATGGGTCCATATTTAGTATAGAATTTTGTTTATAGATTATGAAGTTGGGTAGCGTTGTTTATGATATATTTTCTATAGCCCGCTGGATCAATTCTCTGGTAGCAGAAATTGATGGTTGCTAAGAGGTAACCAAGGTAATATGTTGGTTGCTAAGGGTTACGTCATGGTATGGAAATAGGATCGATGTTTTAACACATGTTAAGTTCGTTTTTCGTGCCTATCTGTAAGCTATACCGGTATAGATTGTGTGGCGAGAAATTAGTCACGCAAGCCATCTGTTCTGTTTGTAGTGATATCGCCGAATATCACAAGAGGTATCGCCGTGTACCATAGTGTTGTCGCCGAGCAGCACAGTTTTAGGGCTAGGTCTGAATCTTGTATAGTGAGGATTTTCTAAGAAATCAAAGCAGCATGAGAATAGGGACAAAGCGCCTTCCATAAAACTCACTGTGATGAGAGTATTAGTTATATCCGAGCTTGAGTGAAGGGTAAAATTAACGTCGGTGCATGATTATCTATAAACAAGTTAGAGTCCTGTACGGGTACATGTTTCATATCTATAAACAGGTGAGAGCCCTGTACGGATAACGTCGTTATTTTGCTAACGGTGCATGATTTCTATAAACAGGTGAGAGTCCTGTACGGATTTCGTGTGTGTTTGAATTTAGGGAATTTTCCGTGTAAAAGTGCGAGTTTGAATTGTATTTTATGTTCAAGTGGAACTCTTAGAACTTTCACTTCGCGGTGGGTTCAGAGCAAAGCGAGTTCATAATTATACGTGTTAGAAGGGTGGGGTAAGGTTACTCTACTGACAATTGAATATTATCCTTAGTGTGAATAGCGCCGTCTATTCCGAAGTGTGGATACTTGAATGTATGTAAACTATCCTAAATAGTGAAACGAACAGATGTTGTCTTTATAGTCATTGTTAAGAATTAATTTACACTGAAAAGTGTTCTTAAAATGGCGCTGTGAAAAGATTTTGTGAAGGAGGGGTAAGCGCCAGGAGTGAGAAACGAGAAACCGCAGCTGCTGTGTACGTCACAGAGCCGCGCTGGGATTGGGTGACCTACGTCACAAGCTGTATTCTGATTGGCTCTTGAGTCTCTGACGGCCTGTGAGCTGATTGGTCCTTCGGAAAATCTCCAAATTTATTGGTCGAGCTGAAAAGTGACGTAGCTCAACTGCCATTGGCCTGTTGGTGTGTTTCGCGCACGGATTGGTTGTTTTGCGGAACATCCCGGAAATATTTTACGAACGATTTTGTGAATTAAATTTAACTTTTAAAAATGAGTTATCATTTTAAACATGTTGAGAAAAAGACAACATTATTTCAGAAATTTAAGAAGTTATTTTCACCTGACAAGAAAATCGAAACGCGAGGTGGTAAACTACTTCATAAGTATAAAACACCTGCAGCGTACATGGAAGGTGAATACGGATATCATACTGTCTTATGGTTCGACAGTTGGAAACGCTATACTAAAAACGATGGTGTTTTAGCTTGGCCTGATGATGGTTCATTTAATGTAAGAGTTTTAAGAAACTTACGAGAGAAAATGAATGCTCTTGTTCCAAAACCGAGACCAACTCAATTTGAAGCTTTAGTTGAGTGGGAAGACGAGATGTATCAGTTACAAAGAGAAGCTAGTGGAATTAAAAGACCTTCTAAAAATCCATCATGGAAAAGAGAAACTCATGAAGATAGATTGCGAATGTGGAGACAGGGAAACATGAGTGAAGGATTGTATTTAATTCATGAAATGGTAATGGGTTCTCCTACAGGGAAATCTATGGAAAGTGAATCTGAGGATGCAGTTATGGAAGAAATATATACAACTGCTAGAAAGAAACAGCCTAATCAGCCTTTGAGACCTCCTAGATCATGGTCTACTCCGGTGGTTTCTACTGAAACTTCACCGAGTGCACCTCCAATTAGTGAAGCTCCTAAACTTTATCCAAATAATAGTGAAATCACTGAAACTCCTAGAAGATCAGAATTTGAGAATGCTCGAAATGAAGGTAGACATTTTACAATGACTCCAAGAGCAAGGGAACCTCCAAAAGATTATGCAAGAGAGACAAGAAATGTTGAGGATGTTGATTATAATGAATATTTAAGGTCTAAAGAAGAATTAATTAAAAGAATGACAAAAGGCATGGAAGCTATCACAGTTCCAGTAACAATAGGTCCTGTTCAGCCTGTATTTGATCAAAGAGATACAAACAAAAATGGATTAACTATTCCTTTAAATACAGAAACTCAAAAGGCTACTGAAAAATTTTATTCAGACTTAACTGAATTAAACACTTCTAGATCGAGAATGCCTGATTTAACCTTTAATGAAGATTTATCTCCAAAAACACCAATGGGTGCTATGTCAGATATAGGGAGTCCTGAAGTCAGGGTAACCACACCAAAACTTGATGTGGCCAAATTAAAAGCGAATATAGAAGAATTAATAATTGGAACAATTGGCCCAGATAGTTTAAATTACTATCGGGATGATGAACTACTATTCATTTGCAAAAGCATTCAGTGGAAAACAAAAAATAAATATGATCAATTAGAAGATCTAGCTGCAGAACTTGAAATCGATGTGAGTAAACAAAAGAATTTTGCAAAGCATTACAGATTAGACTTTTCAGAAAGTGACATTGAGAGTTTGAACTCAATGGGAAGAATAGTTCACATTAAAGATTTGATTGTCTATATCAAAAAGCTAGGAGAACTGAACAAATGGAGAGTGAAATGGACCAAAAGGAAGGAAGATGAAAGATTGGAAAAATTGTCAAAACAATTTCCAATGAGAGAAGTTGCAGGTGGAGGATATGTTCATGTCCCGTGGTCGAGACAGGACATTCTATTATTCACAAATGACTTTCCAAAATTGAGGGAGAAACCAGTTGAATGGTACAGGCAAGTCGATAGATTTATCAAAGTGTCAAAAGTTCTGTGGATTGATTTAGATGGATTTTTTGACATTGTAGTTCCATCTGATCTTTGGACAGAATGTAAAATATCTATTAGTTGGCCAAAAGCAGAACCTGAGCGAATTAAAGAAACAGGTGCCCCAAATCCACTTGTAATGGATTTCTATGAAAAAGTAATTGTTTGGATGAAAAACAAAATTCCACCCAAAGAAGTCGATTGGGTTAAAATAGAAAGAACAGAACAGGAAACAAAAGAATCAGTTCATTCTTTTTATGAAAGACTATTGTTAATCTTTAAACAATACAGTGGTTATGAAAAATTAGATGAAAAAGACATGAGTCATTTTATCTATAGATTTGTTTATGGACTAAAACCTGAAATTGGAGAAATGATCAGAACTAGTATTGTCGGATGGCAAGCACTATCTGTAGATGATATTCTAAGAAAAGCAAAATATTGTAGCGATGAATTAGAAGTAAAACAGAAGAAGCTGAAGGAGAAAGCCATGTGGGCTCAGGTAAAGGTGGCTGAGCAACAGATTGCCAGCATGGGAAATAAGAACACTAATTTTGTTCAAACTGGAAATACAAACCAGATACAAGGAAAGTTTAAAGGTAATAATTTCCCAAAGAAATTTAGCCCAAAGATAGAAGAGCTGAAACAAAGATTACCTTGTTTTAATTGTGGCGAAATTGGACATTGGAGGGACGAGTGTCCTCATCCTCCTAAAAACTTAAAGAATCCCTTATTGAATCCACAGATGCAGAATGATGTTAACCTGCAGCAACAGCTACAGATGCAACAGGGGTTAAATGAATTTAATATTCAGCGTCAGTTACAACAACAGCAACAACAACAGGTGAATAATCGTCAAGACCAGTTGCCACAACCACCTTTTCCGAATTGTGGGGGAGTTCAAAAATATAATCCAAACGTGGGATTTCAGGGATGTGAACAGGTAATAAAACCACAAAAACAGCAAAAGCAGCAAAGGGTTCAAATGCAAAATGCTTCACAACAATTTTTATTAACAGAAAGTCAAGACAGTGATTCTGACGATTATTGCTGACGGTGCCCGAGAGAGGAGGAAGAGTGTGTTGTTGGAGCCACTCTTGAGGTTGACCAGTCTGGTCCTTATGTAAACGGGAAAGTTAATGATGTAGACATCACTTTTCTAGTGGACACTGGTGCTACCCGTTCTACTGTTAGATCAGTGGAAATTGAAAACCTACCTCTCTCTGGGGATACCATCCAAGTTGTAGGAGTAAGTAATCAACAAATTAAAACAGACTTAACTGATCCAGTACCAGTTGAAATTGGAAATTACAGAGACAAACACAGATTTGTGGTTTGTAATAGTAGTCCAGTAAATCTATTAGGCAGAGACATCCTATGTAAAATGAATTGCAGAATATATTGTTCTCCTGAAGGAGTTGAGTTACAAACAATGGAGGAAGATGGTTTGTACAGAATGACAATGATGATGATGGAAGCAGAAGAAACAAAATTGTTTCCTGCATTTGAAGAAAAGGATTTACCTCAAGAGCTAAAGGAAACAGTGAAATCTGAAATATGGGATTTTACTGGGAATGAGATGGGTCTGATGAAAAACGTAGATCCTGTAAAAATTGCATTGAAACAAGGAATAGAATTTCCAAACACTCCACAGTATAAAATGAAAACAGAGACAATAGAAGGTATTACACCTATAATTGAAAAGTTAATCAAGCAAGGTGTATTAAAGGAAATGAAGAGTAGCTCTTGTAATTCACCAATTATGGGAGTTAAAAAGTCTAATGGAACATTTAGGATCGTACAAGATTTGAGAAAGGTTAATCAAATTGTCATTCCATGTTGTCCTGTGGTTCCAAATCCAGCAGTAATTCTATTTCAGATTCCACATGATGCTGAATGGTACACAGTTATTGACCTTTGCAATGCATTCTTTACTGTTCCCTTACACCCAGACAGTTATGAAATCTTTGCTTTCAGATTCCAAGGTAAGACCCTTGGATGGACAAGAATCCCTCAGGGCTATACAGAAAGTCCTTCAATCTTTAACGAACTGTTAAAAAGATCATTAGAAGATTTAGACTTACCAGGTAGGTCTACGTTGGTGCAGTATATTGACGATTTGCTAATAGCTGCAAAGACAAGAGAAAATTGTGTAACAGACACAATAATTCTGTTAAATCGCCTTGCAGAAGAAGGACATAAAGTGTCCCCAGCAAAACTACAGTTTTGCAAACAAGAAGTAAAATATCTTGGTCACAGAATTGCAAAAGGAAAAAGACAAGTAACAATAGAGAGAATAAAAATGATTCAAGCAATGTTACCGCCAAGAACACAAAGACAGGTCAGAATGTTCCTGGGAATGGTAGGTTACTGTCGACAATGGATAAGTGGATTTTCAGTAATTGCAAAACCACTACAAAGACTGACCAAATCAGATGTAAAAGATCCAATTATTCTCAATGATGCTGAGATGGAATCTTTTGAGAACCTGAAAAAGAGCTTATGCCAAGCTCCTGCTTTGGGTATGCCAAATTATGAGAAAGATTTTGAACTGTATTGCAGTGAGAGAGAAGGATGTGCATTATCTGTATTAATACAGAGACATGGAAATTTAAAGAAACCTATTGCATACTTCTCTGCGGTTCTTGATCCAATTGCAAAAGCATTACCAGGTTGTTTGAAAGCAGTTGCAGCTACAAGTATCAGCCTTGAACAAAGTGAAGGAATCATTATGGGATTTCCTGTGAAAGTTTTTGTGCCTCATTCAGTTGAAATATTACTGACAAGAGGTAAGACTCAACATTTAACAAGTAGCAGATTGACAAAGTATGAGAAAATCATACTGGGAGCAGATAATGTTTCAATTTCAAGATGTTTGAATCTGAATCCTTCTACATTACTGCCTGATTCTGAAATTGTTGATGACATTGAAACTGAACATGAATGTTTAGATGTCATGGAATTCTGCACAAAACCAAGAAAAGACATCAAAGACAGACCTTTGTCTGAATCGGATTTTGTCTACTTTGTAGATGGCTCATGCTTAAGATCCGAAGGAGGTGTCTTAAAAGCTTCATACTCAGTTTGTACAGTTGTAGATGTTGAAGAAGCATCATGTCTTGAAGGAGTTCGTTCAGCACAAGTGGCTGAATTAATTGCTTTAATTCGTGCATGTGAAATATCAAAAGATATTAGAGTTACCATCATTACTGATAGTCAGTATGGGTACGGAGTTGTGCATGATTATGGACAACTCTGGTCACAGAGAGGATACATGACATCAACAGGATCACCAATTAAAAATGCAGTTTTCATTAGAAGATTAATTGAAGCAATACAATTGCCAAAAGAAATTGCCATAGTCAAGTGTGCAGCGCACACTAGAGGAACTGATTATATTTCCAAGGGAAATGCCTTCGCAGACGAAACAGCAAAGTACTGCGCAAGGAAAAATTATTCATACAATCGGGAGAGGAGTAAAGAAACTGATTCAAATTCATTAATGCTAACAACTGTTGTAGAAACATGGCATGAGATTAGAGATTTACAAAACGAAGCAGATGATGAAGAAAAAGACCTATGGTTAAGATCAGATTGTAGACCACGTGAAGAAGATGGAGTGTGGGTTTACAAAGATGGCAGAATAGTCTTACCAAATTGCTTGATTGCTGACATGGCCAGATTATATCATGGTCCTGCACATCTAGGAAGAGATTCTATGGTCAGACTTTTTAGAGAAACATGGTTCAATACCAAATTTAGAACCATTGCAGAATCTTTTTGTCAAAGGTGTTTGTCATGCCAACAAATGAATCCAAACAGAAAATCAGTGGTGGGGACAGGAATAATTGGTCGAGAGGGTGGTCCCTTTACCAGGTTACAAATAGATTTCATTGAAATGCCCTTACACAACTGTTTGAAATATGTACTTGTAATTGTATGCTTATTCTCAAGATGGGTAGAGGCTTTCCCTACACGACATTGTGATTCAATTACAGTAGCAAAACTAATGCTCAGAGAAATCATCCCAAGGTACGGTTTTCCAGTCACTATTGAGAGTGATGGAGGAAGCCATTTTGATAACAAACTGTTGAAGTTAATTTGTGAAGCTTTGAGCATTGAGCAGAAAATACACTGTGCATACAGACCAGAGGCATCAGGTGTAGTTGAACAAATAAATGGAACTATCAAAAACAGAATTGGAAAAATGTGTCTAGAGACAGGTGTTAAGTGGACTGATGCTCTTCCACTTGTTTTGATGTCATTAAGAAGTACACCAGATAAAAAGACAGGTTTGAGTCCTCATGAAATTTTAATGGGAAGAGTTATGAGACAAGCTTTTGTACCTGTAGGTAAACTGTTGAGCATAAATGACAGTGCAATTTTGGATTACTGTAAAAGGTTATCTGATATGGTAACTTCTGTGTCTAATCAGGTGGGAACTGAAGCTCAATCAAATGAAAAAGTTTTGACTCATGATCTGAGACCTGGCGATTGGGTCAGAACGAAAGTACATCGGAGAAGGAATTGTCTATCTCCTAGATGGCAGAAACCTAGGCAGGTAATCTTGATCACTACTAATGCTGTAAAGTGCAGAGGATTGAAGCGCTGGATTCATCCAAGTCATACTATTCCAGTACCAACTCCTGAGAGTTCTGATGTTGAAAGTGATACCACAGATGATTCTGATTCCGAAGCAGAAGACAGAACAGAAGGTGAAGTAATTCCAGATTCTGAAGATCGACAAGAAAGTCGACATCTGGAAACTGTGCCAGTGAATGGAAATCTGACAAGAAAAGACTTAGAAATAATTGAAATAGATTCTGAAGGTGAAGAGAATCTGTTAAAAGGAAAGATAACTGAGGATTCGGTTGTCTCTATTGAAGACAAAGAAGCTGAACCAAAAGAAGTTTCAGACCAGGAGAGTATCGAAAGGCAGAGAACAAGCTCTGAAGTAAGGAACAAAAATCCGAAATCTGGGAAGCTAGAGGTAATTGAAGAAGAAGAGGAGAACGAATTACCGAGTACCAGTGATGGAAGACAAAGTGAAGTTCCTGAAGGAGTGAAATTGCCGAATAGAGAAGTTCCTGAGTCAATTGAAATTTCAGACTACGAAACTGAAGAAAGTGACGTGGAAGGTAGAAGTGAAAACGGAAAGAAAAGAACTTGGAAGTCAGAATCAAATAATTCTGAACCAAAGAAGAAGTATGTGAGAAAAGCAGACTACTGGCCTGGTGGAAGATTGAGAGTCAGATTGATCAAAAAGCCAATAGAACAAGTTGAAGAAATAAGTAGTCAAAAGAGTCCAGGAAAAGAAGTTGGAGTTGGAAGAAAAATTGAAGTGATATCGAGAAAAGGGAAGAGAATAATTAGACCAAACCAGAAATACAAGTCTCCTGAGTGGACTTACTTAGTAATTCCACCTGTTATTGACATATATGATAGTAGTGAAGAAGAAAACGAAATCCAAGAAATTAGTGACAATGATTGAAGTACAAAATTATTAATTTGGCAAAAGGCTGAAGAAAATCTGTTAGTTGACACAAGGTCGAAGAAAAACTGTTTAATTAAAGAAAACTTATGTATGACATAAGGTCGAAGAAATCTTGTTTAGGATTATAAAAGAAAAATATATTTTAAAAGGGGGGTGTATATAAATTTTAAAATTTATTTTTATTTTTTGAGGCTAAAACTAACCTAAAAATGCCATATGTTAAGGAGAACACTTCAAAATGTTCTGTTTTTAAAAGATGCTGTAAGATGACTCTGGTGTGTCTGCTCATTTTAGTTCTGCTCTGGTTGGTACTAGCTGTGATTATCCCTTTAGAAATGAATAGAGAATTACACAAAGTTAACATAACAAGCAAAGCTCTGGTTAGCCAAACTAAACATAGTGCATCTGCAAAAGTTATTGATCATCAGCCTAACATTCATCAAGATAAATCAATAGGTGATTTTTCAAGCAATACATTCACAAAGCTATTGAGTGAATATGTAAAGGTAATGGATGCAAAGGACTGCTATGTCTGTGTTAAGTTACCTGCTTCTGTTTCTGAGGGAGTAACATATAATATGCTTCCTCTCACTTATGCTGTTACATGTAGTGTATTAACTAGTTTATTTTATCAAACTGGTCGTTTAGAATATTACTATTCAAATTATGATGAGATTTTTGCTAATGTTAAGATTGATAATGCTTTAAATAAGCATAAGAAAGCAAAACAATTGAGAGAATATTTCCTTGTTACTAACGAACTCACTTACGAGTATGCTTATAAGAATAATCTAACATGTAAATTAAGTGCTGAAGGAAAGAAATTTTTGAATATGGTTGAGGAGAGAAGAGCAATTTATAAGAGAAATGAATTAGTCAAACAGACTAAGTCATCCTTCTGGCAAAAAGAGGATGAGAAATTAAATGGCAAAATGCTTGAAAATATTGCAATTCACATAGACAAACCTGTTAGTGGAAAGCTTTGCATTAGAAGAGATAATACACTTTTTGATAATTATTTTGTAGGTGCAAGTAACTGTGAAGATACTTATCAGATTATGGGAGGTTGGGGATTTAAAGGTGGAAAAGATCCTATCTTCCCTGGAATTTATTTTGTTTGTGGTGACAAAGCTTACTATAACCTTCCAGACCATTGGTATGGAACTTGTTATGTGGGAATTGTTTTTCCTAAAGTGTTTCATGTTGACAGAGATTCAGAAGGATTGTTTAAAATTCATAATTATGTAAATAGAGCTAAAAGAGAAACTTTTACTGAAGTTCTGGGAGATATTTTTCAAGCTGTAATACCTTTTGTTGGTATAACCCTAAATGCAGGGAGAATCAGAAAATTGTCCACTATAGTTGATAGATTATCAACTGACACTGCTGATGGGTTTCAATTAGTGAATGTTGAAGTTATTGCAATTAGATCCATGGTAATTCAAGATCGTCTTGCTTTAGACATACTTCTAGCAAAAGAGGGAGGAGTCTGTGGCATTTTACATGTCCAACATTGCTGTACATATATACCGGATGAAAGTAAGAATATCGAAATGTATATTAAGAATATTACACAAATGCATTCAGAGATAATTCCTTTAGAAGAAGAAGATTTTACAGGGAAACTTTCAAAAAGGTTTCAAGCAATTAAAAACTGGTTTCATAATATCGGAAGTTCAATTCTTGGCAAGATTCTGGCACCTTTGATTATAATAGTATTCATTTTTATTTTGACTAAAGTAGGTTGTTTGTTACATAAAAGAAAGAAACAGTTGAGAGAAAAGAAGAGAATCTATAAACTCAGAAAAGAAGAGGAAAGGGAGATCGAGTTACAGGAGTTACATAGAGAGCGTCATGTTAATTGCAAAGATTATGCTGAAACAGACTTTTAGATTTTCTAATACAAATGAATTTGAATCGATTTCTTAAAAATTTTAATTTACCAAAATTTTGAGTGCTGGTGTGGTGATTTGTTAATCACCAGATGAGGGAGTTGATGGAGCGAGATAGAAAACAAAATTTTGTTTAAACTCGCAAAGTCACATTTCCATAACATGAATAAAATTATTAATGATTTGTGATATGTCGTGCTAATACAACTTAGATTAAACTTTACACGTGGGGGGACTAACATGTGTGCTCATAAACGTGCATATTTGTTGCATCTTTTTGTTCGTGCAAAATAATAAAATAATTTATTGTTTTCGTTTTTGTCATTACTAACTGCTGCAAACTTAAAAGAAGCATGTGCTTGTTTTGCTTTTCCTTGTTTGTGTGATGTCATTTCTACTATTCTAGGTGCATATGGGTCTCATAGAAAAACGGAGACTGGTAAATATAAACGCTGCTTTATTTGTTTGCAATGGCTAGGTAACATTTTGATTAATCGGGTGGGTTAATTAATTAGTAAACCATGGGGTGGATACAGAATCTACTTTATTTCTTACATTAATACTTTTCTTGTGTTTGTTTTATACTAGAAAACATAAGTTGCCTGCTTTTGGGCCTAGTCATTTGAGCCGCAGCAAAAGAGCTGATCTATAATTCTGCAGAAAGTCACGAGACGCCCATTCTGAATTAAAACGATTATTGAAGCTGCATTCACAAAGCAAAAACTGATGAGCTGACATCATTCTGTCGGACATGGCCAAGGTCGAAAGTGAACATTTTGTCAGTCCTTAACTTGGCATCCGCGGAAGTTGTACTGAATGTCTATGGAAGCTGCGAGGATGACTTAATACAAAGTTGCAATCGCAGGAAGCTTCTGACTTCACGTGGAAGAGACAATGGTCTTTGTAAGACATGATTTTGTGGAACTTTTTGAGAATCGGGTGACATGTCACTTGTCACTCTCAGCCAATGGGACGTCGAGGATTTCTGAAAACTTTCCTTTGCTAGTTTAGTTAGCGTAGAAAGGTATAAAAAGTCATGCCCTTAGGGTTGGGCTGGCTGCTGCTTTCTGACTTTCCGATGAGGGTGATGTGCTGCTGGACTTTGCGTGGAGCACGTAAGAATCCTCAAAGAACTTTACTTTAATTTCTGTTTATTTAGCTCAGTTAGGGAAATAGGTTTTAGAAATGCTAAACTTTATATAATTTCTTTAAAATTGATTCAATTGCTTAAATTGTATTTTTCTCATATTTCTTACCATCATGCTTGCTTTATTGCAAATAAATTTCATTTATAAAACTTTCAACTTATATACCATAATTTAGAAAATAAAATCTTACTTTTGACAAACAAGCTGGTCTTGGTTATTCAGAAGTGTAGGTTACCATTAGCTAGATCACGTCACCTATGGTGGTCGTTTAAATGGTTGGGTTTCATTCTAATGACAATATTCTTTCTGCAAATGTATAAATATGTATATAGTTTATAGATAATGTATATATAGATTTATTCTGACCACCTGATTCAGTAGGCCCAAAATATATCTGGTTCATAAATGGGTCCATATTTAGTATAGAATTTTGTTTATAGATTATGAAGTTGGGTAGCGTTGTTTATGATATATTTTCTATAGCCCGCTGGATCACTCCCCACATACTTTTTATGACACGGGCATTCCAAAACATAAATCACATAGGTAGAGCTGCAAGTTAAAAATTGTTTGATTTGCCATCTTTTGTCATTGCCTGGTATTGCAAGATCTTTAACCATGACACTTCTACGGCACGCCGTACAATGGCCACAGGGAAAAAATCCCTGAAGTCCTTGAATGTGTTGGCTCTTTTTATCACTGATATCTCCTTTAACCAACATATCTCTCAAGTTACGCCCTCTTCTGTATGTTATACGGGGCCTATTAGTGAGTTTGGGACCTATGATGGTGTCTGCTTTAAGGATTTTCCAATTGTCAGCCATGATTTTTTGAACCTTATTGGATTTCTGATTAAATGTAGTGATGATTCTGGGGGATTCTAGATTGTCACTAGGTTTCTGCTTTGACACTAAAGTGTCTGGTCTCAGGACTGCCATTGCTTTGGTGACTGCCTTAGTGAGTACCCATTCAGGATAACCCCTTTCTCTAAAACGGCTGATGGTGTTGTTTTTTTCTTTTTCATAATCCTCCTCTCTTGTGCAATTTCTTTTAGCCCTGAGCAATTCCCCGTACGGAATACTCCATTTCAAGGGATCAGGGTGGGCACTGAGGGCATGTAGGAGGCTATTGCCTGATGTTTCCTTTCTATGTAACTTAGAAATCAATTTGCCTTCATGGACCTCAATACTGGTGTCCAAGAATTCAACCCGACTTCTATTGATGTTATAAGTGAGTTGGATGTTATAGCTATTTTGATTAAGTTTGGCAATAAAATTCACCGCTTCTGTTTCAGTACCTTGCCAGATGACAAAAAGGTCATCAATATATCTAATCCACGTGTGGACTTTCCCAAAATCTTCCTTAAGGTCTTCATTTCTCATAATTTCTTCCTCCCACTTGCCCAAAAAGAGATTGGCAAAGTTGGGAGAAAAGGCTGAACCCATAGCTGCGCCGCGGATTTGTTTGAATAGAACTCCATCAAACATGAATATGTTATTCCGCAGGCATAATTTCATCATCTCGATGATCATAACAGTATGGTTGGTAAATCCTAGTTCTCTACTCTTCAAAAAGTGATAGCATGCTTCCATGCCTTGGGTATGGTCAATGATAGTGTATAATGCACTGACATCCATGGTTATTAGTATGGAACCCTCTGTCCACACAATGGTGTCTATTTTGCGTAAAAAATCTGTAGTGTCCTTTATGTAAGAAGGAAGTTGGATGACATAATCTCGAAGGAAGTGATCAATGTATACTGAAAGATTTTCATTGACACTTCCTATGGAGGATATGATCGGTCTCCCTGGCGGTTCCAAGAGGTTTTTATGGATCTTGGGGAGTAAATAGAAAATGGGTAGTTTGGGGTAATCACGTTTGAGAAAACAGAATTCATGCCAAGAGAGGAGCCCCTCTATTTGCCAGTCATGAAGTCTGTTCCAAGTTTCCTCAATGCTCTGGTGATATTCATTAGAGTTTGACTTGGTGTAAAAAATATCACCATCAAGTTGTCGTAGGGCTTCCTTAATGTATAGGTCCCTGCCCCATAAAACAATATTACCCCCTTTATCTGAAGGTCTTAACACAATAGACTCGTCATTTGCTAGGGAAAATATAAAGTCTTGTTCTTGTTTTGATCAAAACAAGAACAAGACTTTATATTTTCCCTAGCAAATGACGAGTCTATTGTGTTAAGACCTTCAGATAAAGGGGGTAATATTGTGATATTTTTTACACCAAGTCAAACTCTAATGAATATCACCAGAGCATTGAGGAAACTTGGAACAGACTTCATGACTGGCAAATAGAGGGGCTCCTCTCTTGGCATGAATTCTGTTTTCTCAAACGTGATTACCCCAAACTACCCATTTTCTATTTACTCCCCAAGATCCATAAAAACCTCTTGGAACCGCCAGGGAGACCGATCATATCCTCCATAGGAAGTGTCAATGAAAATCTTTCAGTATACATTGATCACTTCCTTCGAGATTATGTCATCCAACTTCCTTCTTACATAAAGGACACTACAGATTTTTTACGCAAAATAGACACCATTGTGTGGACAGAGGGTTCCATACTAATAACCATGGATGTCAGTGCATTATACACTATCATTGACCATACCCAAGGCATGGAAGCATGCTATCACTTTTTGAAGAGTAGAGAACTAGGATTTACCAACCATACTGTTATGATCATCGAGATGATGAAATTATGCCTGCGGAATAACATATTCATGTTTGATGGAGTTCTATTCAAACAAATCCGCGGCGCAGCTATGGGTTCAGCCTTTTCTCCCAACTTTGCCAATCTCTTTTTGGGCAAGTGGGAGGAAGAAATTATGAGAAATGAAGACCTTAAGGAAGATTTTGGGAAAGTCCACACGTGGATTAGATATATTGATGACCTTTTTGTCATCTGGCAAGGTACTGAAACAGAAGCGGTGAATTTTATTGCCAAACTTAATCAAAATAGCTATAACATCCAACTCACTTATAACATCAATAGAAGTCGGGTTGAATTCTTGGACACCAGTATTGAGGTCCATGAAGGCAAATTGATTTCTAAGTTACATAGAAAGGAAACATCAGGCAATAGCCTCCTACATGCCCTCAGTGCCCACCCTGATCCCTTGAAATGGAGTATTCCGTACGGGGAATTGCTCAGGGCTAAAAGAAATTGCACAAGAGAGGAGGATTATGAAAAAGAAAAAAACAACACCATCAGCCGTTTTAGAGAAAGGGGTTATCCTGAATGGGTACTCACTAAGGCAGTCACCAAAGCAATGGCAGTCCTGAGACCAGACACTTTAGTGTCAAAGCAGAAACCTAGTGACAATCTAGAATCCCCCAGAATCATCACTACATTTAATCAGAAATCCAATAAGGTTCAAAAAATCATGGCTGACAATTGGAAAATCCTTAAAGCAGACACCATCATAGGTCCCAAACTCACTAATAGGCCCCGTATAACATACAGAAGAGGGCGTAACTTGAGAGATATGTTGGTTAAAGGAGATATCAGTGATAAAAAGAGCCAACACATTCAAGGACTTCAGGGATTTTTTCCCTGTGGCCATTGTACGGCGTGCCGTAGAAGTGTCATGGTTAAAGATCTTGCAATACCAGGCAATGACAAAAGATGGCAAATCAAACAATTTTTAACTTGCAGCTCTACCTATGTGATTTATGTTTTGGAATGCCCGTGTCATAAAAAGTATGTGGGGAGTACGTCTTGCACTGCAAAGAAAAGGGTTCAAGAGCATTTGAGGGCCATTACCAATAAAGATCCCAAGTACCCCATTGCCAGACATTTTCAAAGCCAACATCAATCCAATAATGATCTATTGAGATACTATGTGATTGAACAGGTTAATGTGGGCAGAAGGGGAGGTAATCGTGAACTTGCTCTGAGGAAAAAAGAATCCAAATGGATATTAGAATTGGAAACTAAATTCCCCGGGGGACATAACTGGGATGAAGAACTTGCAACCCATCTACATATAGATTAAAAGTGTCTGTTTTGTTCTAATGCCAACTGTACTCTTGTTAATCTGTAATTTAGTGTCCACCTTGTGTGTTACATAAGGAGAAATGATAATTGAGTTAACCTTGCAATGTGTTATGTTTCTAGAATGTTTTTAAACCATTTTAATAATTTCTGTAATCTCTGTAATTTCCCTTCCAGGAGCAAGTTGAGGGACGTCACTTATTAATTGAGCACTGCACTGACCCCCCAAGGCTCCCATCTTATGAAGAGAAACACTTTACCACGTTAAGATAAGATACTCACCTTCACTTTTTTTGATAATGATCTATTGGGACTCAAAAAAAACTTTTCTTGTATTGCACCCTGCACTCTATTTTCTGTGTAGGAACAATCTGTGACAGACCTAGAATTTTTACTTTTACTTTAAACTTTTTTGTAGAGACTGGTTTTTTCACCCTAAGACTGATTATGGGTGGGTCATCGCTGTCGGGCACTAGACCGAGTAAATAATTTTGAATTCTCCGTGGGAATTTGTACCAAGAAAAAGCATTGTTACATGTACTCTCATCCCGGTTTCCCACCTGTGTTTTCCTTATTTAAATTTACTGGATTACTGGTTGGTCCATTCCTTACGTGGAAGTGATCGTGATACCCTGTTCCAAAATGGCGGACATATACGAGCAATGATGTTTACTGTTCATTAATTTTTACATTCACTGCCTAAATTAACTGTGGTTTTCTTTTCATTTTACTTATGTTTAGAGATTATGACCAATAGACCAGCCTGTCTACATAGGTACATACAGTTTCCATGTACTATACTGTGTTTACAATGAGACACACGGAGGTATTGACATTTATTAATGGCCGCCGTTGTAACATGACGTGTATGTACTTCTTTTATGTTTACTATTACCTATTAGGAAGTCTGTACTTAAATGTGTTCCTCACGAATTGAGGTTAACGTGTGAGCAAGGCACTTCGGTGTTGAAACGCGTAGCGTTATTTTGGAAAATAAACGCAACTAGCTGTACGTCTTCTGAGTGCGTGTGGTGCTTAATCTGCAAAACTTGGCTAAAATATATATATATATATATATATATATATATATATATATATATATATTCACTAAAAGATAATAGGTTTCAGGGACATTATAGTTAGTTGAACATTTGACATCACTCATCATCATCCAGTAAAATGTGTGTTTCTGTTTCTGTTTTATATATATATATATATATATATATATATATATATATATATATTCACTGAAAAAACCATAGGTTTGACACCAGTTATAGTTAGCTGGAAATTTTACTAACATAAAACCATTGACATTCCCACGTTATAGTTAGTTGGACTCACTATAACTTGCGCGCCTGCAATGCACTGCTGATGACATCACATATTACATCACTCATGACATGGTCAGTGACATCACTCATGACATCACTGATGACCCCATCCAGTGAATGTGTGTCTTTCTGAAAAATAAATATGTTTTATATATGTATATGTAAAGGTCGATTGGAAGAATAAATGTTTAAATAAGTGTCTTAATGGATGTTTTTTTTTTTTATTGATTGGTTAACTGGCTTATTAAGTGTATCTTAGTGAATACATATATTAGCGAGTATTGTTTAAATATTTAAATGTTTGTATCAGTGTTTCACTTTGTGTATAAGTGGCTGCATGGGTTGGTGAGTAGCTACATGTGTGTGTATATGGGTTATTAGATGTTTTTTTTAGTATCAGTATGAGTGTCTGTATGGTTTGGTGGGGGTGTTACTTAGCACATAGATGCATCAATGACTGACTCACTGTTTGTATGTGTTTTGAAGACAGCATATGTGCAGGACTGTATGGGTGGATGAGTGTGTATGTGTGTGTTAGTGAGTGAATGACTGTCTCACTAGTGTCTTTATCAGTAACTACATATGTTTTAATCTAGTTTATGTGAGTATTGATGTATATAAGTGAGTATATGTGAGAGTGAGAGATTGAAAAAGTTCTTGTTTAAATAAGTATGTTTCTATAAGTGATTGTTTAAGAGAGTAAACATGTGTACGTTTCCTTAGAAGTAAGGTGGTAGTGTGTGTATAGCTGTGTATGCAAATAAATGGATGTTCAATAGTTTATTTGCATGTGTGATTATGTTTGTGAGTAACTTTTGGATGACTGTTGGTGTGTAACAGGATGTATAGGTGTTTCACTACATATGATGAGTGAATATATGTATGAGTGACTATATAGAACTGTTGGGGAATGAGTGGACGTGTATATAGATGGTGGTATTACTGAATTGGTTGTTGTAACTGGTATGGGTATCTCTATTTTTTTGAAAATATTAGTTTCTGTTTTAGAATATGTGTTTCAAGGGATACATTACACTGAAAGGAGGTCTGTCACTCTGTCACAAGGATGGTGTCATCAGTGATGTCATGAGTGATGTCACTGACCATGTCATGAGTGATGTAATATGTGACGTCATCAGCAGTGCATTGCAGGCGCGCAAGTTATAGTGAGTCCAACTAACTATAACGTGGGAATTTCAATGGTTTTATGTTAGTAACATTTCCAGCTAACTATAACTGGTGTCAAACCTATGGTTTTTTTCAGTGAATTTCATAGGTTTTTTAAATGCTAATTCCTAACTATAACTGGTGTGAACCTATGGTTTTTTCAGTGAATTTCATAGGTTTTTTAAATGCTAATTCCTAACTATATAAGGCCTGAAACCTATGTTTTTTTCAGTGAATTTCAAAGTTTTTTTTAATGCTAATTCCTTACTATATAAGACCTGAAAGCCCACCAGGAATCTCCAGTATGCGCCAGGGGACTGCATTGCAGAGAGGTGTAATGAAGCCACACCCCTTTTTACACCTCTCTGCAACACAGCCCCCGTGCATGTTTGAAGAGGGGGAACTAATTCCCCTTGCATACTGGGGGCCCATGGGGGCCAACTAGCCCACCTGGAACCTCCAGTGTGTGCCAGGGGGCTGCATTGCAGAGGTGTAATGAGGCTATGCCCCTTGTTACACCTCTCTGCAACGCAGCCCCCTGCCGCGTTTGCAAAGGGGGAACTATTTCCCCTTGCATACTGGGGGTCCCTGGGGGTCAACTAGCCCACCAGGAGCCTCCAGTATGCGGCAGGGGGCTGCATTGCAGAGAGGTGTAATGAGGCCACACCCTTTTTTACACCTCTCTGCAACGTAGCCCCCGTGCATGTTTGAAGAGGGGGAACTAATTCCCCTTGCATACTAGGGGTCCCTGGGGGCCAACTAGCCCACCTGGAACCTCCAGTATGCACCAGGGGGCTGCATTGCACAGAGGTGTAATGAGGCTATGCCCCTTCTTACACCTCTCTGCAACGCAGGCCACTGGCGCGTTTGCAGAGGGGGGACTAATTCCCCTTGCATGCTGAGGGTCCCTGGGTCATATCTGCCCAAACACCGATATTCCGAACGATTGAAAATGACTTTTCTTGAGAAACATTTGGATTTGGATTATCATGTCCTATACTTTGGAATTTTTGAAAGACTGACTTTGAGGATGCTATAAATTACTCAAGTCTGCCCGAATTGTGTGGGTAAAATTGATACCTAGTCACTTTGAATAAGAATGTACTTACGTCTCGTCTAACATTTGGAAGAAATATCTAGTTATATGACAACAGGATACCGACATAACTTGAAGGAAATAAGAACGCCCTGAAGAAGTTCTGTTGTACAGAACGAAACGTTTCGGCTGGCTGTGGTACATAAACTTAAGGAAAATAAAAGCATTTGAATATACACCAAGATTTAGCGCTTCAATAAGGACTCTAAGTGATATGATTTGATTGGACTTATTGTGCAACTGGTGCTGTGCCAAACTTTGGAATATTCTCCACTACTCTCTACTACTTACTCTCTCCTACTCCACTACTCTCAAATACTCACTCTCTACTACTCATTCTCTACTACTCTACTACTCTCTACTACTCTCGCTCTACTACTCACTCCCTACTACTCAAATCTACTACTCTCTACTACTCACTCTCTACTACTCTCTCTCTACTACTCACTCTTTACTACTCACTCTCTACTACTCTCTACTACTCACTCTCTACTTCTCACTCTCTACTACTCTCTACTACTCACTCTCTACTACTCTCTCTCTACTACTCTCTCTCTACTACTCACTCTACTACTCACTCTCTACTACTCTCTACTACTCACTCTCTACTACTCTCTCTCTACTACTCACTCTACTACTCACTCTCTACTACTCTCTACTATTCTCTCTCTCACTCTCTACTACTCTCTACTACTCACTCTCTACTACTCACTCTCTACTACTCTCTACTACTCACTCTTTACTACTCTCTACTACTCACTCTCTACTGCTCTCTACTACTCACTCTACTACTTACTCTCTACTACTCTCTACTACTCACTCTCTACTACTCACTCTCTACTACTCGCTCTCTACTACTCTCTACTACTCACTCTACTATTCACTCTACTACTCTCTACTACTCACTCTCTGCTACTCTCTCTACTGCTCTCTACTACTCTCTACTACTCACTCTCTACTCTCTATTACTCACTCTCTACTCTCTACCTCTCTACCTCTCTCTACTTCTCTCTCTACTAGTCTCTACCTCTCTACCGCTACCTCTCTACCTCTACCTCTCTACCTCTACACCTCTACCTCTCTACCTCTCTCTACACGCACACATATACACATATATATATATGCATATATATGCATATGAATTTATATATATGTATGTGTATGTATATACATACATATATAAACATATACAATCTGTATATCTATATAAATACAAATATAAATGCATGCATACATATACATATATGCATACAGATGCATGTTATTTACACGAAAGTTAAAAAAACACTAATAAAAGCAAAGCTAAAAAGCCACCTCATTACAAACAGAATGGCTTTAACTTAAACGAGGGCGTTATCTATTGCATTTTCAATGCTTGTTAACTTTGGTTCCATCAAGAAGGCATTCAGATGTGTCACACATTTGCAATACATTCTGAATGTTAGCACTCTAGTTGCTCATTAGATCACTGTAGTAAAGCTACTGCTCACCAGGGAAGTCTGCTGCTGGTATTCAAAGTGCATGTTTCAGTCTGCATGTCAGAATTTCTTTAATGAAATTGAAGAGGATTTGAGAAGTCACTCAAAATGTGCCCTAATTTTTCTTTCTGCAGCACTAATCATACTTTCTATGGCAAACTATACCCCCTCATTTTGTTCCTTTTTAAATTAAATGTTTTAAGAGTTACCACTTTATTCCAATCAAGATGGCTTCAGGTGTGCCATACCTTTGTAATAAGTAGGACTGTTAGCGCTCTAGTTGTTCTTTAGAACACTCTGGGACATTCTGTCATTGGGCTATACTTGGGCTACATCTGGGTGATATTTGGGCTACATTTGGGCTCTTTTGTCTCTGGTGGCCATCTTGGGAGACTGCTTGTCAGAATTTTTTAATGAAATAGAAGAGGATTTGAGAAGTCACTCAAAATGTGCCCTAATTTTTCTTTTTGCAGCACTAATAATACTTTCTATGGCATAATATACTCCCTCATTTTGTTCCTTTTTAAATTAAATGTTTTAAGAGTTACCACTTTATTCCCATCACGATGGCTTCAGGTGTGCTATACCTTTGTAATAAGTAGGACTGTTAGCGCTCTAGTTGTTCTTTAGAACACTCTAGGAGGCTGCAGTAGAACACAAAGGAATCAACTGACAGTCTCTGTCCTTGTTGGATGTACATGTTTTACTGAGAATGTCAGACTTCATTCTCACATGACTGAGAAAGATAATGTGAATTTACAGAAAATATGCTTTCAGTTTAGCTTATAGATCCCCTTCCAAACCACTGTGGGAAAATCATGAGATATTAGTTTTCTTTCAAACATGATTCATGATATCACAGCAGAAGGCTTTTTCACATGGTAAAATCACCTTAGAATACACCACAATTCCTAAAATGAGTATGGTACCATCAACAAATGATTTATAATGTAACTAAAGTCCTAAAACCCTCTATTAACTACAATGCTTTTTAATGAGGTGCTATCATGTATATTGGTCCCAAGATGGCTGCCAACACTTCTTGGATGAAGTGCTGACAGCCAATCAGATCAGATGTGTGGTTAGGCTCCGCCCAGATATATATATTTTTTTAACCTAAATTACTCAAAATCCACTGGAGCACATATCTTGAGACATAGCAAAGGCACATCGGGCTACCAGTCCCTACAATTTTGCCAAGTTTTGTGGAAATCCATTCAGCCGTTCGGGCTAAAAGTGAGTCCAACCGCCCTATGGAAATTAACATGGGGAAAACACGTTTTGGGACCCCCTTTTATCTCGGACCCCGCTTGACGAATCCCCCCCAAACTTTCAAGGAAGGGGCAGAGCGGAGCGGGCCATCTTCTTTGAGAAATTTGCGAAGATTCGTCCACCGGCGCCAAAGTTATTCCCAATAGAATGTTGCGGATTTCCTATGGAAATCAATCCTAACTATAACTACCTACTGGCGACCGCCAGTAGGTAATATATATATGTATATATATACCAAGGAGTATTGAAGAATGAATACATTTAGAAGTGCCTAAAGGAATTATTTTGTAGGTGCGTGACTGACTGTATAAATGAGTGATTGAACATGTCTTACTGAATGCATGGGTTAGTGACTAAACTGTGTGAAAGTCTGTATTAGTCTCTCCATTGTTGTGTAAGCAACTGCATGGGTTGCTGAATAGCTACATGAGTGTCTCTATAGGTTATTGATTTGTTGCCTGAGTATCTGTATGGGTCCCTGAGTGTCTATGTGGGTGGGTGTATGAGCCTGTGCATAGATGTCTGAGTGAGTGATTCAGTGGTTGTATGGATTAACCCCTCCCATGCTATTGAGCGGGCGGGGCCGTGACGGAACCGTTCCATCACAAGCACAGCTCACCCGAGGGGGTTGACGGAGCGGTTCCGTCACTAGCGCAGGAGCGACGCGCGCCCCGTCCCTTAGCACTGCGGCGGAATAGCCGCCGCAGTGAAAGAGTTAAAAAGTGCATCTGGAGAGGGCTGAATGGGTGAGTTAGTGTGTCTATGGGTATGTTGGTGAGTGAATAAATGTCTCAGTGGTATATCTGTGACTAACTACATATGTTTTAAGCCACTATATGTGAGTATACGTGAGACTAAGTTATTTCAAGAGTGGGTGTATAAATAAGTGTCTGCTTCTATCAGTGATTTTATAACACAGTAAATATGTGTTAGTATCTGTGTAAATAAGTGATGTGGTATGTCTAAAAATAACAAAGTTGGTGTGTATAACTGAATACATGATTAAATGAGTATGTGATTGATTCTTTGCATTACTCACTAGGTGTGTGAGTAACTCTATGGATGAGTGGCTGTGTGTGACTGCATGTATAGATGTATGAGTGTATATTATAGTCCTGTATTGATGAGTAACTACATGTATAAGTGACTGGATGTGTGTGTAGACCTAGGAAATAATCAGTGCTATGTAGTATATGGCATTCTTCTGTGTATGGTTTCAAAAATAATAGTCAGCATTTTAGAATGGGTGTATCAAAGTTTATATTAGAGCATCAGTATGTGCATCAGATTGTCATGTGGATTATTGGAGAAGTGTGGCTCAATGGTTAGAGCGGCAGACCCTGATGCAGAGGTCTGGCCCGGGACCAGGGTTCAATTCCTGCCTCGGCAGGTCTTGGGCTCAATTTCCACAGACCTGATAATTCTCGCCTCGGTGTCTATTCTAATCATGGATCCTACTCTACATGGCATTCATCTTACCTATCTATAAGGTTTAGCAAATCTCTTGCACTACAGATGAAATGAAATGTGTTCCTTGATCACTTGAAAGGGCATGTGGAATTCCAGGCCTCAGAATAAAGTCCCTAAGTAGGGGATTTTCAACTGTTATGAAATCTGCTCTTGCATGGAGGTGAAGTTTAGCCCCTAAAACATGCAGACAATAACACGAACATTTGTAGGTGTCCAAATGGGCTCCAAGGAGGAGCTTGATCAGCACCATTTCCAGTATTATGGCACTAACAAGCCACTCAAGAATAGCAGTGATTTTGAGCGGTAGAGGAAAAGAGGGGTGCATACCAGTGAGTTGCTGCGGCTTGTGCAATGCTGTCCTTAATGACAGCGAGGGCTCTGCCTCGGGTCCACTCATCATGAGGATATTGGTGGACAGTGCCCCTGACTTCAGTGAGTTGTTGGGGTACATCAATGCATTCAATAATTTCTCCCCAGCAGATGTTAGGAATCCCCTTTGCAGCCAAAGTAGCCCAAATTCATGTGCCACTACAATTGCATACTTAGATGGGCAGTGGCACCAGCAGAGTAGAGACATGGTGGAAGCCCAGCAGTGACTGGGGCCAGTGCTTCAGAATTATAGGCTACATGCTTCTTCTGATTGGACCAGCACCCCAAGACCAAACACATTATGCTCATGACAATATAGAGTAAACTGTTTAGCATAATCTAGAAGTGCCAAAGCCGGTGTAGAAGTCAGTGCACAATTTCGGACTCTGTAGATCACTGCAAGGATTCAGGATTCAAGAGTATTATTTCTGCCATAGTCTTGCAGGGGCTTTGACATAGTGACATAGCCCAGGATCCATTGTTTATAGTACTCAGCCATACCTGTTAAGGCTAGTACCCTGGAGAGGGTCACAGGATGGGGTAACTTATGAATGGCTACGATGCAACTGGGAATGGTGGTGTTTGCCAGTTGAGACGTCATGGCCATGAAACTTCCCTCATAGGGGGCAATACTGCAATTTCTCCTTTGAAGTTTTATTCCCCTTTCTAGCCAATTCATTGAGAAAATACAGGGCTTGCTGTGATCTAAAGTAACAGATGCCAAAAGCAAATCATCAGTGTATTGAACCAAAGAAGAACCCGGAGGGAAGACCAACATGTCCAGGTCTTTCTTTAAAGCTTGAAAAAATATTGACAGAGACTGGGTTAATCCTTGTGTGAAACTCCGTAATGAAAGTTGAGACTGTCCGAATAAGAACACAAGGAGGAACTAACTCTCTTCATGTATGGGGATGGAAAAGAAAGTGAAACAAATGTCTACTACAGTAAACTATTAGGATTCTGTGGGGATACATGAAAGGAGGGTGGCATTGCTGGGGACCACAGGGAAACCTCCCATTATTTATGGCTTGCATATCTTACATATCTAGCACAGAGCTGTAAACGTTGACATTACCCACCTTTTTGAGAAACAACATTTGGGGTATTGGATCAGCTATTACAGGCCAACTACCTGCCTTGTATTCAAGGTAGCTTATTTTGAGGGTTAATTCTGATTTTCACTGCTTCCATTGAGGCTATAAATCCCACATCATTGCTCCCTGTTTATCGCAGTGTGGATAGTACCTGGGAAAATCAATTACATTTGAAGGCATCCCCAGTAAATTGACAGCTGGATTTCTCATAGAAAAGGGATAACATTTATTCTCTCAATGGCAGGGTATATTATGATAGACTCTATAGGGGTGCAAAACACAGTAGAATTAATTCCATTAACTATTGAGCCCCAACAAATTAGCTGGTGAGGTAGGGGTGAGTAAGGAGGAATGCTTATCGGTGATGGTTCAGAGGGAGATAGAAGTAGGGTCAGAAGTGTTATGGGGAGCATGCTGGTTAGAAATACTGACTGAATCTATGGACAGTGTTTGTTATAAACAAGGGAACCCCATACAGTAGAACCTGGGGTAGAACGATAATTTTAAAGAACAATGGTTCGAGGTGGGCCGTAAGAGGTCCTTAGAGGGAAAAAGAGCGAGTATTTAATAAGTCGCTAGGGAGCAATGGTAGTAGGTAAGGATAAGAGTTTTTTTATTTTTACTCTTTTCTCTTAACGATATACATAAATATATATACTGTATTGCAGGTGCTCAGGTGAATAATACGGTGCAGAACGTGACATAAGTGATCAAAGTGAACGGACTGTCACACAACAACAAGGATAAAAACACACAACAATTATATACAATAGAACAAGTGAAATTCCTTGGGTAGGTCGACGGCGTTTCGATCTATATTGTTTTAGATCTTCATCAGGACAGTTGAGCCTCCTGAAACTACAAGAATTTCAATTACACTCTGTTTCCTGTATGTGTACTTTACTGGCATTCCTACATGTTTGCTTTAATATGCCATTGTTTGGGTGCTCCCGGGAAGGTAAGAAATTAGACTTAAAATAAATTAAATGAAATGGATTCTACAGCATGCACATGTGCTTATTACTATACATGCGTTTTTTGAAGGAATAATAAGGGGGTTATGTGATTTAACCTCACCCTAGTGCGTGGCGCTTATGCAGACACAAGTTATATATAAGCGCATGCATTTACGTAATTGGTTTGTCACAATTTTAAAATGTACCTTAGTGCGTGGCGCTCATGCAGATACAGGTTGTATGTAAGCGCATGCATTTCAGTAATTGGTTTGTCACAATATTAAAATGTACCTTGCCGGTGGGTAGGGCAAGGATAGTCATTCGCACAATACAGCTGGTTGGGTGTCGCTTTTTTCCAAAGAATCTGCAGGTAATGTAAATTATATAGGCATTGGTTGGGCTTGGTCGCTGTAAACATGCATTAACTCTGAGCGAGTATGGCAGAATTAAGGGGCTAAGAAATAACCATATTCGCTGCTAAGTTTAAGAAACTTACTTTAAAAATTATCGGAATTACGTCTTCCAATGAGGAATTCAAGTAGCGCTCGTTCACTTCTATGTAGGCAAGGGTCCTACTTGAACTTATAAATCAGGCAAGAGTAATTATTAGAACCTATGAAGTGCTATTAGCCATAGTTAGAGTGAAGCGGGCAGGGCTACTTACTTACAGAAGATTAATCAAGTTAAAACACAATCAGTGTAGAAGGGGGTTCCAAAAGCGCATTCGTCGCTATGGTAGAAATTGGCGCCTGAAACTAAAAAACATTTTGGTCAGTGCGTGGCTAGTTTAATTAAAACCAACACGGTGGGCGTAACCGTGTGGTTGGCGCTACACTTACTGAATCGTCGTAGTTCTGTGTGGCAGGAGAAGGGGGTCCGAGTACCTCTTTCGCAGTAGCTCACAATCAAGCGAGCGTCCATAACTCCATTAATAGCGTGTTGAGGTTATTGCGCGCGCAAGCCCGGAAGCGTATCTGGGGGGAGCATGCGCGTTGAGGAATAATGGGAGCATGCGTTCGTGATTAGTGTTGGAATTGGGCACATGCGTGGAAAGAGTTGCGAATAAGCTAGTTGCGCAGTGATTAAAACATTCTTAATGGAAACTTAACATATTACTTGAAGCAACCAGGCTAATCCAACGTTAGAGTAAAACATTTTAGAACATTTTCGGAACAGTATTCAGTTGTAGCTTTACAGAAAAAGGAACCTTAAGCAGTGACTAGTTAGTGTATATTGCTAAATGAATTCACATAACAATATCCCATAACAATATCCATAGGTTCTGATTCAGGTGCACGTGTTCCACTCGTCGAGAGTGTTGAGTCCTTTCTCAATTGTTTTACAAAAGAAAATCCATTTGCATTCCAGGCGATTTAGTATTGTTTGTGGATTGCCTCCTCTGGCATTAGGCATCAGTTTGTCAATAACCTGCCACTTTATTTCATTTTCAGAATGTCCCAGTTCGAGGTAGTGTTCCACCAGCGGAGCTGTTGTTACTTTACATCGGATCCTGCTCCTGTGTTGAGATATTCTGGTCTTTATCTGTTGGGTCGTCTGTCCGATGTATAGTAGTTTGCATGGGCACTCAATACTGTAAATCACATTCTTTGAATTACAATTGGTGAAAAAATTAAGATTGTGCTTACAACTTCCATACTCGAATACTTTAGTGTTGGTGGTGAATTCGCATGCCATGCACTTGTTACACTTAAAGTGCCCTAGCACTGGTGGGAGATTCAACCTAGTTTCAATTGTATTATTAGCTATTGGGTTGCTGGCTGCTCTTACTAGATGGTCCTTCAGATTACGACCACGTTTAAATGAAAACAGGGGGAGCCCGGTGTTTAACTCTAAGGGATCCAATACATTCCAGTGTTTCTTAATCATTTTAGTGAGTTTGTTACTGGCTGTATTAAAGGTGGTGACACATGTAATCTTAGATAGGGTTTTTTTTGGCTGAGGTTCAAGTAAACATTCTCTGTGTGTGTACCAGGCCCTTTTCATCGCCCTTCTTACCAGTTTTCGTGGGTAGCCTCTTGCAGTTAGTTTTTTGCAGAGAATTTCTGCTTCAGTAAAGAAATCTGCTTTATATTTACAATTTCTCCTGATTCTCAGGAATTGTCCATAGGGCAAGCCATCCCTCAGAGCCCTGGGGTGTGCACTATGGTATTGCAGGAGAGTATTGCGTTCCGTAGGTTTGCGGAACAGTGTGGTGTATAATTGGTCTTCTTCGCATTTAATGGTCACATCTAGGTAGTCGATTTGATGTCTATTATATGAGTGGGTGAATTTAAGGTCAGTTTGGTTGGTATTTAACCATCTACAGAAATTATTTAGTGATTTTTCATCACCACTCCAGATCATAAGGACATCATCGATGTATCGATGCCATGATTTTATTTGATTGCGAAATGGGTTTGTGTTGTTAAGAATGATGTTAGTTTCTATGTCATCCACGAAAAGCATCGCAAAATTGGGGGCAAAAATCGCCCCCATAGAAGTGCCCTTACACTGTCTATAGAATGTGTCTTTAAATAAAAAATAGTTTTTGGTCAGGGCTATTTCCAGGAGCTTAATTATAAATTCCGTGGGGACTTGCTGTGGTGCCGGGCGGTTGTCCAGATGCCTCTTGATTACATTGATTCCTTTCTCTTGGGGGATATTGGTATAAAGTGACTCTATGTCTAGAGTCACTAAGATTTCACTATCAGGACGGAATGGGTGTGTCTCAATGAGATTGATCAGGTGTGTGGTATCCTTAACATACGTTGCAGTGTCTTGGACCATTTCGCGGATGAAGAAATCGATGTATTTTCCCAGGGGTTCTACAACAGACCCACAACCTGAGAGTATAGGTCTCCCAGGGGGGTGTTCCATATCCTTGTGAACTTTAGGCAGTGTGTAAAGCACAGGGGTACGTGGATTTTTATTGTTAAGGAATAGGAATTCGTTCTTACTCAGAAAACCTGATTCAAGTGCTTCTTGGGTGACATTAAGGATTGTTTCACTTATACTTTTAATGGGATTGCCTCTTAGTTGTTCGTAGTGATCTTTGTTGTTGATCTGGCGTAAGATTTCGTTTTCATAGGAGGTGCGGTCTTGGATGGCTATACCACCGCCCTTGTCACACGGTTTTATGACAATGTTTTGGTTTTGTTTGAGTGTGATCAGACTGTTCCTTTCTTCCTTACTGATGTTGTAGGGTGTGAATCTATAACTGTCCTTTATTTTGTCCAGATCACGTAACACTAGGTGTTCGAAGGTAATTACTTCTGGTGGCATGGTTCCACTAGTTGGACGGAAAGAGGAGGGTGGGCGTAAGCCTGTAGTGTCATTCCTACTGGGTCCTTCACGGTTTTTAAAGAAAGTTTGCAGTCTTACTTTCCTGAAGAATTGCATAATCTCAGCTTGAATATTGAACCAGTTAGGTTTTTCAGCAATTACAAATGAGAGACCTCTACTTAGAAGGGCTATATCAGTAGAATTCAGCTGATGTTGGGACAGGTTGAATATTGGTATTGTTTCTGCGTTGGTATTAGTTTCTGATTCCCTGTCTAGTATTGGTAGCCCCATTGGTAGAACCTGTTCCTGGTCTGACGTTCCCCCGGGGGGAAGTTGTACCTGGGTTTGGGTCGTGTCTTCCCTCTCCCTCTCCCCCGGGGAGGGTCTGTGTGCCTCTGCTGGCCTCTCCCTAAAAAATGGGGATTTGTGCCAGCGGAGGTACCAGGTCCTTCTGTACCCTCCGAGTCTTCTGATTCTGCTGAGGATTCAGAGAAAGTTACTGGTGCTCGGTTTCTAAACCGGCCCCACGAACCAGCAGGGACTCTTTGCTGGTCTGGGGGACCCGCAGTAAAAAAATCTTCCCGAAGGTACGGGTAGGTTTTTTCTTTGTTATATTGGTTGATGTCTTTTGAAACTTTAGTTGTTTTTTTATGGTGCTCGAAGCTCTCAAAATCCTTAATAGTGCGATCTATTTTCTCTAAAGCTGATTTGGCGTCAGCTAGACAATCCAAATCTCGAATTGCTTGTTCTAGAGCTGCAATGTCTTCTAGCTCTTTTTTGCTATGTTCAAGGGCGGTGTCGATGCCCAACACCATCCAGTGGCGTGAGCACGTTGTTCCTATGTGTGAGAAGCCTAATTTGAATTTGGGGTCTTGGATAAAGATAGCTGGTACGTTACGTACCTGGAGGCCTATTGGGATAACTTCTGCTCTTAGATAGTCTGTTAACATGCGGGCATGAAGTTCTGTGCGTATATGTTTTTTCCTTAGATGTTCTAGTTCAGCTAGTTTCTCACTGGCTGTATCTGTGGGGGCCCTAGGGTTGGTTACGGGACCTTTAAACAGTGATGGACCTGAAAGTTTTGAGGCGATATATTCTTCTGTGTACGTAACAGCTGTGTTTGTAGACATTATCTAGATAAGGGGACTGGGTTTTTTGATGTTTTTTTTAAGAAAAACCACTCAGCGAGTGATACCCTTGCAGTGTAGCCACTGCGCATACAATGTTTGTTATAAACAAGGGAACCCCATACAGTAGAACCTGGGGTAGAACGATAATTTTAAAGAACAATGGTTCGAGGTGGGCCGTAAGAGGTCCTTAGAGGGAAAAAGAGCGAGTATTTAATAAGTCGCTAGGGAGCAATGGTAGTAGGTAAGGATAAGAGTTTTTTTATTTTTACTCTTTTCTCTTAACGATATACATAAATATATATACTGTATTGCAGGTGCTCAGGTGAATAATACGGTGCAGAACGTGACATAAGTGATCAAAGTGAACGGACTGTCACACAACAACAAGGATAAAAACACACAACAATTATATACAATAGAACAAGTGAAATTCCTTGGGTAGGTCGACGGCGTTTCGATCTATATTGTTTTAGATCTTCATCAGGACAGTTGAGCCTCCTGAAACTACAAGAATTTCAATTACACTCTGTTTCCTGTATGTGTACTTTACTGGCATTCCTACATGTTTGCTTTAATATGCCATTGTTTGGGTGCTCCCGGGAAGGTAAGAAATTAGACTTAAAATAAATTAAATGAAATGGATTCTACAGCATGCACATGTGCTTATTACTATACATGCGTTTTTTGAAGGAATAATAAGGGGGTTATGTGATTTAACCTCACCCTAGTGCGTGGCGCTTATGCAGACACAAGTTATATATAAGCGCATGCATTTACGTAATTGGTTTGTCACAATTTTAAAATGTACCTTAGTGCGTGGCGCTCATGCAGATACAGGTTGTATGTAAGCGCATGCATTTCAGTAATTGGTTTGTCACAATATTAAAATGTACCTTGCCGGTGGGTAGGGCAAGGATAGTCATTCGTACAATACAGCTGGTTGGGTGTCGCTTTTTTCCAAAGAATCTGCAGGTAATGTAAATTATATAGGCATTGGTTGGGCTTGGTCGCTGTAAACATGCATTAACTCTGAGCGAGTATGGCAGAATTAAGGGGCTAAGAAATAACCATATTCGCTGCTAAGTTTAAGAAACTTACTTTAAAAATTATCGGAATTACGTCTTCCAATGAGGAATTCAAGTAGCGCTCGTTCACTTCTATGTAGGCAAGGGTCCTACTTGAACTTATAAATCGAGAGACAAGAGTAATTATTAGAACCTATGAAGTGCTATTAGCCATAGTTAGAGTGAAGCGGGCAGGGCTACTTACTTACAGAAGATTAATCAAGTTAAAACACAATCAGTGTAGAAGGGGGTTCCAAAAGCGCATTCGTCGCTATGGTAGAAATTGTATTGAGTGCCCATGCAATATAGATCGAAACGCCGTCGACCTACCCAAGGAATTTCACTTGTTCTATTGTATATAATTGTTGTGTGTTTTTATCCTTGTTGTTGTGTGACAGTCCGTTCACTTTGATCACTTATGTCACGTTCTGCACCGTATTATTCACCTGAGCACCTGCAATACAGTATATATATTTATGTATATCGTTAAGAGAAAAGAGTAAAAATAAAAAAACTCTTATCCTTACCTACTACCATTGCTCCCTAGCGACTTATTAAATACTCGCTCTTTTTCCCTCTAAGGACCTCTTACGGCCCACCTCGAACCATTGTTCTTTAAAATTATCGTTCTACCCCAGGTTCTACTGTATGGGGTTCCCTTGTTTATAACAAACATTGTATGCGCAGTGGCTACACTGCAAGGGTATCACTCGCTGAGTGGTTTTTCTTAAAAAAAACATCAAAAAACCCAGTCCCCTTATCTAGATAATGTCTACAAACACAGCTGTTACGTACACAGAAGAATATATCGCCTCAAAACTTTCAGGTCCATCACTGTTTAAAGGTCCCGTAACCAACCCTAGGGCCCCCACAGATACAGCCAGTGAGAAACTAGCTGAACTAGAACATCTAAGGAAAAAACATATACGCACAGAACTTCATGCCCGCATGTTAACAGACTATCTAAGAGCAGAAGTTATCCCAATAGGCCTCCAGGTACGTAACGTACCAGCTATCTTTATCCAAGACCCCAAATTCAAATTAGGCTTCTCACACATAGGAACAACGTGCTCACGCCACTGGATGGTGTTGGGCATCGACACCGCCCTTGAACATAGCAAAAAAGAGCTAGAAGACATTGCAGCTCTAGAACAAGCAATTCGAGATTTGGATTGTCTAGCTGACGCCAAATCAGCTTTAGAGAAAATAGATCGCACTATTAAGGATTTTGAGAGCTTCGAGCACCATAAAAAAACAACTAAAGTTTCAAAAGACATCAACCAATATAACAAAGAAAAAACCTACCCGTACCTTCGGGAAGATTTTTTTACTGCGGGTCCCCCAGACCAGCAAAGAGTCCCTGCTGGTTCGTGGGGCCGGTTTAGAAACCGAGCACCAGTAACTTTCTCTGAATCCTCAGCAGAATCAGAAGACTCGGAGGGTACAGAAGGACCTGGTACCTCCGCTGGCACAAATCCCCATTTTTTAGGGAGAGGCCAGCAGAGGCACACAGACCCTCCCCGGGGGAGAGGGAGAGGGAAGACACGACCCAAACCCAGGTACAACTTCCCCCCGGGGGAACGTCAGACCAGGAACAGGTTCTACCAATGGGGCTACCAATACTAGACAGGGAATCAGAAACTAATACCAACGCAGAAACAATACCAATATTCAACCTGTCCCAACATCAGCTGAATTCTACTGATATAGCCCTTCTAAGTAGAGGTCTCTCATTTGTAATTGCTGAAAAACCTAACTGGTTCAATATTCAAGCTGAGATTATGCAATTCTTCAGGAAAGTAAGACTGCAAACTTTCTTTAAAAACCGTGAAGGACCCAGTAGGAATGACACTACAGGCTTACGCCCACCCTCCTCTTTCCGTCCAACTAGTGGAACCATGCCACCAGAAGTAATTACCTTCGAACACCTAGTGTTACGTGATCTGGACAAAATAAAGGACAGTTATAGATTCACACCCTACAAGATCAGTAAGGAAGAAAGGAACAGTCTGATCACACTCAAACAAAACCAAAACATTGTCATAAAACCGTGTGACAAGGGCGGTGGTATAGCCATCCTATGAAAACGAAATCTTACGCCAGATCAACAACAAAGATCACTACGAACAACTAAGAGGCAATCCCATTAAAAGTATAAGTGAAACAATCCTTAATGTCACCCAAGAAGCATTTGAATCAGGTTTTCTGAGTAAGAACGAATTCCTATTCCTTAACAATAAAAATCCACGTACCCCTGTGCTTTACACACTGCCTAAAGTTCACAAGGATATGGAACACCCCCCTGGGAGACCTATACTCTCAGGTTGTGGGTCTGTTGTAGAACCCCTGGGAAAATACATCGATTTCTTCATCCGCGACATGGTCCAAGACACTGCAACGTATGTTAAGGATACCACACACCTGATCAATCTCATTGAGACACACCCATTCCGTCCTGATAGTGAAATCTTAGTGACTCTAGACATAGAGTCACTTTATACCAATATCCCCCAAGAGAAAGGAATCAATGTAATCAAGAGGCATCTGGACAACCGCCCGGCACCACATCAAGTCCCCACGGAATTTATAATTAAGCTCCTGGAAATAGCCCTGACCAAAAACTATTTTTTATTTAAAGACACATTCTATAGACAGTGTAAGGGCACTTCTATGGGGGCGATTTTTGCCCCCAATTTTGCGATTCTTTTCGTGGATGACATAGAAACTAACATCATTCTTAACAACACAAACCCATTTCGCAATCAAATAAAATCATGGCATCGATACATCGATGATGTCCTTATGATCTGGAGTGGTGATGAAAAATCACTAAATAATTTCTGTAGATGGTTAAATACCAACCAAACTGACCTTAAATTCACCCACTCATATAATAGACATCAAATCGACTACCTAGATGTGACCATTAAATGCGAAGAAGACCAATTATACACCACACTGTTCCGCAAACCTACGGAACGCAATACTCTCCTGCAATACCATAGTGCACACCCCAGGGCTCTGAGGGATGGCTTGCCCTATGGACAATTCCTGAGAATCAGGAGAAATTGTAAATATAAAGCAGATTTCTTTACTGAAGCAGAAATTCTCTGCAAAAAACTAACTGCAAGAGGCTACCCACGAAAACTGGTAAGAAGGGCGATGAAAAGGGCCTGGTACACACACAGAGAATGTTTACTTGAACCTCAGCCAAAAAAAACCCTATCTAAGATTACATGTGTCACCACCTTTAATACAGCCAGTAACAAACTCACTAAAATGATTAAGAAACACTGGAATGTATTGGATCCCTTAGAGTTAAACACCGGGCTACCCCTGTTTTCATTTAAACGTGGTCGTAATCTGAAGGACCATCTAGTAAGAGCAGCCAGCAACCCAATAGCTAATAATACAATTGAAACTAGGTTGAATCTCCCACCAGTGCTAGGGCACTTTAAGTGTAACAAGTGCATGGCATGCGAATTCACCACCAACACTAAAGTATTCGAGTATGGAAGTTGTAAGCACAATCTTAATTTTTTCACCAATTGTAATTCAAAGAATGTGATTTACAGTATTGAGTGCCCATGCAAACTACTATACATCGGACAGACGACCCAACAGATAAAGACCAGAATATCTCAACACAGGAGCAGGATCCGATGTAAAGTAACAACAGCTCCGCTGGTGGAACACTACCTCGAACTGGGACATTCTGAAAATGAAATAAAGTGGCAGGTTATTGACAAACTGATGCCTAATGCCAGAGGAGGCAATCCACAAGCAATACTAAATCGCCTGGAATGCAAATGGATTTTCTTTTGTAAAACAATTGAGAAAGGACTCAACACTCTCGACGAGTGGAACACGTGCACCTGAATCAGAACCTATGGATATTGTTATGGGATATTGTTATGTGAATTCATTTAGCAATATACACTAACTAGTCACTGCTTAAGGTTCCTTTTTCTGTAAAGCTACAACTGAATACTGTTCCGAAAATGTTCTAAAATGTTTTACTCTAACGTTGGATTAGCCTGGTTGCTTCAAGTAATATGTTAAGTTTCCATTAAGAATGTTTTAATCACTGCGCAACTAGCTTATTTGCAACTCTTTCCACGTATGTGCCCAATTCCAACACTAATCACGAACGCATGCTCCCATTATTCCTCAACGCGCATGCTCCCCCCAGATACGCTTCCGGGCTTGCGCGCGCAATAACCTCAACACGCTATTAATGGAGTTATGGACGCTCGCTTGATTGTGAGCTACTGCGAAAGAGGTACTCGGACCCCCTTCTCCTGCCACACAGAACTACGACGATTCAGTAAGTGTAGCGCCAACCACACGGTTACGCCCACCGTGTTGGTTTTAATTAAACTAGCCACGCACTGACCTAAATGTTTTTTAGTTTCAGGCGCCAATTTCTACCATAGCGACGAATGCGCTTTTGGAACCCCCTTCTACACTGATTGTGTTTTAACTTGATTAATCTTCTGTAAGTAAGTAGCCCTGCCCGCTTCACTCTAACTATGGCTAATAGCACTTCATAGGTTCTAATAATTACTCTTGTCTCTCGATTTATAAGTTCAAGTAGGACCCTTGCCAACATAGAAGTGAACGAGCGCTACTTGAATTCCTCATTGGAAGACGTAATTCCGATAATTTTTAAAGTAAGTTTCTTAAACTTAGCAGCGAATATGGTTATTTCTTAGCCCCTTAATTCTGCCATACTCGCTCAGAGTTAATGCATGTTTACAGCGACCAAGCCCAACCAATGCCTATATAATTTACATTACCTGCAGATTCTTTGGAAAAAAGCGACACCCAACCAGCTGTATTGTACGAATGACTATCCTTGCCCTACCCACCGGCAAGGTACATTTTAATATTATGACAAACCAATTACTGAAATGCATGCGCTTACATACAACCTGTATCTGCATGAGCGCCACGCACTAAGGTACATTTTAAAATTGTGACAAACCAATTACGTAAATGCATGCGCTTATATATAACTTGTGTCTGCATAAGCGCCACGCACTAGGGTGAGGTTAAATCACATAACCCCCTTATTATTCCTTCAAAAAACGCATGTATAGTAATAAGCACATGTGCATGCTGTAGAATCCATTTCATTTAATTTATTTTAAGTCTAATTTCTTACCTTCCCGGGAGCACCCAAACAATGGCATATTAAAGCAAACATGTAGGAATGCCAGTAAAGTACACATACAGGAAACAGAGTGTAATTGAAATTCTTGTAGTTTCAGGAGGCTCAACTGTCCTGATGAAGATCTAAAACAATATAGATCGAAACGCCGTCGACCTACCCAAGGAATTTCACTTGTTCTATTGTATATAATTGTTGTGTGTTTTTATCCTTGTTGTTGTGTGACAGTCCGTTCACTTTGATCACTTATGTCACGTTCTGCACCGTATTATTCACCTGAGCACCTGCAATACAGTATATATATTTATGTATATCGTTAAGAGAAAAGAGTAAAAATAAAAAAACTCTTATCCTTACCTACTACCATTGCTCCCTAGCGACTTATTAAATACTCGCTCTTTTTCCCTCTAAGGACCTCTTACGGCCCACCTCGAACCATTGTTCTTTAAAATTATGAATCTATGGACAAGCCTGAGGGAATTTCCAAGGCTTTTAGGGCACAGTGACTAACACCATTAATATTAAGCCATGTGATGCACACCATTGATAAAACAATCTACATAAGATTCTTTCTGATCTGAGGGGCGGAGCTAGTTTGCGACCAAGGTGGCCGCTTGAGCTGAGAGCTCCTACAGACCGCCAACTATCCGAACAAAATCCTGAGGCTGTGTCATCTCTTCCCCCACTGTGAGGCACCTGGTGGCAAGCGGAAACCTCGAGAGGCAGATCGCTCTTGGTTTGGAGCTCCTACCTGCCTTTTTGATGAAGCTGTGACCCTCTGCGCGATCCCGCGGCACAAATCTGGGAGCCAGGGGCAGGATGAGGCCTGTATCCCCCCTCCTCGCTCTCCGGCCGGCAGACAAAGAATCGATCCCAGACGTAACCCAACTGCGGCCGCTGCGAGCCGCTCCATGCTTCGGGCGGCTGTTGGGAGAATTGCCTGCCCCCGATTATGCCTGACGGGCTGTGGAGGCCGGAAGAGAACCTGTGGAGCGGCCCGGCAGGAGCGACAGGCATGACGTCTTGAGGTGAGCGAGGGCCGCATCAGACTGTATGCGGAGGGACCCCCCACCGAGGCACGTGCTGTGTGCCGGTCCCAGAGCGTACAGCGAACCTGCAGAGGCCCCCCTCGGTGGGTGGAAAGTCGGGTCTGCTTTCTGTGACCCCCCCTGAGTGTATGGGATTGCGGTCTCTGCAGCTTGCGGTGGCTGATGTGGTGAGACCTGCCAGCGAGAACCTGCGGCACCCTGTGGCGCTATCGACTACCGTGGTGGAGGAGAGAAGAGACAGAGTGTGATACACTCCACCTGGGACTGGGTGAGCTGCACTGCAGAGTCCCCTCTTTCCCCCTCCTTTCTCCTTGAGCTGTGTGAGTGAGAGTGCCCGTGGAGTTGGTGGGGATTCTCTGGGGAGAGCGCTGTTGATTCTGGCGCTGTGTCTGCCGAGGTGCCAGAACTGACTTGCCTGGGGTGCACCCTGGGAGAGGTGTGCTGCCCCCTCCCCGACTCCGGTCTTTGGGGGCTGGTTGCGGCCCGGCTGTTTACTGATGATGGAGGGGTGACTGGTGCTGCCCAAGAAGAGAGGACAGCCTACAGGAGTGGAAACTTCCACTTTTACTATTGATCTGCGCTCGGACCGAGACAGGAGAGCGAACGCCCTATCGCCGCGACGTTGTGCGGCCTACAACGGGTGAGGACACTAGACTCCTATCTCGGATTCCGCTTCCTCCTTTTGGACCTCCCGCGCCCCACTGGGCACATGAGAAAAGCTGCATGGAAAGCGTGTGTTGTGGTGGGTCGGCCATTTTACGACCCCTGCTGCTGGTTGCCTGTTGGCTCACCCGGACCTGCGGCGGAGGTGGGGTACTAGGGATGGAGATGGACGGATCCTGGTGGATCGCTGAACGGACCCGGGTTGTGCGGTGCTGTGAGGCCTGCTGCTTCCCCAACGTTTAGCTTGATTCCCTGCACCGGAGATACCCCCTTGAGCAGCTCCAATATGGGCAGAGTGGACAGGACACAATCTAAGCTATCCTTTGATCAGAAACGATCCAAATCTAACGATGTCGCCACGGAGGAAGGCTCTGGAGAACAAGACCAGGAACTAGATGACCAACGACAGGGCATCCGTGGCCTACTGCTGAATATGGAAAAGAACCTCCAGGGGAGCATATCCTCCATGGGCACCAAGATGGATGCCCTAACCTATAGGATGGATCGCATAGCAGAACGACTTGATAAGCATGCGGAACGGCTGGACATGTCAGAGTGCAGGTTAACTGAGACAGAGGAAGCGCAAACTTTGCTTGACACTGAACATAAACAACTGGGCATGGTACTCTAAGTATTGCAGGACAAAACGGAGGACCTGGAGGCCCGTTCCCAGCGCCTGGTTTTGGTTGATACCCAATGCTCATTCTTGCTGATTGCTTTCATGTGCTGCTTGATGGTAGGTACACGGTGGCCAACTGTGGGTCCACAAACCTCAGGTCAGACAAGAACAGAGAGTGAGTGCTGATTGGGGATGTTTTGCAGTGTATTCTTTGTTATGATAATTCCTGATACAAGAGTGTGGAATGGCATGGTTCTGCGGGGACTGACGTTGTTACCCATGAGCTCTAACGATTTCTTATGGGAGACAGATTGACGACTGCCCTGATACCGCACAAGACGCTCTGGTACTACTTACATGGAACATCCGTGGTCTTAACGACTACCGTAAAGTTTGCAAAATACTGAACTACCTCCATAGACATAAGGTTGATGTGGCCCTTCTGCAGGAGACACACCTCTGACCGTATAGCCCCATTTTAAGAACCAATGGTCTACTGGGGAACATACATGCTGCAGGTTTCACATCCCATGCCAGGGGGGTCCTGATGTGGATAAACCCGAAATCACAGTTACAACTCACACCCTTGGACACAGACAGGGAGGGTTGATTTGCCATATCCCGGTGCTGCGGTAAGGGGCTAGAGCTTTTTCTTTTTAACATATATGGCCCCAACTACGACCACCCAAATTTCTATTCCCAGCTGACACCCCTGACAAAGCGACATGCACAGGACCGCATATTGTGGGGAGGGGATTTTAACTTTACTAGACACCTGGGACTGGATAGGTCTGATTGTTAAAACCTGAGGCGGGTCGGGGACAATCGATATTTGCCCGGCGGTATTGCCTCTGTGACCCTCTAGTTATTTAATCAATGAAGAGGCAGGCGCTGGAGACTGGAAAGCAGGAAACAAGGTTTTTTATTCTCTCCGGAGGAGAACACAACGAAACGGACAGAAGGTATCGTTCTGAGGTGCTCTAGCTTACGTTTGAGGCCTGGCCCCTTATATACAGTGTTTGTGGTTTTTATTACAGTTTACATACATATGACAAAGCTTTGATATACGGAAAGACATTCCCGGAATCCCCCTTTTGGGCCCGTTCCCACACACATTTACAGTTGAAGTCCCCACCCTAGTCATAACAGGGGATGAGTATCACGCAGCTGGATATTCCGCCGATTCACGGAATGTGGGGGGTTTGATCGGATCTCATGGAGTGGGGGCTTTGATCAACCCGGGGATCCTTTGATGGGGGAAGCTTTCTATTGTACGGGGAGGGGCAAGGAATGGTATCGGCAGAGCTGGGTGTCGGCCTGGGAACGGGGAAGACAAAACGGGCACACGGGGAAAAAGGGGGTTTGCATCTAAGGGCCGGAGATCATGAAAGGGAAGCAGGGAGGTGTCGCGCTGGGAACAGGATGAGGGCCTGGGGCAGAGCAGCGCCGAAGAGGGGTTTATGACTCAAGGCAGGTGCAAGTAGGGGGTGGTCAGCGTGCAGGCTTAGTGAAGGCGAAGGGCTATGTCAGGGGCCAGCAGCATGCAAAAGGGTTCGCTCTGATCGGGGCATCTTAAAAAAAATGGCGGGCGCGCACGACAAAAGTGTGGCATCAGGGGAAGAGGCAAGATGGCGCAGATAATGTTCACCAAAACGTACTAATTTTCAACAGTCCTCCCTTTAACATATTCAAGACATCTTGCTGGTTCATTTTCTACTCGGTTCTATTGTGGTGGGCATGAGAAAGGAAACGGTAGGAACCCTAGAGGAAAAGAGTTGTAAACAATACATTTTAACATTTCTAGTTTTTAGGAGGTGGGCCTATTTGATAAACTTTGATCAATTTGTTTAGCAGGAAAGTCATAGGAATGTAATACAAAAACGATTCTGTAGCGAGAGCAGCAAGCATATTTCATACTGGCAGGTTATTACATATATATCAGGTTCGGATTGGAGCATGATCAATATAATGGCGGCTGGGAGAGAAATGAGGTCGAGCGGAAACGGCGATCGGGGATGTCAAATGTTCGAAGTTTAACAAGTTCTCATCATTCTTTGTTGCCTTTCGTTGGCGCTGTTGAGCACCGGTGGTGGAGCTACAAGTCCAGCTCTGTTCTAAGTTCTGCGTTGCAGGGCACGACCCTTTCCTCGCGTTTCTGGTCGGAAAGGTCCTTTTCGCCCTGTGTCCTTTGAGGTGTTTGTCAGAAAGTTCAGATGGAAGAAGAGCGTACAAAACAGTCCATAGGGTAGGTCAGAGGAAAAGGGGATGGAGCAAGGCCAAATTAGGAACAAACTAGGGGAACGAGAGACTTCAAATAGGCGGGCGTGTGACTGAATTCAGAGAGCGGGGACTTGTCGACAGACACTGGACATCGAGCAGGGGCATCAGGTCGACCCTTTCTTCTCATGTTGTCGAAAACAGTGCCTCGTCCTGCAGCTCTTTTCTGTCGTGGTCTCGCCTTGGCTAATGTCGCAGGTGTTCCCTAGTCTGCAGTCAGGCCTCGTGCTCCCACATCCGGTCCTTCTCTCCTCCAACAGCAGTACCCTTAAACAAGTTTGAAAAGACAGTCTTTAGAGAATTTGCAGATGAAGATAATCAAAAAGTCTATTTCTCTCCCAGCTCCAGGCAAAGAATGAAAAATGCCCGTTATATTAGTGTTCACAACTGGCATATGAATGACCGGTGACGGGCCTGTTGGATTTACTATGACTTTCCTTTAAAATTATTTATCACAGTCACGACAGTTCATCTGATGGTGACCCACCTTCGTGAGACGTTAACATGGTACTACACAGGTATTTTGCTGAGAGACGAACATGGCTAAACATTTCCTTTCTATCGATGCATCCTGCCTTTTAACTACTACGGGGTTCATTTCGATGATTTCTTTACCTTGGACTAGTCTGTTAACCTTGTAAAACATCACTCTGGATCCTACGTAACCTTTTACAGCCCGATTACTTAATTAGGAAGGACAGGGGTTTTATGGGGAACAACCAGGGACATAGGAAACTTGTGGTAAGGGCATAAATCGACCCATCTCTCACAACCGGAAATGAGGGGTAGTTTCATAATTCCAGTTTTTGGGCGGCTGATACAGGGGAGGTAACAGGGGTGATCATTTTTCCGGTCTGGGTATTGCGACAATTCGGGGAGGGGAGGGTCGCGTATTCTGAGGTCCTTGTTTTATACCATAGGAGCCGTCGACATGTAGTTCCCTTATTTCGGGCCAGATTAGGGAACCTCTGTCGTCTTACCTGTCCTTTCCCTTACGGCCCAACCTCGGTTCATTGACTTCTAGCGGAAAACGAGAGGTAATGACGCGGCCTCAGGGTGATTGTATTAAAGACACGTTTTTGTGCAAATACTGACGGTATTTGAAGCCAATTAGGTGGTGTGCTAGGGGTGGCAGTCTGCCAATTTCGGGGCTAATCACTCGGAAGAGTGGGAGTGCAAAAATAAAGGGAGAGAGAGAGAGAGAGAGAGAGAGAGAGAGAGAGAGAGAGAGAGAGAGAGAGAGAGAGAGAGAGAGAGAGAGAGAGAGAGAGAGAGAGAGAGCGCAACGGCAGGCTAAATAGTACACGTGCAACAGAGAGGGTGGCAGTGTATTCAAGAAAGGCTATTTAGTGCATTACACAGTAAAGGGCATTCACGGGTCTGCGTTAGAATCTTGTAATCATGCAGTTTGAGCATTAGACAGGGTAGAGGGGACGTGCCTTGAGAAAAAGGAAAGAAGAAAGGAGGTACCATTTTGTCGCACTTTCTCGCATTCTCGGTCCTTCGACCAGTTAGGCCGACGCCTCAGTCACACACACACACATTCCCTCATAGTTTCGCATCATACGTGACATGGGTTCATTCGTCCGGTCTGGTTTAAGGGTGATCACTTTTTATCAGGTTGTGCTAATTTTTCGGATTTGTTCAATACGTGAGTAGTTTGCAGGCGTGTTTAGACACCACCTTGCGGCGCTAGTCCGCTTCGTGTATTAGACATGGCAAGGCTTCAGATCTTCGCCACACCTTGGCTGTAATCTCTGATGTAACCTGCAGAGGGAGGAAAAAGGGGGTGGGGGAGACAGCATTCGCGCATATTCAAACACATGGATTCATAAGACCTTTACTTACCTCTTACTCGTCTTTCCTCCTCGGGGCAGGGTCCCCGGGGATATGGTTTCTGGAGTCGGGGGGGGTAGTGTGTCCATATAGGTCGTGTGCGGGGAAACGTAAAAAGGAAACCAGAGGTGCTTAGTGCGAGGTATCTAGTCAAAGGATGTATCTCACTATCGGGATCCTTAAAACCTCTTTCAACGCTGTGGCGTTCTAAGGTTCTTCGGTTCTTGGGTCAGCTCCGTTCCCTGATACTTTGGAACGTTGTACTTTATCACATTTACATTATTTCATTTCACCCTCCTTTTACATTCCCTCATTTACACCGTTCGTTTTACCCATCCTTGGAAGTCAAGGTCTTCCTCTACGCGAGAGTTCATGAGTCAGTCGCGTACTTTGAAGGCGGAGTGTCGTGTTGTCGATCCGATCCGTCCTCCAGGGCTGGGCAACCATCTTCTTTTAACCTTAAAGAGAGAGCAGAGTAGGGTGCACAGAAAAGAACTTTCCCACCGACCCCACATTTTTTTAAAATAAAGCATGCAATACCCGTCCATAGTTTCAAAAACTTTATTTTGCAAAATCATTTCAGCATGAGGATTATGAGGGTGCGGTCGTATTTGGCCGGTCGTGGCAATGGCTAAAGTGCGTACAGTGGGGGGTGTCGTTTGCAGCAATAAAAACATCGGAAAGTTTACTCATTCATTTGTAAGAGACTAAAACGTCTATTAATTGGCTGGGGGTTCGGGGGCATTTATTTTCATAATTTAGAAGCATAATCATAATAGTGGTAATCAGATTTCCTATATGCATACCGTACGTGTGCGTCGTAAATGAGGTTTACATCAGTTATAAAAAATATAATACATTGTACATTTGTAATCAACATTTGTAACGGGGATCCTTTCATACTGTTCGTCGAGTGAGTTCTCCTTGTCTTTTCTAGCCAAGTGTACAAAGGATCATATAAAATCTCAGAACATCAAGTTTATATTAGTGCGAAGGAACACCACGAGGTGTTCGTAAGTTCCGATTGATACCAGCGCCATTTTGGGCGGGGCCGGCTCAGTCCGGAAGCAGCATCAGGGGGAAATGTTTCCCATTACTGGCAGTTTGGACCAGAGTCCTTTTCGGCAGTTCTAGAATTCATGCTAACAGAAGGAGCGGCAATGTCATGTTTGTTTCGTTGGCGATCAAGGCAGCCGTCCCTTACCGGAAGCCTGCAGAGGCCGAAGGTTCCGCCGGGGACCTTTGTAGGATCTTCAAGGCTGCGGAGATGCTGTCGGAGATGGGGGCTCGTGCTCCAGGGGGCAAATGTTCGAGTTATATTGCTGGTCAAAGTTACTCTAGTGGCCGGGGCCCACCTTCCAGCGGACCCAGACGCCATTTTGAGGCCCTACAGGGGCCACTCTCGTCGAGTTTGCAAGAGTGGGAGAGATCCTTCGGAGTGAACGGAAGAGGTCCCTGTTGTGTGAAAGCGGGACGTTCAGCTGGGGTGCAGCTGTGATGCCCCCCCACCTGGGGGGGGGCGAGGGAGACTCGTTCGCATCGTCTCCTTCTCCCGGTGCACTCCATGCCGCTCCTTTTCATCGCCCCACATGAAGGTCTCTCCACCTCCGGTGTCTCCCAAGTCCTGTGTTCAATGCTGTGGGAGTATGGCCACCTGTGGCGCGCATTCGGCGCGGCACGAGTATCAGTGCAGTCATTGCAGGTTCGGTGTTCCGAAAATATGGCCACCATTGCACGTTCGGTGCTGCGCAAGTACTGGGGTGCCACCATGGTGTGTTCGGTGCTGTGGAAGTATTGGCACCATCGCCTGACTGGGGGTGTTCGGCGTCGGGCCGGGGGCTGGGAGACCTCCTATCGGTGGAGGTGGGAGAGGCTCGTCCGCGTCGCCTCTCCCTCCCAGCCCAACTTGGACAAATTGTTGTGGAGGTACGTGCAGGACATCCCGCCGTCCAGAGCTGCTGCGGCTGTTACGGAAGAGAAAAGGAAAAAAAAAGGGTGCCTCGTTCTCCTCTGGACATGTGGCGGGACTACTTAAGTCTATCCAGGCCCGTTGCGGCTGGCTGAGGAGACATGTGGCGGGACTACCTACAACTGCCCGGGCTGCTGGCTCCTGCCTCTCCTCCGGCTCCCCCATACGTTAAGATTTCCTGACCAAGAGTTGGCGGCCGGGCCCGCCTTATATGGGTTGCCGTTGGTTGGGCGTAGCCGTAACCCTGCCCTACTTTGGAAGGTTCCAGAATGGGGGGGGGGGGGGCGAATGTTCTGTTTGACTTTCGTTTTCTACAGTTTACCGTTATTATTCCTTGTTTGTTGTGTTAAATTAAAAGTTCAAGTTCATTAATGGTCTACGGATTTTGTTTTACCATTTCTTTCTTTTCAGGTTGTTTTTATGCTAAGTTTCTGCTAACAGAGGTTGAGTAACACGGAAACACGTGTAGAGGGATGACGCAGATTTGTACATTACATACACACAAACTCAGACGGGGGACAGTACAAGTACGACATACAAAGACCCAAGACGAATATAAAACAGTTATTGGTCATAATTATCTCTTTCCGTCAGTGAATTTGAAACGAGGCTGGGTTCCCGTCTTGACGTTGCCCGACCTAGGAAAACTTGAGCATGCCGCTGAAATTGTCCTGGCGAAATCTGTGCCATCGGGCATAATCAAACGTGGTGGTTCTGTCTGGTCTGTCTATGTAAGTCGGGTTCTTCTTTGTCTCGCGCTTTTTCTTGTACTGCCGGTCTGTCGTTCCTGTCGGCCCTTTGCCTTTACTCACGCTCAGTAGAGTCGGGCATTGGGCTTTCCAGTGTCCGACATACCTACAAAAAGCGCATTGGGCTGGCCCTAAGTCTGGTCGTCTTTTGCATAGTGTCGGGGGATAAGTTGTGGGTAGCGATGTCCTGGGGTTGTCCTGTCGGTATATTTCTCTACTTGGTTTGTCCTCGTCTTTTCTCTGTCGTTGCATAGCCTCTCTGCGCCACATACCGAGACTGTCGAGCATAATTGGCGTTGTCTTATTATTTCGAAGGGCTATTTCTAACGTTTCTATTTTATCAAGATCAAAGGATCCTGCCAGTGGCCACTGTTTGTCTTGACTCTCTTCGGTATACCTGTGCCACAATTTATTATAGGCTATGGTGACTAATCCATAGTTTATGAACATGTCCTTATTAGGGGTGCCTTCTAGTGGAGCTATATGGTCCACCTCTAATACACGGTCCGGGCTAAACAGGCTATTAATCAGTGGGGAGAAGACAGACATGACGGCTCGTAACGAGGGACTAAAAAGTCAGCACTGCCTATCTTATCACTAGGTGCAAAGACCGGACAGAATATTTCTATTCAACGTTGTTTGCAGGCAGTGAATACCTCATGGATCAAAAATAACAAAAAGACCAATAAATAACAATGGGGAGAATGAGTAGGTCCGCAAAGATCTGCGTTACCTACCCTTTTCACTATCTGCAAAAAGGGTGGTCTCTTCCCTGTTTGCAGACAGGGAATCTCCAGGAAACAATAGTTTTGCGAACAACAGTTCAGTTTCAAGTAATTATTGAGTGGGGGAGAAAAAATAAGCACGGCTGCTGCCCTACCTATCCTCCACTGCTTGCAAAGAGAGAGCCCGTTGTTTCTCCGTTTGTAGACAGTGAATCTCCAAATAAATAAAGAGCAATACTAGTATTTTTAAACAATCAAACAAACAAGCAATTATTTCGCAACTTGTCGTGATTACACGACCTTACCCGGACCATGTGGACAGTTTCTTGTCTTCCGAATCCAGCGCCCGATCGTCCTCTTTTTCTCGTATTTCTCACGGCACTCCTGATGGTCCCCAGTCAGGACCGTAGATCACTCGAGAGAGGTCTGTTCGGAACTAGTGAAGTTCGGATGATCGGCTGCCAGACGAGGGTCTATTGGGCAAGAGCTCTCCCGATCGTTGCAGTCGTTCACTCTGTCGTCGGGACCTCTCCCACTGGATCCACGAGTCGCTGATGGGCCCCACGCTTGGGACGCCAATTGTTAAAACCTGAGGCGGGTCGGGGACAATCGATATTTGCCCGGCGGTATTGCCTCTGTGACCCTCTAGTTATTTAATCAATGAAGAGGCAGGCGCTGGAGACTGGAAAGCAGGAAACAAGGTTTTTTATTCTCTCCGGAGGAGAACACAACGAAACGGACAGAAGGTATCGTTCTGAGGTGCTCTAGCTTACGTTTGAGGCCTGGCCCCTTATATACAGTGTTTGTGGTTTTTATTACAGTTTACATACATATGACAAAGCTTTGATATACGGAAAGACATTCCCGGAATCCCCCTTTTGGGCCCGTTCCCACACACATTTACAGTTGAAGTCCCCACCCTAGTCATAACAGGTGATGAGTATCACGCAGCTGGATATTCCGCCGATTCACGGAATGTGGGGGGTTTGATCGGATCTCATGGAGTGGGGGCTTTGATCAACCCGGGGATCCTTTGATGGGGGAAGCTTTCTATTGTACGGGGAGGGGCAAGGAATGGTATCGGCAGAGCTGGGTGTCGGCCTGGGAACGGGGAAGACAAAACGGGCACACGGGGAAAAAGGGGGTTTGCATCTAAGGGCCGGAGATCATGAAAGGGAAGCAGGGAGGTGTCGCGCTGGGAACAGGATGAGGGCCTGGGGCAGAGCAGTGCCGAAGAGGGGTTTATGACTCAAGGCAGGTGCAAGTAGGGGGTGGTCAGCGTGCAGGCTTAGTGAAGGCGAAGGGCTATGTCAGGGGCCAGCAGCATGCAAAAGGGTTCGCTCTGATCGGGGCATCTTAAAAAAAATGGCGGGCGCGCACGACAAAAGTGTGGCATCAGGGGAAGAGGCAAGATGGCGCAGATAATGTTCACCAAAACGTACTAATTTTCAACATGATAGCCCAGACAGAAGACCTTCGGCGTCGGCCAGAGTGGTGGAGTCGTCCCTTATACACCTAGACATTTGTGGTGTCTGGAGGCACAGGCACCCACGACTGGGAGGGTACACGCATTACTCGGCATACCATAACATCCACACGAGAATTGATTATTGGTTTGCGTCACAACACTTACTTCCACACATACAAGCGTGCACGATTCTCCCCCGCACCTTCTCTGATCATTCACCTATATTGTTGACACTTGCTTCACCTTGGAGTCAGATTCCCCCATTTCTGTGGCGCTTCCCGCCCTATTCCCTTCTTGATCCTGTGTTCAAGGAGGAACTCGCTGAGTCCATTGAATCTTTCTTCGACCTGAAAATAGGTTCGGTAGACTCTTTTCAAACAGTCTGGGAGACCTTCAAGGTGTTTGTTAGAGGGATAACTATCTCTAAGCACGCGAGGGTCATCAAATCGATCCGAGATAGGTTGGCGACTTTAGAACGCAAACTGAAGAACCTTGAGTCAACACGTGTGACGCACCAGAGTGATGACATAGCGCTGGAACTTGTGCAGATGCTCGGGGGTTATCACGAGGAGGAAGATGTGGAATTGAAACATCTTGGGAAGTATGCCACCGCTCGCGCCTATGGTGAGGGTGAAAGACCGGGGACGGTCCTCGACAGACCCTGAAACAGTGTAGAGATAGAACTATGATCCCGGACGTTGCACCACCACCCTTTGAGCCTCCACTCACAGAAGCATAGGTGGCGGAGCGATTCCGTAGGTATTATGCTGAGCTATATTCTTCGCGGGCAGCGCCTCAGATGAGCGCATTTTAGATTACCTGACTTACATTAAGCTTCTGTGGTTAACAGATGTTCACCGCAAATTCCTGATGCGCCCCATCGAGAGGGAGGAATTGACTTGGGCACTCTCGGGGATGAGGGCGGGGAGCACGCCGGGGAGTGATGACCTCACTGTTGCTTTCTATAAAGCCTTCCAGGATCTCCTATTTCCTCACTTACTCACGCAGCTCAAAGACATCTGTGCCTCAGGGACGATGCCTCCCACTATGTAGGAAGCGAATCTAGTTGCCATCCTCAAGCCAGGGAAACCTCCAGAGGAGTGCGCTTCATACAGACTCCTATCCCTCATGAATGTGGCTACAAAGATTTTTGCGAAAATACTGGCAATCAGCTAAGTCCACTGATCAACACCCTGGTAGCCCCGGAACAGTCGGGCTTTGTTCCTAGCCAGAATTTCACCTACTATCTATGCACGGTTTTTGTGACCTTCCAACACACCTGTACGGAGGTCGTGGTGTTCTTAGATATGGAAAAGGCCTTCAATTCGGTTGAATGGCCTTTCATGAGGTAGGTTCTCAGCCGGATGGGAGTGGGGACGGTCTTTTTACAGCTCCTTGCAACGCCTTACTCCTTCCCCACGGCTCGTATGCAAATCGGCTCCTTGGTTACTGATCCCATATTGATCAGGAGAGGCACGAGACAGGGCTGCCCCCTGTCCCCCTTGCCTTACGGCGGAGCCTCTGGCTTGCGCTCTGCGGGAATATCATGAGCAGAGAGGCATAAGATTCCCAAACAACCCCCTAATTGTCTCCATTTATGCGGCTGACATGCTGTTATATGTCAGAGAGCCGGAGGTCAACCTGTCGCCGGTCCTACGGGAAGTCGTTCACTTCGGTTCCCCTTCCAGCATCAAGGTTAACTGGAGCAAGTCCATCATGTTCCCTCTCACCCCAGCTACGGTCCAGTTTGAGCCGGATTATCCCTTAGTTTGGACCATGGAGGCAGTACGATACTTAGGCCTACGACTCCATATTGATTCGGAAGTGGTCCTCAGGGAAAATTATGGAGTGGCCATCTCCAAGCTGGAGGAGGATGTGGAGCGGTGGATCAGCCTCCCACTGTCTCTATTGGGTAGGGTATCATTAATGAAAATGATTTTCTTGCCTCGGCTCCTTTTCCTCTTTACAAATATTCCTATGGTCTTATCCAAAATATTCATTCAGCGGCTGCACTCAGTGATGGTTAGGCTAGCCAGGGCGGGCAAACAGCCATGAGTGGCCTGGAACATATTGATACTGCCGTACAAGATGGGGGGACTTGGTGCCCCCGATTTTGAGCTATATTATAGGGCGGCGCAATCCTCCCATGCTTATTATTGGATACACGGCCCCACTGATATATCTCACATACGGATCGAGACCATAGTAGCTGATCCCAAACCACTACCGGCTTTGTTATTCTTACCTCGGGATAGACGCACCAGAATATTGGATTCCCTGAATTCAGTCACACATGCCTGGCATCATATACTGGACGCGCAAGCTGGTAACATGTTATACTCTCCTTTGACTCACCTAGACTGGTGCCACTGGCTTGCGCTGGTCACAGACAAGGGAGTCCTGATTGCAATGAGAGCGCTAGACCTACACACTATAGGGGACCTCTTTTCAGATGGCACTGTCCGCCCCTGGGATGACATAGTGGAGGGGGTGGATGCAAGACCGCCATTAGCTCAATTCCAATTTTACAGACTCAGACATGCACTTATGGAAGTTTTAGGAGAAGCTATGGAGGAGCCTCCAGAGGTGCCGGCACTAGCATCGATTATTAAGGCAAAATCGCCCGCGAAGTTGGTCTCCAGCATATATCAGGCGATAGTGTCCTAGAGAGACGGAGAGTATACTAAACCGCACTTGGCGTGGCAGAGGGGCTTACAGACAGAGCTGACGGTCGAGAAATGGCTCTACTGCTGCACAAGCACCAAACGTATCTCGTTGAATGGTCGACACCGACTAGTCCATTTTAAATTCCTTAATAGGGTTTATTACACCCCGGAGCGACTATATCACTACGGCCTACGCAAAGACTAACGGTGTGAAAGGTGTGGATAATTGGTGGCATATTTCTTTCACTTGGCATGGGTTTGCCCGGGGGTTGCTAGCTTCTGGGGGAAGGTCTTTACAGAGATCAACCGGATAACGGATATGGCATTGGCACCTAACCCTCTCTTGGCATTACTAGGTTATTCCAAGCCGCTCCCTAAGATGCATAGACGACTAGTTGACATGGCCCTCCTTCTGGCGAAGAGGAACATTGCACAGCGCTGGCTTCGCAGACCGACCCCTACGGTAGAGCAGTGGTCCAGAGATATGCTTTACTGTTGCACTCAAACTGAAAATTACAGTGAATTACTACCGCCCGCAACAGGCCCAAAAACTTCTGGTCCCTTTCTGTATCCAGGAGACCTGTCCCGACGACACCTGACAGGGTAGACCCCCTACTCCCGAACACAGCAGCCCAGAGTCCCTAAAACACAGCACAGTAGGAGAGGCTTAAATTGACTTGATACTACCCAGTATACTCCTGATTGACCCCACAACTCACTGCAGAATGAACGTGGGAGGGTTGGACAGTGTATAGACCTGAGTATATCTCCATTTATATGTCAAATGCGATGAGGGCTAAATACTTTTATGTCTTTTCTTTCTTTTCCCCCATACTGCCACAATGTGTGATAATTGTACTGATACTTATGTGTGATGATGTCGGAGCCACGCCAATATTTTTAACATGCCACCCTATCTTGTATTTTATGTTTGCTGAAAAACTTAATAAAGAGAGTAAAAAAAAAAATCTTTCTGATCTACGTGAATAATGGTATTCATGACAATCGGAACCTCTAAGGCTGTCCTAAAAGTCAAGATAAGAATTTTGCTTAACTTTGTGATATTCAGGTGGGTCAGCAAAACCTGGCATATATGACAGAGCTTTTGGGCAATCTCTTTTCCAGTGCCCAAATTGCCATCTGATCCTTCAGTTCTTGGGGCCTCTTTTCTGCCCGTTCTCTCTCCCTGCTCTACCTTCCCTTGTCCAACCGTTGTTTCCGCTTTTGATGACCTACCTGCCCTTTTATCTTCACTGCTTGCAGCAGATTTTGGATTTTCATTTACATTAATTTTGATTCAACATTCTTTGACTTCCATTCCTGCAAAACCACACAATGGCTCATGACGTTCACCAACCCCTCTAACTTCCTATTTTGTAATCCAGCACATATTGTCATCAATTGACTTAACAATCCCTGCATAGGAGCAGCCTCTACATCTTCATGCTCCATCTCCATTGGATGGGTCATTCCTGAATATCTCTCAAACACATTCTCAAATCAATCTATTGTGTGGGTGACTTGCCCATATTCTGCCTGCAATTTAAGGGCTTAGTCCAAACCTTTTTCTCTGGCCACACACCTGCAACTGCATTCAACAATGCATGTTTTGCTAAACGTACTCCCATAATTTCTGGAGTCCTGTCTCAACCATGCCGACTAGTTCTGCAATTTGTTTCCCAACTCAATTGCTATCACCAGCCGCAATGACAGGTACACATCTACCCAATTTAGATTGGTCACTTTGAACACACTCTGCAAGTCTTCACAGAACTGGGTTGCGTTTTCCCCTAATGTTGGAAAATTCGACCCCTGGGGGTCATGGAGACATGGACAATAACTCTGCCTTCGCGGCGGGGTAGGCCCTCAATGGACAGAGGCTAACAGATTCAGGTGGGGAGAGGTCCTCAACATCTGCATCATTAGAATGAGGGGAAGGGAAATGACTCCTAGCCAGTTGGACTGCTGTATATTTTAGGCTTTCTCTAATGATTGTGGGGCTGTGCCCTCAGGGATCTTTAGGTCAATTTTTGTTCTGAACCAATCCATGATTGTGCAATTGGCTTCTTGTCTAATGACTCGCACCCCTCTGTAAGATTGCATGGCACTACTCGTGTGCACGTTTCTGTCTTGTGGTATGTGATCGTGGGGTGTAGGCGGACCGGAATAACAGGCGGGGAGGCCGTATATAGTGGGCTATCACTGAGCCGGTTTTTATTGTCAATGCACAGAAAGTTGTAAAAGTTCGGAGGGGGGGGGAAGAAGGAAACACAGGAAGGAGATTTCTTGAGCGGTGTTTGGCCAGACGTCGAGACGATGGTTCCTCGGGATGGTGCTTGGCCGGAAGTCGTGTTGTGGGCTTCTTCCAATGGGCTCTAGTCGGCTGGCCACCGGGATGATGGTTCCTCGGAGGTATGGGAAGGAGAGAGAAAAGAGGGGCCGTTAGTCCGACTATCTAGGATCGGGCGTTGCTTTGTACCAACACCAGGGGGTGTAGGGGATGAAAGGAGCGTGAGGAAGGCAGGGGACAGGTCAAGAGGAGGAAAGAGGAAGATTAGGAGGGCGGAAGGGTGACGGAGTGACGGGCCAGTGCGGGGTTCTTCTATACAGTCGTGCTCGTGAATGAATATACGGGTGCTATACACAATATATATACAGTGATGGGTGCAAGGAGTGGACGTGATTGCTTTATACACTATAATACACTCTCAATATAGCCGGGGATCGGTACTCACATGCCCCGCCGCAACTCTCCTCCGAGTTGCGGCCGCTCTCCAGCCTCCTCCACTGGACCCCACCAGTCCTCGGTCCAGACTTCGTCTTCTTCCGCTTCGCCGCTCTTCTCCTCAGGTTCTCCGCACGCTGTCTCCTGCCACGAGTTCGCTTGCTTGAACGCTCTGCTCTCTTTGGTTCCGGCTTTTCCGTGCTCCGCCTCTGGGTCGTGGGAGGGACTTCCGGGGTTGTTGGAGAGTCCTTCCGGGTTTCCGCTCGTCGCGATTGGTTCCTGCAACGAAGGAGAGAGGGGTGGAGTCCGGGTTGCTATGGACACCACAGGATCCGACGGCGGGGCCCGGGACCTTGGGGGAAGGTGCGGCCCCGATGAGGTAGGGGTCGTGGCCCTTTCACATCCCCTTCCCCTAGCTGTCCTTCTTGATCGGGTTGGAGGGAGGGGGTATCGGGAGAGATAATCGGCGTTCCCCTGATCAACGCCTTTCCGATGTAAAGTCCTGAACCTAAAGGGCTGTAGGGATAAGAACCAACGAAGGACACAGTCATTGTGTCCCTTGTTACGGGCCATCCACTCCAATGGGGCATGGTCGGTGTACAGGATGAAGTCTCGTCCGTCCAGGTAGTAGCGGAGGCTTTCCACCGCCCATTTGATGGCCAGAGCCTCTTTTTCGACTACGGCGTAGTTCATCTCTCTGGGAAACAACTTTCTGCTCAAAAAGAGGATGGGTCGTTCCTCTCCGTTGTGGTCTTTTTGAGAGAGGACAGCCCCTAAGCCCTGCTCTGAGGCGTCAGTCTGGAGAATAAAGGGTTGGGAATAGTCCGGGCTGATGAGCACTGGACCAGACATCAGGGACTGCTTAAGGGTGTTGAATGCATGTAGCAAAGAGGGGTCAGGTTGCCTTAGTGCCTCTTCCTTCTTCGTAGACTTCTTTAGGAGATCGGTTAGGGGTGCTGCGGTCTGAGAAAAGTTAGGGATGAATCTCCTATGGTATCCTAAGATGCCTAAAAATGCGCGAAGCTCTTTTCGTGTTTGGGGAAAGGGGATTGACTGTATGGTGGTGATCTTATTGTTTTGTGGTCTGATAACTCCCTCGCCTAACAGGTAACCCAGGTACTTGACTGTTTGGGCCGCTAATGTCGTTTTTGAGGGGTTAATGGTGAACCCAAATGAACCCAGGGAGGTGATGACGTCTTGTAGGTGGCGTAAGTGTTGGTCCCAGTCATCACTGTAGATGATTATGTCATCCAAATAGGCCCCCGCATATTGGGAATGAGGCCGTAACACCTGGTTCATGGCCCTCTGAAAGGTGGCGGGGGCGCCGTGAAGGCCGAAGGGCAACACGGTGAACTGATACAATCCTTCGGGTGTGGAAAACGCTGTTTTCTTTTTGTCCTCATCTCTCAAAGGGATCTGCCAATAACCCTTGCATAGGTCGAGCGTGCTGATGTACTTGGCCTTCCCTATGCGTTCAATCATCTCATCAACCCGAGGCAAAGGGTAGGTATCGAAGGACGAGATCTTATTAACCTCGCGGAATTCAATGCAAAACCTGATCGACCCGTCAGGTTTTGGCACCAACAGAATAGGCGAGTTCCAACTGCTAACAGAGGGTTCTATGATCCCCATACGTAGCATCTGGGCTATCTCATCCTTAATAACGGGTCTGCGGGCCTCAGGGACCCGATAGGGACGCTGGCGTACTGTTTTACCGGGTTCGGTAATGATGGCATGCTCAATAACAGAAGTGTGGCCAGGGTAGGAGGAGAACACCTGTTGTAACGGCTTCAAGGTGGTACGGAGTTCCTGTTTCTGATTGTTTGTCAAATCTGAATCCATACAGACCTCGTAGGAGAGGGCGGTTTCTGGTACTGTGCTGTAGAGAACGGGGTGAGGGCCTACCCACTCTTTTAAAAGGTTCACGTGGTATATTTGGGTGATACGCCGGATAGGGTCTGTTTCTATCTCATTGGTAACCGGCGTCACCTGCCGTAGGACCGAAAAGAGGCCTTGCCATTGACCCAGCAATTTGTGGTCTGAGGATGGCATCAGGAGGAGTACCAGGTCTCCGGGGAGACAGGACCGTGGTTTTGTGCCCTTATCATATTGCTGTTTCTGGTTTGCTTGTGCGGTCACCATGTTCTGCCGCACAATGTCCCGTATTTGAGCCAGATGGGTTCTGAGGTTCTCCACGTACTCAGGAAGGGGTCGGGTTCGATTGGGTTTGGCCTCCCAGGCCTCTCTGGCCATGTCTAACAGGGTTCGCGGGGGACGCCAATATAAAAGCTCATAAGGCGAAAACCCTGTGCTGCTCTGGACTTTGCAACAGATCGCAAACAGGGCTAGGGGTAACATCTCTTCCCACCTCTTGTTTTCAAGGGCCAGTAATTTTTTTAAGGTAGTCTTTAGGGTGGCAGTGTAGTGCTCAACAAGCCCATCCGTTTGGGGATTATTATTATTATATTATATTATTATTGTGGAATTTGGTAAAGCGCGCGGCTACCCCCACCGGGGGTGTCCCGGATGGTAAGCGGAGGTAGTTATCTGCTTAATGCCTAACTGGGAACATACCTGTCTCATGAGGTCGGATACAGAGGGGGTCCCCTGATCCATCAGGATTTTCCTAGGGAAGCCTACCCTGGAAAAGATCGAGATTAGGGCCTTGGCTATGTTCTGGGTGGTGGGTTGCCGTAGGGGTATAGCTTCAGGAAAACGGGTGGCGTAGTCGACGAGGACTAATGCATATCGACACCCGCTTCGGTAGGTTAACATGGGGCCTATTATATCCATCCCCACCCTATTGAAGGGTATGTCGATAAGGGGTAGGGGTTGAAGAGGCACTCTGGGGGGCCGATATCTGCTATTTTTTTGGCAGGTCGGGCAGGCACGGCAGTACTGTTTTATTTGCAGGTAGACACCTGGCCAGTAAAACTTTTCCAGGATCGCCTGCCCGGTCTTCTCATCGCTAAAGTGGCCCCCCAGTAGGTGACTGTGGGCGAGAAACAACACCTTATCGCGGAAGGGCCCCGGGATTATCAACTGTGGTGTTTGTTGGCCCCCCCTTTCTGTACAAAAGGCCGTTCTTTTTATAGAAGTAAGGACCTAGGGGTCTTCATTGTCCAGGGCACGTCCCCATGCATCCTGCAGGATGGGATCCTCCTGTTGTGCAGCGCGGAATTCCCTGTCTGTTTCCCAGGGGTGCTCCTCCACACGAATGGGAAAAGGCGTAGCGTAGTTCCTCTTCTCTTTCTTCTTTTGGGTTTTTGTTTTGTACGGTCTGGTGGTTGTTTCTGTGGATGGATGGCCGTGAGGAAACGGAGCTTCCAACCACCACTTCTCTAAGGAGGTGGTAGTGTCATGGAGAAGACGAGGAAGACCGGGGTAGTCACTGCCCAGTATCACCTGCTCCGGAAGATTGGGTACAACACCCACAGTCAGCGTGCTTCCGTGGTCCATAGGGTGTTGAACCCTAATCCAGGCGGTAGGGTACAGTTTCGTATCACCGTGTACGCACTGGATGGCTACTGTACCGGTCACTGGTCCCACCGGGGTTGGTAGCTCCTGGGGCCGGAGCACGCTCTGTCTGCAGCCCGTATCAGCAAAGGCTAGAACCGGGTGTCCATCGTTTCTCACGGGGCAGTGATATTTGGGAGGGGTGGTTTCCGCAGGGAGGCAGACAAAGTTCCGGGCGAGACCCACCTCCATCGGTTCCTCCTTCTGGGGGCATACTCTGGCGATGTGTACATATCCCCCGCAGTGATAACACTGAGGTCTGGGTGGGGGTGGTCGAGGCATAACAGGGTAAGGGAACAGAAGAGCGGGTTCCGGTTTCCTGGGCAAAAGAGGCCTCGGGGCCTGGTTGGGGTTATGGGTTTGGGATCGGTGGGTGTGCTCGTCTTTCGGTTTCTGAAAGTCTTGGGCCCGGCTATAGGCACTGGTGATCTCAATCGCGTTTTCCAGTGTGAGGCGGGCGTGCTGGCGAACCCATTTTTGGGTGGAAGGGTGTAGAGACGCCAAAAACTGCTCCAGGTATATCTTGCAGAGAATGTCCTCCTTTGAGGTCGTGGCGGGTCGCAGCCAGCGATCGGCCAGGTCTTTGATGCGAAAAGACAGAGCCCGTGGTGTTTCTTGGGGCCCTTCTTTGGCTTGGCGCAGCCTCACCCTATAGGTTTCGTCGTCTATACCCAGACGTTCCAGGATTCACGTTTTGATGTCAGCATAAGGGGTCTGTCCCTGGAATTGGCCTGTTGGTATGCCGCTTGTAATACGCCGGTTAGAAGAGGACCCAGATAGTGCCCCCAACGGTCAGGGGGCCAGGCCGCGGCTCGGGCCAGCCGCTCAAAATTGGTGAAGAAGAAGTCCGGGTCTTCTCCAGGTACATACTTCTGGAGGACCACCGAGGGAAGGGAAGCGACAGGTCTTTGTTGGCCTAGTATGTCAGTGAGTTTGCCCAACGCTTGATCTTGGGCTGCCCCCTGGCCTTTAAGGACATCGTGTAACTGTCCTCGGTCGTCCTCGGCCGTCTTGAGGAACTGTTCCATTAGCTTCCCCAACTGCTCCTGTGTCTCCGCCAGTTTCTTTACAGCGGCATCCATGCTTCCGGACGATCCCACTTCTGACACCACCTGTGATCGTGGGGTGTAGGCGGACCGGAATAACAGGCGGGGAGGCCATATATAGTGGGCTATCTCTGAGCCTGTTTTTATTGTCAATGCAAAGGAAGTTGTAAAAGTTCGGAGGGGGGGGATAAGGAAACACAGGAAGGAGATTCCTTGAGCGGTGTTTGGCCAGACGTCGGGACGATGGTTCCTCGGGATGGTGCTTGGCCGGAAGTCGTGTTGAGGGCTTCTTCCAATGGGCTCTAGTCGGCTGGCCACCGGGATGATGGTTCCTCGGAGGTATGGGAAGGAGAGAGAAAAGAGGGGCCGTTAGTCCGACTATCTAGGATCGGGCGTTGCTTTGTACCGACACCAGGGAGTGTAGGGGATGAAAGGAGCGTGAGGAAGGCAGGGGACGGGTCAAGAGGAGGAAAGAGGAAGATTAGGAGGGCGGAAGGGTGACGGAGTGACGGGCGGGTGCGGGGTTCTTCTATACAGTCATGCTCATGAATGAATATACGGGTGCTATACACAATATATATACAGTGAGGGGTGCAAGGAGTAGACGTGATTGCTTTATACACTATAATACACTCTCGATATAGCCGGGGATCGGTACTCACATGCCCCGCCGCAACTCTCCTCCGAGTTGCGGCCGTTCTCCAGCCTCCTCCACTGGACTCCACCAGTCCTCAGTCCAGACTTCGTCTTCTTACGCTTTGCCGCTCTTCTCCTCAGGTTCTCCGCACGATGTCTCCTGCCACGAGTCCGCTTGCTTGAACGCTCTGCTCTCTTTGGTTCCGGCTTTTCCGTGCTCCGCCTCTGGGTCGTGGGAGGGACTTCCGGGGTTGTTGGAGAGTCCTTCCGGGTTTCCGCTCGTCGCGATTGGTTCCTGCAACAAAGGAGAGAGGGGTGGAGTCCGGGTTGCTATGGACGCCACAGGATCCGACGGCGAGGCCCAGGACCTTGGGGGAAGGTGCGGCCCCGACGAGGTAGGGGTTGTGGCCCTTTCACATGGTACATCTGCTGTTGGTCCTGCAGGTGCTGCTTCATTTCTGGGTACATAAATAGCTACAACTTGGCCTCCTTAGCTGACATGAACAAGATTTATAACAAATCATTCTCCCTTGGCCTTTCGCTCTCTGTCTTGTGGTTCATTTTCTGGAGGAATAGATCTAAAGGAAGCAGATCAGTAGGAGCACATGCCCTAACTCGGTCCCTGAAGTGACTTATTTGGCACACCAGCTTCTCCTGTTTTTTTCTTTCATACCACAGACTTGGGATTCATGCATTTGTTTCTGGGCCTCCTCATCCCATTGGAAAAAGAGCAACCACTGTTCAGCATCTAGCATGTTTTGGTTGGTCTTCCAACTTCTTATGTATAGTTCCTAATCTTTCTATATTGATAGTTCAGGAAATAATTTCTTCCCATCCTTGTAAGCGAGTCCTACCCACTCTTTTTAATACTTGCGTGTGGTTTTACAATACTGGTGATACATACTGTGAGCAGCAGTCCCATTTGCTGAGGACTCTCAGTGTTTAGATTTACTCGCTCCATCACAGTGTCTTGCCATTCACACACACAAAGAAAACAGGGAAAAGGTCTGCCGACCTTGTGCCCACATCTCAGCCTGTGTAGAGTGTCTAAAAGGAAAGAGAACTGGGTAGGGATTCCTTCCCTTATTTTCTAATTGATCTCATGGGGCATGGTGGAGGAAAGTTATTTACAGTCAGACCCAAATATCTCCTTGCATTCTACTGAATTTCAAAGGCTAGAGAGGCTAGCGAAGGAGTGTGGTGGCTAAATCAGTGTTCCACTTTTTCTTACACATATATTCTTCAAGGGGTTGTGCTTTGAGTCCTACTACTCCTGTCTTTCTTCCCAGATTTCAAATTATTTCTAGACACCGCCTGGTCTAACCTATGGGTTTGCACAAACACAGTCTATCTCTGTGTTTGGACTCCTGCTTTTTAAACATTCTGAACCGATCTACTGTCCTGCCATCTCATACCCAGACAAGATATTTGTGTGCACTTTTCTGCAAGCAAGCCTCTACTCCATGGTTAGCACAGTTAGACTTTACCCACATTTTGTTCAACAGTCTAACAATGAATGGATGAATCACCAGGTCCAACACTGGGCCGTACATCACCTCAGCACCCCAACTCCCCATGAGACATCTCTCCCTTGCCTTTTGTACCTGGGGTCATTGTGTGGAGCCCAGTCCAGCACTCTCATGTTCATCTAAAGTAGACTGGCATGCAATGTACCAGGCTGTAAAAGAAAACACAACACTCGGGATAGCCTATAAAATCTAACGTGTATTTAATGCAAAATAGCCAGCAAAGCATCCAAAAATAATGTGAGGCAATTGCCGTTCCAATGGACCGAAGCGTCGACCTTGATGAGGTGGAGTATATAGTGCTAAAATCCATACAGATTGTAAACATGTATATACATTTTTGTCAATGCAAGTGAATAGGAACAAGACCACATGGTAAAATCGAAGATATCAATTGATCAGCAGGTGCCAGGATCTTCTTGTGGCATGGAATGCAAGAAGTCCTTGACAGTGTGATGCAAGTAATACTACAGAGGAACTACATCCCTGCTGTCTGAGGTTAAAACAGGGTCACATAAGTAATCTGTGCACCCCCCCTGTATAATCACTGTAAACTGGTTTGTGACTAGGCTGGGTGCCAACAGGGTATCACTCACTTATCCTGAGTGTATTAAATACTTACCAATAAAGCACTGACCAAGACTTGTACAATCTGCCCCTGGCACTCCTTTGGGTGGCCAGCCTCCCCACCATGTGTTTCTGCCTCGCCTAGTGTCTTAGAAGGAGGGATGAAGCTTCTTTGTGACCAACTTAATAACTCTTTTGAGTGAGGTCTGGTGCCCAGGAGTTGAAAAGACGCTATCATAGTTCTACTCTTAAAACAAACTCAATTGGACCCCTTAAAGCTGGAACATTTTAGGCCTATTGTCTGCTATTCTCTTCTCCAAAGTAGCTGAGAAGCACATAAATAAACAACTGTCAAGTTTTATTGAGACCAGGGTATTGCATCATGTGAACAGTCAGGATTTCACCTGCAGTTTAGTACAGAATCAGCATTGCTGCTGGGCTCAGAGTCCCTCATGCAGGTTGTTGATGGAAGTAATACTGCAGCACTGATAATAGTGGATCTCAGTGCAGCCTTCAACACCATGTCCCATGGCCTTCTGCTCGAACAGCTCTGCAATTTCAGTATCTGAACCACAGCTTTGAGGTGGTTAGCATCTTTCTAACAGAGTCACACTTTTCAGCTGGTTCAAAAGTCTTCTCTAGCTGAGGTTTTTCCGCTGCAGCAGGGGGTGCTGCAAGACTCAGTATTGAGCCCTAGCTTATTCAACCTTTAGGGGTTGCCCCCTAGCCGATATCATTGAGCGTTACTGCTTTAACATCGTGCCATACACCAATGATACGCAGCTTATTATCACCCTGTCTCAAGGTGAAGGAAACACTTCAGTTCTGTTAAGATACTGTCTATCTGAACTGGCTGAGTGGATGGACTGTTATGCAGCTTAATGCTGGGAAGACAGATGTTCCTATTTTGGGTAAGCTGCCATCAATCTGGTCCTCTGCTTGGTTGCCGTATTCACTAGAGTCCCTACCGGACCCTAATCTGAAAGTTAAGAACCTTGGTATCTGGTTTCATGCTGGCCTCTTGTTTGACAGTCAGATTACCAGTCTATTAGGGTTATGTTTTGGAATTTAGAATATCCTGAAAAAAATTATTGGACTCCTTCCAGAGGCTGTGAGACAGTCAGTGGTCCAGGCCGTCGTAATGTCCAGACTGGACTACTGTAAGGTGCTATACCTGGGAGCCTCACAATCGTGAGTGGTGAGACTGCAGAGGGTGCAGAATGAGGCAGTTCGGCTGCTGCTTATTCTCCCAAGGTGGTCGTCCACGGATTCAGCTCTTGTCAATCTGCATTGGCTGCCTCTGGTTAAGAGAGTATCCTTTAACGCTATGTGCTTCTACCACTGCATTCTGAATGGAAAGGGACCTCGCTATCTGCACCCTCTTGTTAAAAGGTACATATCCGCTAGAAGTCTTAGGTCAACAGGAGCTTTTTAGCTGCGATCCCTATTGTAAAAAAGTATGCGTGGAAAGCTGCTCTTTCAGCTTAATAGCCTCAAAGAAGTGGGGGGGTCATTTCGGACAGTCTTACCTGCCACACGCCACACGCCACTGCTGTGGCCCACACGCTGCCTGTTCCCCCCCCAGCCGCCGTTGTCTTCCACCTGCACAGCCGCCGGGGAGGAGAACTACAGCTCCCAGCAGGCCGAGTGGGTCACTTCCTGCTTCCTGGTTCTGCGCGCCCGGAGGCGCTGAAAAAGAGGAGGCTCCCACTGAGGAGCGGGGGGTCATTTCGGACAGTCTTACCTGCCACACGCCGCTGCTGGGGCCACACGCTGCCTGTTCCCCCCGCCGCCGTTGTCTTCCACCTGCACGGCCGTCGGGGAGGAGAACTACAGCTCCCAGCAGGCCGAGCGGGTCACTTCCTGCTTCCTGGTTCTGCGCGCCCGGAGGCGCTGAAAAAGAGGATGCGGGACGCGCGCGGGACGTGCGCCGGGCTAAGGGCGGGCCCTCTGTGGCCCTCAGAGGCACGAGAAGGACGGGACGGGCCACCCCCCCTGGTTCCGCGACAAGAGGAGGTATATCGTTTTGAACTAGACATTGACATTTTATGGACAGTTCACTGTCCCCTGTAAGTCATTACCATCGTACCACACTGCATTATGTCACGCAAGGGGACCTACAAGAAATCTCCTTTATTGCGCGACCCAGGCCAGGGGTCGTTAAACTTTTCCATGACCAGTAGATCATTGCCTACCTCCAGTGAAGATGTGAATTACCTGTGCCAATCCATAGTCACTAGGCAATCTCCCCCACTTATCCCAGATAGTCCGCATAACTTGCCTTTTTGGGAGGAAATAAACGCTTTATGTGGCACTAAGTATGCCCTAGTGGCATCCCCATCCCCCGTAACAGGCATCAATACCATTACCCCAATTAGGGAACCTTGTGACCCATCCTCATCATCTCTAATAGATATTACCCAAGGTATTGCATTGTTTCAGGGCCCAAATGCTAAAAGGAAACATGATGGGACAAATGGCAGCGGCAATATCCCGAAAATACCAAAATTCTGTGAAGGGCTTACATTGCCAGTCACTAACCCCACATTAACTATGGTGGAGGCTGGAAAGTGTGACGACCAAGTATCCTCTCCCCATTTTTCTCTTCTGTCTCAGTTAGAGCTATTACTAAACTCCATCGTATTACCATTGGTAGAAAAAATCAATCTCTTGGGTGATAAACTCACAGGCATCGAGAAAATCATTCAAGCCAACTCCCCACCAACCCTTAAAGGTCCATCTAATAGGGGAAGATCCCCCTCACCAACCACCATAAGAAAAGAGATAAATGCTACAACTAAAACCAACTCACCGGCCACTACTAAGAAGGTACTACCCAATGGCTCTGACCTATTTATTGCCCCCAATACTTCTTTGCCTATCAACATAAAAAAATATGCCCAAACTTCTCCACAATTTCCAAATAAAACTGCTACAACTGTCCCTAAAGTCGCGCCTAAATCTGGTTTTACTAAGTACACTGCTACCAGAGTGGATTCAAACAGAGCAGCATCCATACATTTACCCCCAGAAGCCACCCCATTTGTTCTTGTTCTCTCGGGAATACCGGCACCCTCCAACGGGAAACCCAGGAGACGCAAGGAACTCCTAAATAAGGTCATTTTCTGGCTATCCAAAAACAGGCACTGACACCCAATCACGATGGTGGACTCCTGTGTGTAAGAAGGGTGGGCTTGTTAGGGTCTTTAACCAAAGACATCAGTGGAGACCTGGTCCTAGTGAAATTTAGAAATAGGAACATTGTCCCCTATCTTCGATCCAACCCGCCCCAAAAAGGAGACGGCCCCATATATGTGTGGGATTTACATGATTTCTACCCAATGCAGCCAATATATCCGGTCAATACAGATTATACCCATCTGCTGGGAAGGGGTCCCCACGCTCCCAGTGGTTGTAATTTTCTTGCATCTAAGAGACTTGATTCGCGGTATAATGGCTGCAACTACTGATGCAACTGCTGATGAAATTGTATAAAGGGACAGCCCAATGTGTTAGCTTAGTTGGTAATCGCAATTTTACTAAAACTGGAAAGTACTTCAAACGTCTGGGCATAGGTTCCTTAATTTTTAGATATTTTTATCCTGTAGAAAAATGATTGTATTGTATTACCGCTTGTATGTTTGTTGCCTTTTCTTTGCCTTTTCTTAGTTTTTTTTTGTTATGATGATTGTATTTTATCTGTACGCTTTTATGATTTGAAATAAAATCGAATAAAGCATTATCTGATCTGAAGTGGAACACCCTTCTGCTGGCACTTAGACAGGAATATTCTGAACTGGCCCTCTGCAAGAAACTCAAAACCTGGTTATTTAGACAGCCTTAATGAATAATGTGTTTTGCATGTGTTTGTACCTGAGAATTAATTTTTTGCACAGAGACACTTAGGTCTGAAGTAACCAGGCGCTTCACAAATTACTTAACATAACATAACAATTTCAGCTTAAGTGTATTGAGGAATTTCCAATGCTGGTCTATGAGAGGGATAGGCCTCATAGTAGTGAAAAAATGAAACAGGCTGTTTGTCACTACCAGGATATGCAAAACATACAAGCCCACGCCCTACTTTTTACTTACCCGGCACCCTCCCCTTAGGGTTACTTATGGCCTACCGTAGCAGTGACTTATGTGTAATGAAAGGGGAGTTAAGGCTTGGCAAGTAGTTTTAAATGCCAAGTCGAAGTGGCAGTAAACTGCACACACAGGCATTGAAGTGACAGGCCTGAGACAGGATTGAAAGGCTACTTCTGTGGGTGGCACAACCAGTGCTGCACTCTACTAGTAGCATTTGAAGTACAGGCCTGGGGTTTTGGTATTCCAATTTACAAGGGACTTACTAATACATCAAATTTACCAATCAGGTATACACCATGTCATCATATTTAGGGGAGAATCATATGCACTTTAGCACTGGTTATTAGCAGTAACGTGCTCAGAGTCCTAAGGCCAACAAAAAGAACCAGCAAAATGTTGGAGGTAAAAGGCAAAAATTCCAGAGGCAGACCACCCTAAGGCTGCCAGGTCTAACAATTGATCATGCATATATGGGTACATTCACCTTCTCATCAGGGAGGAGTGAAAGATTCCAATAAAGCATGCATTTGGGTGGTGGAAACATTAAGCTGTTGTGTATTTCAGAAAGGATATGGTTTAATGGCAGTGTATGGTCTTCAGGGTTGTGATTGGTAGCTATGACATAATCCAGTAGGAGTGGGGTCAGTTAGCGGTGTGTGGCAAGTCTTCTTTATGATTTTTTGTGCTACATGAATATCAGTTGTAGGTAGAATCAATTATCACGTCGTTGGTTTTTTGGACACTCAAATATCTAGAATCGAACCTATCTCGAGCAGGGGAAATCCGGGTTCTGAAAAGCTCCAACTCGCTCCTCCTCATACCCCTAAGGGGGGAGCATGCAATTTCGTACGCCTCCCAAGACCCAACTCTCCTTGACAATTCCATTTGGAATCCTTACCAGGCTAACTCAAAGTCTATTCTCCTCCCCAGCACCCAATTACTTTATTGGTTTATATTACTATGCTCTCACTATGTCTGCTTTAATACTCTGTGGTCCTATATTTCTGTATACAATTTCATGCGATGCCTTTTTACCTCTCACCTTGTACTTGTGCAAACTTATCCTCTAAACATGTAAAGCGCTTTGTTACCTTTGGGTCGAGCCAGCGCTATAGAAAACTAAAAATTAAATAAATAACATGACAATTGTTTCTGCATTTAAAGTGAATAACGTGTGTGGTACAATTAGAGGGAATAGAAGGCAAGCTAACTTGCTGCAGCAACTATCAACTGTGTGCTCGGATTGCATATTTTTCTTGATTCACACGAAGACAGAGAACATTTTTTTCTAATCTCTGGTTCACAGGCTGTTTGTAAAGGCAGCAGCTGAAAGATAGCTGTAAATAGTTCTGACCTTGTGTGTACTTTCTACCTCGGAGGATGAAGGAAAGTATTCGTATGTTTTCACTTATACTTTCTGGACACGAAACACTGATCAAAAAACCTCCATAATGATACAGAGTTCAGCATAAGCAAACCTCTCCTTGCTCCATACAAATATACTATATAAGATACTGATGAGAGTGTCGAGGTAAGACGCATGAACCAATTGCTGGAGGGCATGCTGATATAAGCCGTTCTGACGTCAAGCCTGAGGGCACAACAAGATTTTTGGGAAAGCATTATATGACTTGGCAAATTGTGAAGAATGTGTGCAACGCACGCTGTTAGCGGGTTAAAATGTAGGTTAATAAATTAGGGATGTGTGATAAGTTGTTTAGAATACGGTCATAATAATATGTGACATGTAGACGAAGAGTACATAATGTGAAATACCAACTATTATGTGTGCACACTGATTTTGGGGTATGAGTGATTTATGTATGACACCTGCAGCTAAAAAAGATTCTGTGATGGGTTTGTCTGACTCCTAACTCTCCTGATCAGCAGAGCATGCGTCTGTAAGAGGAGGATGAGAGACACCGAAAAGAAAAGTTCGCGATTACATTTTAGGGGTTGTGTGATCGACCAGGTGTGACCCAATAATTAGAAGGGGGGCATGGTAAGTTGAAGTGAAGCATTGGTCAATAGGTGGGCGTAGGACAAGAATGGCCATAGCCACCTACCTATAACATCCCCTCTAATCGCCCGGCTCTATTCTAAGGAGCACCTCCTGTCTCCCGCTAATATTTACTTATAACGTTTGTATTGTGCTGTGCATGTTGCTTTTAGAGTACCTACGAGTGCACCTGGATACATTGCAGGAAGAAGATGATGATGAAAAATTCCCGCAGGATCACAGTTCATTTGTGCAGTCAGGATGATGTCCACTTTCTATCCCCCTCTTGCAGCATCAGATCTGGATTTCCTCATCACCCTTTCTAAAACTGTCTATTTTCTTATTCTTACTATGTAAATAATGTAAATGTAAGAGCATTTCTAAAGCGCATCTGTAACTCCAAGGAGTGTCCTGGCGCTAATACAGAAAGTGGGCCGATCGGGGGGAGCATAGGAATACCAGTTGTTGGAAAAGAGGCATGTTTTAAACTGTTTTTTCAGAACACAATGGTTGCTTTAATGTATCTTAATTCCAAGGGGAGCTTGTTCCATAAAGACACACCACACTGCACACTTTGATTGATACCTGCACATGTCCATAGCCACTTCTTACCATACTGCCTGCAATTTGTACCGCCTGCAATATGGTCTTGTGGTTGTTACATTTTGCCATGAAATCTAGAAGGCTGTTTACTTTAGAAAACATTAAAAACAATAATCAAAACAAGATTAGAAGATTAAAAACGTATTCCTTGAGGCAGTTTATGTTAGAAATTGCTGTGTGTGTCTGTTTTGACATTGAGCAGCAGATTCTGGTGTTCTGTGGATTTTTAAACCATATGGTTATTATAAGAGAGTTGGAAGGAAAATACAAGTGAAGCTTGTCTCTGCTTTGTATCCCCATGAGTACAGTACAAAGTGTGAGTACTTCTGGTTTTATTGACACCTTACAACCTTTGAAACTCCACACTACTCATGGGTATGCCTTTGTTGTTGCTCACCAACTACATAAAATAAATCTCATATTTAGTGTCCAGGTACAGAATAATTTTAAAATAAACACCAGCAAGTCAGTTTAGTTTTCTGATTCAGTAGCTTACTTGAAAAAGTGGTAAAGTGTGGTGGACAACACTAAGGGCCCCATTATGATTGCGGGTGGATCGCCACCGCCCGTATGGCGGTGGCAATCCCCCCACAGAAAACCTCCGCCCGCACTGAATTCTCCCCGCCACATTAGGAGGTGGGGGAGCCCGGCGGTGGGAAAGACCGTCCGCCCGTTTTCCGCCCGGTCGGAGAGTCGACCGGGCAGAAAAGCTGCTAACATGGTGGCGATGTCCGGGAGACACCGCCATCCATATTAGCATAATGGAGGGGAGATGTGTTGCCGCCACGGAAAGGCAGACGGAAATCACTTGTGGGGCCCATTGCAGGCCCCCAGGGATTCTGGGGGGTGGGGGTGCACATGAGTTTCAATATACAACGTGGCAGGCACCGTGCGGTGCCTGTCACGTTGTGCATTGAAATGCATGATGTGCATTTTTAGCATTGCAGCGAGCGGTGCTTTCATCACCGCCTGCCGCAATGCTAAAAATGCGGGATGCGCCCGCCAGTGTGGCGGGTGCATCCTAATGTCCCCCATGGGATCCCACCCTTATGGCGGGCGACCCTGTTTTGCGTTGGGATGGCAGGCGAACTAAGTCATTGACGCCTCTCAATAAAACACAGATTCTATAATATTACAGTGTTGTTCTGAGTGTAAAAAAATAGTGTTAGCTAGAATTTCTGTAGCCTCCATTTTTTTGTAATAAGGCAAGCACACTTCCAGAACAACAGATTAGTTGATCGGGCCTGAGTAAGCATGTTGTTATGTCTGAAATTCATCAGTAAGTTACACCTAAGTCTGAAAACAGAACAATTCACCAAAAATGTGATTCAGTGTGCGGAACTGCAGACCTATGGTCATATGGTTCCTTCACTGAAAAGTTGTCGGTCGAAGCCAACTCCGACCGACATCGTAATTAGGGCCTATGTGTCTTCCTTTTCTACAACTTCACCCAAAGCAAACCCCTATCCATCACATTAAAAACCATTTTTAAATCTAAGAAAAGGCAAAGAGTTTAATGTTCTTCTTATCCATAGGCTGGTAAATGATGATACAGATAAAGTGAAGATGTTATCGGAGGTACTACAGCTTGGTATGAAATTGGTTTGATGCAGTGGTATAAGATTAATAGTTCTAGCCCAGATTTCTAGGTTGCATAGAAGGATAAGAACATGAAATTTGGCTTCTGTATCTGCAGGTGTTATGATGCGAAAATTAGCTGAACTTTTCATTTGCTCTTCTTAGAATGGGCTGCAAAATTGATCCTTCCCAGGAGTTTTAAAGGAAGATTTGTAGAGTGAAAAATCCATATTGATCAGTGTTCTGGTAACTAGATACCATTAGAATAAGTGGTCTTATTGCCCATATTTCTTTTATCAAATGAATGTCCAGTTCGTAATATAAGATTCAATAACAATAGCAGATAAAAGTTGGTCCCAAATAGACTTCACAATGACTTACAGCTTACTTCCCGAGATAGACCCACATCACCCTCATCTCCAATCTCCGCATTGGCTCCCCATCAGCAAACAGTGCCAATTCAAACTGCTCACCCATGCCTCCAAAGCTCTACACAACAAGGGACCAGCTTATGTCAACCACAGGGTGAACTTCCACCAGCCTACCTGTAAACTTTGTTCCTCATCTCACTTCTTGGCTCACACACCCCGCATTCACAGACGAGGCGATTGCACCTTTTCACACCAAGCAACTAAGGGGCATATTACCGAGATGTGAGTTGCAAAATGCACAACGCACATCTCCGTATCGCCGGCTATCGACGGATTTCATCGCCTAATTAGCGCGCAATTATCAATGCGCATCACCCAGGCAATCAGAAATCCGGCGATAGCGGCGATATGGCACATTAGCGCATGAAAACAAACGTTGTTTTCATGCGCTAATGTGGGCCTTGATAATATCGGGGGTGGATTCAGCTTTATGATCCACACCCCCATGTTAACAATGCCTAACGCCTGGTCGGAGCAGGCGTTGGGAGACCTGCGATAAATGAGTTTATTGCAGGTTTTTGTCTCCCAACGCCTGCCTTGGTAATAGGGTGTTCCCACCTCCAACCACATTTTACATGTGGTTGGACGTGGGAACGCCCACTTTGCATGTCATTAGCGATGTTTATCGCTGACATGCAAAGTGAGCTCGGGCCAGACTTTAAAGTGCCCTTGGTAATAGGGCTCTAGCTGTATCGCCGCTTTCTCGGCACAATTCGCCGAGAAAGCGGCGATACAAGCCCTTGGTAATATGCCCCTAAATCCCTCCACCTCCGCACAGCCCCCACCCTGCAGGAGTTCAGGAAAGACCTAAAGACCTGTCTCTTTTCACTAATCCATCTCAGCAGCAGCAATGCCCCCCTCCCCAGCACCTGGATACCCACGTGGGTGATAAGAAGCACTTTACAAATCCAATTTGATTTGACAAGAGCTTGATGTGTTCAACCCAGGCAGCCTAGGGCACTCAATTGCCCATTTGTTGTCTCTTCCCTCCTTCTATCTACCTTTACCAGCTATTCATTAGCATTGCCTCTCTAAAAATGCATTTTTCTGCTCCCCGGCTGATTGCCCAGCGTGCACACCAAGCCTGGCTCTGCCTTTCTCAGGTGTGATGTGTATTGCCATCCATCTAGAGATGTGTACTGTTCATGCTGCCAAGAGAGATGGGCAAATCACAAGAAACAATGGAAATTTGAGCTTGGACCAGGTAGGGGAAACCGAGAATAGACACATAAGCTCATTATGATGGCGGAAAGACCGCCACCGGCGGGCCAGAGGTGGCGGTCCCTCCGCCATCTTACTCTCATTTCCCCCGCCACATTAGGATGGCGGGGGGAATCGCTTTGTGACCGCGGAGGTCACACAGACCGCCCTCCATTGCTTCCGCGAAGGGTCAATCATCACGATTGTCTGGCGGAGCGGTCAGCATGGGTAAAATGGTGGCGGTGCTTAGCAGGCACCGCCCGCCAGATTACAATGCTGGCATCAGCCAGCCTTTCCATGGTGGTTGAACCGCCATTAAAAGGCAGGAGGAGGCTGGGTTCGGGGGCCCGTTGCAGGCCCCCTCTGTGTGGGGGAAGGGTGTATGTGCACTGGGGGGGTACCCATGGTATTCCCCTACATTACCATGCACAAGGTGGCAGGCACCGCATGGTGCTTGCATCACTGTGCATGAAAATGCACTACCTGGCATGTTGGCATTGCGAACAGTGCTGTAGCCAGCAGCACCGTCTGCAATTATCAGGGCCCTGGATGCGCCCACCATAGTGGAGGGACATCCTAATTCACTCGGTGGGACCGCCACCCTACTGGCAGGGGGTCCCAGCACCTCAACGATGGCGGGCGGACTGTTGTCCGCCTGCCATCGTAATGAGCCTCATAGAGAATGGGATGACACACCCAATTCCGCCGCTAAACATGTTTCTGGAGGATGACAGGATGAATGTAATTCTGAGATGTCTGTAATTTAAAACCACCATTTTGTATAGCACACACATGTGGAGTCCAATGTACCCCAACCAATCCTAACTCACACATTCCCAAACAAGCAACTGGTGTCTTTCATAAATAGTTGTGAAGCAACGTAGGCAAATGCTTCTAGTTATTTTTTTTTTGTCAGTTCAGCTTTATTCGATTTTTGTTTAAAATCATAAAAGCATACATTTAAAAACACTCATAACAAAAGTTACATACAAAAGCACAGAATAGCAAGAAGATAAAACATTTGTCTATGCTGCATGAATAAGTTCCTTTGTTCCATAGTAGAATTCATGATTTTCCATACCCATGGCCAATGTACATTGTTACGGGGTGATTGAAGGCGGAAAAGCCATGGCCACAGAGTGCACGGGTATTTTTGCCCTTCGAGTGAGCTGACTCTGCCCTTGGTTTTAGGCGAGGGGTATATACCATGCTTGGGTAAAAGTCACGTAGGTCCCAGACGGATATAGGGCCAACACCTTCACTGGGGTGCAAAGTTCACAGGTAGGGAACGACTGAACTGCTTCTAAATTTTATTAGAACAAGGTCACCGTCAATATCTTTTTTTAAGGGGCCTAGCCAGCCCACCCTTCTAACAGACATGATGGTACCGTCCAATCCTAGGGGCAGGGGCCTGTTTTTAGTTAACCAGTGCATGACTTTGTTAAGTAAGTCTTGTTCCCGCTCAGTTTTTCCACGTTTGAGTGCTGGGACTCCCGCAAGAACACACACAAAGGGTGCAGCCTCCGGGGGTAGCTGTATGTGTGTTGTATTGTTAGGCTCTACTCTTGTAGCAGTATATTGTAAAAGGCCAGATTTGGGGTTAATTTTAGGGGCATTAGGGGGTGGAAGGATAGGGACTGGGAGGTGAGTTTGATTGTTACTGCTTGTGCCAGGTGGGTTGGGACAGATTGATGTTACAGATTTTTCAGTACGAATTTGGTTGGCCTTAATACATTTCTCTATTCCCAGCAACCTATCCTCTAGGGTGGAAATTTTGACAATCAGTGGAGAAATGAGTGTGCTAACCATTTGTTCAATCTGGGACAAAAAGTTCGAATTGAAGGATGTTACCAAATGGTCTATTTTTTCTTCCAGTTTTAGAAAGGGGTCAGTTGCAGTGATTGGAGTGCTAAAACACAGTTTTTGTTGTTTTGGTTAGTTCCCTGTGGGCTTGACCCCATCCCACTTCCTTTTGCTAGATGAGGACTGGGGAGAAGCTGTGTTTGGTGTATTAACATTTTTGGGTTGGGGAAGATGTACCAGAGGGGTAGCGATTGGAGTTGACATAATGGTTCTTTTAGCGGGGCAAGGGGAGGGACTTTTAGTTTAATTTCTGGGTTCCACAGTGGCATACCTTGTTTTGCAGAGGGAATTTAACTCATCCAACAGCGAAAGTTGTTGGGCTATACCATTCATTGGATCGGGCGATTGGTTGGTGGATATGCTAGTCTTGGCAAGTTCATTCGTTAGGGCGGTGGGCGGAGATGGCCTACAAAGAACTTGTGACCCTGAGTGCAGGCCTCTCTGGCTATTACATTTATTGGTCACTCCCTTGTGAGTCATTGTGGGGTGTGCAATGTTAGGCTATAACAAGGCCGCAAGGAATTCTGAGGGTATTAGAAAATGTTCAACTTAAGTCCAGTGGGTAATCCCTTGCCAGAATGTCAGGGAGATCATAAAGTTATTACCTTGGCAGTGTGATGGAGTCAAGAGGGGTGGCCCCGTCCCGTCCTCCTCGTGCCTCTGAGGGCCACAGAGGGCCCGCCCTTTGCCCTGCGATGCGGGGCAGAGCGCAGTTTAAAGGCATCTCCTGGCGCTCCTGTGACCTTAGGCAGCAGCGCCGCCGCTGAGGCAGCCGGGAGATGCAGTCCCGGGGCGGAGGCGCTATCCACGGCTGTGAATGACTCCTGGCGGTGGCGGCTACAATGGTGGGCTTCCTCGCCTCCCCCCTCCGGTCCTGGTAGGTGTCCCCCCGCTCCGCCGAGCACAGCGCAGTTTAAAGGCGCCTCCTGGTGCTCCTGTGACGTTAGGCAGCAGCGCTGCCGCTGAGGCAGCCGGGAGATGCAGTCCCGGGGCGGCGGCGCTATCCACGGCTGTGAATGACTCCTGGTGGTGGCGGCTACAATGGTGGGCTTCCTCGCCTCCCCCCTCCAGTCCTGGTAGGTGTCCCCTAGTTATGATGTCTAAAAAGACCTTTACAGTCTTATAATGGAGATAGAGGTAAAAATACCTGTGCCCCTGATTAGAATGTAAGAGGGGGAATGCTGTACTGTTCCTATGTAGAATCAAGGGAGGTTTAGCTGGCATGACCAAAGGTGTGCACGTGGCACCTTGGGGCATCCATTGTGTTGGATGTATTTGCCTCACACACCCCGAGGGATGTCATGCTTCATCATCGGCGTTTGCTCCTCGTCGGGGAGGCGGTGCAATCCCCGACGGGCTCACCTCAAGAGGGGCTCTTTGGCGGAGATCTTTCTATCCAACAGCCTTATGGTGAAGTGGGGGTGTGTGGGCAGGAAGATGTAAAGTGATAAGCTGAGAGTTAAAATGTAACTGGGGGTACCGGAATTTACTTTATTCTGGGGGTCCCCTAGCTACAATTAAAAAGTGGGACTAGCTTACTAGGTGTCAACACAATTAGGTTGAGTGACGCTGGTAAAGACTAGAGGTCATAAGTGGTCGACATGTTTCTCGCAGTGGGAAAAGTTACCCGCGATTCTTCAGGACCATATAACAAGTGAAATGGGTGTCAAAAAGAGGAAACATGCTTATGTCATGTATGTAATGTGTGTTACCTCTGTGGAGTATCCTAAGCCTAGACATAGGGAAAAGGAACAACACTGATTAATACATTTTGCAACAGTCATAAATGAATATCAAGTCAATGCCAGTAGGTGGGGAATGAGTGGCATGCAGGCGGTGTTGTGAACTATTGAGCACAACATTAGCATGCCTGAGGAAATTGAGTGAGCAGCGTGTGTGTGCCAGGTACACTCAAAGACTATGTGAAGGGTGAGAAACCGGTGTCTCAGGGTGATGTTTAAAAGCAGTGATTAAAAACAGCAAAAAATGAGGACAGTGGTTAAAACAGCAACAAATATAAGAGGGGTGTAATACCCTATCAGACTTCATGCATTCTGTAGGCACCCTTGCGAACATGTGGGTGCTGTAAAGCGTTGCTTATGGTGAGTAACAAACAGGGAATAGTACATCAACTCAGTAGCACACACTGGTATCTTTCTAGCGCTGTACACACAAAAATTACACTCCCTACTCACCATTAGGTTGGGGACTACTAGCCACATGAGGGTCGGCGGGAAAGGATATCAGGGAGGGCCTTTAGATGAGGCTAGAGGGAGATATTTAAGGTAAACAAAGGTAAATAGGGCGGTGGCGCCGTTTTACTGGAAGCGCTATAGCGTTAGTACTGCCTCGTTGAAAGAATGCAAACGTCCCGCTTATTGTTTAACTCACCTCATCCTGCCTGTATCCAGGTAAATTGACCTACCCGTCCCCGCCGAGCTCGAGTAGATGAAGGAGCTCGGCGGTCGGGATTATTTAAACAAACGCGATGATCGGCGTGTATTACGCGTCATCGCCCAGGGGGCAGGTCACATGGTAATCGCCGAAACAGTGGCGGCCATTTTGTAATGGTCATAACCCGGGTTTAGCGCTAATAGAGAGTAGAAATGTATTAGCTTATGTCGTTTGATGACAGTTCCAAAGCGCTGGTTATCCGTGTTTCTACGATGTAACCAGACACAATTGGTGTTTCTGTAAATAATGTGTGTGCGAGGAGGAGTCACTAGGTTGTGGACAATTTAAAGTAAAACCATGGCGGCCATGATGTAATGGGCAGGAGATGGTTCGTGAGGACAATTGCTCCAGACCCCTGGATTAAAAGTTAACACGTAGGTGGATGATGAAATCATTTTTTCTCTGGGGTGTAAAGCCCAACAGGGCAGGTGTTAACAAGGGGTATGTCAGGTAAGCAGACTCAGGTCAAATGTGCTGTTGGACTAGTATTAGAGTGAATGCCAGGGAATTTCTTCATTCAGGCCATATTTATCAGAGGACAGGCGATGTACCCATCTCTGCTCTTTGCGGAAGAGGGCGATTTTAGGGCAGTTAGGGCTAGATTCTAGTATCACCCATTTCATAGAGTCTTCATTGTGGTTGTAGTCCACATAATGTTTGCACATTTTCGTATGGGTTTTCTTGCAGCGCAAATTACTGCGGTGTTCGGTAACGCGCACTTTGATAGCCCGGGTAGTCATACCGATGTATTGCAGGCCACATGGGCAAGTTATCAGGTATATGCAATTAGATGTATTGCAATTTGTGTGGTGTCTGAGTTCCCAATTAAAGGTCTCAGAAAGCTGGTACTCTTTCCCGTCGTTCTAGGAGGGCGTCCCTGTTATTGTTCCTGGCCCGTTTTCTAGCTTTAAAGACTTCGCTTTTCGGGTAACCTCTATCTAGTAGGTTCCTCGATACTAGATAGAGGTTACCCGAAAAGCGAAGTCTTTAAAGCGGGAAAGAGTACCGGTCGAAAACCAACCAATAACCTGCGTAACCACCTTTACCCCACTTTCCAACCAGATCAGGAACACGATCAAACATCACTGGGGCATTTTGAACTCAGGCGACCTTACACTAGAAGAACCGAGATTCGCGTTCAAAAGGTCTCAGAACCTTAAGGACATTTTAATCAGTACCAGACCTAAGGTGGCTAGAAAAGAAACCCAACAAACCCTATGGCATCTACCTCCTGTGACAGGCCACTACCCCTGTGGCATGTGTGGGGTCTGTAAATATACCCTGACACTTAAAAATATCCAGCTTTCTGAGACCTTTAATTGGGAACTCAGACACCACACAAATTGCAATACATCTAATTGCATATACCTGATAACTTGCCCATGTGGCCTGCAATACATCGGTATGACTACCCGGGCTATCAAAGTGCGCATTACCGAACACCGCAGTAATTTGCGCTGCAAGAAAACCCATACGAAAATGTGCAAACATTATGTGGACTACAACCACAATGAAGACTCTATGAAATGGGTGATACTAGAATCTAGCCCTAACTGCCCTAAAATCGCCCTCTTCCGCAAAGAGCAGAGATGGGTACATCGCCTGTCCTCTGATAAATATGGCCTGAATGAAGAAATTCCCTGGCATTCACTCTAATACTAGTCCAACAGCACATTTGACCTGAGTCTGCTTACCTGACATACCCCTTGTTAACACCTGCCCTGTTGGGCTTTACACCCCAGAGAAAAAATGATTTCATCATCCACCTACGTGTTAACTTTTAATCCAGGGGTCTGGAGCAATTGTCCTCACGAACCATCTCCAGCCCATTACATCATGGCCGCCATGGTTTTACTTTAAATTGTCCACAACCTAGTGACTCCTCCTCGCACACACATTATTTACAGAAACACCAATTGTGTCTGGTTACATCGTAGAAACACGGATAACCAGCGCTTTGGAACTGTCATCAAACGACATAAGCTAATACATTTCTACTCTCTATTAGCGCTAAACCCGGGTTATGACCATTACAAAATGGCCGCCACTGTTTCGGCGATTACCATGTGACCTGCCCCCTGGGCGATGACGCGTAATACACGCCGATCATCGCGTTTGTTTAAATAATCCCGACCGCCGAGCTCCTTCATCTACTCGAGCTCGGCGGGGACGGGTAGGTCAATTTACCTGGATACAGGCAGTATGAGGTGAGTTAAACAATAAGCGGGACGTTTGCATTCTTTCAACGAGGCAGTACTAACGCTATAGCGCTTCCAGTAAAACGGCGCCACCGCCCTATTTACCTTTGTTTACCTTAAATATCTCCCTCTAGCCTCATCTAAAGGCCCTCCCTGATATCCTTTCCCGCCGACCCTCATGTGGCTAGTAGTCCCCAACCTAATGGTGAGTAGGGAGTGTAATTTTTGTGTGTACAGCGCTAGAAAGATACCAGTGTGTGCTACTGAGTTGATGTACTATTCCCTGTTTGTTACTCACCATAAGCAACGCTTTACAGCACCCACATGTTCGCAAGGGTGCCTACAGAATGCATGAAGTCTGATAGGGTATTACACCCCTCTTATATTTGTTGCTGTTTTAACCACTGTCCTCATTTTTTGCTGTTTTTAATCACTGCTTTTAAACATCACCCTGAGACACCGGTTTCTCACCCTTCACATAGTCTTTGAGTGTACCTGGCACACACACGCTGCTCACTCAATTTCCTCAGGCATGCTAATGTTGTGCTCAATAGTTCACAACACCGCCTGCATGCCACTCATTCCCCACCTACTGGCATTGACTTGATATTCATTTATGACTGTTGCAAAATGTATTAATCAGTGTTGTTCCTTTTCCCTATGTCTAGGCTTAGGATACTCCACAGAGGTAACACACATTACATACATGACATAAGCATGTTTCCTCTTTTTGACACCCATTTCACTTGTTATATGGTCCTGAAGAATCGCGGGTAACTTTTCCCACTGCGAGAAACATGTCGACCACTTATGACCTCTAGTCTTTACCAGCGTCACTCAACCTAATTGTGTTGACACCTAGTAAGCTAGTCCCACTTTTTAATTGTAGCTAGGGGACCCCCAGAATAAAGTAAATTCCGGTACCCCCAGTTACATTTTAACTCTCAGCTTATCACTTTACATCTTCCTGCCCACACACCCCCACTTCACCATAAGGCTGTTGGATAAAAAGATCTCCGCCAAAGAGCCCCTCTTGAGGTGAGCCCGTCGGGGATTGCACCGCCTCCCCGACGAGGAGCAAACGCCGATGATGAAGCATGACATCCCTCGGGGTGTGTGAGGCAAATACATCCAACACAATGGATGCCCCAAGGTGCCACGTGCACACCTTTGGTCATGCCAGCTAAACCTCCCTTGATTCTACATAGGAACAGTACAGCATTCCCCCTCTTACATTCCTTGTACTAGATACGGACACAAGCTGATACTGGACCTTCCACCACCCTGAGTGGTAATTGGTGTCCGTTGATCAAACGATCAGCCTTCCTCCCTGTTTCTTGATAAATACCCCTGATTAGAATCACACTAACACTGCTGGCAGTGATCACATGTTGAAATGGTCTTAGGCACTCTTTCTCTGAATGGGGATACACATTGGTGTCCTCCCTGACCACAAAGTACATCTATGATGTTGACAAAACACATTAAAGGGTAGGGAACACCTCCTTGGGGCTCACATAATTGTCCTGCTCAGTGAGGGAGAACAGAGGACTATCTTGAAACATACAAGAGCAAGATTTGCTAGCTTCACAAAGCCAACATTGTACGTTCAACAATGTCATGCGCACTCAATCAATCAATCAGGTGACTTGTAAGGGGTGACTACTCACCCATAAGGGTTTCAAGGCGCTGGGGGTGGGCTGCTGATCCGCCGAAGACACTGCGGTTCAGTTGAAGAGTCAGGTCTTGAGGTCCTTCCTGAATTGAGGCAGTGATGGTGATTGCCTGAAATGGACAGGCAGGGTGTTCCCGGTCTTTGCTGCGAGGTAGTAGAAGGACCTTCCTCCAGCTGTGGTCTGGCGGATACGTGGGATGGTGGCCAAGGCCAGATGGGTGGAGTAGGGGTCTCTGGTGGGTGTGTGGAATGAGAAGCGGTGGTTAATGTACGCAGGTCCTGCGTCTTGTAGGGCATTTTAGGCGTGTGTGAGGAGTTTGAAGGTGATACTTTTGTTGACTCGGTGCCAGTGGAGGTCTCTCAGGTGGCTGGTGATGTGGCTGCAGTGGGGGATTTTGAGGATGAGTCTGGCGGAGGCGTTCTCAATGTTCTGCAGTTTCTTGAGGAGTTTCTGGGTGATGCCGGCGTAGTGTGTGTTGCCGTAGTCAAGTCTGCTGCTGATGAGTGCGTGGGTGACTGTCTTTCTGGACTTGGTGGGGATCCACTAGAAGATCTTTCAGAGCAGGCGCAGCGTGTGGAAGCAGGATGATGAGACGGTGTTGGGGGTTCATGGTGAGTGTGGAGTCCAGGATGATTCCAAGGTTTTGTGCTTTGTCTGTTGGTGTGGGGGGGATCCAAGATCTGCGGGATTCAGGAGTCGTCCTTCATCCAGGTAGCAACAGCCTTCATCCCATCATGAAAGTTGTTTTTGAGGACTCTGGGTTTATTGGTGAGAGAGAGGATCAGCTGGGCATCGTAAGTGTAGGAGACGATGTTGAAGCTGTGGCTCCTGATGATGGCTGTGAGATTGGCCATGTAGATGTTGAAGAGAGTGGAGCTCATGGTGGAGGGGGCCTGAGGCACTCCGCAACTGATCTCTTTGGGTTCAGAGTGGAACTGAGGTAGCCTGATTCTCTGTGTTCGACTGGTGATATCATGGATGCCAGCGTCATGGATTCTTGTATGTCGGGTGCGGTCGGAAACTGTGTTGAAGACGGCCGAGATGTCCAGGAGAATGAGGGCTGCAGTTTTGCCTCGGTCGAGGAGGAGGAGGGTGCGGACATAGTATGATGTGGTGAGGATGGCTGTCTCTGTGCTGTGGTTGCTTCGGAAGGCAGATTGGAGGAGGTCCAGGATGTTGTTTGCTTCAACGAACTCGGAAAGTTGGGCATTGATGGCCTTCTCGATGACCTTGGCTGGGAAAGTGAGGAGGGAGATTGGTATGAAATTCTTGAGGTCTGTTGGGTCGGCAGAGGGTTTCTTCAGCAAGGGGTTGATCTCAGCATGTTTCCAGTCTTCCAGGAAGGTGGAATAATTAATGGTGTAGCAGAGTACAGGGGCGATGGAGTTGCCGGCTCTGTTGAAGATGTGGTGAGGGCAAGGGTCCGAAGATTCTCCAGAGTGGGTGCTCTTCATGATCTTGAGGGTGTCATCAGAGGTGAGGGGAGTCCAGCTGAGCAGGGTCTGCTGGGGTCCGGTGTTGCTCGGTGCAGTGGTTGGGGGTGGATTGTGAGGGTCTTCTGTATCGAGGCTGTTGAAGCTGTCATAGATCTCTTTGATCTTGCAGTGGAAGAAGGTGTTGAGGTTGTTGCAGGAGTATTGGGAAGGTGGGATGACTGCTGTCTCTGTGCTTGTTTTGGCAAATTCTTTAGCCACGGTGAAAGGCTCATTGCTATTGAATGCCTTGGTGTTGATCCTTTCTCGTAGTGCCGCTTTCTTTGTTGTTCTGATGAGGTGGTGGTGTGCGGTGACACTAACACTGACTTCTGCACACATGGTGAGCTAAAATAAGGTGCAGCCACTGTAACATTCCCATGATATCCTCAGACAGTCATGATGCAATCATAACTCTATACAGCAAATTAACTATTGTGCATAGTGAGTCTCCAGTTGCTTCCCATCTCATTAATGTTAATGAGATGTGTGGTAGCACCTCTAATTTGCACAGTGCTCACAGTGCTAAGCAAATCCTTGCTGGGACTGCTGCATTGCCATGTCATCAGCCTGTATGAGAATCTGACAGCACGTGTTATCTTAATGTGCTTGTTTCAGGTGATTCCGTTATTTCCAGAATATGAAGGCATTTTCCACCATTGCAAGCAGTTTTGGAAACGTTATGTCAATCCCCTAAGTTAAGCAAATCTCAAAATATCACAAATGAAACATGCCTCAACCATTTTCAATTAGTCAGGGTAAATTATGGTTTATAAGGGGAAATTTGTTCTCAACAGCTGCGGCAGCAAAAAATGTATTCTTTTTACTGCAAACTCTCTCATGTTTCCCAGTTGAAATGTGAACTGAATGTCCTCTAAGTTGTATAAACCATATAGGTAAACCAGGTGTATGGTGCTGAATATACTGTAATCTTCCCATTTGATTAGGGCCACCTTCTTCTAGTGTGTCACACTCACAGAACACATGCACAGCTTGATTTAATATCTTGAATCAGGAAGTCAAAATTCTATGCTTATGTCAAAATACAGCCATGCTTACAGTTTTGGAAGAAAAAGTATTCCATAGTTAGGTAAGGTACTTGACTTTCTCTCCTAGATGTCTGTTTTTCCAAGGCTTGGAATAAAACAGATGACTTGAACAGTCAATTAGGTTTGTAAGTGTTCCTTTCTGAACACAGAAGTGGAAAACATACTTGTCAGCCAGTTTAAAAAGACTGCCATGGCTCCAAAGTTAGGAGTACTGTTTTAAACATACATACTGCTGTCCAAGGAAGTCTCAGACAACCAGGGCCTCTTTTTTCAAGTGTTTTAAGGTTTTTAGCTTTTAAAACTCCAATAGAGGGCTTAACCGAAGCATTGCATGCTCATATGCATGCCTGCAATAAAGGGTATGTATTGCATAAAGAACCTGTGGAGGACCTCAGGAGTGCTGACAAAGACTCCATGTTCTGGCAGAAGTAACAGACTCTCTGCATCACCCAGAACCCGCGACTTGACTTGCTTAAAACTCAGTTGTTTTTTTCTCAAAAAGAGGAAGTATTTTCTAACTTTCTATCAAAGACTGCACATTCCCTTACCTACTGACTGCAATGAGGCATTGCCCTGGTGTAAAATCGGATTGTTTTATTCAGACATAAGCAAAACTGCTGTTTGGGACAAGTGGTGGGGCAGGTGGGGGGCATAAGGGTCCCGAAGAGAAGAGGGGCAAAATAAAAAACTACAACAAAAAAAAACTTACCTTCAGCCGGCCGAAACCCTTGTTGCGCTGCTCCACACCTCAGCTTCAAGCACAGGTTCCCAGAATGCCCTGCGACCAATCCTCCATCTGCTCTCACATGAGAGCAGATCCAGGATTGGCCTGAACGCTCTGGATTAGACATCCAGACATGCAGCTGGGGTTGGAGAGAGGTTCACTGTGCATGAGTGTTTGGTCGGCTATCATGCGCAGTGAAGGGAGTGCACTACCACTCCCCTCTGGGCCGTCACTCCTCAGGCCCTGCCCCCAAAACTTGTCAGGAAAAGAGAAATAAAAGAGTGTTGTTTTTTCTCTTCCTGTCGTTTTTTTTTGGGCGAGGGGGCGAAGCTACTGCGCTGCTCACGAGGGCAAATAATGCCAAATCAGTGCCAGTCATGTCCAATATGTTCCAAAGACAAGAGTGAAGGGGCACTGAGCACTGTCTGGGTGAACCCTCATAATATAGATAATTTACTCTTTATCCATTGTACCTGCTGGTCAAATTCATGGGGAAACGTAATAGGATAGTTGTACATGTCCCTTTCATATATCTTAAACTTTCAAATAAATCTGTCATTTGTGTGTATCAAATTCTGCTTTGCAGTTTGCACCTTTTTAGAACAACTGAGGGACATTTTCACAAGGATCTGTCGCCGAAATAACGGCACTTTATCGCAGCCAAAGTCGTAATAAATTAACCCCACCATTCACAAGCAGGTGCTAACAGCTCACATCACCAGTTTTCTCGCGATAGAAGCCGCAAAAACCATCGCCACAGAGGACCCATTTGCGATCGCAATTTTGCTTGATACATATGGCCCTTGGTGTTTTTAAATGCTTTACATACCTGTCTCTGAAGTTAAGCCTGCCTGCTCGCAGCCAAGCTACCAAGGGTTGAGTTGAGCATGGGAATAATTTCCTGAGACCTATTCTGAGCCCTAGACTGTGTTAGTGGCCTTATTGTCAGTGGTAGATATATATTCACCACTACTAATAATCCACTTTCTAAACACATACCATACAGATTTGGTATTTGAAAGGGACGTCCAAAACATGCTCCTTCCAAATACTGAATCTCAAATGCAAACTGCGATTAGGTAGCAAGTTACTGAATCATATTTTGTAGTTTGTACATTTGAAAAAGCATTTTTACATTCTCAAACGACCCGATTCTGTGACCGGAAAATTGCTTTGTACATCTGGCCCATCGTCTCTTACGCTTATTTACTTTATACATGGAGAAACTAGTTTTCACTCTACAATGACCTCCATCCACAAGAACTACATTAATTATCACAGACGTTCCATCCCACATCTCACCCAGAAAAACACACTAAGGAGCCAATTATGATGCAGTCAGAAAAGGCTCTGCCCAGTGGTCGGAGCCTTTTCGACTGCATCGTAATATGCCGGTCGGATTCCTTTCTCATTATGATGGAGGCGGTCTAAAAGGAATGCAACAGTTTTTCCGACTGCAGCCAAAATGTTTGGGTGAAACAGCATAAAGCTGGGGTGTTTCCTTGGGTGTAATCATTCCCATGAGGTTAGTAACTGTAGTTACAGACATATCAGAATTAAAAGGGATCCTGTAAGAAGACTATGGTTTCAGTAATGTTTCCCTGTGCTTCCTGATTGTAAATACTTTGGAAATCTTTTGTGTAGACCCTACACCATTCTTTTGCATATTGTGCACTCTGATTTTCCTTCCAGTCTTCCAGTCTTTCAGATTTCTTGATGCAAACAAATCTTTTTATGAGTGAGGCGGTTCTGGACAGCAAGCATAAAACTCCATGATTGGAAGATTAGAATGAACATTTTGGGGCCGATTAGGATGGCGGACGGACTTGCGTCCGTCCGCCATCCCAGAGGTGGAGGGACCGTCCGCATGGGCTGCGGTGGTCCCTCCGTGCAAATTAGGATGTGACCGCCACCCTGGCGGTCACATCCTGGATATTTAACATTGCGGCGGGTGCTGCTTCAAGCAGCACCCGCCGCAATGTTAAAAGTGCATGTTTTACATTTACATGCACAAAGCGGCAGGCACCGCGCGGTGCCTGCCGCTTTGTGCATGTAAATACTGGGGGGTACCATAGGTACCCCCCATGTGCACTCCCCACCCGCCTACACCCTGGGGGCCCGCAACGGGCCCCCAAAATCAAAAGTACACATGCTTTTCCACGGCGGAAAAACCGCCGCGGAAAAGCATGTTTACTAATGCATCCTAATTTGGCTGGCGGTGTCTGATAGACACTGCCAGCCAAATGAGAGCTTTTCCGCCGCGGTTGTTATCCGACCGCGGCGGAAAAGCAGCGGACAGAAACCAAGACCCACCAGCCATCGTAATGCGGCAGTGGGTCTTTGGTGACTCCGCAGAGGATTTTCCGCCTCCTCCGGGCCGGCGGTGGCTTCCGCCGGCCCGGAGGAGGCGGAAAATCCTCCATCCTAATTGGCCCCTTTGTTTGAAGCTAGGTAGGCAGCAAGGTCATGAGAACTTTCAATGTTTAAAATCAGGAATGCTAAGGCCCTCAAACTAAGCTGTTCAACACTCGCACAGTCGCACTAGTTTCTGCCCACATGTTGGTTCTGACTATTTAAGTATTAATGAACGCAAAACTACATCATGTTTAAACTTGGCAGGATTTGCCCCACTAAAACAACCCAATAATGAAAAATTCGCTGTAGAAACCATTGCGGTAACAACGATTTCCCTGGTAACTCCCCATTTCTTAGGGGATTACTCGAAATTCTTAAGATAATTCCGGACTTTGAAAGTACTGATGCCAGTAGTACTGGTAAGTTTGGAGGAAAATAGTAGCATCGGAAATTCTGATGCATTTTTCTCGAGGGCCTATCAAATGTCGGAGGCCACTTACACAGATCGGCATTCATTTTGTGCATGGCGTCAGTCTTTAAGTAACCCTGGTGTCCGAATCGTCAATCCAAAAATGCGTAAATTCACACAAATTAAATAACACTGACAATCCTGTCATTCCTGCAGTGAGACAAGTATTTTTAAAATTCAACCCTAAAATGGTTTCGTCCTTAAATGTTCTCTTCCTCAATCAGTCTTATCAGATAGGTCATGCACACCATGAGGAGAGAGACAATCATGGTGTACTGTGCTCTGTCATGTTTCATAAAAAACAAATTCCTCAAAGCAGACTTTGTTTTCTTTTACTGACATGTCTGTATCCCAGTTTATCAGAAAAAAATCCTTATCTGGGGCTAAGGAATTTCTATATTTACTATAAATAAGGTGTGACATTTGATGAATGTTGCTTTTAGTCAGACAAAAATATCATTCCCTTAAGGATTACATGGCCATCATTTGAATAAACTATGGGGCAAAAATCTAAAACTATAGTTAAATCCATGAAAGAAGTCGGGGATGTTCAGGTGGCTTTAAAGTGCAGTGACTCTGCAGTGATGATGGAAAGATCTGTGCATAATACCCAAAGAACAGAGTAATAATGGGAAGATTTAACATGTAAAATGCAGCTGTAAACTCGTAACTGTATTGCGAAACATCTCAATGCACACATTCCTGTTTAAGGGCTAATCATGAGTTCAATCAAAGCACTAATTGCTAATTGCACACCACGAGGTTTTATGCCCACACCAATTGCACTGGGAAAAATCAGACTGAAAACGCTGCATGTGTACATTTGCACTCCTTGGAATGGGGGAAAACTCATGCAATTAGGCCATTATTCCTCATTCAGAGCTCCTTAACTCGAAAGGGTGCACAGAGCCATAGGATCACACTGATTCTGTATGGGTTCAGTAGAACGATGCTATTCATGTGAAATTCTATACTGAATGAAACAAGAAGTTCTTTCCTCCATTATCCACATGCACTGGGGCTTCCTAATGCAGACCGTAAGAAAATATGAGTTGCTCTAAGCCTAGCTGGTTTGTTGCATTCAGATACCTATTGACGAAGGACAAGAAAGGAGAGCCTTGCTTCTTTTCTGCAACTACATGGGACCCAGAAGTATATATATATTTTTATTTTTTTACCCTGTTTTTATTTGTATACGTTCTGTTACTTACAACTCTTGTAAATCAGAGCTCAAGGCTTGGCTCACTGTTCACGAGTTTTCAGAGCTTCATACATGTTGCAACACAGCTTAAAATGGATCCACGGTAGCAAGCTGATTGACAAGAAGGGCGGCATTCATAATGGCAGATTTCCAAGAGTTGGATGGGAGGGAGGCAGCTACTCCTGAACAGATTTATTTGGGCAGGAAGCTGGAAGTGATCCCATGCTGGGAGTGAGATGATGAGAGTTCCTGTGAGCTGTGATCTCTGCTCGTGAAGATCTGGGAAAGGTGAATTTTATTTTTATATTATATCTATTTGCATAGCACACTAATCCACACGAGAGGGTATCCAGGTACTTGGGCAGGTGTGAAGGTTTGTGGCCCCCGAGGGGTTTATACGAAGAGCCAGGTCTTTAGCTTCTTACTGGACGTGAGAAGTGAGGAGGAGGCTCTAATGAGATGAGGGATGTCGTTTCTTGTCTTGGGTGTGATATTGGAGAATGCGCAACCTCCAGTTTTGCTTTTGCAGATGAGGGAAAGGTGTGCGAGTGAGAGTGTGGAAAAGCGTAGGTGTCCGCGTAGGTGACTGCTGCGGTCCCGCCAAGCATATTAGGAGTTACCTCTCCGCCAGGGTTTTCATGGCGGTTCCTCCTCCATGAAAATCCTAGCGGATAGAAAACAGGCCCCCTGCTGCCTCTGCGCCATGTGGATGCACACAGGATGGCACAACATGTGCCCCCCTGTGTGCATTAACACCAGTTTCTGCACAGCATGGATTTGGGATGAGATGGAGTAGAGGAGGAGTGGCTGAACCAAGGGAAGGAGAAGAAGCGGGGTGGAGCAGGGCGGGAGCCATCAGGGAGCGGGCAGTAAGAGGAGGGAGAGAGGCGGGAGGCCACCCAGAGATACCCAGAGGGTCAGTTGCGCGATTCACGGAGATGATGGCCTTGGGGTAGGCTGCCTGTTGGAGGCCTCATCCCTGAGGAAAGGAGCCCATGTCTGTGTAAATAGCTCATCCTGGTCCTGTAAGTTATAAATGACACGTATGTGCGAAGTACTTTGGATCATTGCCACCGTCCTGTCTTTCTGGGATGGGTGCACCTTGTGACCTCCACTGGAGAAGGATACATATCTTAGCTGTAGCCAGGGCCATGTGAAGGAGGCGGCGCTGCAGATGGGAGAGATCTGGTGAGTCCCCTGTGTCATGGAGGAGAATGACAGAGGGGGCGATGAGGAGACACAGTGGCATTGACTCAACCTTGACTGTTCCAATATGCGACCAGAAAGATTGGAACGAAGACCACTCGCAGAGGATGTGAGCTATGTCGCAGTGGGTGTTCGGGTACTGCCAGCAGTTTGCGTGGGTAAGGAGTCCTAACCTGTTCAGTATTATCGCGGTCCAATGCCAATTGTGGAGCGTTTTGAAAAGACAGAACTTTAAGCTGACCTCTCATGTGCCTTTGTCTAGGGCTTCCAGGATATCCGCCCAATCCTTATCTTTGTATGAGGTCTGTAAGCGGGTTGCCATTTGGCGCAAATGTTACGCAAAAGTGGTTGTGAGAAAAGGTGGATTAAGTGCACGCCATTCGGTCCTGCATCACTCCTTTGTGGTGTCCCCACACATTTAGATAAGTCACCAGGGGTGAGGATTGTAAAGACCAGGGACGAGGGCCCAAGCAGCACCTCAGGCAGTGCTGCAATTGTATGTAACACCAGGCTTGCTGTAGGTGGAGGCCAAACTCCTCCCTCAGTTGGGCAAATGGTTTCAGGTCACCAAGCAAGCAGGATTTGGTCCAAGGTGCGTATGCCCGCCTCTCTCCAGTGGGTTTAACAGATGGTCTGACCGTCAATGTGTAGGCCACTATTGCCAAACAGAGGTGCTTTGTCATGTAGTCGCGGGTCTACCCCAAATAGACGGTGAGCACGTATCCAGGTCTTGTGAATGGTGCAAAGCGCAGGGTATGAGAGGTGCAGCTGGAGGGCACAGTACCCGTAGAGAAGGTCAATTCCCTTGCCTCCAGGGGGTAGCAATCATTCTGTGTGGGCTCACTGGGGTGGGTCAGAAATGTGGAGAGCCAATGCATAGTGTTCCACAGACGAGAGGCCCAGGCCTCCACAGAAGAGGCGTGCCATGAGATTGGACACAGCCAGTCAGGGTCTCGATGGTCCCCACACAAAGAACCAAATCTAGGAATCAATTAGGCATAGCATTGACAAAGGCACTAGTATGGGGAGCATACCTAGCGTGTAAGTAAAGGTCGGCAGCATGGCTATCCTTACTGCTTGCACCTTGAACCACATGGAGAACCCCAGGTGGGGCCACTTCTCAAAGTCCTGTTTCATCTGGGCTAACGATGGGTCCCGGTTATCCAATATCATCTCCTCCAAGCCCCTGTTGACCAGGATCCCTATGTATTTGAGACGTGAGGGCTGCCAGTGGTAAAGGTAACCATGGATGGCCACCTTCGTGGTACCAGCCCAAAGTGGGACGGTGTCGCTCATGTCCCAATTCACCTTGTAACCAGACAGGGCCGCAAAGCCATCAATGACTTCTGCTGGAAGGGAGCGGTTGAGGTCCGTTAGAGTAAGCAGGACATCGTCCGCATAAAGATAGATTTTGGAGAAGCTGTCCACAAGGGAGACACCCACAATACTGGGTGGGTTACGAATAGTGGAGGCCAGAGGTTCTATGGCTAAGAGAAAGAAGATGGGGGAGAGAGACCATCCCTGGCAAGTGCCCTTCCCGATCGGGAAAGGGTCAGAAAGGAACCCCCCAGAGTTAACATGGGCTGATGGACAATCACACAGCAGTCGCAACTTGGCAATGAATTGGTCTCCCAGGCCAAATCGTTCCATGGTGGCAAAGAGGTAGTCCCAGATGATGCGATCAAAAGCCTTTTTGGCATCTAGGGAGAGGGCCATTGTGTCAACCAGGGGATCCTTGGCTGTCCAAAAGATGTGGGCCAGGGTGCATCAGTGGATCCTGAAGGAGTGACCTGGCACAAAGCTAATCTACGTGTGGCGGGGATGACCTTGACTAGGCACGTTGCCAAGACGCTTGCCAGGATTTTAGTGTTGCAGTTTAGCAAAGAGTTTAGCAAAGAGATGGGGCATTAGCTGCCACAAAGTAGAGGATCTCTCCCAGGTTTACGCAGAACCGCGATCACTACCTTTTTGGAGAGGGCTCCCAGGGAGGTTGTCTGCCCTGCCTCCAGGAAGGTGGCATGGAGGGTGTCAACCACCTCCTCACCCGACCATATGTAGGATTCTGGGGGCTGAAGCAGTCCTCGCCCGGGGCCTTGTGATAGGGCAGTTTGCAGATGGCATGCGCTATCTCCTCCTTACTGATCTCCCCCACCAGCAGATCCCTACCCTTGTCCGACAGGCAGGGGAGGTCTAATCCCCTCAAAAAGGAGGCCACATGGTCTGTGATTGCCGGCTGCCCTGGGGTGTACAGCTTCTTGTAAAACACAGCAAACTCATTTACGAAGTCCTGGTGCAGGTAAGAACACCCCCACTCTCTGAGTGTATGGCAGGAATGGCCATGGGGGCCTCTCGTTGCCACAGCTGGGCCACCAGTAATCGGCCACCTTCTCCCCCTGCTCGTAGAGTCGTCCCTTTAGGCGTTGCAGTGCATACTCGGCCTTGGAGGGTTCAGGCTGGTAAGGGCCATACAAGTCTGTTCCAGGCATCAGTGATGGGGCAAAGTGGTATGAGTGGAGTAGAGGCAGGTGTGAGAAGCTATTTCCCTCTCCAGGTTTGTCTGGCGGATGGTCGCCTGCCTATTGGCCACAGCAGCGTCTCTCATAAGTTGACTCCTAATAGTCGCCTTCTCTGCAGCCCATAGTACTCTGCGAGTCCATTGCGTTTCTATTGTCCGACAGATACATTGCGACATGAGCTTTCAGTTGGAATTTGCACTGAGGGGTGCGGTATCGTTGATTAGACATGCACTGCGATTTGCAGCCTGGGGAGACCAAGCCCATATTAAGGGACAAGAGGATCAGGGATTGGTCAGACAATGCCGCTTCTAGAATCCAAGACTCTCTAGAGAGCGTGCTATGGACTGAGGAAACAAAAGTATACTATGTATCCGAAAGGTGACTGAGGCACCAGAGATCTACCAATCCATGATCTGAGGCCACATCACCCAGCAGGGCTCTGTCAGCGTTATTGCCTTTATCCAGGGGGCCTGTTCTGTCCAGGACCGCATCCCGGGTGAGATTCCAGTCTCCACCGATAATGTACCGCAAAGCTCCAATCTCCATGATCAGACAGTTCAAGTGAAGGAGGACGGGGCATTTTGTCCCAGTTGGTGTGTATATGGATCCCAAGCAAAGGGAACTGTCCCCCAGATGCAGTTTGGAAAACGTGTATCTGCCATCAGGATGGGACCATGTTTTGGTAATGGTGACGGGCAGCGATTTTCGGCTAAGGATTGCAAATCCGCATTTGGGGGTCATCTCTCTGTGAGTGGGCGGTGCTTCCGCTACGCTACTGTGTATCACCTTGCCCACCCAGTATCAGCACAGCTTTTCAGATTCCAGGGCATCCAGGTGGGTCTCTTGTAACAGAGCCACATTTGCCCTTTGTATCTGAATATAAGAGAGCACTTTTTTCTGTTTGATATAGTGCGTGAGGCCATTGGCATTCCAAGAGAGGACGCACAGTGGACAGGAAGTGTGCATAGAAGAGTCAAGAGCGGGCAGCCTGGGGTCCCGTAGCCATATCAGGCCACAGGGAGGGGGCTGGATAGCCAGATATGCAAAAGAAGATAATAGAAAAGAGGGGTGGTTCTAGGCCGCATTCGGGAGCACGGGGAGTAAGGTATGCGATCAGGTGGCTCTAACGGCAGAGGGTCTAAGGTTTTGGGGGTAAGATAAGGAAGGGGGTCAGATCCAGATAGGGGGGAGGACAAAGGCGAGTGGGAGCAACAGGTGGCAGCAGAGGAAGAAGTGGGGCGGAGAGGATGGAGCACAGTACAGGTGGGTGATGGTGGAAAATCGGGGGTAAGAAGGGAAAAGAGAGGGAATTACACTAGACACGCAGGGAAGGATATCCTAGAACACCAGTCGGTGTGTGAGGAAGGATGGCTGCTGATGCCTACTAGGCATGTAGTAGAAGAGTGAAGAGGGGAAGGCAGGGAGGAATGGAGTCAGTAGGAACTGCTGCTGGGAAGCGCAGCACAGGGAAGACTGATCAAAGCTTGCGGAGAAGGCACGTCGAGAGGGCACCTTCGGGGAGGCAGGGCTATATAGCTGATGAACAAGCATGGTTGGATATGGTGTTTGCGGACGTCGAGGGGGAATCAGGAGAGAGTGTTTCTTGGGCTTCTTCTAAGGGGGGAGCGACAGCTAAGGGTTTAGGGGATGGGGAAGCAAGTCTTTAACACGTTAACTTCTAGTCCCATATCTAGACAGACCCTGCTGACTGGTTCAGTATTTTCTGGATCCCCATTGCCGACTTGGCCAAAAGAAGAGTGTTGCCTGCAAATGTGTGGGCCGGAACCCTCATCTTTGCAAGTGTGGGTGCATTATTATTAAATTGATTTAAATAACCAACCAGACCATTTATTTACAACGTAAATAGGGTAGGGGCAAGCACACCCTGTTGCCGCATGCATTTATTTACAGAAAAGGGTTCTGTAAGTTGGCCTAGGCTTCCACTCTGGATCTGGGGAAAATTAGACTCATGGAGTCTCTCCGTGGTTCTACATATGTAGTCTGGGACTCCCATCTCGGCTAAGTCCCTCCATAGATGGGCCCTCTGCACCAGATCAAAAATGCTATGATTGATTGATTTATTAATTATTACCATCTTCTCAAAAATTTATTAGATTCTAAAATGTGGTCTATGGTTGATGTGCTCATTCGAAAGCCGGCCTGAAAGGGGCATAATACTTCTTGGCCATCTAGCCAAAGTACAATAACCCTACTGATGATGTTTTGAATGGTATCTATTATGCTAATTAGCCTATAATTTGCGTAGTCTAAAGGACTTCCCTTTTTATAAATTGGGAACATTTCTGGTGCTGCCCAGGTGTGTGGTGCCTGTAGACCTTTTAAAATGGTGTGAAATATCAAAGTAAGGAAGGGTCCCCATATTTTTATCTCTGGCAAGAATAAATTTGCCAGGTTTTTGTCTGGACCTGAAGCTTTATGGTGAACTACCTTCCTGATAGCATTTTCTGCTCCTTCGCACATGATGATTGGAAGATTATAGGGTCTGTTCAAACAGGTACAATAATTTCTGTAGAGTCCTCCAATTTTTTCATCAATTAATCCAACACATTGCGGGGTTGAGTATATACTTGAAAAGTGGGTGATCCAAGCCTCTGCCGCTATATTGGTGTTTAGTGATTCCTTCCTCATTTGGTAGCCAAGTTCCAGATTGTCATTTCCTTTTCTTCTCTTGTTGAGGTCAGAAGAAGATCCCACTTCCGACTATCCATAATGATACTCCAGCGACCTCTGTGCCTGGAACCGAACATGGAAAACAAGGATAACAAATGAAACAGAAGAAATGATTTAACTATCCCCTTCCCCCTCTCGCACATAGTGCTGAAAATAGTTGGATGCCCATCTATCCAGGCCCATGTCTACCCTGCACTAACCCCTCCTACCTGCCTCTGTTGCAATGCCTATGCAGAAAAAATGTGTCTCAAAAACCTTTCGCATCTACTGGTTTGATGACGACCAAGCCGGGCCCCACGCTACTGAACTTTTTGAAATTCTGACAAACCTTAATTTGTCCCAACACATTTCTTCCCCTACCCACATCAAGGGTCATATTCTGGACCACATCTGGACTCATAATCTCGTCCTGTCTTGCCCAGTCATTTCCCCCTGTCTCTGGTCAGACCATCACTTGATCGAGGTTACTATCTCAATTAAAGTGGAGAAGTGTGGCTCACTGGTTAGAGGCGGCAGACCCGTAAGCAGAGAACGGCCCGGGACCAGGGTTCGATTCCCGACGCGGCAGGGTCGCGGACCAGGGTCAGCGGACTCGATAATTCTCGCCTCGGTGCCTACTCTAGTCAGAAACCACACTCGGCAACTCTGGGCATCAGCTTGCCTCATCTTCACAACGGCCCCCCAGACCGCCGGGGATGCTTGGTCGCACCTTAGAGATACCCATCAGGGACCATCTCTCAGGGTGAGCCAGGACGGGTGTCGATTCCTAGCTCTATATAAACCCGCAATTAAATTAAATTAAATTAAAGGGAAACTCAAGGCTTCCTCCCACCCTGGGGGATTGTGTCGTAAATGGAATTCCTACGATTCTCAGGGATTTATTGATCGCCTGATCAATACCCGCCCCATTACTCACCCTGAATCAGACATCGATTCCATGCTGGACGGGATAACCACCTGGCTGTCATCAGCCAGCGATATATACGCCCCTCTCACTAAATTTGCTCATACTAGACATGGCAACTCTCATCGCTGGTTCTCAGAGGAACTGAAAGCACAAAAACTCAAACTCCGCCAGCTAGAACGCAACTGGAGACGGGGATACTCCAAGGAGGATCGCACTGAGTTTGTGAGGGCCCGTAATCAGTGCTTAATTTGTAAAATATGAAGTGCAGGTGCTCAAACCCACTTTCCTTGGCTCCACCCACTTACTCTAGTTGCTCCACCCCAGTGCTTAATTTTTAAAAATAACTGCCAGGGCCCTCGTCGGGAGGCCACTGCAGCTTGAACCTCGCATTGCCACTGCCAGCGCTGCCAAAGACAGTTCCAACACAACTACATATCATCTCACTCCTAAAAGTGATACAATTCAAGCTAGTTTATGCATTCTGACTTATTAAACACAGTTGTTGTGTTCTTGTGGGCTATATTTTGCAGGTATGGTTGGGATTTTAATTTTAAGGTAAATAAAAATAGAGAGAAAGAAAAGAAAACTGAGGAAATCATCCAAAACCAGCGTTTTCCCTTTTGTAACATACTTTAATAAAATATACATATACAGGAATAATATAATTCATATCTGTTTTAGACCCGTCTCATCTATCCATAAATGATTAGTAATGCAAATAAATACAGAATAGACTTGTTAAAAAGGTGAAACAGGGAGAGGACTGTAAACAAGTTCGTATTTAACTTTCCAGAATTAGAAGTTAAGTTCAAGTAAAGGAATATTTATTTCACTGAGTAAGGGGCAGTGCTTGCCTCAGAAATAGCAAGAGAGGGGCAGAATAGAGCGAAATAAGAGGAGAGAGATGATTGGAAAAAGGACCGTGAAGACAAGACAAGCATTAAGCACAATGCACTTCAATTGTGCCCAGCAGCAAAACATGGCACCGACACACAGCTCCTCTGCTAATGCACCTCAACAGTAAACTTGCTTTACTCTGGTAACGAAAGCGTAGGACTCCCACAGTTAATGCAGGGCAGAATAGAATGGTAAAGAAACACAACTACGACGTCAAAACCAGCACAAACACCACCCACCCAGTATGGCATCATTACACTTTATTAATCTAATGAAAAACATCTTGTTCCACCCCAAATTCAACCTGCACCCGAACATGCAAGGGCAATGGGTGGGGTGTTAAGATATTTAAGATATGGCAACTCTACGCGGGCCTCCCATGTAATCGCAGACCAATGAAATATTGTGAGATACAGGAGAGTAGTGTAGCCAGTGTGTTGTGGGCCCTGGTGCAAGGAAGGAAATGGGCCTCTGGCTGTTCTTCGAGTTAAAAAACACATTAATTCATTAAAGTGCAGTGGCCCCTCGCGCCTCTGGCCCGCTTCACCAATGGAAGCTACACCCCTGATAGGGGAATCTCAAGGCTCCTTCGTCACATTCTGCGAATGAGCCCGGCCACACAACCCATCACAATGGACTTGCCCCTCCAATGGGGACTCTTTTTCATGCTGCTCTCCTTGGAGATGTTTATCAAGGTAATTATGCTTTAAACGTCCTCTGCTGTGAAGCACCGGACAACAAGGTGACACCATGTACTTGGTGTTCAGAGGAATTTAAACACAAGCAAATATTTTTACATGTCAGACATTCTGCTTAAAAGTGACTTCCCCTATTGTGAATAGATATCACTTTGAATTCTTGTTGCCTTTATATTTCAAAGTCCCAGTTTTTCACACTCTTTTTACTCACACACACAATAACCACGGAGAAGAACTCCTTAGAACCATTAACACGTAAACAGATTGAATTCAAGCACAAACTTACCGACTCGGGCCGCGCTTTCAATTACTGATGAACATTCCCTAAGCCCACGACTAGATCTCGTTCCCTTCCCTCACTGCACATCCAAACAAACACGACAGGCCTCTAGTCCACAAACACAACTCACGTTTTATTGAAAGTGAAAGAAACCACGAAGGCCAGTCTCCTTACCTGCATCATGGAATCTCCTGAGACCGCCTTCAGGGCTGAGGCTGACACTGGCGCATGGGGAGAGAGACTACAGGAGAATAGCTACCCACAGGCAGGTGACCCCTGAGCCAAAGAGAGACACAGCTAGTTTTTATGAAACGGAGGGCACTGAAAGTCTTTGATTAGACCAGGGTTTATGAGTCCAAAAGTGTGACTGCGATTCAGAAGACAGGGGCAGAGAGGGTTCGGTAGGAGCAGGCCAGGAGCCACTGCATTATCAAAGCTGCAAAAGGTTTCAGATTGCTATGTGTGACAATTTCCATAATTTCACTGTAAATATGAGTGACATTTCAAGGACTATGAGTGACTCTTCATCGCAAGGAAATTCCAGCAAAGAAGAGGCGGGAAACCTATAATTATAAGAAATTACACCGATTTGTGAACAAGAAACTCTAGGAGGATCTTAAAAATCTTGGAAGTAAGTGCTCAGGGCTAGGCAAACATGAGTGCATATACTTAAAAAACGGAACGGTGGGTTTCTTTCAGTTTCGAAATATATTTTAATAATTTAATTATGTAGCAAGCAGATATTCTTGGAGGTAGAGTTTTGGGCTAGGCAAAAATAAATACATATGCTTAAGACTGCCCTTTCAGAAGCTCAGCTCTACAGGGCATGAAAACGCATGGATTCGTGTATATTGAGCAAAATAGATGAGACTTGGCATGGTTAAGGAGAGCCAATACACACATAAATTAATGAGACTGCATTATGCGCCACAGAAAGTTTGATGAGCAATGCTGATAGCACAAGCACCACTTTAAATATCAGGTGTTCAAGCTGAGCCCAAAATGAATGAAGTTATTCCTGTCTACATTACACACACCTCACCTGCGTGGATCAGGGCTCCAGTGACCAGACCTCCGTTTTGAACTCAAGTGAGCACAAGGTTGGCAGTTCCTACTGGCGTCTCTTTGGCTCTCAGAGACACTCTGTTTAAATAAATTCACTGCCCCGAACTCCCCGGGGTCTCACGCCTAAGAGTCTGTGAGCAGACCTAATTTATCGGCCGTCCCAGCCCTGGATCAAATAAGGAACCCGGCTGCAGCGTGAGCCTGCGTTGATGATGCAGTGATTAGATTTGAAGATAATACTCTCTCCTCAAAAACGAAACCGCCGATTCACAAAAGCGAGTATCACCTCATCCTGCCTCCCTGCTGCGGTGAGAGCGGCGAGGTCAGGCCGAACTTCTAGAAGCGCGGGCGACAGGAAGTCTTTAAACTTCACCAGTGGCACTGCAGTGACGTCAGCTCAGTTTAATTTCGGCGCCATGTGCCTCTACAACTTGGATACAGACATTGTAGCAGTACTTGCAGAGCTGCAAGCACATCTAGCCAGCTCCATGTTTATTTTCAAAAGTTCTTACGGGATACATATGCTGCTCCCAATATAAAAAAAAATACTCGCCTTTTGCCGGTATTTTAGAGTGACGTCAGGGGCAGGAAGCGAAGAGACAGACAGGAGGTAGAGCGTGGGGGAAGGGGCCTGTTCCCGAAGGCTCAGTCTGCCTTGGAGACTACGCAGCTTTTAAAGCAGGAAGAGGAATTGGAAAACGATGTTCCAGCAGCTGCTTTAGGCAGGAGCAAGGGCAGGTACTGCTCCATGTGTGCTCTTGGACAGTCCCTCTCCAGAGAGGCGGAATGTGCCTCATTAGTCATCCAATTTAAAATATTTTATGGCATTCAACGGAGACACACGTGTGGAGGGTAGACACGGCCCTCAGAAATAAGTGCCGGTGCTAAGCACCGGAAAGCACCGGCACAAATTAAGCCCTGCGTAATGAATATAAAAATGCCATCACTAAAGCAAAGGTCTCACATATCACGGAAAGAATTGACACAGCTAGTAATAAATCTAAAGAAATTTTTAAAATTCTGAACGATTTCTCATCCGACCATAGAGTACTTCCAACCCAGGCCCCCACCCAAGAAACCTGTAATTCGCTCAATTCTTATTTTATTAAAAAAATTGTAAATATTAAGAATGCTATCCCTCTCTCCACTCCTGTTAGCCCTCTTGACTCCCTCCCTCTTAACCCCTGCTCCTTTACCCAGTTCCCACTAATTACCCTCAGCACTCTTTCCGAGCTTATCACTCGTGTCAAATCTGGATCTCCCAGGGACTGCTGCCTCCCCCAAGTTCTCAGGGCAACTTTTTCTGCTCTGCCTGATTGTATCCTCCCCCTTTTGAACACCTCCCTCAGCTCCGGCACGGTCCCCAGGGCGTTCAAGGAAGCCATATTGGTTCCCCTTTTGAAAAAAACAGGAGCCGACCCCGCCAACCCTGCCAATTACAGGCCCATCTCCCTCCTGCCTTACACCTCTAAACTTCTGGAGGCCTACGTTACCACCTGCCTCTCGGCATTCATCGAGAGCTCCGGGTTCTTGGAACCCAACCAAGCTGGCTTCAGACCAGCACACTCCACCGAAGCAGTCATCTTAAAAGTCCTGGACACCCTCCGGGAGAATGCCGATAGAGGGTCCCCTCAGGCACTGGTCCTTCTGGATTTATCGGCCGCGTTCGACGCGGTGGATCATGACATCCTCCTCCACCGTGTCGGACAAGCAGGCATCCAGGGACCCGCCTGGGAATGGATCAAGTCCTTCCTCTCGGGCAGAGTTCAAACAGTCCACCTAGGCCCCTTCACCGCCACCCAGGTCCCCACTACCTGTGGAGTCCCCCAGGGATCCTCCCTCTCCCCATTATTGTTTAATTTATATCTTCGCCCACTGATCCACTCACTGAGCACCTGGAACTGCACTGTCCTCAACTATGCTGATGACATGCAGATTATTTTTCCCTTAGATTCCCCTGATGCTGTACCCAACTTTCAGGCAGTAATGCTGCATATCCAACAATGGATGATTTCCAACCAGCTTAAATTAAACCCTGAGAATACGGAACTCATCCTGCCTGGTACTAGTCCTTTACATTGGGGCCCCCATTACTGGCCAAATGAGCTTGGTACTCCACCTAGCCCCTCGAATTCGGTAAAAAGCCTGGGCGTTACCATCGACACTGACCTCTCCCTTAAAACTCATGTTGGCACTATCATCTCTGCCAGCATGTTCCAGCTACGAAAAATTCGTAAGATCTCCCATTTACTCTCCCATGAATCCCTGGTGCAAATCGTCATCTCTCTTGTCCTCTCCCGCCTGGATTTTTCTAATTCTATTTACTGGGGGCTACCTAAGTCCCTTCTCCACCGCCTTCAGCTGGTGCAGAACCAGGCAGCCAGACTTATCTGCAAAACCTCCAAATGGCAATCCGCCAGACCTCTCCTGGCCAAGCTGCACTGGTTGCCTATTGAACAGCGAGTTGCTTTTAAAATAGGCTGCCTGGTATATAAGGCCCGGCAGTCCAAGGGCCCGGCTTTCCTAGAATCCCTCATCAACTCTCACTGCCCGGCTCGCAACCTTCGCTCTGCCCATCTCCACCTCCTCACCACTCCGATGGTTAAACTAAAAAAACTGGGTGGTCGCAGATTCAGCTACCTGGCACCTAAACTGTGGAACTCCCTCCCCTTTCATATTAAAACCTCTGGCACCCTAATCAGCTTCCGAAAGAGCCTAAAAACATGGCTCTTCTCAAACCTCATTTAAGTTATGACCCCCACCCTCAATCTTAATCACAGCGCCAGGAAACCTCCGGTGTCAGTGCGCTTTATAAATACAGCATAAGATAAGATAAGATAAGATCTACTCCCAGCTGTTTCACTTCTTTTCACAAGGCATTCAATAGCTGAAAGTCCTCACTGGCCTGCCATGAATGTGCTTAAAAACCTGACCAACACATGTGGAAGACCTCGCCCGCAGGGAAATGACCCATGTCACTGGGCAAAAATTGGCCACTGGGTACCTTTGCAGTAGGATGGATCAGCCATTAGTCCTCTGATCCAATCTCCACTTGTGTAGCCAAACTTATAGACCCACCTCACAGGGGTGGACTCCCTCCTAAATAAACCTTGCCCCAAGAGCTCAGACACCCTAAAGGACCCAAAAACCATCCAAGTCATCCGTGCTGTGAACAAAACCCACTCATCCTCACCTGTGCAGATCCCAAGTATGCTCATGATTACCGAACAAACTTAACCCCCCAGTTAGAGGCCTCCTCTTCAGCCTTATAAGCCCTGCCTCTCTAGCCCACCCCTCCAACATCCTGGTTCCTAGCTCCTCTGCCGATGGGGTGTAGCCTCAGAAAACCCTTTCTATGAACACAAAGCCTGCTAATTTACCTGCTGTTGTGACTCTGGGCTGCCCTTTCTCAGCAAACCCCAAAGTAAACTGGACTACATCTTCTGTCCATGCCCAGACGTCCCACCCCCTCTGCGCCCCACTACCTCAAAATTCCCCCCAAACCTGAATATAAGCCCTACTTATCAATGAGGCCAGTGGATCTACCATCAGCTGGAGCATTCTCTGTCACCTACTGTCCATAGCTCCTGTGGCATCCTAGTCCGGACCCTATCTGCCTCCACGGATAGCCCATGGAATCTCTCCCACTGTGAATGAGACAAAGCATCCACAATGTCATTGTCCACACCTGGCACATGGCTGGCTGTAAACAAAATATCGAATTTCAGACAATTCAACACAAAAACCAGCAGCAACTCCAACACTTGGGTTTCCCTTGCAGATGTATAGTCAGCAATGCAGAATAAAACCTTCTTGTACTCTAAGTGTTCTCCCCACAGGGACACTGCCAATATACGTGGAAACTTTTCTAAGAAAGCTATGTTCCGACCCCTGCCTTCCATTCAGTGGGCCATTCCTCCGCGCATCATTTCCCTTGCCAGTATAACCCAAAGCCTATCACTCCCACTGTGTCGGAGTAAACCTGTGCATCCCCCTCAAAGTCTGCCATGGCCACAAACAGCACCCCATTGAAGGATTCCAAAAATGAGCGCTGGATTCTCAAATCCTCCTTAGTCCCTGTTGACAATCTGACGTGGTGATTTGGCTATAGCAGGCCGACAATGACATCCCCAACCATCTACAAATTGTCCTCCCTGCTCTCACCACCCTACAGATAAAATTAAAATGTCCCAACAGCAATTGCACTTCTATAACCATACTTTGTGTTTTGCCAACATGGCATTTAAACAGGAATTGTATCGTACATTTTTTCTCCACCGTTAGGTGGGCCTCCATTGCCCCAGAGTCAATTTCAGTGCCCAAGAAAGACAAAACCATACTGGGTCTTACTGTCTTCTTCAGTACCAAACTTCCCTAAACAACCTGAAGTCCTCTTTCTGATTATAGAGTGGCAGACAAAAATCCAGACATTCTTAATGGGCGTACAAGATTTTGCCCCCAGGTCCTTGTGCCCCCCGTCATCCATTAAACCCAGAAGCTTGCCCACACCGCTGATTGCTGCTGGGTCCCTGCAGCTGCTGCCACTGCCCTGAGGAATTACTGGATTGTCCTCCTGCCCCATCGCAATTAACAAGGGGATGATTGCCGGCACATTTTGAACATTCATGCTGGAACTTGCAAACCTCCCTGTTGCATACTCCTTTGTTAAAATACCTCAGGCGCCTGTCTGCCTGCCCTCTCATTTCCAGTTGCTCCCACCCCTCCCCAGGTAGGCCACCCTTGAAAGGGCCGATACACTATAGGTAATTCGCTAGCCATAAAGATTGTCTTGCCAAACTTTGAAGGGGCCCATGGTATGGTGCCAAAGGTCTGAGACTACCTCTCCCCACTGTACATCAGGATCCAGGGCCATGCTCACCCTAAACTCATCATTATATTTGGCCCAGGCATAACCCTCCCATATTTGATCTGTGCCTTTCTTATTGTGTCCATATATTTTAAAAGTGCTACGTACCCCTCAGGATACTTTTCGCAATAGACGCTGGTATAAATTAGAAAAGCCGCAGTCTGATTTACTATTGTCAAAGGGACCTCAGAGAGCTTCGTTAGCTCATATTCTTCTTTCTAGAAGCCTTCCTTAGCCCTCAAATCCCTATGTAGCAAGTTTAAGGTTCCCCTTTTCTAAAAGTTTTCTTCGTTTGCTAGCATGGAGTGTGCTCCTAAAAACGTAGAGACCCCCATGTAGGGCAGTTTCTTAATCTCAAATTCCTTGCTCTCAATCCCTTCTGGTTTCTTCCCGGATTCCCTCCCCCTGCCACCCTCTCTACGCTGTTCTCCAGTACCTTGACCTGTGACTCTAGCGTCTCTCCATCCTTACAATCATAACCTGCAACTGCCTCCATGATCATTAGCATCTTGTCTCCGAGCCCAGTCTTTTTGTTGTCTGCTCTTCTGTGCCGACCCCCATGTCTGTCACATAAAAAACATTTCCGACAACAGATTGTGCCCCGTCCTACAACTTCAACGCATCCACACCAACTGATACCATTGCAGCACCCATGTGCTCGCCTCTGCGATCCTTAACTGGCACCAAGGTCAGTGCCTGGTTTGGAGCCCACTGCTTCACCAACTTTCCCCTCCTTTCCGGCGAAGTCTTTTGTGTTGCTGCTGACCAGCTCTCTGTAATAGAGTATCAACAGATTGATGAATGCCCCCCCTCATACACCCGCCCCCATGTTGCTACCATTGTGCCTCCTCTTCTCACACATCTTCGCCCACCAGTTCATCTTCTCCAAGCTCTCCTCATCATAATCTAAAACTGTATCCTCCTTTGTACCGCCAATCTCATCACCTATGGCAGCGTTTGCCGCCTACCACTGTGCATGACCATTTGATTGAGGCCTGCGCTACTCAATGGTCTGCGTTGGAGGGCCATACCCTGGCCCTCCCAACTCCACCTCTGATGCAGGATGCCATGTCCCATGTTGTCTTTTGCCTGGGGTAGCCCCGTACATTGCAGCCCATACCCTGGCCCTCCCAACTCCACCTCTGATGCAGGATGCCATGTTGTCTTTTACCTGGGGTAGCCCCATACCCTGTAGCCCATTTCACAGCCAAAGTCATTCTGAAAAGTCTTGGTACAGGGATCTTAATGCCCAACTCTGACGTCCTGCTGACTGTATTTATCCAAGCTTTCTCAGTGCAGTGGAGCCGCACTGAGCTTCCCCAAGTCTGCCCTATCGCTGTACTGCTCACCCTGCAAGAAACAGGATAGGCTCAGTGAGATGGTAACTACTTTGCACTGAACCGGAATCACCCCGTCGTCCTACCACCAACTATTACTATCTAAACCCGTGCTCCTGTGCCCTTCTCTAGATACAAAAGAAAAGCTGGTCCGTGTGGAAAGAATGTTATTTGGTATTTCTTTATACCAATATACACCAAATACTATTAGATATAATGAAGTAGAATTAAAATTACAATATTCAAATACAAATTACTTTTAGTCAGGCAAAAGTTTACTCATGTAAGTTTCCGACAGCAAGTTTGTCATAAATTGTCGACATTCATTCAATGTAATTGTTCACTCATTACATTAAAAAGTGCTCTCAGTGTGAGAAGGAGGGGAAGTGAAAAGGTAGTGAGGGACTGGGTAAAGGTGGTGTGACATTTATAACATCACAGTAAAATTAATACGCCTTTACAATCAAGGTAATGTTAATGTTCCCAAATCACATCACACATAGGTAAGAAACATTCATTGCATTGGTTCCTATGGTGTGTTAGGTTGGCGTAGTCTACGTTTCGACCCCCATGTGTACGCTGAAGGGTTATTGTCGCCTCATGTTGGGGTCTTCATCAGGACAAGGGTAGAGAGCCTATGGATCAATGCAAACGCTAGCATTAATGGTTTGAGTGGTGAATTGGCTTGATAAATTAAAGAATTGTAGGAGATACCTACATGGAACTGACGGTCGATGGCTGTGCCATCGTTAGGTGGGCCTTTGGGTGCTCCTACTGATTCTGAAATACATTTAAAATGAGAGAGATCCTTAATGGACCGAACTGGCTAGGAAGGCCTGTGCCAGTACCTATTGTGGAGTAGGAGACACTTACTTGGGCAGTGATCCTCATACGCCGTCATAGAAAACTCATCCGGAATGCGATTTTTATCCGGAATGTGATTTTTAAATGGCCGCCGAACTCATCTGGCACCGTTCTAGAAAATCAATGAGGTGCACGTCATGAAAATCGCAAATAGAGAAAAAGTGCATGATTACTCAAAGTTGAGTAGGGATGGGAACTTAGGCTGTATAACAGGGACAGGCTTAAGAAACTAGGAATTGAATTTTAATTGCAGTTGTGGTTGGGCTAGCGAGTCCGTGGCTCGAGCTAGCCCCGTGGTATTCCATAGTATTGGTCGAGGGCGGGTAGCGAGTCTGTAGTTCGAGCTGTGCCCGTAGTACAGTGGTTAAATTAAATATTTGACGTCAAAGACAGGCCGTGTAGCGAGTCTGTGGTACAGTGGTTAAATAAAGTTATAGACGTTGGGTGAATGCTCTAATATAATCTGGGAGAGTTCACAGCAAGTTAAATACCTTATCGGCGTGAGGAAGGCGCCGACCGCACTGCTCGGTTCCTCGGTGGTTCTGAGGATACTCGCGGGGCCGCCGCTCAGTGCTAGGTGTATAGGGGCTCGTCATTGTTGAGCCAATCGCAGGGTTGCTCCATGTAGAGCCGCGTCAGCGTGTGACTGGACCCGGAGGGAGCGTGTGAAAAGATCTCTTGTGTTAGTTAAGGATGATAAATTTTCAGATAAACTGCTTTGCTAGCGTGATCATTGTACATGCCGTGTAGGTGGAAAAATAAATGTATCGTTTGGGCTGACGTAGATATGCTTTAACTCAAAATGCAGAATGGTTTGGCATAATTGGACATTCATACGATTACATTGAAGGCAAAGCACTGGGCCATGATATAATCATTACATTTGTACATCAGGTATAATAACATGCAGATGGACGAATCTCAAAGTCTAATTAGTGGACTATACCTTTGATCGGTAAACAGTTTATACACATGTGTGTGGGCCATAAACAGCCCTTGTGTTTTACAAATCATATGGAATTATAAGGGACAACATCCCCATTTGGTATCGAATTGTGGAGGTCTCTTGGTATTCTTGCGTGATGCTATAGATAAAATTCATAATGAGACATTCATACGGTAACATGTACGTGTGCCACCACCAACTATTACTATCTAAACCCGTGCTCCTGTGCCCTTCTCAGCATGTCCTGTGCCCCGTCACACTATACCCCCACTCCATCTGAGCCTCCCCGCCTGCTTTCTGATCCGCATAACGATGATAGGCTTTCTGCCCTCATCTACCCCTGTCCAATTCAACTCCTCGACACCAGACCCCTCCTCCTGTCATTCTCCCCCCCTGTCACTCGTTTCCAGGCCTGCCTCCCTCTTCGCTGCTGCCGAGCCTTTACTTTCCCCCTGCATCGTGGCCTGTAATATCCCCCTCCTGATCCCCCTGTGAGGTGTCCTCCCGTCACAGGTACACTCCATCCTCCAGCACCACCTGCTCGAACCACTCCCTCGCTCCCGCTGCGGCTTGCTCCTGAAAACCTTTTATCTCTAATGATGCTGGGGCCCAGAGGTCCTCTTCGCCCCAGCTCTTGTTCCCCTCCCGTTCGCTTTGTCGACCATTAGCATTGGCTCCTGCACCCTGAGGCCCAGCAGGGCACACTACCTCCTCAATCGCTACTCTAAAATAAGCCCTTTCCTCGCCTCTCTTGTCTTCTCAGTTCATGCATCCCTCTGCAGGCAGTCCCTTCCGGACGCATCCCCACTGGCTACCCTCTTGCAGGTGCCCAAAGGTATTCGGCCCATTCTCACTCATCCTTTATTCCCCCTCACCTTCCCTGCATAGGAGCACGTTTTCTGTGGCCCCACCCACCACTAGCTTCCATCGAGCTCATACAGGCCACCAGCTGGCTCACTAAAGCCAGAATCTGCCCCAGCCTCCACACCTCCCACACATGCCTTCCCTTCCAGTAGGCCAACAGTGCTCAATCTACTCTCCCAGATCAGTTCCAGTGCAAAGATTGCACAATACCAACTGGGCCTTCTCGGGGGGATTCGACGTTTCTTTCTGGAGCAAGACCTAAAAACCTTGGTATAATCTCTGGTTCTCTATAGATTGGATTATTGCAATTCTCTTCTTGCTGGTCTCCTCAAATCTCACCTTTCCCCTCTTAAATCCGTTCTCCATTCAGCAGCTCATTTTGTCTTTGGGGCCAAAAGAAGTGACCACATCACACCCATTTTTTCTTCTCTTCTGTGGCTTCCCATCGAGGCAAGATCAATCTACAAGACTGCCTGTATCACCCACAAAGCCTTGCACACTTCCTCCCCTCGATACCTGGCAATTAAACTTAAAATCTCTGGAGGCTCTACATTTTCTCGTTATGCGGAAAAGCTACTGCTTGAGCCCCCCACCTTCAAAAGGGAAAGATCGATGGCTCAATCCCTCTGAGGCAGTGCGTCTCGAATCTGAAACTCACTTCCTCCATTTCTCTGTACCACAACCTCTACCCGGACCTTCAAAACTGACCTCAAATCTCTTCTCCTCCAAAGATACTTCCAGAACTAATACATCCCTTTTCATGTCCCTCAAAGAAGTTCTTTCAATATTGTAAATTTGTAATCTATGCCTGCACGAACTTCCTAATTTTTTTTTTGTTTTTTGTATGACTTGCATCTTTTGTTTTATTCTACTTTTATTTCTTTTCCGTGTGTTTCTGTAACATGTTTATATGTAAACTTCTCATCATGTAAATTAATTGGTTCTGTTGTGAAGCGCTCTGACACCTTTTGGCAAAGTCTGCGCTATATAAAATTGCATTAAATAAATAAATAAATAAATTCTGCCACCCGGGCACAAGCTCTGCCCAGCAGCCTGCTTCATGTGCTCTTGGGCCGCTCTCCCCAGTCTGGAGCAACCCCTTCCCTTACCTCATTCCCCAAAGATGCGGGTATCCAGTGCAGTGGCAAACAGGCGATTACCGCTGCCGAAACCACTCCAGATGCTCGTCGCCTCGGGTGGTCTCTGCTCACCACGCTCGGGCCTAGAGGTCAAGCCAGCAGCTTCATTGCTTGAGCAACTTTATCATTGGCAGAGGTAATTCATCTCTCAACCTGCAAGCTATTGCTAAACCAACATTAACTGGGGCCAGCCACCGTGTCACCACTACAAAATTGTGGCTTGTAGCAAAAAATGGCTGCTTTTTAAACCCCTGGACTAAAATATAACCCAGTCGTAGCCCAAACTGAGCAGTCATTGACCTGCTCCATTCCCCAAACTATCCCAGGGGGCAGACCTCCCTGTTCTCAGTTGCCCCCCAAGACCCTAATTCCAGCTGTTCCTTCATGCACTGGCAGGGCTAAACTCGGTTTGCCTACATGTTGTAAGTTACGATTAAATATCACGGTTTCACCCTTTGACACCCACTGTCAGTTCATTTGGGGGTTTTGGTTAAATGCTCTGGGAGTGCGGAGTTGTATTTGTTTAATACTTTTTATAACAATGACTTTGCCTATTCCTATACAGGTAACTTTAGTTTTTTGTTTAAATTTACTGATTAACCCCTTGTGTGCTTCAGACGGCCCCCGGCCATCCGCCGTCCCAGTGGGTGTGTGCTGACAACGGTCGGGTCCGTCCGAATCCCGCCCAGTCAATAAAACCCCCGCACAGCGTGAAAATGTGCACAGCGCGGAAGGGGTTAATTGTATAATTTAAGCGCTCAAGCCTTAGTAATGTACACTTGGTTATTTGTGATGACCAAAACTACAGTCGGTGATTTCCATCATTATCCTGCTTGACCCACATTATATCGAAGGTCTGATACAGGACTCTCTTGATTCTAGAGGTCTGGAACTTCTAAAGTATATTTTCTGAGAGTGATTTAGTCAACAACTTCATGACTTCTGTCGCAGAAGCTCCATACCTATTTATTTTGGCCATGACTGTCATTCAATGATTGATTATATATTTTTTTCCAAGCACTTTTTAAACTATTTATTTTCCTGTGACATTATTGAGAAACCTTTTGGCAATCACACCTGTCATATTGCTGGGATTTCCCTCTCCTCATTGAATTTTCATTGCCAATCAAAGGATAATTGTGACCTTGTCTCAGCTCTAATGGGCTAAGGCTGATTTGACAATTGAAGGACCCATATGGTTTCTTAAAAGTTGTTGATTCGCAATCACTTGATCTACTTAATCTTTCTTTATTTGAACGGGCTAGTGAGGGTCTAATTATTGCCACATTTACTGACATTTGCCAGGGAATAAAATCAATCCTATTTCAGCCTGTGAATAGCAGAGCACATTTTCCCACTAAGTGGTTGATGCTTCATGTTCGATTGCCAGGAGACGCCTGTGAGCAGGCCTGAGAGTTAAACCTAGGGATCCATTGGTAATTACTACCTGTCGAGTATCCCACAGAACTGCTTTAAAAAACAGGAAAAAATAGATGAAAAAACAAGAAAGGGATCATCTTATGCTTGCATGTGAATATAAGCACACCTAAGCATTTTGGAACTCTGTTAGATTCTTAAGAGCTTTTGATAGCAATGAAATAAGCTTAAGTTTAATATAACATCAGGAAAATGGGTTATCCACTTTTCCAATACATTACCTATGGAGCTCCTGTCTCAGTGTTGGTTGAGCTGGCTCCTCCCACATTGATCTTGGCCAAGGTTTCTTTTTTGAGTTATGGGAGGTCATACATGCCGTACAAGAGAGCCCTTAAGGCAAAGCTCAAGTGCCCGATTGGGGTCCCTTGGATTTATACAAATTCAGTATTGACTTGTACACACCCCTGCTTACCAATGTCCATCATCACATTTTTAAAAATCAGATTCCAAGATCTTGCTCTTCATCTGTTGTTGTCCCTATTTTTAAAAGGAGAACCAGCGACAATCTGGTTGTTACAGGCAAATGTCACTCATTGACTCTGCTGTTAACATTCTTGGTAGGGTCTTTTTATTTAGGATCAGAGAATGGGCAGAGGAGAATGACTTTATTAACTCATTCCAATATGGTTTCCCTGAGGGCCTAGGTACTTTGGAGCAGGGCTTGAATCTTGATTTGATTCTTGGTAAATATACTGTAGCCAAGCTCTTGCCCATGCACCGGGCCTCTATGGAACTCTCATGTGCTTTCAACTGAGTCAGTCGGTCAAAACTTTGGCAAATCCTTCTGTATTTGGGTCTAGATGCCCCTCTGGTGCATTTTCTTGCTGATCTACATATAGATCTGGAGGCCAGAGTGTGATTTGGCTTCAAAGGAGAGCATTCGACCCCCATTAAACTAGAGCATCAAGTGCGCAGGGCTGTGTCTTTGTGTCCATTTTGTTTATTCTCTACATAACAACTTGAATAAGCGACTGACACTATGTGGCCTAGGCTTGCCTAATATTGAATCAACACCGCTTCCATCTTTACTGTATGCAGATAATGTGGTTTTATTGGCCTGTCCTCTGAGGTGTCTGGACATATTGGTAGTAGCGTTGTTGGCCTCCATGACTGATTTGGAGACCAATTAGAAGAAATTTCAGGTTATGGCAAGTGGGCCCTCTAGCTTCGCTCTGTGAATGGTGCTGGAGTGGGGGGCTATGCCAAAACATGGATCTTGCAGTTGCAGGAGAATGGAGGCCGTTGCCATCCTTTGTGTTGACCTGTAAAGATTACACCACCGGCAGTCTCACATACGTGCACTTAATGAAGAAACAACACACTTGATGTGGCACATAGTCTATGGCATGCCCACCGGCACAGTCTCACATGCGCGCCCTTATTGAAGACATTGCCGGGCCCCGGGGGAAGCACAGTCGCAGACTAGTCTTTCCCCGGGGTCTTTCGCGCATGATAGGACAGGCAGGGGAAGGGGAGGAGTTAGGGGGTGGGTATATAGGCGCAGGGGAGGAAGGGAACTTCCTCTTCCTGCGCCTGGCACCATCGGGAGGGAAAAGAAAGGTTAGTGTAGGGATATTGTTAGGCTATTTTAGGCCGAGTTTAGGTTTGTTGGGCGCGACGCGGGCCGTTTCACGGCAGCCATTCATTAGCTTTCACACGCGGAACGCGTGAGATCCAGCGCGATGTCGGGCGTCTCGGCCGATGAGGTCCGGGCGGCCTTGCTGTTGCTGGCGAGGGCCGGCCGGGAAGACCTGCTCCAACCTGGCGTGTTGGGTCAGGCGTGGGTGGGGGCCACCAGGGGCACGCGCGCGGCTTCGGCGGGGGTCATGGCGGCTGTAATTGCATGTCAGGACGACGAGCCTGACGGCAGGGGGCATGCGGTGGAGCGGAGGGGGGGCGGAGCGCCCAGAGACTCGGCGAGGGGCGGAAAGCGCAAGAGCCTGCCCCCGCGAGCCTTTCCCCCGCTTGACTTCGTGCCAGGGGCTTCTAGGGCTGCTGCGGGGGTCCCGGCCCCCACTGGCCATCTGCTGCAGCAGTCGGAGGTGGTAGAGGTGGAGGTGGGGGGGCGGGGCAGGGCCTCAGCCAGATTTTGGCGCCTGTGTTTCCCGGTGGGGGGCCTGGGGCCGCGGGGGGTGACAGACTTCCGGTGGACCTTACTGTTGGGAGGGCCTGTGGGGAGGGGGCTGTGTCAGGGGAGGCGGAGCTGGGGGATGATGCCCCCATCGGCCTGTCCGTGAGCTCCAGGGTGCCCACCCCTGCCCTGGTGGGGCGGGGGCGTCGGGGGCCCCAGAGGGCCCGGGCAGCTCAGCGTTTCCTGGACCCCTGGGTGGCGGGGGGGGGTTTCGGGGCCTGGTGTGGTGGGTTTTGCTCCCGCGGGGGTTGAGTTTCTTGGCTACTGCCCGCCCCCGCCCCCCAAGATCTGGGGCTCTCTGTCATGGGAGGATAGGGCCAGACAGGAACGGATCATGGAGCAGATTCGGGAAGCGAGATGGGCTGAGCAGCCTGGGGCAAGAGTGGGGGCAGTGTGGAGCCACGAGATTGAGGGGCCCCCTACCCCGACCTCTGAGGAGGAGCTGAGGCGTAGTAAGGGGGCCAAAGCGGCTGTGGAGGTCCCCTCCGCCCCACAGGGAGAGATGGCAGGTGTAGGGACGGCCAGGACGGCTCTGAGGCCGATCAATCAATCAATCAATGACATTTATAGAGCGCACTACATACCCGTAGGGTCTCAAGGCGCTGGGGGAGGGGGGGTGCCGCTACTGCTCGAACAGCCAGGTCTTCAGCTTCTTCCTGAAGGAGAGGTGGTCTTGGGTCAGGCGCAGGTCGGTTGGGAGGGAGTTCCAGGTCTTGGCGGCCAGGTAGGAGAAGGACCTTCCTCCTGTAGTCGCTCTTCGGATGCGGGGGACGGCGGCGAGGGCGTGGTTGGCTGATCGGAGGTGGCGTTTGGGAGCGTAGAAGTTGATTCGGCTGTTGAGGTAGCTCGGGCCTTGGTCGTGTAGGGCTTTGTGTGCGTGGGTGAGGAGGCGGAAGGTGATTCTTTTGTTGACGGGGAGCCAGTGGAGGTCTCTTAGGTGTCCGGAGATGTGGCTGGTTCGTGGGATGTCGAGGATGAGTCTGGCAGAGGCGTTCTGGATCCGCTGGAGTCTTTTCTGGAGTTTGGCGGTGGTACCGGCGTAGAGGGCGTTGCCGTAGTCCAGTCGGCTAGTGACGAGGGCCTGGGTGACGGTCTTCCTGGTCTCGGTGGGGATCCACCAGAAGATCTTCCGTAGCATGCGTAGGATGTTGAAGCACGCCGAGGAGACGTTGTTGACTTGCCTGGTCATGGAGAGGGAGGAGTCCAGGAGGAAGCCCAGGTTGCGTGCATGGTCTGTCGGTTTGGGTGCGGTGCCCAGGGCGGGAGGCCACCAGGAGTCGTCCCAGGCGGAGGGTGAAGAGCCCAGGATGAGGACCTCCGTCTTGTCGGAGTTCAGTTTCAGGCGGCTGGTCGTCATCCACTCGGCTACCTCTTTCATCCCTTCGTGCAGGTCGGCTCTGGCGGCGGCTGGGTCGTTGGTCAGGGAGAGGATCAGCTGGGTGTCGTCGGCGTAGGAGATTATGCTGAGGTTGTGTTGGCGTGCGATGGCCGCGAGTGGGCTCATGTAGACGTTGAAGAGGGTGGGGCTCAGAGAGGATCCTTGAGGGACGCCGCAGATGACTTCGGATGCCTCTGACTTGTACGGTGGGAGGCGGACTCTCTGTGTTCTTCCGTCGAGGAAGGAGATGATCCATTCCAGCGCCTTGTCCTGGATTCCGACGTTGCTGAGGCGCTGTACTAGGGTGCGGTGGCAGACAGTGTCGAATGCCGCGGAGAGGTCTAGGAGGATGAGGGCCGCTGTTTCTCCGTTGTCCATCAGGGTTCGGATGTCATCGGTGGCGGCGATGAGGGCGGTCTCGGTGCTGTGATTGGCTCGGAAGCCGGTCTGTGAGGGGTCGAGGGATCCATTCGTCTCGAGGAAGGCGGCCATCTGCTTATTGACGGTCTTCTCGATGACTTTGGCTGGAAATGGGAGGAGCGAGATGGGGCGGTAATTCTTGAGTTCGGTGGGGTCCGCTGTGGGTTTCTTGAGTAGAGCGCTGAGTTCGGCGTGCTTCCAGCACTCGGGGAAGGTGGCGGTGTCGAAGGATGTGTTGATGATGTCTCGCAGGTGGGGTGCGATGACAGCGTCGGCCTTATTGAAGACGTAGTGAGGGCAGGGGTCTGTCGGAGATCCGGAGTGGATGGAGTTCATCGTTTGGATGGTGTCTTCGGTGCTGATCGGGGTCCAGGCGTGGAGGGTGGTGGTGGGGGGTGGTTGTTCGGTCCTGGTGTGCGTTGGTTGGTTGTTGAAACTGTTGTGTATGTCTGCGATCTTGTTGTGGAAGTGGGCCCACTCAGTGGGCCGATGGTGTTGGGGCCCACTCAGGTTGGAGCGATCTGAGGGGCGGGTGGGGATCCAAGCCGGCGGCTGTCGGCAGAGCCCGGGGGTGCCTGGCGGGGCGCAAGACGGCTCCAAAACACAGGACTGAAGCAGCAGGGCAGTCTGCGGCGGCTGTCCCTCCACCGAGGGCTCGGGCTCCTGCGGCGCGAGTGGTGGTTGGACTGCGTGGCCGGGGAGGTGTGCAGAGAGGTGTGAAGAGAGCGGTGATAGAGGTGGAGAGTGTGCGTATGTATCCGGAACCGGTGCTTGAGCTGGATTATGGTGATGAGAGTGACGAGTTGGAAGATGGGGAGGTGCGGGATGACGCAGCGGGCTCTGGGGGTGCTGCGGACAACGGCGACGTTGGTGTTTTGCAGGCATCAGCGGTGACGAAGACCAAAGCTGGGATGGCGGCGGTCCAGGTGGCGGCGCCCAGAGGACGGCCCAGGGAACGGACCTCAGCACTCACAGGTGAGGGTTCCTGGTGGGCAGCCTGGGAGGACGGTTCCCGGGGGGGGAGGGGCGTAAGAGGACTTGTAGGTCAGTGGGAGTGGGAGACGGGTCGGTCCGGGAGCCGGAGAAGCCATCGGGCAGTCCACTTGAGGAGGGTGAGAAGGTGGACTGTAAGTCGGTGACTACGGGGGTGCAGACGGACAAAGGGGATGGTAAGGAGGAAAAAGGGGTGAAGGTCCCGAAGAAGCTGCCGTACATGGGGTTGGCGATGCCATTGGGCTCACATCTCTCCGAGAAACTCAGGGCACGGATTTGGAGGCACGAATTCGTGGATGTGTTTAAGTTGCTCCATAGGGAGGTGCAAGCTAAGGAGGGCTTGAAGGAGGAGGAGTGGGAGCTGACTAGACGCCCCAGGGTACCTGTGACGATGGAGAACTGGACATCAGCGTTTTTGATTTATGCCAGTATCTACTGTGAAAAGTATCTGGACCGGGCGACTGCTTTGTTCAAGTACATGGACATCATTCGCAAGGCTCAGATGCAGTTTGGGGGATTTGCTTGGCTGAGTTATGACGAGGAGTTTAGGGCCAGGGTCAGTGCGAATCCGGAGAAAAGCTGGGGGGAGGTGGATCAGGAACTCTGGGTGCAGTGGATGGCGTCCACGCACTCCACTGCATCCACACACACGGCCAGCGGCTTGCCGGTAGTGTACCGGTCCTTTCCGCCGCGTCCAGCCCAAGGTGGGGCGGGAGGTGGCGCAGTGCCCAGCACCATCGTATCGGGTCAGCAGACTAAGCCGGGAGGATATTCCACAGGGGCCTGTTGGAGCTACAATAAGGGGTACTGTTCCCGGTACCCCTGCAAGTTCAAACATGAGTGCTCGAAATGCGGAGGCAAACATGCTCTCACTCAGTGTCTCACACTTGCCACGCCGTCGGAACAGTGGAGGAACGCCCGAGGGCGGGGCCACCCTGGACAGAAGGGCGCCTACACCGGTTAGGGTGAAGGCGATGGCCCCGTGGCTCTCGTGCTACCCGGATCAGGAAGCGGCGGCGCGGCTTTTCTGGGGTTTCACAGAGGGTTTTAGGGTGGGCTATCAGGGCCCCAGGGAGCGCCGTTGGGCAGACAACTTGCGTTCTGCTAAGGAGTTGCCTGGTGTGGTGGCCGCTAAGTTGAGGAAGGAGTTTGAGGAAGGAAGGGTGGCTGGCCCGTTTACTGACTGGCCTTTGGACGATCTGATCATCTCTCCGTTGGGTGTGGTACCAAAGAAGGAGGAAGGGGAGTTTAGGATGATACACCATCTGTCGTGGCTGGAGGGGCAGTCAGTGAACGATTTCATTGCGGAGGAAGATTCTAGGGTGCTCTATGCGTCGGTGGACGATGCGATCCGTCTGGTGAGGGTGTGTGGGGCGGGGGCTGAATTGGCAAAATGTGACATCAAGTCAGCTTTCCGGCTACTGCCCATTCATCCGGCGGATTTCTCGCTCTTGGGAATGCAGTTTGGGGGGCCATCTACGTGGACAAGGTTTTGCCCATGGGGTGCGCCATCTCCTGCGCTCTGTTTGAGCTGTTCAGCACTTTCCTGCCGTGGGTCATGGTGCGAGTCAGTGGGTGCCGAGAGGTCACTCATTACTTGGATGATTTCCTCTTCCTGGGGAGGGCAGATTCTGGGCATTGCGGCAGGGCCCTGTCGCGGTTTCAGGAACTGGCCCTTCATTTTGGGGTGCCTCTGGCACCGGAGAAGACGGCTGGTCCCAGCTGTTGCTTGACATTCCTGGGGATCGAGCTGGACTCGGTACAGTGGCTGGCGCGTCTTCCTGCTGCCAAGGTGGCGGAAATACTGGCTTGTTTGGAGTGGGCGATTGATGAAAAGCGGATCCCTTTGAGGGCGGTTCAGAAGCTCCTTGGTTTCCTTAACTTTGCATGTAGGGTGGTGAGAGCAGGGCGGACGTTCTGTAGGCGGCTCGGCATGGCCATGTCGGGGGCGCTACTCCCACATCACAGAGTTAGGGTTTCTATGGGTGTGCGTGCTGATTTGAGGACCTGGATTGCTTTCCTGAAGGAGTTCAATGGTGTGCCCCTGGAATTTGACGAGGAGAGGGCGGTCTGGCAATGCCAAATTTTCTCTGATGCAGCTGGGTCAGCGGGGTTTGGTGTTTTTCTGGGACGGGAGGTGGTGCGCGGAGAGCTGGCCGGCTCACTGGCTCAAACAGGGAAGGAGCATTGCTTTCTTGGAATTTTTTCCTCTGCTGGTGGCCTTGGAGGTGTGGGGGGGGAATTCAGGAACAGATCGGTGCTTTTCCATGTGGACAACATGACGGTGGTGGAGCTGGTGAATCGTCAGAGGGCAAGGGACCTGAGAGTGCTGCGACTGTTGCGGAGGTTCATGTTGGCGTGTCTGTGGCTGAATGTGGTGTTTCGGGCGAAGCATGTCCCTGGGGCGAATAATGACATTGCGGATGCTTTGTCTCCTTCACAGTGGCAGCGGTTCCGGCACCTAGCACCGGGAGCGGATGCGTGCAAGACCGAGCTACCGGCCGGCATCTGGGCCTTGGGGGAGTGAGGATGATTGGCCTGGTGGAAGGGTCTGTTGCAGAATCGACGAGGCAAACGTATCGCTTGGCATGGTCTGAATTTAGCGCTTTCATGGGTTGGAGGCTGGATGGTGTGGTTTGTGTTGAGTCTGTGGTGGAACAGGGACTGAGACATTTTGTGCTGGATTGTATTGACAGGGCCTTGACTGCGGCTACGGTTTCTGGTAAATTGGCGTGGATATCCTTTTACTGTGCTTTGTTTCTGGGTTTTGATCCGACCAAGGATGTGATCGTGAGCAGGATGTTGCGGGGTTGGGGCAGGGAATGCAGGAGTGGGGGGGGTAGGCTGCGGGGGGCAATTACTTTTGAGTTGTTGGTCCGGCTGGTTGGGGTGTTGCCGGACTGTTGTTATGACCTGTTTGAGGTGGGCCTTTTCCGTTTGTGTATGGTGTGGATGTTTTTCAGGGCGTTCAGGGTGTCTGAGCTGCTGGGTACCAGGGGAGTGGCTGGCAGGTTGTTTGAGGAAATTCGGGTGGATGGTGGTCGCCTGGGTATTTGGTTGCGGTGCTCGAAGACTGATCAGTTGGGCAGGGGTAAATGGGTGTGGTTGAATGAGACGGAGGGCGGGCCAGTGTGCCCTGTGGGTGAGTGGCGGACTTTCCTGGGAACGGCGAGTGTGGCGCGTGGGGAGATTTTTTGTCACGCTTCGGGTGCTAGAGTGACGGCGGGCCAGTTGTTGGCGGTGTTGCGCATGGCTTTGCGACTATTGGGGATGGACGCATCTGGTTTCGGGACTCACTCTTTCCGAATTGGGGCTGCGACAGCTGCGGCCCGGTTGGGGTGGTCTTGGGATAGGATTCGACAGATTGGGCACTGGAAGTCCTGTTGTTGTGAGAGATATGTGAGGAAGTGCGAGGGTCCCAGGCAGGGTTGGTTGATTCCCGGTTTGTGTTCTTGTTCTAACATCATTTTCTTCGTAGGTTGCGTGGGTGGACCGGGATAAAAGACGGTGACATGGATTGTTGGGCACTCCTTCGTGCATTGGGCATCCAAATATGCTGAGCGACAGGTTTACGGCCGTAACCTGGGACTGAAAGGACACTTGCACGAGGTACAATGGTGGGGCAAGGGCGGCATGCGATGGGGGGCACTACTGCCCTGGCTCGCGAAGATGGTCCCACAGAGGGGATGCCCTGACTTGCTAATAATACATCTTGGCGAAAATGATCTGGTGCAGCTGTCTGGTTTGGCGCTTTTACAGCTCATGCAGAGGGACTTGGAGGTACTGAAATCTAGGCTTGCGGGGACCTGCATTGCCTGGACTGAGTTAGTCCCCAGGAAAGTGTGGAGAGGGGCGATGAAGCATGGGGCGATCGAAAAGGCACGACGGAAGCTCAACAGGGCAATGAGACTATACTGTGCTGACAAGGACATTAAAGTTATTGCTCATGGAGGGATTCGACTGGAGGAACCTTTGGCTTTTAGGGACGACGGAGTACACTTGTCGCAGCTGGGCAATGCTTGGTACATGATGGAGATGCGTGATGTTGTGAGCAAATTATGGAATTAGAATATCTGGTGTGTCAGGGAGTGATTGCGGGTGTGCTTGTGCGGGCGGACTACCCTAGGTCGGGGGGGTGGGGCAGGGAACCGCCCTACAGGGGGTTCCCTGGTTGGCGGTACTTTGAAGGGACAGGGGGGTCAAGAGCGGGCACACCCATCCCTTGGGGGGGAGTTCGAAGGGCGGATAGTGGCATGACTGGAAGGACGCAAGGAGCGGGCTGGATGACAAGTGATTGATGGGCAGGAATAAGGTATGATGGAGCTTGTAGGGCTTTGTGATGAGGTGGAATGGGTGAAACGAATGAGGGGGGAGTATGAGTGGGGGTTTGACGTTATTTACTTGTTGATGTTTATGGTTATGTACAGATTACGCAGCCTGGTATAATAAAATGGCCTTTTACGCTTACACACTGCGTGGTCTGTTTATTGCGCGATGCCGGGCCCCGGGGGAAGCACAGTCGCAGACTAGTCTTCCCCCGGGGTCTTTCGCGCATGATAGGACAGGCAGGGGAAGGGGAGGAGTTAGGGGGTGGGTATATAGGCGCAGGGGAGGAAGGGAACTTCCTCTTCCTGCGCCTGGCACCATCGGGAGGGAAAAGAAAGGCCACCCACCCACCCGGCAGTTGGAGGTGCGGCTTGGGTAGGTCCTTGGCATTGCCAGTTTAGGCCAGAGCTGCTTTAGGCGGTACTTTGAAGGGACAGGGGGGTCAAGAGCGGGCACACCCATCCCTTGGGGGGGAGTTCGAAGGGCGGATAGAGGCATGACTGGAAGGACGCAAGGAGCGGGCTGGATGACAAGTGATTGATGGGCAGGAATAAGGTAGGATGGAGCTTGTAGGGCTTTGTGATGAGGTGGAACGGGTGAAACGAATGAGGGGGGAGTATGAGTGGGGGTTTGACGTTATTTACTTGTTGATGTTTATGGTTATGTACAGATTACGCAGCCTGGTCTAATAAAATGGCCTTTTACGCTTACACACTGCGTGGTCTGTTTATTGCGCGAAACGCACTGTATGTGGCAGATAGTCTTTGGCATGCCCACCACTCCCACTGACAATATGCCCGTTGTAAACCAACCAGCCAATTACAAATGCACACATCTTGCAGTACCACCTCCCGATGGCCCCTTTAAATATAATGCAGGAAGCATTTCACTCTCCGAATTTATAAACAAACTACAGCGCATAGGCGGCGGACCTTTTTATCACACTTAGGCGCGTGCCTATTTTTATACTAATACCACAAATTTCTTTAGAACCACAGTGACGAATATGCCATTGTATTTATTCAGCTGCTAATCCTTCCCGTCACAATTACCGGGACACGCCCCCAGATTACGTCATAAATCCAGCGCACACACAGCGAGGGCTCTTTTGTCTGTTTTCCATCTTTACCCCCATGGACGCTAATCGCGCCTGATTGAAATCACATCCACCTGAGCCACGGCGACATCGGATGATATTTAAAGTCCAAACCGACCGAGGGCTTACAATTGACAGAGATGCGAAGCAACCAAGTAAGTCATAACGAGGGTCCGGAGCAGTGATGAAGTAAGTGGGGACTTGTGGGGTTTACGAACCTCGAAACCCTAGGGGGACCTCTGGCTAACTTATGAGCTGACACTACCATACCCTGTATGTGTCTTTTTTACCTACCAGAGTCTGGCTATCAACCAGAGCCCGTTGCTGGATACTCGTGAGGTTCACCTTGTAAATTACAAGAGTAAGAGCCTTACACTCTTGGGCACCATTAACTTTTGTTGCAACTTTAGATTCCGCTATTGAACTTCTGCACTTAATGGCGCATAACCCAGTAAAACATTGTACCGTCACCTCCGATATCTCAGCAATCCCTATTTTCCGAGTACAACATGGACACGACGACATTGAGTACAAAAAACTAAGGGGCCGATTAGGATGGCGGACGGACTTGCGTCCGTCCGCCATCCCAGAGGTGGAGGGACCGTCCGCATGGACTGCGAAGGTCTCTCCATGCAAATCAGGATGTGACCGACACCCTGGCGGTCACATCCTGGATATTTAACATTGCGGCGGGTGCTGCTTCAAGCAGCACCCGCCGCAATGTTAAAAGTGCATGTGTAACATTTACATGCACAAAGCGGCAGGCACCGCGCGGTGCCTGCCGCTTTGTGCATGTAAATGCTGGGGAGTACCATAGGTACCCCCCATGTGCACCCCCCACCCGCCTACCCCCTGGGGGCCCGCAACGGGCCCCCAAAAGCAAAAGTTCACATGCTTTTCCACGGCGGAAAAACCGCCGCGTAAAAGCATGTTTACTAATGCTTCCTAATTTGGCTGGCGGTGTCTGATAGACACTGCCAGCCAAAGGAGAGCTTTTCCGCCGCGGTTGTAATCCGACCGCGGCAGAAAAGCAGCGGACAGAATCCAAGACCCACCAGCCATCGTAATGCGGCGGTGGGTCTTTGGTGACTCCGCAGAGGATTTTCCGCCTCCTCCGGGCCGGCGGTGGCTTCCGCCGGCCCAGAGGAGGCGGAAAATCCTCTATCATAATCGGCCCCATAATATGTGCATAACTGCAACTAACTTGAAAACTGTGTGTTTGTTTGTCTTGTCTTAAATGTTCTTTTCTTCATTACAGGTAAATCTTGGGAGGGTACTACCATCTACCTATAGTGCACCTTAGTGAGTGCAGCACATTATTGGTCATTTGCATTTTACTTTGACCCCACTCTTTATACACATATGTCCTGAAGAAAGCCAGATCAGTTTCAAGGCCTGGCAGAAACATGTCGACCACAATGGATGTTGGAGAACATTGCTAACTCCACACACATCTGCCGCCTTGTTTTAACTACTGCCAAAGGCCCACCTATTAAACAACCCCCTTGGGTAATGGGACCCGAGGACAGTTTTTAACTCACACTCACACACAATCACAGCACAATCACTCTCAAAAACTCGCTCCACTGTAAACAGGTGTTGTAGCACACCCAGGGTATGCTCGGTGCCACCAAGAAGGCCCGATGATGAAGCATGCCACCAACTAGATTAGTGGGCGAGGGTTTTCATAAGAAGAAGTTTTTCTTCTTTTTACAAATTACACAGTTTATTTTGGTCCCTTAACATTAGCTAGTTTTTTTTATTGCATATACTTCTCAACATCTGACAGCATTCATTATGCCCTTTGGCACCTATACATTTCTGAGGATGCCTTTTAGGCAAATTTCAGCTGCAGCAGTCTTCCAGAGGATGATGGAACATGTCTTTAAAAACTGTGATGGAATAAAAATCCATCAAGACGACATACTCATATTTGGAGGCACTGAACAGGAACATGATAAAAGAGTCAGAATGGTATTAAATAAACTTAAAGAAAATGGTTTAACACTCAAAGCGAAGAAGTGCAAATTCAATATATCCAGCATTGATTACCTAGGTCAAACCATCTCTGGGTCTGGCATCAAACCAAAAAAAGATCTAGTGGACACCCTCAACAACTTGGCCAGCCCCGGCAATAAAGATAGGTTGTAAAATTTCTTGGGATGTCAGAGTATTATACCAAACTCATTCCCAACTTTGCCAGCAAAACACATAATATGCGACTCTTGCTAAAAAAGGATGTTGGCTTCACTTGGAATACTGAGTGTGAAAATGAGTTCAAACTCAATAAGAGATAGCTATCTCAAACCTCCTCTTTGAGGAGCTTTGATCCCGGCCGGGATATAGTTATCATGACTGATGCAAGTGCAACTGGTCTGGGTGCAGTCATGATGCAAGAACTTGATGGAGTGGAAGTAACCATTTTGTTTTTGTCCAGATGTTTGTCAGGGGCAGAATATAATTATTCCGTTGTGGAAAAAGAAGCCTTGGGAGTATTGTTGATCAAGTTCTGTGGGGAAGCAATTTTAAAATTAAGACTGATCATAAGCCACTGAAAGAGATATTTGAGAAGAAAGGCTTAGACAACATATCCTCCAGGATACGCAAATGGGTCGTCGCACTTCAGGAATTTAACTTTTCATGCAGAATACGTCCCAGGTGCTAAAAACAATATAGCGGACTGTTGCTCCCGCTTGATCACAAAAGAGAATGCTGAAGATAAAATGTTTGTGGACAGTTTTAGTGAGTTTGATAAATATGCAGTCTGCAGTGTCACGGACAGCATAATAAAAGAAGATGTTTGGATCAGTGAACTATCAAAAGATGAAACACTACAGTCTGTCCTAAGTAATATCAAAAACAGTTGGAGGACACATGACAAAGTAAATGATACTTGATATGGATTTTATCGAGTAAAAGATGAATTATCGTGCCACAATGACCTCTTGCTGAGGGGAACCAGGTTGACCCCTGGCTAACTTATGAGCTGACACTACCATACCCTGTACTTGTCTTTTTTACCTACCAGAGTGCGACTATCAGCCAGACCCCATTGCCGGATTCTCATGAGGTTCACCTTGTAAATTACAAGAGTAAGAGCCTTACACTCTTGGGCACCATTAATTTTTGTTGCACCTTTAGATTCCGCTATTGAACTTCTGCACTCAATAGCGTATAACCCGGTAAAACACTGTACCATCACCTCCGATATCCCACCAATCCCTATTTTCCGAGTACAACACAAACACAACGGCATTGAGTGCAAAAAACTAAATGTGCATGACTGTAGCTAACTTGAAAACTATGTTTGGTTGTCTTGATTTAAATGTTCTATTCTTCCTTACAGGTAAATCTTGGGAGGGTACTACCCTCTACCTGTAGTGTGCCTTAGCGAGTGCAGTACATCATTGGTCATTTAAATTTCATTTTGACCCCACTCTTTATACACATTAGGTCCTCAAGAAAGCCAGATCAGTTTCAAGGCCTGGTTGAAACATGTCAACCACAATGTATGTCCGAGACCATTGCTAACTCAACACATATCAGCCACCTTCGTTTTTACCACTGACAAAGACCCACCTACTAAACAACCCCCGTGGGTAATGGGACCCGAGGACAGTTTTTAACTCACACTCACACACAAACACAGCACACCCAATCTCCAAAACCCACTCCGCTGGAAACAGGCATTGTTGCACACCCGGGGCACGCTCTGTGCCACCGGGTGAGGTCCGATGATGAAGCATGCTACAAACTACATTGGTGGGTGAGGGCTTTCATAAGAAAACGTTTTTCTTCTTTTTACAAATCACACAGTTTCTTTTCCTCCCTTAACATTAGCTAGTTCTTCTTGATTGCATATAGATTTTTAGGGTAAGAGAACTAGCTTTCTTGTTCCTCTCTCTCTTTTTGATATCTAAGATGTTGAGAAGCAACATGCAGCTTTATTTGATGGTATGCTGATGCCAAATCTATAGGGGAGAAAAACTTAGCCCCTCTCTACAGAGATAACATTTCTGAGATGTTAGCAAGGGATAATGGTCTACAACAACACACTTATTGAGTTCTCTTAGATCGATACAGAGTCTGGACTCTCCATTGGCTTTGAATGCCATAACCATTTGAGCCAACCACTCTATGGTCCCCACTTCAGCAATAATACCACTCTTTAAGAGTTTGTCAAGTTCAATCTTCATTTTTTTCTTTAACTTTAATGGGTACACCTCTAACTTTGCTAACAATTGGTATGGAATGTTCCTTCAATACTATCTTATGGCAATATCTTTTCAAACAACCTAATTGTTCATTAAACACTTCTGGAAATTCACTCTCAAACTATTATTTTGTTCACCACTGAGAGTTAAATCATGGCTATATTGAGCATGGGTTGATTAATTTTATTTAAGCTTTATGGATGGAGTTTCGTTGGGATCAAGGATTACTCTGAGATCTTTCTGAAGAGCCCAACGTACTAGCGAATCACCTCTTTCAGAGACGTAAACCTTCCCCATGGCTGAACTGGATTTGAAAACAATATTACCATTAAAAAATCCAGAAAGCTTAATAGGTTCACCACCCTAACCTTTTGCTTTGATGTCTGCTTTATGCAAAACTACTTTGTTGAACAAGAACTCATCATAAACCACTTTAGGGATTAGAGTTATTTTTGCACCTGAGTCAAACAACATTGGTACTGGAACATTCTCAATCAACACAATATCAAAAGGACCATCTCTTTCTCCATCACTGATTCTCATAATAATCATTCTACTGCACGCTTATCATCAATAGAGGTTTCTTGAACTTTCTTTTTAAAAGTCCCACTGCAACAACATTTTGAGATATGACCTCTTTTCTTGCACTCTTTACATGTGGCTCTCCAACCAATGCAATCTTTAAAATTTGCTGTATGACCACACTCACCACATCTATTACAAGTCCCTTGAAATTTTCTTGAGAGAGATTCATTTTTGTAACTATCAATGCTATTGTTTCATCTTTCTACTTATTAGCCCCTTTGTTTTGTTGTGAGTAACTACACTCTCCTTTGTTCTATTGAGAAGATATAACATTAACTTGCTTATTCTTAAACTTGTTTACAACTTGAATATTACTTTCTTTCTGTATTTCATCATCCTTCTTTTTTAATTCTTCTACACATGCTTTAGTGTTTTCACACGATTTAGCTATAGAGATCACATCAGAAAGAGATGGATTGTCTTTGGCCCAACATTGTTCTTTTACTTTGTCTAAGGTACAACCTAACATAAATTGGTTTCTTAACCTCTCCTCATAATTAGTCCCAAAATTACAAGTAGAGGCCAGTTTTCTCAATTCAGTGATATATTCTTCTGCATTCTCACATGATCTTTGCATGCCCTTGCCAAAATGGTGTCTTTCTAAAACAGTTGAAACCTTTGGCAAGAAATGAAGGCCCCGTTCTTTTAAGACAGATCTCATAATCATTTCGATTGTCAGCATCTTGAGAAGTTAATTCTGGAAGATGTTGAAATACTTCTTGTCCTTCTGAACCTAGACAGTGCAAAGGAAGAGAGATTTTTCTTTCTGCACTGAGCGAGACACCACATACTCGCGAATATTGTGAAAACACATTTTTCAATTTTTTCCATGGAATGGGTGGCTCTCCAGGAGAAGACAAGAAAAATGGAGGAGGAGGTACGTTTTGCATGTTTCAAGGAAAATAAAATGATAATAAATGAATAAATAAAAATACCTGTAAAATAAGGTTATAGATGAGCTTCCAATAATTTTCAAGAGAGCTTAATATTGACTACATAAGAATACCTGTAATGAAAGTGTTAGTATTAAACCAAAACATCAACGCTTTTTTTTGTTAATAAAATAATGTTGAAAATTGTGATGTGAAGATAGGCAATGTGAGAAGTGTGCCTATCACTGATCAAGGTAGAATGTTTCCCACAGTGCTGTGCCTATTGCTGATCAAAGTAGAATGTTTCTCACGCTGTTGGAATGTTTCGTGAAATTTCTGGTTAAACCACTGTTGTAAAAGAATGTTCCTTGTTACTTTGTTTAACAATAAAGGACAAAGGAGAACCTTCAGAGGCAACTTCCCAGGACTAAAAGAACATTCCTTTGTAATGAAGGACAATGAAGATTCCAATTTGAGAGGAAAGTTCCAAAGGATCGTTCAAGATGAAGGAATCCCAACAGGCAGTGCAGTTAGCAGTCTAGTGTTCATAAGGTTTCTTTCACGATTAAGGGCAAAAGGAAGTAAGATTAGCGGTCTAGCATTGGTTTTGCAACATATGACGTATACCGCAGAGGAGACAGGAACGTCGTGCGTGTATAATGGAGGAGCGTGCACAGAATATTGAATCGGGACTCTTGAAGAACAACAATGTTCAGCGGGCAGTTGGCTCAACGTTTTCAAAGGTAAAAAGTCAGAAAAGAGACAAACGCTTTTGAGAAAAGCGCTGCGTTCATAGCAAAGTTAGCAGACACATCCTTTAAAAAAGGTGAACAAGCAACGTCACGCTGAGCCAAAGTTCACTTCTTTTGACGTTTATGAGAATGTCAAATAAACGCAAGTTCATACGATACCAAATGAAGTCACTTCAACACCAGATTCAGTTGAGGAGCCGGTATAGTTCAGTTTCAAGAGGAGCTGGAAACAAGGAAATAATGCTCCCAGATTAATGAGCATTTGAAAAGTGCTGATTGTGTTGAGTCAAGAGCCATGTGTTCTTTTAAATCGTCACCATTGTAAAGATCACTCCGATCCAGTTGTGAGTTAATCCAAAGGATATTTATTCAAGTAGATCCTTTACACCTCAGCCTGCAAACTCTGCTGTAGTCCGTCCAACTGCTTTCTCTTGAATGGCAACATTCTCAAGAAGCAGGCTTCAGAAAATCACTATGTCACTTGGGGGCATATGTATCAAATACTCTATTTGCGAGTCTCAAATAGCGATTTTTTTAGAATCGCTATTTGAGAATCGCAAACGAGATGTATTTAAAAATTCTCATATAGTTAGCGATTTCTTGGTATTCCTTAATTGCGATTAGCAAATTGCGAATCGCAATTAAGGAATACCTTCCCAATCATTCCTATAGGCCAGGAGGCCCATAGGAATGAATGGGAAGACATTCTCAATTTGCGATTTGCAATTTGAGAATCGCAAATTGAGAATGCAATTTCAAGGGTGCCAGAGTGTCCAAAGGACACCCTGATGCACCCCTGAAATTAGCATTTGTGCGCATGTGGCGCACATACATGCCCTAAGGGCATGTATGTGCACCACATGGCACTTTAAAAAATGCCAAAAAGTGCATTTTTCAAATAAATCGCAAATTACCACCAACTTCAAGTTGGTGGTAATTTGCGATTTCTTAAGGAGAAATCGCACAACTTAGGTGCTTCATACATTTCATTTAAGGAATCACAATTTGCGATTCCTTAAATGTAATTGCAAAATAGAGAATCGCAAATTTTGCGCTTCTTTAATTTGCGATACACTTTTGGGATGATCCATCCCAAAAGGCCTTTTCCCGTTCGCAAACGGAACGATTCTGAGAATCGGCTCATTTGCGAACAGGAAAAGGGCTTCATACATATGCCCCCAAGAATATTATGTGTACAGCATTCCACATAAATACTCACAATGGCTTAAAGTACAATATACAGCATATTGCACTACCCCACCTCAAGTTCTAGCTTTATATGGCATGATGAATCAGGACTTTCATTTATCGATGATTATATTAAACTTGCCCCACTTATTTTTTGGTTGTCCGTCTGTCTAAAGCTGCAAGCGAGTTTGAATTTACTCCTCATATGTGACTGCTTAATTTGTGTTAAAAGACTGAAAATATCATGGCTCTCGTATGTCAAGGCCACCTTGGATATTTTGGGGTTGCCTACTTTTTTTTAACAATTCGTCCATTATCTGTAACTCTAACAGGCTGAAAGAGAAGGTATTGTTCTTAGACAAAAGGTGAAAGGACAGGGAAAGGAAGGAAATGTTAAAGCGCACAGTTAGGGACTATGTAGTGTCTCAAATCACCTTGGGAATGGAACTTTACCTCTTAAACGTGGTTGGGTCCAGGGAAACATCTCTACTCACTCGATTCAGAAAGGGGTCAATATGCTCCCAGATTTGTTTCTCTTTGGTACAATATGATTGTGCCAGTATTTGTACATGTCCCTGCAGTGGACTTTCAGATCAGACACTTCTGCACTTTGTCTTTATTTGTAAGTTGTATTGTATTTATTCTAAACAATTCCTAATGCCCCTGCTGAAATAATATAACGTTACCCAATATATATCTGCCCTGTGTTTGTTACAGTTGTTGAATGAGGGAGAAGCCTGCTCTGCTGTTGCTTCTTTTTTAACAGCTGTTTTAAAATGCCACAAATCGATGCTTTTTAGAAAGTTTGCTTTTAATTTTTTTTTTTTTATAAAGAATTTTTATTGCAGACTTATAAGGTACTTCCATGCAGATGGTCCAATTTTGGCATTTATTGGGCGCCAGTATCTGTCCAGTTCTACACACAGCCATTAAGCCCACATCCCAGAGGTCGGGCGGCATTAAGTAGGCAAATGTCAGACGTAATAAATCCACACTAAGCCGGTATTGGTGTGCTAAAGGTTCTCGCTTTTTCGTTATTTTCACCCCATCGCCCACCCCTCCATCCCCTAATAAACCCCAACTAACCTCCTCCTCCCCCCAAATTCCACCACCTACGCGCGTGAGCTTGTATAGTCTACCTCTGTGTATGATATCAGGAGCTAACAACTGTCTAGGTGTGCGATGTGCCTGGCGTGTCTCGGGGAGCTTCAATGTGAACGGCAGGGTCGTCCCCTTCATCTTGCAGCGCGCAGTCGCGTAAGGCCTGTACTAATGCTTCCCACGCAGCAGCTGCGTCTAGCGCCTTATCGTCTAATCTCCGCAGCGCCATTTGGTGCCGAAGCGTGCTTTCGCTAGCGGCCCATTTCAGCATCTCATTAATCCACCTCATGTATGTGGGGCCTGACCTCGTCTTCCAAAGTCTCGTGATTTCCCTTTTGGCAAGGAGAAGGCCCATATCAATGAATTTACTTGTGACCTTGTTTTTGGGAGTGTGCGGGAACCAGTGTAAAATACTGACAGCCATGTCAAAGTGCAATCGCCTCTCCGTCACCTCATTCAATGTGTCGCCAACCGCCCGCCAATAGTCTCCCAGCGCAGGGCAGGCCCACATCATATGATCTAATTCCGCCCCCTCTGTAGTACATCTGGGGAAAGTTGCCTCAGCTGCCCCGAAGTATTTTTTGATTTTACCAGGTGTTAAATAGGCTTTGTGGAGGATGAAGAAGTGTATCTGCTGGAGGCGTGCGTTTCTCGTGCTCTTCCGTGCTCGTCGCACTATCTGTGCCCAGGCTGTCTCAGGGATCTCCTTACCCAAGCAAGAAAGTTTGCTTTTAATGTGTACATTTATGATTTTATTATCAAATAAAGATACGTTAAATTTAATTGAATCACACTGTTGTGTTTTGATAAAGCTGCAGCTTTACTGTGTTTTTACCTGGAGATGGCAATTACTTTATGAATGGAACTTAGCAAAGTAAACAAACCTTTGAACCTCCTTGACAGATTTTGGACCTGGACATTTTATCGCAGCTCTTACTTTAGCCTCATCCATGCTAAGCCCCCCCGGCAGAAATGGTGTATCCAGGAAAGGGACAGTGGAAACTTCAGACGTGCAGTACTCACCGAGGAGATTCCATTGACAAAGGCAAACAAGCATTTGCAATGCAATAGATCTCACATTTGCGAAAGTTTAAGCTATTGGCGTTGTAAATGACAAGGCCTTTTATTTATGTGTTTTGATAACTCCTAAATAAAAGGCATTGTCATTTACAATACCAATAGCTCAAACTCTTGTAAATGCGAGGCCTATTTCATTTCATAGAAGCGGCCACCATTGTCCCAGGCTGCTTGGAAAGTGAAAGCGCGCATGGTGCGCTGAATGTTGCAGGGAAGCATGTCATGCCTGCAGTAGGAGAAACTCATTAAAGAAAATTGTGCTTATAGACTAAATAAGACATACAAAGTAACAACAGAAGTAAAAGGTGTGATGTATTCCTATAGGTACTGTATCGATTCCCCTATTCCTGACCCTGGTCTGGTTAATAATTAACTAGCAGCCATCTAACGGTGCAAAAACCGTTATCTGATTAAGCCACACCACGGCACAGAAGCGCGTTATCTGATTAGGTCATAACGCATGCCATCTAATTAGACAAGCGATATTCCTCCAGCCCCTGATAAGGCATACGGAGTTCTCAAAACAAATCAAACCTACAGCGACCTGGGAAATTCCCATAGCCATTGTTTTGATTTCACAGAGAACTTCAGCAAAAGAATGTGCGAACGAGCCCGTTCATATGACATCCTTATTGACGTATATATGTCCATCCTTACGTCAATCTCTGCACCTTTCAGGTATAAATATTACCGACATTGCCTTAAGCAAACACATGCGGTGGTGACGAGATTGGAGCAGCGAGACGTGCCGAGGAGCCCAGCAGAGAGCGAAGCCCACAGGCGCTGCCCCTCCTTCCTGACGCGCTGAGAACGAGACGCTGCCTTTCTCCTGCTGAGAAATCCAGCTCTGGTGCTTCTAAGCAGCCCTCACAGGCAGCTGGAATATCAAGACCTGGGATAAGAGATACCAGCCCTCCATCATTCTAGATCTCAGGTACAGAACTGAATAACCCCTTGCAGAGGATTCTCGAGTCAGTCCTTTGGCAAACAAACTTAACTTAAACTGCTACTTATCTACTCCCGCCCACGTATTAGGCTTAGGTCAGGTACACTGGGGTAGGCGAGGTTAGAAGCACCAGTTGAGTATAATTAGTCAAATGTATATATGTATGTATCTATTTTATCCATTTTAAAGTATCATATGGCTCAGAAACCATATCAATGCTTTTACAGTATTATTTTATAATTCTGTCTTTACTGTATGCACTTTACTTAACTATAAGTATTACAATAATAGCGATTCATTTCTCTTGTATGAGAAAGGAGACTGATCAATAAATAATATCTTTTATTGAACACGCCCGTCTTTTCCTTTTCTCTACAATCTGGTGAAACTAAGAATGCACTGAACTGACTGAGTAAAATAAGTTGTCTTTTGTTTTCACATGACTCTAGAGATACACTCTTGATTAGGGGAGAGCAAAGTTGTCATGTTCTATGGTTGTCAGAAACTAAATCCCTTCTTGTCTATCCAGGGAGGTTAAAATCCTCCTTGCCTATTCGAGAAAGTTTCTAGTGAACTCTGAGCTAGCTGGCAAACACAAAACTTTAAGTCTAATATCGTCGGTAGAAGACCTAGTTAACCTCTGCCCTAGGTCTATACTATTGAAGATATTATTCCAATGCGCAGAGCCTATTGGGATAATAGGAACTACACTACATGGCGCCCAAACGTTTGGATAGGCGATAAAACTAACGCAAGACATTAGAGTAACTCAGTCGTGCTTTTTCACACAGAACCCCTTTTTCCCATAATACTCCAAAGACGTCTGGAGTGGGTGAAAGGTCATATCCGCCAAACCTCGCAGGAGGAGACTCCTATGTATGGTTCTTGGTTAATTCAACCTTGAAGGATACACTGTTCCAAAATATTGTGCATCTAATCTTTGTTTCCATAGAAACCTGATCTGCAAACAAACAGAATAACCTTCCTGTCAGTAAAATGACAGAAAGTGAAGAAGAAAGGGAGACAGTTAGACTAGCAGCTGAACTCCTAGTAGCAGACAATACTCTGCTGGAAAATGACCCAGATGCAATACTCATCCCGGTCAACATAAGGAAATCTATAACCCTAAAACTTATAGAAAATGGACTGACACCAAGAGGTGGTACAGTCATATTCGTAATTGAGGCACACGAATATAGGCAGACAGAGGTATTCTATTCATGGATAAACTTTCCAGCAGCAAACGCTGTAACAAAGGACTTCCACTATTACAAAATAGAGGAACCTCCTAGTGAGTACACTCCTTTCGAGGAAGTGGAAATACCACTCAAATTCCAAGAGCACCTGCTCTTGTTTCATGGCGCACTAAAACATAATAATCACATCACCAGGCTCGGTCCACTAGGTAGACCAGGAGCAACGTGGCCGGTCCTAGCCGGATACACACCACATCCAGACATTGAAGAAATGCCTGCACCAGAGCTTTTAGCACAGCTAAAACAATTAATAAAAATACATAGACAATTAGTCCAATATGTAATGCGGACTTCAACAATCCAACCAGCAATTAAAATTCCACAGCTGACCACTCATCAGGGGAACACAAATAAAATTACACCGCAAAACATACAGTCCTGTCTAGGTAAAGTACCCGCAAAACGGGAACAAATTCCTTTCTGGCTAGAACAAAAAATCACTCAAATAGAGGCGGTGTTTCCAGATACCACCCCTGTTGAGAAACATAGGATTCTGACTATCTGTCTTCCAATGGGAATCGCACCACATGTGGAGGACTGTGACACTTGGGGAACAGTCTTTGCTTCCATTTACACAAAAACACATGGTGTACCATCCATGTCAGTAATACCAGATGTGCTAAAACAGATTCAAGATGAATACGGTCTAGAACCCGCTTTAACTCTCGGTATGAAACTACTGAAAGATTTCAAGCAGGTCTCGGCAATATTATTAGCCAACAGAAAGGGAGAAGCAGCAAATGTGGCGATTCGCCAGAGGTTAAAAGAGACAAATATAGCAGACCAACCATCTGAAATTGCCAGAATCATAGAAAAATCCTATGAAGAACTAGGAAGAGATAGTTTGGGTGGAATACCAGTGAAACCTCAACTAGTTGAAAGTCCTGAAAAGGTATTTATAAAAAATAACTTAAACACTCAAAAAAAGAGCTGGGATGGAAATAAACAATCCAATCCTAAAGAAAAAAGATTCCAGTCCAGAGGAAGGTCTCCTCGGTGGAGAGAAAGATCTCCTGATCAAGGATGCAAGTCTCCCCAAAGGGAGCCCTCTGTGAAAAAATACAACCTTAGAAATAGGGATAATATAAAAAAACCTGATAGATATCAAGATATTGATACACGTCCCTCTCAATCTTTTCAGACTTCCTCGCAGAAATCGGAAAGAAGAGGACGATCAGAACACAGGGAAGAGCACGTCAAGTCCAAAGACAAAGAACCTGCTCATCTGAATAAAAAATTACAATTTCCAAAAAAGAAGGTAGCCAGTATTAAAGTAATTAACAATGCCGAGAATACTGAGGACACAGCTGAAAAACGGAGAGTGGGCTCAGACAATGCTAGACAGCGCAGCAGAAGTGAGCATAGCTCGCAAAGTCCTTATGAATCATCTGGAGACAGTGGACACGAATGAATATATTCAGGTGGAAACTGCAGATACCAGAGTTAGCAAACCTCATAAAATATATGAAATAACATTGCGTATAGAGGGGGATAAGACTAGAAAAATAAGGGGTCTATTTTGGGATAATCTCTCCAAGGGCTATGACATCCTTCTAGCTGAACGAGACTGGCCTCCAGAGTTTGTCAGGGAGTGCCCACATGGCGAAGAAATAATTATGCCTGCCTTCTCAAACCATATTCCAATTCATAAAAAATATACACTTGCAAGAAAGTGGGCAGTAGCTCAAGCCCCTGCCTTATATAAAAATCATGTGGGATGGGATGAGGACTCTCCTCCTCACAAAATCCAGTTAAAATCACAACCTACTGCACAGAGGCAGTACCCGATTAAGCAAGAAGCTAAAAAACAGGTAAAAGAGATCCTAGATCAACTTGAATACCAGGGGGTGATTGAAACTTGCACCTCACAAATGAACAACCCTTTGTTTCCTGTCTCCAAGCCAGACAATTCATATCGTCTTGTTTTGGACTACAGGCACCTTAACTCATGTTGCAAAACATTTGCGGTACAAAATTCGCATAGTGCTGCACTAATGAATAACATAGTGCGCAAAAAATACAAAACCACCTTAGACGTTTCTAATGGATTCTTTTGTCAAAATATAGCACCAGAGAGCAGATATTTGACGGCATTCTCAATAAATGGCACGCAAAAAAAATTCTGTCGTTTGCCCCAGGGGTTCAAGAACAGCCCAGGATTATTCTCAGCGAGAGTAACTGAATTACTACAAACATATGATGACGAGGCATTATCTTATGTCGACGACATCTATCTAACAGATGATGACTTGGATACTCACTTGAAGAGAGTGAACACCATAATACTTGGGTTCGCAGCAGAGGGTTACAAATTCAACTTTAAAAAGTCAAGAATTGCCCATCTAACAGTCCTGTTTTTAGGATATGAACTATCAAGTGAAGGCAAAAGCCTGGCTGACAATTTCCTAGAGAAATGTGCTGTAATCCAAGCACCTAGAACACTGAAAAACTTACAATCAATTCTAGGCTTCCTAAATTTCGGAAGAACTTACATTATAAATTATGCAGAGAGAATTAAACCTCTCTATGATCTAATAAAACCAGATTTAAAAAAAATCAATTGGACTCAAAAACACACAGAAATTTTGAGATCTTTACAAACAGATATGTTAGTTAAAACAAAATTACAAACACGTGACAACACACGCAACCTTGTGATTCGAGTCATCCCAGGAAGATGCGGATTCACATACCTGACCTCTAATGAGGGAGAGAAGGTACCAATAGCATACAAATCACATTTGTACACAGAAGCTGAAAAAAGGTTCAGCATTAAGGAAAGCATTGTTCATGCGGTTCAAACAGCTGTAGCAAAAGAAAAATACCAAGCAGACGGTAGACAGGTTACAGTCAGAACTACACTACATGGCAGAATCAGCCTTTGAGGCATTAACAACACCATGTAATTTACCGACAACTGCACTAAATCCAGAATGGATACAATGGGTAAATTCTGTTGCTACAGTCAAAGTAAAATACTATTTTGACCCGGAAATGAAAGAATTAAAATATCTAGAATATGAGAGAGAATACCCTCTGCCAATCGACATTCTGCCTTTACGACAGTACGCCTGTATAATATATACAGACGGTCATGCTCAACCCTCAGTTTGGGGAGAGCTGGCTTACAACGCCACATGCGAAATTGTAAAAGAAGTGTGGCGCGGAGGTAAATTAAGGCCTCTACTTACAAAAACACACTCAGTGGAAAATAATTCAGAACAGCAAACTGAAATAATAGCATTAAAAATGGCGCTAGATAATGCCGATCGCGAATTCCCGACACTTATAGTGTGCGATTCGTATTACTGCGTCAAATCATACAATAACGATTTGCAGAAATGGATTCAAAACGGTTACAAAGATGACACAGGTGCCACAATAAAGCAGAAAGTGCTTTGGGAACAATTAGTTCTTTTAAGGAAAGAACTACCAAAAACTCACGTGATACATTCACTGAGTCATCAGCGTGATGGCGTTCACGTTGCAGGGAATTCATTGGCTGAGACAGCCACAGCGGTAGCAGCAAAATCGGCTTCCGTAGCTACAAAAAAGCGTGCAGTAAAAAACATTGACGGTGAAACTGTGCTGGCGGTGAAAACGTCATCAAAAGGCGACTGTTCAGCACTACCGATCAGTTATCCACTCAATTATACATACATAATCGATGCAAACTCAGTCCCTTTTGCTCGAATCCCTGGAGTGGGGGATAGAGTAATTCCAAACACAGACAGGAGAGGCTAGTTAATAGCAGACACACATATGGGTGAGGGTCTCAGACACCTTAAGCTAAAAAATTCTCTGGAAGAATTACAATCAGTGTACTGGTGGCCAGGCATGAGCCTGCATCATCACATTTTTGTAAAAAACTGCCCAGACTGCAATAGAGATCGCAGTGGCGAGCGAGGAGGACTATTGCCATGGCACTAAGCTCCAGAAACACAACAACAAGAATGTACCCATCACGAAAAAGCGTTATATTAACATAAAAAGACTAATTTTCATTTATGATGTAGACCCCAGCGCTCGGCTGACGTCTGGACTGCTATACAAGGATTTGCAAGTCTATAATGGCATATACGCTAGGCGCATGCTACGTTTTGAATAATGTGTTCCTTTTAGCCCTCAGGCTTAAAGGGAAGCATGACCAAATGAGCATAGCATAGCAGGACTCTTCTCACTTCCTTCCTGAGGGATACGGGATGGTGTAAAGAAAAAACCAAGACATAAAGCAATCTATAACGGAAAAGGTATTAGGTTCGGGAGCTGGGTGGGTCAAACATTTAATAAGTGTCCAACGTAGCCTAAATAACCTGCCAAGGAATTCTCTGAAAGGGTTCAGTCCGTACGAACTATTGTTCGGGACTAGAATGATGATCCAAGATCTTGATAGTCAGACTTCAGTGGTTAAAGACAAAAGCTTTGATATCAAAGATCATTTGGCTATTTTACAGGACTTAAATGAAACAAGAAAAGACCTGAGCAACATAAAGTTGAAACAACAGCCAACAACCACTGAAGAGAAACCACCTGTCCCAGCAAGGCCTGTCTGGATTCCAAAAGTCGGGGATCTAGTCAGAGAGAAGATCGCGGTAAAGAAGGAATTTGGGCCTTCTTACAGAAAAGCAGTTCCTGTCTTGTCTGTCAACGGGACAAGATCAGTAGTACTACCGCCCCTTGCTGGTAAAAAGGAGAACCGAGTTGTATCCATCGACCTGGTTAAACCACAATCATGTGGCCGATAACAAACAGTAGGCCAAGTGGACTCCCAAGAAGTAGCAGAACACCAATGTTTGCTACGAATACAGAGGCTCAAACTGGAAGACTGATCACATTTGGAAAATCTACCTTGAATCAACAAGGACTATGCAACAAAGCAATGGAACTTGAACCTCTTAAAACCCAAATTAAAACGTTTCATCAAGAAACAACATCCTATGATGATGTAACTGCAGACTTTGCTAATGAAACAAAGCAAAATCCAAAAACAATTGGAACAATTGACAGAACAGCATCCGGCTACTTCATCAACTTCGATGATTCATCTGAAGACCTGAGTGAAGCAAAGAAACAGCCATCAACAAAAACTTTTAAAGACAAAGCTAAGGAACTTTTTCAACAGCTGAAAGAAACCTATCTGATTTCTCCATGGATTGAATTTTGGGTGGCCTTCGGTGCATTTATCCTCATTCTTTGGCTTATCATGGTACTATGCTTGGGACATTTCATTGAAGAAAAATATGCTAAAATGGGCACAGCAAGCCAGAAAATCAACTTGGTCCTTAAACCACACACATCTTCACACATTGAGAAAAGAGAACTTTCTTCAGTGAACTTCACAGCCAATCGTATACCAGGCGGTGTAGCATGGGACAAAACTGATTATGAAATCTATGGTCCGGTTGAAATCCTGAAGTATCCACACCAATTCAAGATCTCATTGAGTGACTTTGTAAAACCGAGCTCATTTGCTGATGATTGGGACTTTGAAAGTATTAATGATATGATGTCTGATCTTGTGATGTCTGCTAAATTTACAGAACATGATTATTTGCAGGGTTCGTCTAATTATGATCAGATGTTCTGCTACAACCACTATGGTAACCATTATCTACATAAATCTGCACAACCTAGAAATGTTTTAAATTATAACCAATGGGAACATTGTGCTACTCCTCCAAAAGACAGCTCAAAAACATTTTATGATAAATATTCATACTTTTCAGGGTTTAACACAAGTAAGGCAGAAACATTTTATTTCAAATTGTCAAATAAGACAGGTATGAAGACCATGCTTACAAACACAAAAGTGATATATTCCGATTCATTCTTTGAACAAATGAATACATTTGGGTTTGATTTCTGGAACAATAATATTGAAGCAAAAACTGTTTGGGGTACAAGAGATTGGCAAGTACAAGGTATAGAATCATTGTTTAGAGCCTGCATAATCCCAGAACAAATTATATTTTTGAATGACACTATTCAACAAACTACCTGTCTTGGCTTAGCCAAAATCAAAGATTTGAACAAACCGTCTATTCCAAAGCCAACAGTGAACAGTAATAGCTCTATAGATGATGAGATAGACGTAAACCATATATTAAACCAAAACAGAACACATCCTGAATGGAAAAAATGGTTGATCTGGCCCACAGATACAAATAACTGTCAAGACAGATTCCTGAACAAAAAACAGGGGTTCACATTGACTAGGCCAGACCCTAGATATTCCCAAAGACAACATCCAGGGATAGTAACCACCTACTGCGTGGGCAAGCTCTGCCTTCAATGGCTACAAACGTCCACACTGGCTGAAATTAAGCAACACCTAACTTTACTTACAGAAGGTGCTGACTTGCGTGATTTCATATTGGGACCACGCAAACAGCGTCAAAAACGTTTCATAGCGGCCTCTATATATGCAGCTTATAACGAAGTTTGGAAAGTAACTCAAATTGAGACAGCAGAAAAAATACGGGAAATTGACCGTATTAATTTGGAAAAATCACTTTCTGTGGTGGACAATGGGTTAATGACTCTGTCCTCCAGAATATATTCTCTGGACAGCATTGTGTCTTCAGCAATCGATATAATATCGCAAGACTTACTGATGAACACGGTCAGTCCCAATTGCGTTCTATTATACAGCTTGGCTGGACGTTACAAAATCTGCGTTCTGGCTATGTGCCTTGGCGTTTAATCAACACAACGTCATTATTTAATATCTTTAACCTTACTGATAAACAAATCAGTCTGGCGCAGAAGAGTGCTGACTATACAATTCTGAGCATTGAAAGACTTGAGAGATTACCATTGACAATGTCAGAACGACCTGTCATTGAATGGATAATACATGGAATAATAAATATTCCAATAACTACTTTCCAGTTTCAATACTGCCAAAAATATATACAGGCAGGCCAGTATGAAAGGTTGGGTAAAGGGTACATTAAGTCAATATGGAACTTGCCCTATACACACGAATGTGTCAGTAATAAAGGCCAGAAAGTGTTTCTCAGTGGCAATAATTGTGCAAGATCACTAAGCGGTACACTTCTGTGTCAGGGTATTAGCTTGCATGGAGCCTGTGAAGGGACTTCAAATAACCTTTCATGTTACCAGCTAGGCACACCTGCAACACAAATAGAACCATTCTTTAGGAGACTCTCGAACGGGAGTTACATTCTAATAGTAGATCGCAGATGTTGTAGTTTGCTGCCCGGAAAACCTTATCTCATAACCGTGACTAGGAAGGTCATGTGCTGTGAACGAGTATTGTTCCCGAACGATTCTCCAGACAGGGAGGCAAGGTTATGGCCCGATTTGAAAATTGCTTCTATTCGAATAGATACTTTAAGCAGAATGAAGACTGTGCTCCTACAGACGCCGACCAGGCTCACGTCATCAAAAGAAACGTATGATCTCCAAGTTGCAAGGACAACAGAAGAGATTCATTCATTATTATCAACTAATTCCCCCATACATTTCGCAGAAATACTGAACGAAATCTTAAATATTTCTGATACCACCGGTATGTCCAGTGTATTTAAAGCAGTGTTTTCGGGTGCTTTAACTCCATTCAAAGCCATCCTGGGTATTTTTCCAGACTTTGTCCATTCCATTTTTGGCGACTTCCACTCCTTTTGGGACTAGTAGCGGGTATTCTATTTTTGATCCTGTTATTTCGCTATGGCAAACCATGTCACAGACAAAACACCTGCGACAAGGGAAGAAATGATCCTAGCCATTGGCTACCGGGACCGGGTAACTAAAATCCTTGGACTATCCCGGCTTAGAGACCTGAACATGACTTGGTCTCTTTCATTTAGACCAATGTGGCAAAGTTGTGTTATGCCTGTATTAAGGTGCTTGCTATGCGGCGAAGAATGCGTGTTGGACACCTGTCTGGCACTACTATCGGATGTGCCAATGGACGCAGATACCTTGTTGGGTCCGGTAACGGCTCATGCATTGTGCTGTCCCCAGCGGCTACCAATCCTGATGACGGCATTCGTGGAGACTTCACCACTACGATTGAGGGGTAGTGAAGCACAAGATGAAAGCAGCATCGATCAGGTACGACCTTCAGTCAGCTATGCTGATCAAAACATCAATGGAGGCAATCATGCTCAGGCTCATGAATGCATGGTAACAACCTTTTCCGAATTAGTGGAACTTACGCAAGAAGCTGTTAACAGTTTTTTCAACAGTCTAAATGATATGATGTTTTCATCGGAGCAGCAGGAATAACTTTGAGCAAAATAGCACTTGGAGTTCCCTACATGCTGAATTTGGCCTTCAACTTCTCAAAAAGCGATATGAAGAATTTTTTCATCAGTTTCTTCAGACTGCAAGAACCTTTTTCCCCAAATTCCAAAATATTTACGATTTTTTGGGACACTTATCTTCTGCTTAAAGTAGACATTATTCTTAGAGAACTGAATTTCTATTTTAGGTAGTCACGAGACTTTAGCTATCCTCTAGCGCTCTCATACAAAACTTTATGATTGTGATGAAATGGTCTCGCACTTTTTTTCTGTATTAAGAGCCGTTTCATGTGTGGTTTTCGCATTTATTCATGCTGAATTTAAAAATATGCGTTATATGTTTAGCATTATTAGACAGCTTATGAATATAGTACACGTGATAGTACATATGATTATGTTTCAAAATTTTCAGGATACATATGAATGTATTTTGGGGTGGTACGATATACACAAACGCTACTGGTTTCACTATGCCTAGATTTGTAAATATGGACATAGTCTACGTGGAGTGGGTGTGATGTATTCCTATAGGTACTGTATCGATTCCCCTATTCCTGACCCTGGTCTGGTTAATAATTAACTAGAAGCCATCTAACGGTGCAAAAACCGTTATCTGATTAACCACACCACGGCACAGAAGCGCGTTATCTGATTAGGTCATAACGCATGCCATCTAATTAGACAAGCGATATTCCTCCAGCCCCTGATAAGGCATACGAAGTTCTCAAAACAAATCAAACCTACAGCGACCTGGGAAATTCCCATAGCCATTGTTTTGATTTCACAGAGAACTTCAGCAAAAGAATGTGCGAACGAGCCCGTTCATATGACATCCTTATTGACGTATATATGTCCATCCTTACGTCAATCTCGGCACCTTTCAGGTATAAATATTACCGACATTGCCTTAAGCAAACACATGCGGTGGTGACGAGATTGGAGCAGCGAGACGTGCCGAGGAGCCCAGCAGAGAGCGAAGCCCACAGGCGCTGCCCCTCCTTCCTGACGCGCTGAGAACAAGACGCTGCCTTTCTCCTGCTGAGAAATCCAGCTCTGGCGCTTCCAAGCAGCCCTCGCAGGCAGCTGGAATATCAAGACCTGGGATAAGAGATACCAGCCCTCCATCATTCTAGATCTCAGGTACAGAACTGAATAACCCCTTGCAGAGAATTCTCGAGTCAGTCCCTTGGCAAACAAACTTAACTTAAACTGCTACTTATCTACTCCCGCCCACGTATTAGGCTTAGGTCAGGTACACTGGGGTAGGCGAGGTTAGAAGCACCAGTTGAGTATAATTAGTCAAATGTATATATGTATGTATCTATTTTATCCATTTTAAAGTATCATATGGCTCAGAAACCATATCAATGCTTTTACAGTATTATTTTATAATTCTGTCTTTACTGTATGCACTTTACTTAACTATAAGTATTACAATAATAGCGATTCATTTCTCTTGTATGAGAAAGGAGACTGATCAATAAATAATATCTTTTATTGAACACGCCCGTCTTTTCCTTTTCTCTACAATCTGGTGAAACTAAGAATGCACTGAACTGACTGAGTAAAATAAGTTGTCTTTTGTTTTCACACGACTCTAGAGATACACTCTTGATTAGGGGAGAGCAAAGTTGTCATGTTCTATGGTTGTCAGAAACTAAATCCCTTCTTATCTATCCAGGGAGGTTAAAATCCTCCTTGCCTATTCGAGAAAGTTTCTAGTGAACTCTGAGCTAGCTGGCAAACACAAAACTTTAAGTCTAATATCGTCGGTAGAAGACCTAGTTAACCTCTGCCCTAGGTCTATACTATTGAAGATATTATTCCAATGCGCAGAGCCTATTGGGATAATAGGAACTACACTACAAAGGGACAGCCCTCATGGTAAGTTACAGATGAAGACATGGTGGTACTAAGTAGGGACTAACAAGCCTATCAACTAATCAGAAGTCAGCATTTACAAAGGGAAATGACACACGCCAATGAAAAATATGGGCGGGGAGTGGGTGGGACTTATAGTCCATACTCGAATAATGCATGTCTCACAGAGCAGTGCATGCGCTGCCCAGGCTCGACCTCGAAAATAAACATGCCAGTACCAATAGACGTGCATCCTGAGCAGTGATGGGCAGTTAACACCGAGCCCGTTTATCTGATGCTTGCAGGAGCCTCTGCTTGGCTTGCACAATTTTAAGAAAGATGACATCAAACCGCAGCAAGGGCCAGCATATTTTCTTCAGAGGCAGTGCGAGGTTGCATATTGGGATTTCAACATACCTACATGTTGATTATTGAGAAAGAAGTACCAGCAAAGTGAATGTTGCCGCAAATGCTTGATGTAGCGTCTCTGGAGCTAGAGTGATCATTTTATTTCTAAAGTGCTTGCTGCCAGTGGTTTCTGTGTCATGGCGCTGTAAATAACCAGGGCAGTGGTCTTTGGGGCAAAGAGGACTGGTTAATCTGATGAATTTGCACAGAAGAACGGGGTGGGATTACGTTCATTCTTGCTGTAACATATGCACTAACTGCTGTCGGTGTTTACTACGCATTTACGCTTCCTTTCTACACACTCACTGTCGCAGAACTTGGAACACATTTGAAAATGCATAACTGCCCTGACCCGTGTCATCTAAGGCTCTACTGTGATTAATGTCCTTTAAATTCTAATGCAGACTCCTGATGGAATATTAAATACCACTTTCTGCTAAATGGCGACATAATATGAGTCTGCTTGCCTGAGTTTGGAATTGCTCTGAATTCGTCGTGCATGCAGTGTTCAGATTAACACCTCTGGACGCTCTGGGTGCACCTCGGTAGTTGTAGCCTGGTGGCCCACGTGGCTCATACATAGTCCGACACCCAGAATACGAGTGAGTGTGGGAAACTAGGAATACCTGACCCCCGATACATCGAACTGCTTACGTTTACGCCTCACTTTCTGGTCATATAGGGGCCGACTAAGATCGCGGACGGACCTGCGTCCGTCCGCGACCCCCGAGGTGGAGGGAACGTCCGCAGGGGCTGCGGCGTTCCCACCAGTGCAATTAGGATGTGACCGCCACCCTGGCGGTCACATCCTGTATTCTTAACATTACGGCGGGTGCTGCTTGAAGCAGCACAATCCGCAATGTAAAAAAATGCATGTTTAGCTTTGCATGTACGAAGCATGCATGCCGCTTCGTGCATGCAAAGGCAGGGGGGTACCATAGGTACCCCCCATGTGCACCCCCCTCTCCCCCTTCACCCCTGGGGGCACGCAACGGGCCCCCGAAGACAACACAGTATGCCTTTCCACGGCGGAAATGCCGCCGTGGAAAGGCATATAACCGCAGCTATCCTAATATGGCTGGCGGTGTCTGATAGACTCCGCCAGCCATATTAGTGCTTTTCCGCCGCGGTCGGAAGGCGACCGCGGCGGACGGTCTTCCTGACCCCCCAGCCATCCTAATCTGGCGGGGGGTCTTTGAAGACTCCGCAGCGGTTTTTCAGCATTCTCTGGGCCGGCGGACACTTCCGCCGGCCCGGAGGATGCGGAAAAAACGCAATCCTAATCGGCCCCATAGTTGGGTAGTTCATTTTGAGCTACTGTTCATGACAACTGACCAGTAAGACTGTGTTATGTACGGCATGCATTGCTTTTATGCTGTAGCTCACCTGGCTCTCAATTTTCAACCACCACATGCTATTTTCTTTGCTATTTTCATTGGCTGCTACGATTTGATACAAATGTTAACATATCTCTTTAATTATAATGTGTTTATTAGGAGGCGGAAAAAAAAAATTTGAAGAGTGATCATCCAAGCAACAGTTTTTAAAATGCACATCTCTGCCTCATTCATGACCGTTTCAGTGTACCACAGTTTGACCACCTCAACAATGGGCGATATTGATTTTCAGCATGCATACTTTAAAGAATATAGTCAAACTGTGCATTGTTTTGTAATTATACCTGGCCTTCTTGTTGCGGCCATATGCACAGACTGACTCAAACACTGAGCCTGATCCCTCTATGGTCTGCATGCTTGGGTCCTATGCATAAGTCAGGGTGGAAATTGTTGCTATGGTCTCCTGGTTACGCCATATTTGAAAATATATCTCCTAAAGAGTGGAGCTTCATCGGCCCGCCCCTTGCTGCCTGAATTATCCAAAGGTGCAGGACAGGATACAGTCAAGAGAAGGAGTGTTTCTGGTCTATAGTGTGCCAATGATTTCTACCCCAAACAAGCAGTAGCCTCCATCATTAGGGCCTTTGAGTTTAATGGGGTTCAGCTCTGCTGAGAAGCGATGTCTGCTGCCGCTTTTCTGCAGTGTGTGTTGGGAGGTTCTCAAGAGCTTTTTGGGTGTGTACACCCAGGGGAGTGATGTGTGTATGTCTTTTAATGCATGTTGTGAGTAAGCACACAGGGGTGGATGTACATATGTCTAAAGGGTGCATGTCTATACATTTAAAGTTGTGTGTGGATGGCAGGCAGGAATGTTTGCACGGTGGGTGTCATTTCAGGATGTTGTCTGTCTAGATGACAGAGAAGCCTCGTGCATTTCTTTCCAGTGCTGGGCACTCACCTAGGGCCAGAGCGAGGATGACCTCCACGCTCCTCTAGTGCCCCATGTCGAGGCTGCCACTGCCTGGTCGTCCTTTGTCCTGCAGCATCCGTCCACTCCTGGCTCACCCCCTGCCGGAGCCCAGCTGCCCTGCCTGCCGCCTTGTGATCTGCGCGGGCTGCGCGCTCTCTGAGCTGCCGCTGGCTGGGGGCTCTGCACTTCTTGGCCAGCGACAAGGGAAGAAATGATCCTAGCCATTGGCTACCGGGACCGGGTAACTAAAATCCTTGGACTAGCCCGGCTTAGAGACCTGAACATGACTTGGTCTCTTTCATTTAGACCAATGTGGCAAAGTTGTGTTATGCCTGTATTAAGGTGCTTGCTATGCGGCGAAGAATGCGTGTTGGACACCTGTCTGGCACTACTATCGGATGTGCCAATGGACGCAGATACCTTGTTGGGTCCGGTAACGGCTCATGCATTGTGCTGTCCCCAGCGGCTACCAATCCTGATGACGGCATTCGTGGAGACTTCACCACTACGATTGAGGGGTAGTGAAGCACAAGATGAAAGCAGCATCGATCAGGTACGACCTTCAGTCAGCTATGCTGATCAAAACATCAATGGAGGCAATCATGCTCAGGCTCATGAATGCATGGTAACAACCTTTTCCGAATTAGTGGAACTTACGCAAGAAGCTGTTGACAGTTTTTTCAACAGTCTAAATGATATGATGTTTTCACCAGAGCAGCAGGAATAACTTTGAGAAAAATAGCACTTGGAGTTCCCTACATGCTGAATTTGGCCTTCAACTTCTCAAAAAGCGATATGAACAATTTTTTCATCAGTTTGTTCAGACTGCAAGAACCTTTTTCCCCAAATTCCAAAATATTTACGATTTTTTGGGACACTTATCTTCTGCTTAAAGTAGACATTATTCTTAGAGAACTGAATTTCTATTTTAGGTAGTCACGAGACTTTAGCTATCCTCTAGCGCTCTCATACAAAACTTTATGATTGTGATGAAATGGTCTCGCACTTTTTTTTCTGTATTAAGAGCCGTTTCATGTGTGGTTTTCGCATTTATTCATGCTGAATTTAAAAATATGCGTTATATGTTTAGCATTATTAGACAGCTTATGCATATAGTACACGTGATAGTACATATGATTATGTTTCAACATTTTCAGGATACATATGAATGTATTTTGGGGTGGTACGATATACACAAACGCTACTGGTTTCACTATGCCTAGATTTGTAAATATGGACATAGTCTACGTGGAGTGGGTGTGATGTATTCCTATAGGTACTGTATCGATTCCCCTATTCTTGACCCTGGTCTGGTTAATAATTAACTAGCAGCCATCTAACGGTGCAAAAACCGTTATCTGATTAAGCCACACCACGGCACAGAAGCGCGTTATCTGATTAGGTCATAACGCATGCCATCTAATTAGACAAGCGATATTCCTCCAGCCCCTGATAAGGCATACGGAGTTCTCAAAACAAATCAAACCTACAGCGACCTGGGAAATTCCCATAGCCATTGTTTTGATTTCACAGAGAACTTCAGCAAAAGAATGTGCGAACGAGCCCGTTCATATGACATCCTTATTGACGTATATATGTCCATCCTTACGTCAATGTCGGCACCTTTCAGGTATAAATATTACCGACATTGGCTTAAGCAAACACATGCAGTGGTGACGAGATTGGAGCAGCGAGACGTGCCGAGGAGCCCAGCAGAGAGCAAAGCCCACAGGCGCTGCCCCTCCTTCCTGACGCGCTGAGAACAAGACGCTGCCTTTCTCCTGCTGAGAAATCCAGCTCTGGCGCTTCCAAGCAGCCCTCGCAGGCAGCTGGAATATCAAGACCTGGGATTAGAGATACCAGCCCTCCATCATTCTAGATCTCAGGTACAGAACTGAATAACCCCTTGCAGAGAATTCTCGAGTCAGTCCCTTGGCAAACAAACTTAACTTAAACTGCTACTTATCTACTCCCGCCCACGTATTAGGCTTAGGTCAGGTACACTGGGGTAGGTGAGGTTAGAAGCACCAGTTGAGTATAATTAGTCAAATGTATATATGTATGTATCTATTTTATCCATTTTAAAGTATCATATGGCTCAGAAACCATATCAATGCTTTTACTGTATTATTTTATAATTCTGTCTTTACTGTATGCACTTTACTTAACTATAAGTATTACAATAATAGCGATTCATTTCTCTTGTATGAGAAAGGAGACTGATCAATAAATAATATCTTTTATTGAACACGCCCGTCTTTTCCTTTTCTCTACAATCTGGTGAAACTAAGAATGCACTGAACTGACTGAGTAAAATAAGTTGTCTTTTGTTTTCACACGACTCTAGAGATACACTCTTGATTAGGGGAGAGCAAAGTTGTCATGTTCTATGGTTGTCAGAAACTAAATCCCTTCTTGTCTATCAAGGGAGGTAAAAATCCTCCTTGCCTATTCGAGAAAGTTTCTAGTGAACTCTGAGCTAGCTGGCAAACACAAAACATTAAGTCTAATATCGTCGGTAGAAGACCTAGTTAACCTCTGCCCTAGGTCTATACTATTGAAGATATTATTCCAATGCGCAGAGCCTATTGGGATAATAGGAACTACACTACAAAGGGACAGTCCTCATGGGAAGTTACAGATGAAGACATGGTGGTACTAAGTAGGGACTAACAAGCCTATCAACTAATCAGAAGTCAGCATTTACAAAGGGAAATGACACACGCCAATGAAAAATATGGGCGGGGAGTGGGTGGGACTTATAGTCCATATTCGAATAATGCATGTCTCACAGAGCAGTGCATGCGCTGCCCAGGCTCGACCTCGAAAATAAACATGCCAGTACCAATAGACGTGCATCCTGAGCAGTGATGGGCAGTTAACACCGAGCCCGTTTATCTGATGCTTGCAGGAGCCTCTGCTTGGCTTGCACAATTTTAAGAAAGATGACATCAAACCGCAGTAAGGGCCAGCATATTTTCTTCAGAGGCAGTGCGAGGTTGCATATTGGGATTTCAACATACCTACATGTTGATTATTGAGAAAGAAGTACCAGCAAAGTGAATGTTGCCGCAAATGCTTGATGTAGCGTCTCTGGAGCTAGAGTGATCATTTTATTTTTAAAGTGCTTGCTGCCAGTGGTTTCTGTGTCATGGTGCTGTAAATAACCAGGGCAGCGGTCTTTGGGGCAAAGAGGACTGGTTAATCTGATGAATTTGCACAGAAGAACGGGGTGGGATTACGTTCATTCTTGCTGTCACATATGCACTAACTGCTGTCGGTGTTTACTCCGCATTTACGCTTCCTTTCTACACACTCACTGTCGCAGAACTTGGAACACATTTGAAAATGAATAACTGCCCTGACCCGTGTCATCTAAGGCTCTACTGTGATTAATGTCCTTTAAATTCTAATGCAGACTCCTGATGGAATATTAAATACCACTTTCTGCTAAATGGCGACATAATATGAGTCTGCTTGCCTGAGTTTGGAATTGCTCTGAATTCGTCGTGCATGCAGTGTTCAGATTAACACCTCTGGACGCTCTGGGTGCACCTCGGTAGTTGTAGCCTGGTGGCCCACGTGGCTCATACATAGTCCGACACCCAGAACACGAGTGAGTGTGGGAAACTAGGAATACCTGACCCCCGATACATCGAACTGCTTACGTTTACGCCTCACTTTCTGGTCATATAGGGGCCGATTAAGATCGCGGACGGACCTGCGTCCGTCCGCGACCCCCGAGGTGGAGGGAACGTCCGCAGGGGCTGCGGCGTTCCCTCCAGTGCAATTAGGATGTGACCGCCACCCTGGCGGTCACATCCTGTATTCTTAACATTACGGCGGGTGCTGCTTGAAGCAGCACAATCCGCAATGTAAAAAAATGCATGTTTACCTTTGCATGTACGAAGCATGCCTGCCGCTTCGTGCATGCAAAGGCAGGGGGGTACCATAGGTACCCCCCTCTCCCCCTTCACCCCTGGGGGCACGCAACGGGCCCCCGAAGACAACACCGTATGCCTTTCCACGGCGGAAATGCCGCCGTGGAAAGGCATATAACCGCAGCTATCCTAATATGGCTGGCGGTGTCTGATAGACTCCGCCAGCCATATTAGTGCTTTTCCGCCGCGGTCGGAAGGCGACCGCGGCGGACGGTCTTCCTGACCCCCCAGCCATCCTAATCTGGCGGGGGGTCTTTGAAGACTCCGCAGCGGTTTTTCAGCATTCTCTGGGCCGGCGGACACTTCCGCCGGCCCGGAGGATGCGGAAAAAACGCAATCCTAATCGGCCCCATAGTTGGGTAGTTCATTTTGAGCTACTGTTCATGACAACTGACCAGTAAGACTGTGTTATGTACGGCATGCATTGCTTTTATGCTGTAGCTCACCTGGCTCTCAATTTTCAACCACCACATGCTATTTTCTTTGCTATTTTCATTGGCTGCTACGATTTGATACAAATGTTAACATATCTCTTTAATTATAATGTGTTTATTAGGAGGCGACATTTTTTTTTTTAAGAGTGATCATCCAAGCAACAGTTTTTAAAATGCACATCTCTGCCTCAATCATGACCGTTTCAGTGTACCACAGTTTGACCACCTCAACAATGGGAGATATTGATTTTCAGCATGCATACTTTAAAGAATATAGTCAAACTGTGCATTGTTTTGTAATTATACCTGGCCTTCTTGTTGCGGCCATATGCACAGACTGACTCAAACACTGAGCCTGATCCCTCTATGGTCTGCATGCTTGGGTCCTATGCATAAGTCAGGGTGGAAATTGTTGCTATGGTCTCCTGGTTACGCCATATTTGAAAATATATCTCCTAAAGAGTGGAGCTTCATCGGCCCGCCCCTTGCTGCCTGAATTATCCAAAGGTGCAGGACAGGATACAGTCAAGAGAAGGAGTGTTTCTGGTCTATAGTGTGCCAATGATTTCTACCCCAAACAAGCAGTAGCCTCCATCATTAGGGCCTTTGAGTTTAATGGGGTTCAGCTCTGCTGAGAAGCGATGTCTGCTGCCGCTTTTCTGCAGTGTGTGTTGGGAGGTTCTCAAGAGCTTTTTGGGTGTGTACACCCAGGGGAGTGATGTGTGTATGTCTTTTAATGCATGTTGTGAGTAAGCACACAGGGGTGGATGTACATATGTCTAAAGGGTGCATGTCTATACATTTAAAGTTGTGTGTGGATGGCAGGCAGGAATGTTTGCACGGGGGGTGTCATTTCAGGATGTTGTCTGTCTAGATGACAGAGAAGCCTCGTGCATTTCTTTCCAGTGCTGGGCACTCACCTAGGGCCAGAGCGAGGATGACCTCCACGCTCCTCTAGTGCCCCATGTCGAGGCTGCCACTGCCTGGTCGTCCTTTGTCCTGCAGCATCCGTCCACTCCTGGCTCACCCCCTGCCGGAGCCCAGCTGCCCTGCCTGCCGCCTTGTGATCTGCGCGGGCTGCGCGCTCTCTGAGCTGCCGCTGGCTGGGGGCTCTGCACTTCTTAGCCAGCGACAAGGGAAGAAATGATCCTAGCCATTGGCTACCGGGACCGGGTAACTAAAATCCTTGGACTAGCCCGGCTTAGAGACCTGAACATGACTTGGTCTCTTTCATTTAGACCAATGTGGCAAAGTTGTGTTATGCCTGTATTAAGGTGCTTGCTATGCGGCGAAGAATGCGTGTTGGACACCTGTCTGGCACTACTATCGGATGTGCCAATGGACGCAGATACCTTGTTGGGTCCGGTAACGGCTCATGCATTGTGCTGTCCCCAGCGGCTACCAATCCTGATGACGGCATTCGTGGAGACTTCACCACTACGATTGAGGGGTAGTGAAGCACAAGATGAAAGCAGCATCGATCAGGTACGACCTTCAGTCAGCTATGCTGATCAAAACATCAATGGAGGCAATCATGCTCAGGCTCATGAATGCATGGTAACAACCTTTTCCGAATTAGTGGAACTTACGCAAGAAGCTGTTGACAGTTTTTTCAACAGTCTAAATGATATGATGTTTTCACCAGAGCAGCAGGAATAACTTTGAGCAAAATAGCACTTGGAGTTCCCTACATGCTGAATTTGGCCTTCAACTTCTCAAAAAGCGATATGAACAATTTTTTCATCAGTTTGTTCAGACTGCAAGAACCTTTTTCCCCAAATTCCAAAATATTTACGATTTTTTGGGACACTTATCTTCTGCTTAAAGTAGACATTATTCTTAGAGAACTGAATTTCTATTTTAGGTAGTCACGAGACTTTAGCTATCCTCTAGCGCTCTCATACAAAACTTTATGATTGTGATGAAATGGTCTCGCTCTTTTTTTTCTGTATTAAGAGCCGTTTCATGTGTGGTTTTCGCATTTATTCATGCTGAATTTAAAAATATGCGTTATATGTTTAGCATTATTAGACAGCTTATGCATATAGTACACGTGATAGTACATATGATTATGTTTCAAAATTTTCAGGATACATATGAATGTATTTTGGGGTGGTACGATATACACAAACGCTACTGGTTTCACTATGCCTAGATTTGTAAATATGGACATAGTCTACGTGGAGTGGGTGTGATGTATTCCTATAGGTACTGTATCGATTCCCCTATTCCTGACCCTGGTCTGGTTAATAATTAACTAGCAGCCATCTAACGGTGCAAAAACCGTTATCTGATTAAGCCACACCACGGCACAGAAGCGCGTTATCTGATTAGGTCATAACGCATGCCATCGAATTAGACAAGCGATATTCCTCCAGCCCCTGATAAGGCATACGGAGTTCTCAAAACAAATCAAACCTACAGCGACCTGGGAAATTCCCATAGCCATTGTTTTGATTTCACAGAGAACTTCAGCAAAAGAATGTGCGAACGAGCCCGTTCATATGACATCCTTATTGACGTATATATGTCCATCCTTACGTCAATCTCGGCACCTTTCAGGTATAAATATTACCGACATTGCCTTAAGCAAACACATGCGGTGGTGACGAGATTGGAGCAGCGAGACGTGCCGAGGAGCCCAGCAGAGAGCGAAGCCCACAGGCGCTGCCCCTCCTTCCTGACGCGCTGAGAACGAGACGCTGCCTTTCTCCTGCTGAGAAATCCAGCTCTGGCGCTTCCAAGCAGCCCTCGCAGGCAGCTGGAATATCAAGACCTGGGATAAGAGATACCAGCCCTCCATCATTCTAGATTTCAGGTACAGAACTGAATAACCCCTTGCAGAGAATTCTCGAGTCAGTCCCTTGGCAAACAAACTTAACTTAAACTGCTACTTATCTACTCCCGCCCACGTATTAGGCTTAGGTCAGGTACACTGGGGTAGGCGAGGTTAGAAGCACCAGTTGAGTATAATTAGTCAAATGTATATATGTATGTATCTATTTTATCCATTTTAAAGTATCATATGGCTCAGAAACCATATCAATGCTTTTACAGTATTATTTTATAATTCTGTCTTTACTGTATGCACTTTACTTAACTATAAGTATTACAATAATAGCGATTCATTTCTCTTGTATGAGAAAGGAGACTGATCAATAAATAATATCTTTTATTGAACACGCCCGTCTTTTCCTTTTCTCTACAATCTGGTGAAACTAAGAATGCACTGAACTGACTGAGTAAAATAAGTTGTCTTTTGTTTTCACACGACTCTAGAGATACACTCTTGATTAGGGGAGAGCAAAGTTGTCATGTTCTATGGTTGTCAGAAACTAAATCCCTTCTTGTCTATCCAGGGAGGTTAAAATCCTCCTTGCCTATTCGAGAAAGTTTCTAGTGAACTCTGAGCTAGCTGGCAAACACAAAACTTTAAGTCTAATATCGTCGGTAGAAGACCTAGTTAACCTCTGCCCTAGGTCTATACTATTGAAGATATTATTCCAATGCGCAGAGCCTATTGGGATAATAGGAACTACACTACAAAGGGACAGTCCTCATGGGAAGTTACAGATGAAGACATGGTGGTACTAAGTAGGGACTAACAAGCCTATCAACTAATCAGAAGTCAGCATTTACAAAGGGAAATGACACACGCCAATGAAAAATATGGGCGGGGAGTGGGTGGGACTTATAGTCCATACTCGAATAATGCATGTCTCACAGAGCAGTGCATGCGCTGCCCAGGCTCGACCTCGAAAATAAACATGCCAGTACCAATAGACGTGCATCCTGAGCAGTGATGGGCAGTTAACACCGAGCCCGTTTATCTGATGCTTGCAGGAGCCTCTGCTTGGCTTGCACAATTTTAAGAAAGATGACATCAAACCGCAGCAAGGGCCAGCATATTTTCTTCAGAGGCAGTGCGAGGTTGCATATTGGGATTTCAACATACCTACATGTTGATTATTGAGAAAGAAGTACCAGCAAAGTGAATGTTGCCGCAAATGCTTGATGTAGCGTCTCTGGAGCTAGAGTGATGATTTTATTTTTAAAGTGCTTGCTGCCAGTGGTTTCTGTGTCATGGTGCTGTAAATAACCAGGGCAGCGGTCTTTGGGGCAAAGAGGACTGGTTAATCTGATGAATTTGCACAGAAGAACGGGGTGGGATTACGTTCATTCTTGCTGTCACATATGCACTAACTGCTGTCGGTGTTTACTCCGCATTTACGCTTCCTTTCTACACACTCACTGTCGCAGAACTTGGAACACATTTGAAAATGCATAACTGCCCTGACCCGTGTCATCTAAGGCTCTACTGTGATTAATGTCCTTTAAATTCTAATGCAGACTCCTGATGGAATATTAAATACCACTTTCTGCTAAATGGCGACATAATATGCGTCTGCTTGCCTGAGTTTGGAATTGCTCTGAATTCGTCGTGCATGCAGTGTTCAGATTAACACCTCTGGACGCTCTGGGTGCACCTCGGTAGTTGTAGCCTGGTGGCCCACGTGGCTCATACATAGTCCGACACCCAGAACACGAGTGAGTGTGGGAAACTAGGAATACCTGACCCCCGATACATCGAACTGCTTACGTTTACGCCTCACTTTCTGGTCATATAGGGGCCGATTAAGATCGCGGACGGACCTGCGTCCGTCCGCGACCCCCGAGGTGGAGGGAACGTCCGCAGGGGCTGCGGCGTTCCCTCCAGTGCAATTAGGATGTGACCGCCACCCTGGCGGTCACATCCTGTATTCTTAACATTACGGCGGGTGCTGCTTGAAGCAGCACAATCCGCAATGTAAAAAAATGCATGTTTACCTTTGCATGTACGAAGCATGCCTGCCGCTTCGTGCATGCAAAGGCAGGGGGGTACCATAGGTACCCCCCATGTGCACCCCCCTCTCCCCCTTCACCCCTGGGGGCACGCAACGGGCCCCCGAAGACAACACCGTATGCCTTTCCACGGCGGAAATGCCGCCGTGGAAAGGCATATAACCGCAGCTATCCTAATATGGCTGGCGGTGTCTGATAGACTCCGCCAGCCATATTAGTGCTTTTCCGCCGCGGTCGGAAGGCGCCCGCGGCGGACGGTCTTCCTGACCCCCCAGCCATCCTAATCTGGCGGGGGGTCTTTGAAGACTCCGCAGCGGTTTTTCAGCATTCTCTGGGCCGGCGGACAATTCCGCCGGCCCGGAGGATGCGGAAAAAACGCAATCCTAATCGGCCCCATAGTTGGGTAGTTCATTTTGAGCTACTGTTCATGACAACTGACCAGTAAGACTGTGTTATGTACGGCATGCATTGCTTTTATGCTGTAGCTCACCTGGCTCTCAATTTTCAACCACCACATGCTATTTTCTTTGCTATTTTCATTGGCTGCTACGATTTGATACAAATGTTAACATATCTCTTTAATTATAATGTGTTTATTAGGAGGCGGAAAAAAAATTTGAAGAGTGATCATCCAAGCAACAGTTTTTAAAATGCACATCTCTGCCTCAATCATGACCGTTTCAGTGTACCACAGTTTGACCACCTCAACAATGGGCGATATTGATTTTCAGCATGCATACTTTAAAGAATATAGTCAAACTGTGCATTGTTTTGTAATTATACCTGGCCTTCTTGTTGAGGCCATATGCACAGACTGACTCAAACACTGAGCCTGATCCCTCTATGGTCTGCATGCTTGGGTCCTATGCATAAGTCAGGGTGGAAATTGTTGCTATGGTCTCCTGTTACGCCATATTTGAAAATATATCTCCTAAAGAGTGGAGCTTCATCGGCCCGCCCCTTGCTGCCTGAATTATCCAAAGGTGCAGGACAGGATACAGTCAAGAGAAGGAGTGTTTCTGGTCTATAGTGTGCCAATGATTTCTACCCCAAACAAGCAGTAGCCTCCATCATTAGGGCCTTTGAGTTTAATGGGGTTCAGCTCTGCTGAGAAGCGATGTCTGCTGCCGCTTTTCTGCAGTGTGTGTTGGGAGGTTCTCAAGAGCTTTTTGGGTGTGTACACCCAGGGGAGTGATGTGTGTATGTCTTTTAATGCATGTTGTGAGTAAGCACACAGGGGTGGATGTACATATGTCTAAAGGGTGCATGTCTATACATTTAAAGTTGTGTGTGGATGGCAGGCAGGAATGTTTGCACGGTGGGTGTCATTTCAGGATGTTGTCTGTCTAGATGACAGAGAAGCCTCGTGCATTTCTTTCCAGTGCTGGGCACTCACCTAGGGCCAGAGCGAGGATGACCTCGGCGCTCCTCTAGTGCCCCATGTTGAGGCTGCCACTGCCTGGTCGTCCTTTGTCCTGCAGCATCCGTCCACTCCTGGCTCACCCCCTGCCGGAGCCCAGCTGCCCTGCCTGCCGCCTTGTGATCTGCGCGGGCCGCGCGCTCTCTGAGCTGCCGCTGGCTGGGGGCTCTGCACTTCTTGGCCAGGCGTGAGGCGGGGGAAGGCCCAGCTGTTTCACATACAGCTGTGTGCCCCGGCGACCCCGCCCAGCCCGGGGCTGAGGAACACATAAGCAGGACTGTCTTTGGTGGATCGAAATCCCCGGCAGCCAAGGGGAAAACCTGCACATTTGTGGAAGGCCTGATCCCTTGCGAGGCACTACGCTGCTTGCCTGCCTGGCGTGAAACACCAAAGTGGGCCACAGTCCCTGCTGCTAATAATTAGGGGTGTGTGAGTATGCCGCCGTATGGCGAGGCCCTGAAAGACAAGTGAGGAGCAATCTGCCGGTGGGGGTTTTCAGTAATACGGAGGAGAGCGTAGAAACTGGGCCAACGTGAACAAGTGAAAGTGAAAGGCACGCCGTGAGCATGCACATCGGCGTGCCCTGCACCTTGTGCCAAGTGGCGGCGCATGCGGGGTTCGCCACTGTGCTGGAGGAGTGCTGCGTGGCTCGCGAGGCCATGGGAGGGGGCCACCAAAGCAACAAAAAAGCAGCCCCTGCACACCATGCTGCACGCCCGAGGAGCCTGCCTGCCCGAGAAGAGCTACCGGGAGGCGAACAAGGAGGGTGAGTGACGGCACTGCAGTGCCTGTGAGCGCCGCGCGCTACGACAAAGTACACTGAAGCAAAGCGCCTCATCAGCCTGTGATGACTTTTAAGCCGCAGTGGGAGCTTAACTGTAATGTACAATTGCGTGAGGCTTGCAGGGAGGCGCGCCAGCTGTATATGTTTAACAATAAAAGTGAAAGTTAATGAACGGCAACGGCTCACAGTGGATGCTAGCGCGTGTTCACGCGCGCGTCCACATATCCAGTCCGGCCTGCAGCCTGCGCGTGCCCATCTCCTGTCTCCCTTGAGAGCCCTTGAAAACCTAGTCGATGACAATAGGTCTCGCTGGCGACAGCGCTTCGCGCTGCATCGCCGGGTGTGAGACCTAAAAAGGACTTCTCTGACATGGAGACAATGTTCTGACAAAATAGATGAATATTCAATATGCCACGAAGGGTGAATATCCATTATGGATGAATATCTATTATGTAATTAATTATGTCATTCTTTCATTAAGTAGATGTTGGAATGCAGCAGGTGCATTGCATTACACAATGTAAAGGGCATCAGATTATATTCGAAATCTCAATACTTTGTACTAAAAACGGTTTTACATTTTTGTAAACCACTAGACCAGGGGTCGAAGATTTCTAATGGTCAAGGTATTTATTTCATGTTAATCAATGTATGGCCTCAGTTTTATATATATACTTTTATACTAGATTTTGGTATAGAAATATTGGGACTCCTTTTGGTGACATAGAATCTCTTTTAAAACCTTTAGCAAAATGTTATCTCTTCCCAATGGCTGAGTGCATATATCCGTCCATGAGGTATCTTTGCTCCTGGCACCTGCGTCAGCTAATTCATGCTATACTTCATGAACGTTGCATTTATTGGCAGTGTGACTTTGGTTGATGTTTCACACTGTGGAATTGTCTTTATTCTGGGCTGGAAAAAGAATATTTTTAACCATTTTCCAGATTAAATTCCACAATTTTCTGCACAAAATCATTCGCTGGATTTTGCTTTCTTAGCATTGAAACAACAAAAAAGCAGGTGCACCCATATCATTAAACTGAAGCTGTTCAATGACTCGGAAATATAGCCAGAAACAAAGGGCTCATAGCTTAGGTGATTTCCTAAAGTACCATCAATAGCGAACATAAGCTCTGTATTGTTTATCAAAGGTATTTTGTTGATCTTTGCAAAGTGAGTAGTATAAAGATGTTTTGTAACTTCTATGTGTGCTGCTTTCTGCTGTACACACAGAAGTTGCAACTCATCATTTTTTAATGATTGTTTATGTGCAGGAAGGGGCACCTTCCTGCACATAAACAATCAATGGTGTTTTGCTGTTTCTATGTGTGCTGCGTGCAGCAAAAAACAAGGAGAAATAAAGCATTTCTCCTCATTTTGTCGCGGTAAGACCAGATTTTCCCTGTTATGTTGGCGCTGCCCCATATTTACACAACCCTTGTAAATATGGGGCAGCGTCAAAATCGATGGGTGTTGTGGTGGAATGCCCACCACAACACCCATTGCCCCCCCCTTTCATGCTAAGTATATGCTAAGTATAGCTTGAAAGGGTGGCTTATTTACAAGGCAGGGTTAAGCCACATTATCAGCCTGATTCATGTACGGGCCGTTTTGCGTGGCCCTAATAGCGACTCGCTATTGAGGACACGCAAAACGGTATTCATGTAGGAATTGCTAAATAAATAGCGATTCCTACATGTTCTCTATTTGCGAGTAGAAATGTGCTACTCGCAAAAAAAGGAATAACTCCCCATTCATTCCTATGGGCAACAAGGCCCATAGGAATGAATGGGGAGTATCCCTTATTTGCGAGTAGCAATTTGCTACTCGCAAATCAGATAGCGATTTTAAGGGTGCCAGGGGTGTCCAAAGGACACCCTGTAGCACCCCATAAATGCACATTTGAACAGGTGTTGCGCACACACATGTCCAAAGGACATGTGTGTGTGCAACATGCAACTTAGAAAAATGCTTTTAAAAGCATTTTTCTAAGTTTTTGCTATTTACCGAGAGGTCTGACCTCTCGGTAAATAGCGGCCCAAATTTGCAAAATCGCAATTTTTGAAAGTGTCATGAATAGCATTTAAGGAATCTCTAATAGAGATTCCTTAAATGCTAATCCTCGCATATTTGCTAATTCTTCATTAGCGATTTTTGCATTTGGGATTGTGAATCCCAAATGCCAAAATTGCACTCGCAAAAGGCAAAATTCTGAGAATCTTGCCCTTTGCAAGTGCAATTTAGCTTCATGAATCAGGCTGTAAGTGGCTTAACCCTGCCTTGTAAATAAGGCAAATCCCATATCGCCACCGGAACGTCACTAAAAGTGATTTTCCTGTGGCGCTAGGGGCTTGTAAATATACCCCCTAGTGTGCAGTATTATCAAATAGTCAAACCATATTGCCAGGAAGCACGATTTATCCCTTCCAAATTATGGATAGGCGACCTGGAGGAGCTGGAAGAAAGTGCATGGATCTTAGGCCCACATGCATCATTGTGACATTTTGCACTTCCTAATTTGCGAAAAATAAGGAATCGCAAATTAAGAAGTGCAAAATGCTATGCATCATTATTTTCGGTATTCATTTGTGATTCGGTAAAAATCGCAATTTTTACCGAATCCCAAATGAATACCGAATTCTTAAGTTAATTTTCGCAATTCCCATTGATTCCTATGGGCCAAAAGGCCCATAGGAGTCAATGGGAAGGCATTAGCAAATTGCGAGTGGCACTTTGAAAATTTCATGGGTGCAGGGGGGGTCCAAAGGACCCCCCCATGCACCCCTGAAATGTATTTTTCGCATCATGTTTCACACACACATGTCCTAAGGACATGTGTGTGTGAAACATGAATGTTGGAAAAAAACATGTTCAGCATTTTAAACACTTTTTCCAAATTTACCGAGTGGTTCAACCACTCGGTAAATTTGGCACCCTAATTGCGAATTTACACTTTTAAAACTAATGATGCATTGCTTTTAAGAAATCGCACATCTGCGACTTCTTAAAAGCACCCGCAATTTTAAAACTCGCAAAAATGTTACGAATTCTAAAATTGCTTCATGCATCCCAAAAAGCACTTTTGCATTCGCAAACGGCCGATTTTAAGGAATCGCACCGTTTGCGACTACAAAAATGCTTGATGCATGTGGGCCTTAGCACACTATGTGACTCTTAGCTTGTAAAGGTATCAAAAAGGAAAACAAACAAAATTACCAGGAAGCATTTCAGACCAATAGCAAATAAGAGAAATGCAAGATAGCACATGAAAACAAGGTGTAAGCGAAGGGCAGAGCCAGGTGATATACTCAGTGGCAATCAAAAAGCCCACCAAAACGCATTGTTGACAGGCAGTAACTGCAGTTTCCAAGTACAGCTTTATATTAGCCTTCCAGGAATCACCAAGAGTGCCCCATACTTTACTTCCTGTTGTCCATTGGCTAGTTTAGAATATATAGATATGGATATAAAGTATTTATTTAATGCAAACCGCGAAAAGACAAGCATAACGTCATCAATTAATAGGAGAGGAAGTTGGGTTGTGGCTGATTAATGAATTTTGATATAGTGTTCTTTAAATAGGTGTCTTCGCCTCTTTCCTAATTTGGAGCAGTGTTTGAGTGTCTTGTTGGGTATGGGGACGTAGTTCCAGAATCTGGGTGCATAGATGGAAAAGCCTGCTGTCTTGTTTTTGCGTTTTCACACTTTGTAGTTGCATTCTGAGGGACCCCTGGCTGTGGGGGTGCAGAGAACCTCCACAGATAGTAAACTTGTCTGCAAGATAAGTAGAGGGGCAGGTTGTGATGGCTTTGTAAATTCTGCAGCTGGTTCTGAAGATGATGAGGGCTGGTAAGGGGAGCCTGTGCAGTTCCATCAGGATGGAGGTGATGTGATCATATTTCTTCAGGCCCTCGATGAGACATGCTGCTGTGTGTTGGATGTCCTTCAGGGTGCCAATATGGAGTCTGGAAGGCCATCGAACAGTGCATTACCACCACCCAGATGCACCTTCTGGGAGAAACAGTTTGACTTTCTTTAGAAGAGAGAGTTGGTCGATGCAGTTAATGATGACCTCAAAATTAGGGTTAGTCGGAGCTTAGTTTCAATCGCAGATATTGATATACAAAGCTGGTTCATGCATACAGCAAAGTGCATTTTGATGGTGATTTTATCAAGCAGTGCAAATAGTTTCCACCACTATAGTAAAAAGGTAGCTCACTGGAAGACGCTTATTGCCTTCAAAATTTAGAGAAAATGAAGATATTTTTTTATAGCATCATGAACAAAAACTACCAGTACTGCTTACAACAGCAAAGCCTTTTTTTGCTTTCCTTCTTCGTTTTAAAACTCTATAACAATCAGTTCAAGACTGGCATGCAGAACAATTCCAAATACTATGATGGGATGTGTGTATATACATATATATATACTAGCAGCCCGTCCCGACGTTGTCCGGGTATGAAATAGAATGTGTGTAATGTGTGTATTTGGCAAGGGCAATTTATTTTAAAATCTCGCGGTAGACACCATTTTTTGTTTTATTAGAATCAGGACGCAGAAGGCCCAGCTGCAGCCCTGGTTGATGTTAGCAGGCCCGTGTAATTGGTGTAGTGATCCGCCGCCTGAGCCCGGCTACAGCCCTGGTTGATGTTAGCAGGCACGTGTAATGTCGTTGAATGAGAGAGTTATCAGCAGCGGGTATATCCGTTTAATGAGAGAGTTGAGTGACAGCGAGTAGGAGAGGCTGCAGTAATTGTCCCCGCAGACACACTCATTTGCGTGTTCCCCCGCTTGAGGCCCAGATGCAGGCCTGTTTGATGTTAGCAGGCGCGTGTTCCCCCGCTTGAGGCCCAGCTGCAGCCCTGGTTGATGTTATCAGGCGAGTGTAATTAGTGTACTTATCCGCCGCCTGAGCCCGGCTAGAGCCCTGGTTGATGGTAGCAGGCTCGTGTAATTTCGTTGAATGAGAGAGTTCAGTAACAGTGCGCAGGAGAGGCTGCAGTAACGTTACTTACCACGCCTCCAGCTGAAAGCGTTTGTCACGCCCCCAGCACACGGCCACAGCAGACGATCTTCTGATTAATGTACGACCCACATGGCATGAAGGGCAGAATGTAGCACACGTCCCCAGCGTTTCTCACGCCCACAGCGTGCCCCTTGATGCGGGGCAATTGCGTTCACATGGCATGAAGCCTGGACACACGCCCCCAGCGTTTCTCACGCCCCCAGCGTGCCCCTTGATGCTGCGCAGCAACGTAATTGGCGCTTGTATGTACAACTCACATGGCATGAAGGGCAGACACACACACCCAGCGTTTGTCACGCCCCCAGCACACGCCCACATCCCACGATATGAGGCCGTACCACACGCCCCCAGCGTTAGTCATGCCCCCAGCCCACGCCCACAGCACAACGCAGACACGTCCACAAGGGACTACTTTGCTGGCACGGTTCTTTTACCTTTTAAATGTATATGGTGGCCGTCTGCATAGCCTATGTCCTACTGCTGCAACTGCCCTTTCCAACGCTGTATTGGGTGTTGTGATTAGTGCTGTGGTTACTGAGATTACCCGCCTCAAAGGTTTGGGCTCTCTCTTCATAATATATATATAGTCCCTCGACTTTTGGTTTTGCCGAATAAAATTTACTTTGGAAGAACTACGGGCTCGTCTGGATTCTCTGACCTGAATTCTGCTTTTGCATATATATATATATATCACAGAAAAAACCATAGGTTATAGACCATATATAGTTAGGAATTAGCATTTACAAAACCTTGAAAATTCACTGAAAAAACCATAGGTTATAGACCATATATAGTTAGGAATTAGCATTTAGAAAACCTTATTTTACTCACACAAAACCATTGAAATTCCATATATAGTTAGTTGCACTAACTATATATCGCGCACCCGCAATCCACTGCTGATGATGTCACATATTACATCATTCATGACATGGTCAGTGACATCACTGATGACATCACTGATGACATCTCAAATGACATCACTGATGATATCTCATTTGACATCAATGGTCACATCAATGATGATATCATTAATGTGACAATACAATGCATCTCCTCACACTTTAATATAACCTCTGTTACACCCAGTGTTAAATACAGAGTATAATTTTTGAAACCATTGACACACCAATACTAGTTACTACATACGCACTCACTGATTCCTACGTCTACACACACATTCACTCATTCACCCATACAATCATTCATACATACAATCACTCATCTTTACAACACTATCATATGCACTCATACACCTATACAGACACTCACACTCTGCCACTCATCCATGGAGTTACTCACACACCTAGTCAGTCCTGTAAAGAATCAATCACACTTCCATTTTCTAATCTATACAGTTAAACATAGAGCACCTTACGTTTTCAACCATATACTAACACATACTTAGTCTCTTATACAATCATTGATACAAGTACACATTGATCTGCACAGAGTCACACACCTCCCAGCCAGCCACACACACACTCAGTCTCCCATGCAAATACTTGGGCAATCAATCAATAACCCATATAGTTACTCATATAGCTACTGATCAACACATGCTGCAGTTTACAGAACAACAGACATAATGATGCACAAATTAAGACAGTTTAGTCACTAACCCATGCACTCAGTGAGACACATTTAATCACTCACTCATACATTCAGTCATGCACCTACTAAATCCTTCGTCCAGACACTTATACTTCCACTCATTCTTCAATATGTAAGACATATTTTAACTTTACAGAAACACACAGTCACTGGATGTTGTCATCAGTGATGTCATCCGTGATGTAATTTGAGATGTCATCAGTGATGTCATCAGTGATGTCACTGACCATGTCATGAATGATGTAATATGTGACATCATCAGCAGTGGATTGCGGGTGCGCGATATATAGTTAGTGCAACTAACTATATATGGAATTTCAATGGTTTTGTGTGAGTAAAATAAGGTTTTCTAAATGCTAATTCCTAACTATATATGGTCTATAACCTATGGTTTTTTCAGTGAATTTTCAAGGTTTTGTAAATGCTAATTCCTAACTATATATGGTCTATAACCTATGGTTTTTTCTGTGAATTTCATTGGTTTTTTAACAGCTAATATCTGTAGCTGTAAAATGTATTCTTCTTTAAATCCAAAAATATATTTTATATGTTTATGAATAAATTTTTTTTTAAATATTTTTTTTTCTTCGTTCCCGCTTCGCGAATCGGGAAGCTTCCCGTTAGCTGACCTTGATGCCGCGAAATAGACCGCGAGCCGGTAAACGTTTCTTTACCGCAAGTGCCGCGTTAGAAAACAACATCGTGACGCCTCCCGTCCGCATGACGTTTCACGTTGTCGCGTGATACGTCATATGACGTGCTACGTTAGCGAACTGGTACGCGAAGCGAGTCGCAAAGCGCAGGTTTCTGGAAGCAAACCGGGAGGCCCTGCAAAGCGCTTAACGTAAACACAGCAAGTCATGTGACTTGGTAATAACACTTTTCATTGGTTCATTTCACTTTTGGTTTCCTAATGATGTAAGACTAGATCATATAATCTAAAATGAACACTTTTGATTGGTTGAGAACTCTTGTTTTTCCCAAATGATGAAAATCCCTCCTTCTTTCCTCACTCTGACTTTCATCATTGTGAGAGAAAGACCCTTTGTGATCACTGAGCAATGGCTTCTTTAGTAGCTTCAGCTGGTGCTTCCCCACCACCTCCACCACATCCAAGGAAGAGTGGACCACCTGCTCAAGTTGTAATTCAACAAGAAGAAGAAGAAGAGGAACAGGAGGACGAGCACGAAGAGAGGCAGTTTTTGCCTGAGCAGCCCAAGACGTCTCACCGGAAAGAAAACTTCATTTGGCAATTTTTTAAAATTCCCAAAGGTCAGAAAAAAGTAAATGCAAGATACGTAACTTGCCTTATATGTCAAGATAGACTGTCCAGAGGGACCGACAAAAAATACAGTTTCGGAAACTACACAATGCATCGCCATATGACTAGGTGGCATCCTAACAACTACAGTGCTGCACAGTTTCGGAACGACCTAGATAATCTCCCTATTATGGCCAGAAGATCTGTTGTACCGGAAGTAACGGGACCAGAGGGCAGGGAGATGGTGCCAAATATACAAATGAGATTTGGTGATGTAAAACACATCTGCGCATTTTGCGATGGATTCATTTCCTACGGAGAAAAAAGCATCACTCTGATCAACAGAGCTATTGACTATCATATGCAAGTTTGTCCGAAACGCCCAAAATAATAAATACTTCTTTTTTTTGTTTTGTTGCTCCTGTTGAGCCCTTTACAATGAATCGTTTTCATTGCCCCCTCCAAGAAAAACCCCAAAAAATATAAAACTGTTCCGAAAAATTCAAAAACAGTAAAAAAATGTTCAGAAAAAAAAAAAAAAAGTTCTTTTCAGAACTACCTCCCCGTTATTAAAAAATTGGTACAATATTTGGAACTGTGCCAACCTCTATTTCTCTTAGTTCGCTTCCTAGTTCGCTCGCCGGTACGCGAACCGGAAGCGAACCAAAAACAGTAAGTATAAGGGAAGGAAACAGACACTTATGTTAAAAGAAACACAGCTATAAGGGAGTAAACTAGAGATACCATTACCCGTAATCCACTGCTGATGATGTCACATATTACATCATTCATGACATGCTCAGTGACATCATCAGCAGAGGATTGCGGGTTTTTTGGCAACATGCCTTATCCACGGTTTAATAACGCTGCCTTTTGCTTTATATAAGTTTTCAAATTGTATGAAATATATACCAATAGGTCGTTATGAACCTTTAGGTAGTGCTTTTCTTCATGAGGTCTGGTCGCTTCCATACACATACAGATGTTTCAAAGATGATCAAGAAGTTTATCTGAATGGAGAGGAATGCACTGAGACGCCAGATCATTCACTAATGTGTAGGCACATACAGTTACACGGTTCATGCAACAAACACCGACCAAATATGGCTTGCGTGTTGCAAGGCACGCCAGTTCCTGCTATCATCCCCACGTTCAAGTTGTTGGAAAATGGTAGTTATTTGATGCTCAATAATGAAGATTGTTCTGAGTTAATTAAAAGTATTCCTTTTATCGTAACAGTAAGTGAACGGGTTATTTGCTGCAGAAATGTTCTATTTCCTCCCACACATGAACATAGGGAGTTTTCAATCTGGCCACAAATACCAACCTTGGGACACGTTTCAACGGCATGGCAAGAATAAGAGCTCTTTTGTCTCAGAGAGAGGTGGCCTTGAGTTCGGCCCGTGAAACTTTCGTACTTCACATAGCGAACACCCATACAGAGGTGCACACCCTTTTCAATTAAGATTTGCCTTTCAATTTCAGCAACATGTTTCCGACTATCTTTAACGCATCCTCCACAAAGTCCCTGGCACACTTTTTTAAAGTTGTTACCAGTGGTCTCGTGACTTCATTTGAGAAAATCTTTGGAGTCATCCCTGCTTCCTTTCATTGTATTTTCTGCACTCTGGTTCGTAGATTGGCATTTTTACTTGCATTACCAGCGGACGCTCTTGTGCTTTTTTACATTTTTAAATATGGATGTCCCTCCTATGCAACCTCCGACCCTGCAGCTGCTGACACTGTTCCGCAATCGCATGCTAGAATATTATGGCACAATGCCGTTGGCGATATTAAGCACGGCATATGGATTATCTTTTCGGTTCTCCTACTTCACCTGTGTCCAGCCTGTATTTCACTGCCTGACCTGTGATTTCGATTGGGCCATTGATTTGTGTCTCTGCGGACCGGTTTCTCCTGACGTCGACTTTAATCAGCTGATGACTCCTATCATTACTCACGAGTTGGTTTGTCCTGGCGAAAGGATTATGGCTGTGGCATTGATGCATGGACTACTTGGTCCCTGGAATTTACTGGCGGCAGCACAGTCTTTCTTGGAACAGAGCTTTCTTGAAAACCCACCGAGCTGTCCTCTGATGGTGATAGAGGATCCGGTGCTGGGAGAGCACGTATGTTCTTTTCCGCTTTTAAATTGGATGGCTGAACTGTTTTCGGATGAAGACGGTGACTTCCTATTGGAGGCTGTTGCAGCTTATTTTGCATACACAGTTATGTCATAGACCTTTTTCATGTTTGATATGCTGAGTACTAGCATTTCATTGACAATTCATTGACTTATTTGTCAAGTTTTTATTATTTACCTTGCCTATTGGCTTAAGACTCGATAAAGTACTTGGCTGTTTTATTTTTCTTTAGCATTAAATTTTCCTAGTTTTTAATGCTTTACCTTGCGGACCGTCCACATATAAACTTGCAATCTGCTCTCATGAGATGGCACTTCTATTATCTTATTCAGTTCGTTTCCGGATCATGAGGAGGTGTCATCTAGGTCCTGGATATCTTTACACCGTGTTAAGTTAGCATGGGCTCATTACCGGTTTAAACGCCATTTTTCCTTTTTTGCAACTTCTGCACACGACACTTAGTTGTTGCTTTAGCTTTCCACCTAGTAGTTCATCGTGGTTTACATGAGAATAATATGTTATTGGTCTACTATCTGCTTTACTTGTTAAACTATATCTGTACAGCGAGTGCTAAAGTTTCAAGAACAACACGATACAGAATTGTTATGAGGTCTGATCTCCACGACTTCATACTCATAACATAAGTGCAACTTCTGCCAATTCTGGGCATGAGGCGGGTTTTATATTGCTTTGCCGAACACACATACACAACAGTTGATGCGGTTCACATGAAGAGAGAGCTGGTGTATGCTGATGTGATTCCTTCAAATCTAAGACACTAAAGTATGGGCACGCCCTAAACCAACACAAAGAGACCTTCTTAGCAAATAATATAATATGTGTATTAGGGAGGGTGAGATATAAGCAGCCGCGGGCCGTGGAGGGAGTTACGATGGGGCAGGGAGGCGGGGAGGGGGAGAAGCAGGGTGGAGCCCTCTCTACCTTGCCCCTCCCCCTCCCCGCCTCCCTGCCCCACCGTAACTCCCTCCACGGCCCGCGGCTGCTTATAAGTGTTGCTAACTCTTATTCATTTACAGCATGTTAACATACTGTCACCATTCGCTTTTTATGTACTAGTAACTATGCTGGTAATTTTGCTACTGATAATATGTGTACTTGTATTCTCCACCCTGCTTCTCCCCCTCCCCGCCTCCCTGCCTCACCGTAACTCCCTCCACGGCCCGCGGCTGCTTATAAGTGTTGCTAACTCTTATTCATTTACAGCATGTTAACATACTATCACCATTCACTTTTTATGTACTAGTAACTATGCTGGTAATTTTGCTACTGATAATATGTGTACTTTTATTATCTAAGGTACTACGCCTGAGAAGACGGCATTAGTAAATAAACATTTCAAATACACATCTGTTCTTCTTAACTCCATGTTCTGGTTTCTAAGAAATCTATAACGACCGACTGTTCATGAGTTCCACGTATCCTGAGGTACTATAAGTTCATATTCTGGATTGTCTAAACATTGAGAGTTTGTTATATCCAATGTGACACTGTACCTAGCTTGCTAAGGAGTTTTTGATTACTAACGTGAGTTTTGGGACACCCTAATTCGCCGAGGTTCCAATCCTCTGTCCACAGTTCTGTGTGAGAACAGAAACCCTGCGACAGGGGCACCCCCGACCCTTGCTGGAGCTTCATCACACTTGCGATACAACTCCAGCAATGCATTCGCCGAGGTTCCAATCCTCTGTCCACAGTTCTGTGTGAGAACAGAAACCCTGCGACAGGGGCACCCCCGACCCTTGCTGGAGCTTCATCACACTTGCGATACAACTCCAGCAATGCGCCACCTTTACGGCACAGATACATCACGCATCTGTGCTGTTTTTGCCCCATGATGCGCCGCATTGTAAATGCAGCACACCATAGGTGACGGAACAGCGGCACAGAATGACTAACACATCCCTGGTGATGCGCCAGTCATCATAAATGTATCCCTATGCTTCTTATCTTGTTAGAGATGAACCGCCATATGTATCATCAAAGTTATTTGCATTTCCTAAATAGCGAACTTTAAGGAATAAATAGCGATTCTTTACCATTCCTAGTTTGCGATGAGCTATTTGCTAATTAGCCGAATGTAGCCCAATGAAGCCCAATGTAGCCCAATGTAGCCCAAAGATGGCCGCCAGACACACAAAAAAACAAATGTAGCCCAAATATCAGCCAGATGTAGCCCAACTATAGCCCAGTGACAGAATGACCAATCAGCTTCGCAAACCTCCGTTACGCGAAGCGGAGCGCTGTTACAGATATATATCTTTTTTTGAACGTTAATTTCTCAAAATCCACTGGAGCACATATATTGAGACCTAGCAAAGGCACATCGGGCTACCAGTCCCTAATATTTTGCCAAGTTTCGTGCAAATCCATTCAGCCGTTCAATTATTATTATTATTTTTTTTTTTTGCCCCGCGGGGCCCTTTTAAAACCTCCACATCAAACCTAGGGGGTCAGCGAGGATCTACTATGCCCCCTTATAGTTATTTCCCCCTTTGTTTTGACCTCCTCTTGTCTCTCGATCCTACCGAGAGACAAGATGGCGGCCGCTACGGACTGTTTGGAATGTTGACAGACGCCGGAGAACCAATCAGCTTTGCTTCACAAAGCTCCGTTGCGCGAAAAGTCCGCGAACCAGTGCGCTGCCCGGTCCGCTGTTACAGATATATATCTTTTTTTAAACGTTAATTTCTCAAAATCCACTGGAGCACATATATTGAGACCTACAAAAGGCACATCGGGCTACCAGTCCCTACAATTTTGCCAAGTTTCGTGCAAATCCATTCAGCCGTTCGGGCTAAAAGTGAGGCCAACCGCCCTATGGAAAACTCAATGTTAAAAACACGTTTTGGGACCCCCCTTTTTTCTCGGCCCCCACTGGACGAACCCCCCCCAAATTTTCAAGGGCTGCTCAGAAACAAAATGTGCCATTTTCCTGAAAATTTCAGCCAATTCCGTCCACAAACGCCAAAGTTATTAGACATAGAATTTTCAAAAAACCCATAGAGAAAAAATCCTAACTATATATACCTACTGGCGACCGCCAGTAGGTAATATATATCTCCACTCCGTATTCTCCCTAGTGCCTCCGTGCACAAACTGGATCACAGACTCGAAATATGCTGATGCCAGAATTCATTTATTTATTACAAAGTGCTGGAATAATGTATGCCTCAAGACGCGTTTCGGACACGAGGCTGTGTCCTTGCTCACTTGAGAAACGAGGAAGCATGAATACACAAATTTAAACATCCGATTTGGCGCCAAACAAACTACGCCCATTGTGGTCATGGACATAGAGGACATACAATGACAGACAGACTACTAATACAGGTCAGGCTTACATTTTTGCAAAATATCAAATCAAGCGAATAAATGAACTAAATTCATTGATGTGCACAATGTATCAAACTCGCACTGTTTACCTCCAATGTAACGTTGTTGGTAAGCACAGGAATAATCGCAAATTAATAAAATGCTCAAATGCTTATATGCCTCGGTATAAATTGAGTTAAGTTAAAATGCTCACATTGTCATGTTGTACATTCACATAATGCTCAGAAAGAATACAACTGAAGAAACTCAAATTCATAATTATCCAAATATGTTATTATAAATACGATAAGTAGTTAAAATATCTACAATTAAAACTTCTTTGGCATACGTACAAAAAGGGGCATAAAGTCACAAACTGTGAACATATAAATAGCGGAACTGTGCAAAAAATGCTAGGAGATATATTAAAGTGCTAATGCATTCAGTATTGTGCAAATGCGCTTGGAAAGTGCGATGAAACGTGCTTCATCCTGGATCATAACATATATATATGAGGTCCCTTCCTCATGGTTGCAAATCATCATCTCTCCTGTGCAAATATGCAATAATCACTGTACGAATACGCAGATGTTGAAAAACAGAAAAAATATAAAGTTGCTCCTTTCTACCTAGGTTGAAGCATAGATTCACGTATGATGACATAATGAAACAGATATATAAGTTTCAATTACTAAAGCATCCTTTGCAAATATGTTAAGGTTGAGATGATGGCTCCTTAGGAAAGGCCACTACGAAAGTCTAATAACTTTGCCACCGGGTGCCTAATCGGTTGCAACCTTTCCAAAGTAGGAGTCTAATCAATAAAAATGGCATTTCTAAATCAGGTGCAGGCAAGTGAAGAGGGAATGCAATGTTACAGAGGGTTGGGCAATAAAAAGGTGTGCTCCCATTTAGTGTATCGCTGGGATTTTTCTGCATGGATCTAAAAAGCAATTCAATACATTTCGCAGGGATTATGTGCAATTTGGCAGTTTAGTATTAATTTGCGAGATATTACAGAACGGTCAGAAAAGTTAGCTCACAACAGTGGACACTTTTAACACTTGGAAGTTGTATTCCGATTTACTGAAACTTGGTTTATAAAATACAATTGACAGTCATTTGTAATACTTAGAAGTGGCTGAGAGTAAAAAAGATATCCCCAAATATATGTGAGGTTAAATAACACTGCTAGGCTCAAACTGAAAAAATAAGTAATGTTCATGAGCATTGGGAAAAACAAATACAACGAATGTTATAGTATTTGAAAGGGTAACCCATATTAAGTACCAGTGAAACTGTGATCTTGTGCACTAAGCACCTTTGCTAGGCAGCTGAATATTGCTTAAAATGAGTCAGTAAGGGACCAAAAGGAGCAGTCCAAGAAAGTCTAAAAATGATGGTGTCTAAAATGTGGTGAGAAGGGGGTAAAAAGGCAGACCTCCTTCCCCTGACCAGGATAAGCAGGGTTAAGAAAGTGCCACTTGGGGGCGTGGCTTGGACGCTCACCAAGATGGCGGCGTAACCCAGAAGCTCCGACGCCGACCTCCGAACACTGGCTGGTTTCGGCAGTCTTTCGGAGACCTACGGGGATATGGAACTTGCTCCGTGGACCGGAACATGAGGAGAGCCTAGCGCCCACATTGTTTCCCGGTTCTCGCGGACATTATTGAAGGTCGCTCGAGGGTCCCGATTCCGGCGCCTGCATCCTCCATTTTGTGCGCCGGCCGCGAATTCTGAAGACGGCCGGCCCGTGTAGCCTACGAGATGCCTGCTCGACCTCACGAAGACTCAGTCCACACTTGGAAGAGCTGGTGAGCCCCCAACGAACGTTGGTTGTTTTTTCTTGGATTTTTCTCCTCAAAGTACTATTCTCTGGAACTATAGGCGCCATTTTGTTGCTGATTGCGTTCTCCATCGCAGACCTACATATGTCATCTTCTTTACCTCTGTGGGCTATGGACATTGGGAGCAGTTGCTGTTGGCGTATTTTGAAGCCTGTATCCTCGCTCCTTTACTTTATTGCATTTTAATGCTCACCACCGTCGGGAATCATTTCTTCAGGGAATGCCCCTAGAAGTCTTCAACGCGTTTCTTCGCATGCTTCTCCCCTACTTTTCTTTAGCATGACCTTGCCAGGGAGAACTTCAGTATCCCTTTCTAAGGCCTTGCACTGAATTAATCTCCTCCGGCTCGCTCTCAGTACTGTTCTTCTACAGCTTCACCGCAAGGCGTGCATGCAACACCTTATCATTTGTTCTCCAGCTCATTCAGCTTCGTCTTGACAGGATATGATGGTGTCCTCCTTTGACCAACATATGATTACTGCGGGACAAGTTTTTCTTTCCTTTTGACCATTGATGATTGGTGAACTTTATCTCTCCTCCTATAAGAGTGCTTGCCCTTTGCTCTTCTCTTCGGGATCATATTTTTCGAATTTTCTACACCTTTCTGAGTCAAGTCACCTGCTTATTCGTCGCTGGCTCATTGCTTCCTCTCACCTGCCTCTCTGGGGTTTTCATGGGGAAACTCCGTAATTTGAAGCTCACCACCATATCTAAAGTGCCTGTTTGTTCAGATTCCGACTCTCCTTCTCAAGACATGTCAGACGGCATGCCATCAAAATCTGACTCAGCACATGGAGCCATTCTTAAAGCTCATACTGGAGGCAAATTGCCATCCTCCTTAGCTTCCTCTAAACGCCTGAAGAAAGATCCGCCATCTCCTGGGAGTAACTCTTCTTCCTCCTCTATGGATCTCATTTTGGAGGAGCTGCGTGCTTTCAGGCCATTTATGGAAGCCACCACTAAAAATATGCAGGCTATGCAGGAGAAATGGTCGTCTCTGGATTCGCGTGTTCTATCCCTGGAACAATCCACTGAATCTCTGCAGTCCTCATGTTCCCATATTCCGTCATTGGAGGCGGAGATATTACTACTTAAACGACAGACAGAGGATTTGGAGAACAGGAATCGTAGGAACAACCTACGCCTTTATGGCCTTCCGGAACTTACAGAAGGGTCTAACACTACCATCTTCTTCCAGTCCTTTCTTGCCAAGATCTTAGATGCCCCGGCCTTATCTTCCATCAACATTCAAAGAGCTCATCGTCTTGGACCTAAGATCGCTACCAAGCCTAGAGGTGTCATTATGTTGTTCCTGCAATACACTGACCTCATACAGGTCCTTTCAGCTGCCAAGCTCAAGAAGCAAATGATATGGGAGGGTCACCGTCTCTTTCTATCACAAGATGTCTCCAAAGCCACCGCGGACCGGAGGAAGAAGTTCTTGGACATGAGACCACAGCTCAGAGCTCTCAACGCTAGATATGGTCTACTGCATCCTTGTCTTTTCAAGGTTACTTATAAAGACAGAACAACCACTTATGAGGACCCTGCAGCCCTGCAAGCTTTCCTTCGACAACATGGTCCAGATGTTATGGACGTATCCAGACCTGGCTGACAGGACCTGTTAACTTTTTGATCTCATTATAATATGGTTCTGATGTTCTCTCCATTGATGCTAATGTTGTGACTTACCTAATGTTTCCTATTATGGTTGTCATTTACCCTTCTGTTTCCTTACTGTTCAAACCCAGTTTCACTTCATGTTTCTCGCAGATCCTTGCATTTATCCTTATGTCTCTCTTCTTTTACAAATGTTCCCCTCTCCTTCCTCACCCTGTTGTACCCTACTGTCTCTTTATGCTTCCCTTTGGATTCATGGTAGTAGAGGTTTGGTGTCCGCTCTGGTTGTTGTCGCCGTCATCTCCCGACGCCACCACACCCATGCTTGTTTTGCATTTTCCGTTTTCGTAAGTATGTCTCTCAGTCGTTCGTTTTGGACATGTACTGTCTTCTTGAACGTTTTTGTTTCTGTCCTTTTTCTTTCTCTTCTACTCTTGGACTCTTTCCAACTAATCTCTTCTCCCTCTTTTCTTCCTCTTCTTTATTTCTCCCTTCTCTGCTCCTCCCTCTTCTTTTTAGGATGCAGTAATCTCTCTATACTAGTTCCTCCCATCTTTTCCATCCTTTTCTTTTTCTCCTCTTATCCTTTCTTCCTTACTATTATGTTTACATTTTCCTCAGTTCTCTCAGCTTATTTATATGCATTTAATGAGCATGTTACTGTTAGTTGTTTTTCTTTGCCGTTCCATTCCGTGTTACGTCATGGAACGTTAAAGGGATTAAAGAATCTTATTAAAAGACAAAGGGTTTTATCACATTTGGCAAGACTCAAAGCGGATGTTGCCCTCCTTCAGGAGACTCATCTCTCAGAAGCAGAGGCTCTGAAGCTTAAGCGTTGTTGGGTGGGTCATGTTCTATGCTCCCCCACGGTAACCAAGAAGAATGGTGTTGTGATTTTATTGCATAAAAAGTTAAATGTTTCTTCAATTTCTCAAGAATGTGATGTTAATGGCCGCTGGGTTATTGTTACTTTGCTTATAGACAATATTCCTATCTCCCTTTTTAATGTGTACGCCCCTACCGGGATTGACAGATCCTTTTGGCCCTCTATCTCTGATAAATTGTCCTCCCTCTGTGGAGATTACATACTTCTCGGGGGGGGGGGGGGTTGCAATCAAATTGTGGACCCCTTCATTGACCGACATTCGAAAGTCAAGTTTATCCCCTCCAGGATGCACACTCAATTTGTGAATGCTTTTCAAAACAATGCTTTGGTAGATATCTGGAGATTGTGTAATCCTGACCTTAGAGAGTACAGTTTTTTCTCCCCTCCACATCAATCTCAATCCCGCATTGATCATATCTTCCTTAGTAAATCCCTATCCCAACACGCCATTCGCTCTGAAATTGGCTCCATTCTGCTTTCAGACCATGCTCCGGTTTTTGTGGACCTTGACCTACTTCCATTCTCCCCTCACTCCGGCAGATGGCGTTTCAACAATGCTTTACTTTTGGAACCTACTTTTTGTTCTGAATTTAAAGCCTTTGCCACTGAATTTTTCCTCCTTAATCATACCCCTGATTCGTCTTTTGTTAAGGTTTGGGACTCTTTTAAGGCAGCCTCTAGGGGTTTTATTATCAATCTTGTGGTCCGACGAAAGAGACTCAGAGAGGTCAAGTCGGGTCAAATTTTTAGCTGATATTAAAAAGTTAGAACTTGCCTACCACGCTTCTAAATCCGAGGCTTCCCTTAAAAAACGTATTGATGCAAAACTCTCCTTCAATAAATCCACAACCGATGCTGCCTCTAACCTTTTGTTAAAATGTAATTCCCGATATTATGGAGGTAAGAATAAAATGGGAAAACTTCTTGCCAACTACTTAAAGATAAGAAAGAACGTACAAAGATTGAATCCATAAAGACGTCCTCTGGAGAATCTAGATTTAAAGATAAAGACATCCTTACTGAGTTTGTCAAATTTGACGACACTCTCTACACTCCCGAACAGATCCCGGAGTCTACAGATCTTTTCTCTTACTTTCATTCTCTTCCCTCTCCTCCGGCTTCTCATGTTGATTTCAATTCCTTGGAACGGGACATTTCGCTCTCTGAAATTTCCCACGCTGTCTCTAAATTAAGGCACGGCAAGGCTCCGGGTCCTGATGGTTTTACTATCGAATTTTTTAGCCATTTCGCCTCTCTACTCCTTCCTAAACTTTTACTCTTATTCCAGTCCTTTCTTATAGCGGGATCTTCGAGCGGTTCCTTCCAACAGGCTTTAATTTGTTTAATCCCCAAAGAGGAGAAGGATCACTCTTTATGCAAGAATTACTGTTGTATTCTACCTATTGCATATTCCCATGTATGCCTTAACCCACTTAATGCCCTTCTTGTGGAATGTCTTTACACTGCGATGCACTACGGAATGTTGGGTGCTGGTTGAAGATAAGCACAGTTATGATGGGGCTGAGCAGACTGCTGGCTGCTCCTGGTGGGGCTTATTCCAGGATACTTAACATCTTATAATAAATCTTCATGAAATACCTCAACCAGCCTGGAGTCAATTACTACATTTTGATGGCGACGATTTGATCTTACCTACGTGTTCAACTCAAGAAATCAAGCTTCAAGAAGTCAAGTCTTTCAAAATCTTTATCTATCTTCCAACTTCAAACAAAGACTCTGACACCAAGCCCCACCAGTGACCATTTCACCGGTCGCCCCCAACTTCTTCGTGCCAGATTCCTGTTCACATGTCTCAATAATTGGACTTTTCAACCATATCACATAACCAGTTTGTCTCTATGGATTAGCTGTTGAGTGTGCCTGCCATATGTTGTATAATATTCAAGCTCTGTTCCTTTCAATCTCAAACAAATCCAAAAATGGGAGTTCATCCTGCTTACATCTCCCTTCTACCTCGCACTGCCAGCTAAGTGATGTTGCGCAAGGACACCTGTTTATGTCAAAACCCCATCCATCAATAAGGCCCTAATGGTTTGGTGTTTAATTGAGACGCAGACTTTACAATTCCTGCTGCCTCCTAGTACCTACTACTCATGCAATATCTCCAGAGGGATAGTAAAGGCAGGGATTCATTTCTACAACCTACTGGTGTATTTTCAAAACTGCTGTGGATGTTTTCAACATTTAAACTGCTGCTACTTTCTACGTGCCATGTTGTTTGGAACAAGTGTAATCAAGATTTAAGTGCAGTGCTGGAGTGGCGGTGTTTCCACAGTATCTCAAGATTGTAAAAGATTTCATCCAGTTGTTATGCCTTCAAGTAATTTAAACAAACAAAGGAGCCGGACAGTTAACGTTTTTAGAAACAAATGCACACCTAGTATAATCAATTACTAGGCTGAACAACCATTTGTGTTGAGTCACTTATTTTTTTATGAAAGATTATGAACCAGGTTTTTTAGCATCAAAAGATACACCACCACATTTACAAAGGTTCACAAATACATTGAATAAACCCAAAAACAATACATTCAATCAAATAATACACATATAAACAATTGTGATGAAAATACATATAGACAACTGTGCAATGCCTCAGCAAATTACATCATTGAGGCACCAATCCTGAATACAAATTGAACAAGTGGACCGGAAAGATGAAGTACTAGCCTACTTGTTTCACCCACCACAGAATACACAGTGAATTTATCACATGGTGCGGAAAATAGGAAAACACATAAACTATACAACAGTGTAGAAATGTGTGAGTTCTATTCCTATTACGCCCTAGTAGTTTGGTATCTTGGTGGAACTGGACGCCGACGCGTTTCAAACCCAACAACGATTAACGGGTTCTCCTCAGGACATGGACTGGGGGGGTCGTTGTCACTTATACTTGGGGTGTCAGGATACTCCCTCGATGTGGTAGACACTGGGAAGTGGTTGGGGTGCCGGTGCACCTAAAGTGGATGGTATACGATTTTGGAGCGCCTTCGTATGTAGGCATATGGATTTATTTGTGCGCGTACGCAGGCGGCAACCGCCGCAAGAGTTGAACAATTCAGAGACGATGGAATGAAGCCCTGCAACCGGCACCCAGGCGATACTGAATGACAAGTCCTTTGTTTATGTGTTTTCCTATTTTCCGCACCATGTGATAAATTCACTGTGTATTCTGTGGTGGGTGAAACAAGTAGGCTAGTACTTCATCTTTCCGGTCCACTTGTTCAATTTGTATTCAGGATTGGTGCCTTAATGATGTAATTTGCTGAGGCATTGCACAGTTGTCTATATGTATTTTCATCACAATTGTTTATATGTGTATTATTTGATTGAATGTATTGTTTTTGGGTTTAGTCAATGTATTTGTGAACCTTTGTAAATGTGGTGGTGTATCTTTTGATGCTAAAAAACCTGGTTCATAATCTTTCATAAAAAAATAAGTGACTCAACACAAATGGTTGTTCAGCCTAGCAATTGATTATACTAGGTGTGCATTTGTTTCTAAAAACGTTAACTGTCCGGCTCCTTTGTTTGTTTATTCTATAAGAGTGGTCCAGGCCGGTCAGGGACAGGACCCAAGCCTTTCCCCTTTTCCCTGCATTCAAGTAATTTAAGACGTTTCACAAGCCTGGTGATAATCGATGGTTCAGTCACACCATACATCCCTTCAAACTTAGCTGACATCCCTGTTATTGAATCTCATACTTTTTGCCATTTCCTGCCACCTCCTGCTGCACTCACAGTACCTCAACTATGATGTTAAACTCCCTCAAGAATCAAGAGTTGCCAGCTCCTGCTTCCACGACGTCTAGCTGTGTGCGCTACAAAGGAGTGCCTACATGACATTTTCAAGTGCTCCTTGCATCTAAAGTAGGAACAGAAATTTCTACATAAGATCCTGCAATAAAAGGACCTATCAAAATACTGTCAACTGTAAACATATTCGACGAAGTAAACATCGCACGAAGCAGAGCTGTGCACATTTACAACGTTGATACTTCAAATCAAACAGGTATGCAGTTATCCAGTTATGAACTTATGGGGTAAGTCTATTTTTCTCAATTGTGGCCCAGTCCTCTCCTCGACTTTTGGGCAGTTCAAACAGTCTGAAGAAATGGCAATATCTTTTTTTGTAAAAGTCCCAACCTTCAAGATGTCTCTACAAACTACCTAGTACATTTGATCTACGGTAGCATCCGGATTTGTTGAGACATATTTTTGTCTTTTACGGTCTCAGGCACTTGAAATATTGTACATGTCAACCGCTGTGCATATTTTTGAATTCAAGCACGAGTCTCACCCAGCACGTGCACACTCACCGGCATTCTTTTTTCAAGCTCAGCGATTCCAGTCTAATCACTGTTCTCGAGGCTCCGTTGCTAGGGAACCCAGAGCTCTGTAATGGACGCATTGCAGCACGCCTTCACCAGGAGCCATCCGGCGCAACGTACAATGCGTTCGCCACTTTGTGATTGGCAACGTGCTCCTCTTGTGCCTCTGCCGTTTTCATTCTATTTACCAATCACATGCAAAGTACGCACTTTCAATTATTGTAGTGTGGGAATCACCTGTCATTCCCCAGTGTAGATGCTCCCCAGTGAAGACACGTATCTACCCGAACGTTACTTCAATATTTCAAAGGTACTTTTCAATTTCCACGCGCTAAGTTATCTTAGGGACCCTTCAAGATCTCCTCTTGTGTTTTCTATTGAGACTGTTTCTAGTGCTATATAAATGACGTTCTGCAAAACGCTGAGGAAAATAATTCTCTTTGAGCACAGAGACTTGTCAGTTGTCAAAGCTTCACAGGAAAGCACAGTCAAGTCAAAACAAAGTCTCTTAATTTATTGTTAACAGCGACACTTGGTGGATATTGGTAGTATTTGGAGTGCTTCCATTTCTCAATATGGATTTCTTTCCAAAGGCAAGCAGAACGAATGTCTTGAAATAATTAATTGAGGATAATAAAACCTCCTGTCGCACCTCTAGTAACTGTCAAAATGTCGGAAAAAGTATATCTGAACAGGCTGATACATTAATGAAACACCAAAGGGAGTTCATCCGTCTGATGGTGGTTAAATGCATAGCAGGAAAACCAATCGCATTTTAGAATTATATTCTCAATGTATGGTAGACTGTGAACTCCATTTTAAATTCATGTACATGCTCCTTGTTGGAGTTCTTGGTGTTTTTTTTTTTTTTTTCAGTAAAGGGACGCCTTGACTCGAAATCAACCACAAAGACCACGTTTTGCTGTCTTGAAAGGTACTTTTGGAAGTCATGCCATCTTCAGGTCCTATCAAATTTCAAGTTCTTCTCAATTGTCAAATACCATATTACTCAAATTACATGCTCTCAAGATTTCTATTACTCTACATTCTCAATGTATTTTATTTATCAATGTACTTGCATACTTTCAATTCATCAATTATATCAATGGACATGCATGTGATAGTTCTATTACTCCATGGTTTAAGTTTATTTGCATGCATGTTTGCAGGTTTCTCTATTTGGGATTGCGCATTTCAATTTTTCTTTTTCTATGTGCACGGGTGTCTGTTGCATTTTCTAGTTGGACTGTAAATTTCAATTGTTTATTTATCAATATGCATGCATGTGTTCATTTACTCAAGTACGAGGTTCAATTCTATTCTTGTTTTCAAGTTGTACAAAATTTTTCTGCCAAGGTCTGTACAGTTCAATTTTCAATTCATTTACTCAAGAACAGGGTTCAATTCTATTCTTGTTTTCAAGTTGTGCAGTATTTTTCTGCCAAGGTCTGTACAGTTCAATTTTCAATTCATTTACTCAAGGACGGGGTTCAATTCTATTCTTGTTTTCAAGTTGTGCAGTATTTTTCTGCCAAAGTCGTTATGGCTCATTTTTCAAGTTGTTCAGCAGCTCCCGCCTTCCAGAATCAAAGCCTATTGAATCAAAATTGTCACTTCCTTGTCCCTGCTACTCTAGAAGTTCCATCTCTATTTCACCTGTCAAGTGTGTCAATTCAACCTATGCTGTGCCTTTGGTGAGGGCAAGCATGTCTCGAAGTGCTCCTGCACACATCCATTGTACCTGCCTACCAGTTACTTTTACAGTGCCTCAAGAATCTACTATTCTTCCCATTTTGCAGTACCTCCTCCCGTCTATCAACCAGTGCTCCAAGTTTTGACATAGGACTTTAGATCAACTAGATTAAAGACACGTTGGGGACACGCACCTTAACTTGTACTTTAAATGTGCCTGGGAGGGTGACGACTCTATTTGTAGACATATTTTATACAGTGGTTAGACAGAGCCATGAACTTTTACAACGCAGATGTTTCATTTCAAGCACATTTGCTGCAGTGAGTCAATTTTAAGAGGTTTTGGTGTGTGGTTGACCTTACAGCCACCCGGCACAACAGTTCGGTAATGTGTCGCCATCTCAGTATTGGCGCCTCACATCAAGATTTTGATCCTCTTTCTCATTCAAGATGTTCACCCTCAATAAAGTTTTCTTCAAATAATGGCAGTGTTGAACATGAGTTCTATCTCGGGTTTCTAGCCCTAATCCAAAGAAATATTTTACGTGCCTTGCTTTCTTCTATGTCGTTGTGGTGCATGTCTAGTCCACTGGTCATGCGTGTTTACATGAGCACGACTTTGACTCCCTGGAATTAATTTTGCCTCAACATTTACTCTATTTCTTTTCATGTGCCTTTTAAAAAAAAAAATTCTCACGTGTCTGACAGTGTGTCTAGGACATGCTTTACAAGGGTGTTTACCTCATGTTCTTCCACACCGGCAAAGTTTTGTTTTCCTGCTATGATGTTCTTGTTAACTGTATCTACCTTGGACTTCAATGCTTCACTATGTGCAGTGTGGTGTATACTTCTTAATTTCAAAATGCTATTATTTGCTAATGTATAGTTTCAAATGTTACTGTAAATTGTTCTACTGTTATATTTGTTTTTTTTTAATTCACATGCATGCCTGGACTTGACTTTAATTTTTCAAGTCAAATGTTTTCTCAAATTGTTTTCTTACAAGGTTGCATGTGTGTAATTTTGTTCAAATTCAATGGTATATTTCTACTTGAGGTTGTCCAGGTTGCACTTTACTCAATCCTTTATATTTTTCGATTTGTGCATGTCAGGTGACCTCTGCTTGAAGTTTTCCAGGTTTGCACATTCTCAAACTTATACATTTTCAAAAGTGCTATTACACACTGTTTAATGCCTTCAATCCTCTCATTCTTTTGCATGCCTTTATCCTTTATTTTCTATTTGTGCAACGCTTCTCAATTAGCCTAGCATTTTCACGAGGTATTGCAAAGTTCAACTCATCGATGTTTTCAATTTCTATTTGTGCCGTTTTCTCTATCTATAATTGCACATTTCAATGTATGTCTTGTTGGGAACGTTTGTCAAAAAAAACAATAATAATAATTTTTTTTTGCTCAAGGTTTTCCAGTTTGTACATTCTCAAAAGTCTTAATATCAATTTTGCAGTATTCACTTGGTGGGATTGCAGTTCAATCTAGTTTCTAGTCTATTGTATGAGTTCTCGCTTATCTAGTCTTGTTATTATACATCGTTGTTTACAAGAAAGGAATGGATCAATTTATATTGTTTATTCATTTCTTTCTCTGTATCACTATGAGTTTTTTACTCTTAAAGTCAAGTTGTTTTACATTATATTTAATTTAGTTTCAATGCTCCTCTGTTAATTGTTTTGTTTTGGAAGAAAAGGAGGTATGTTGTATTCTACCTATTGCATATTCCCATGTATGCCTTAACCCACTTAATGCCCTTCTTGTGGAATGTCTTTACACTGTGATGCACTACGGAATGTTGGGTGATGGTTGAAGATAAGCACAGTTATGATGGGGCTGAGCTGACTGCTGGCTGCTCCTGGTGGGGCTTATTCCAGGATACTTAACATCTTATAATAAATCTTCATGAAATACCTCAACCAGCCTGGAGTCAATTACTACAATTACCGACCGATATCCCTGGTCAATACCGATTACAAGATACTAGCTAAGATTCTTGCATTACGTATGGATCCCCTCTTACCCAATCTAGTTGGTCCTGAGCAATCGGGTTTTGTCAAGGGTCGTCTTTCCTCCGACAATTCACATGTCTTCCTCAACATACTTAGTAAAGCTTCATCTCTGGATCTTCCTTTCGCTGCTATATCCTTAGACGCGGAGGAAGCCTTTGACAGGATTGGATGGGATTTTATGTTTCAAGCCCTACGTTGGATCGGCATCCCTCCCAAATTCATTTCTATTATCTCCTTATTATACTCTAACCCTCAGGCTTCCATTTTTGTCAACGGGATGACCTCGGATTATTTCTCTCTGCACAGGGGTGTTCGGCAGGGTTGCCCTTTATCCCCCCTGCTTTTTGTCTTAGCCTTGGAGCTCTTCCTTACTAAAATTCGTATGGATGACAGTATATTGGGTTTTCACTTTGGTTCTCATCAAGTTAAACTCTCGGTTTATGCTGACGATATCCTTTTTTATTGCTCCGATCCTATTTCCTCTATTCCTTCCTTTCTTCAGCAGGTTTCTTCCTTTTCCGCGGTATCTGGTTATCGCCTTAACGCCGATAAATGTGAAATTCTTCCTTTAAACTCTCTCTGCCAGAAACATCTTTTTTCTCAAACTGGTTTCTCCTGGCAACCTTCTCAAATCAAATATCTGGGTGTTTGGTTTGCTCCTCTCTTATCTGATACTCTCAAACTGAACATTGACTATATTTCTAAGAAAATGGATACTGCTATCACACGTTGGCATCCACTCTTTCTGTCCTGGTGGGGACGGCTTAATTCTATAAAGATGATGTTATCCCCCCTTCTTCTTTATACTATCTCTATGCTCCCTATCCGCATTCCGATTTCTTTCTTCAAAAAGATTGATTCTTTACTACTGAAATTCTTGTGGAATGGTAAACGACCTCGAATAGCTCCTGCCTCTTTACGAAAGGACAAGGCTCATTCCGGCGTGCGCTTTCCTGATTTTAGAGACTATCATCGGGCCTTTTCTCTGAAACAAACAACCCGCTGGTTTTCTTCTGATCTTCCTTATTATCCTCCTGTCTGGTTAAGCATGGAGTCCTCCTTTATTTCCCCTTTTACTTTCCATGAATTCTTGTCTTTCACATCCTCTCCAGTTCGTCTTCTTTCGCCTGTTATCTCTCACTCTCGCACTCTCCTTCTCCCTTACTTAACTTCATCTTATCCCTCCCTTCTTTCCACTCACGACCAACCGATTTGGAATAATTCACTTCTCAGACTCCGTAATCGTACCATCTTTTGGAAGACCTGGCATTCTCGAGGATTGTGTTGGATCTCTCAATTAATCTCCCATGTACTCCTCTTTCCTTCCTGGAACTTAAGTCCTCTTTCTCTCTGCCCTCTTCTGCTCGGTCACAATATAATGCTCTTTGCCCAGTCCTGATCCTTTACCTCCGATCCTTATCACCTACTAATGATGTTCCTCCGAACCGCAAATCCACTTCCTTATTGTTGGAAGCCTCTCCCTCCGCCTCTGCTCTTTATAATTCTTTTTGTTATACAAATGACAGGGTAAAATCTATGGTCGAAATCGCTTGGGAATCTGATTTCTCTCAGGATTGGTCAGTGCTTCTTTGGGATAAAATCTGGACTAAACTTCATAGGACCTCTAGAGCTGCTAATAATACCCAAACTAAAATAAAACAAAACAAAACAAAACAAAATAAAAATAAAACAAAATAAAAGAACGACGATCCACCACCACCAGCAACAGGTTGCTCGAAGATGCTGGAACAAGATCACAGCCGACCAGCTCACCGCTTCCCTGAGCCAGCACCCCCCCGCCAACTCAGCGAACCCCAGCCAGGCCGCCGACAACCTCACGAAATGGATCAACGACTGCGCGGACGAACTCGCCCCTCTGAGAACCCCACCCAGCAGATCCTGCAGCAGGAAAACACCATGGTTCACCGACGAACTCAAGAGCTCCAAGAAGAACTGCCGAGCCCTCGAGAAAGCCTGGAGAAGGGAACCAACGACGGACAACATGACCACCCTCAAGCTCGCCACCCGGAAGCACCACCAACTGATCCGCGCCACCAAGAAAAATGCATACAAGGACCGGCTGGACAACAACGCACACAACTGCAAGGAACTCTTCAACATCGTGAAAGAGCTATCCAACCCCAACGCCGGAAACAATGACATCACCCCGTCGCAAGAACTCTGCAACTCCCTCGCGTCCTTCTTCCACAACAAGATCACGGACATACACAACAGCTTCAACAACCAACCAACGCAAGCCACAACCGCAACGACGCCACCCACCACCACCCTCCGCACCTGGACCCCGATCAGCACCGAAGACACCATCCGCACCATGAACTCCATCCATTCCGGATCTCCTACTGACCCCTGCCCTCACCACGTCTTCAACAAAGCCGACGCTGTCATCGCACCCCACCTACGGGACATCATCAACACCTCCTTCGACTCCGCCACCTTCCCTGAGAGCTGGAAGCACGCCGAACTCAGCGCTCTCCTCAAGAAACCCACAGCAGACCCCACCGACCTCAAGAACTACCGGCCCATCTCGCTCCTCCCGTTCCCGGCCAAAGTCATCGAGAAGACCGTCAACAAACAGCTGGCCGCCTTCCTCGAGACGAATGGATCCCTCGACCCCTCACAGTCCGGCTTCCGAGCGAACCACAGCACCGAGACCGCCCTCATCGCCGCCACCGACGACCTTCGAACTCTGATGGACAACGGAGAAACAGCGGCCCTCATCCTCCTGGACCTCTCCGCGGCTTTCGACACTGTCTGCCACCGCACCCTAGTACAGCGCCTCAGCAACATCGGAATCCAGGAGAAGGCACTGGAATGGATCACCTCCTTCCTCGACGGAAGAACACAAAGAGTCCGCCTACCACCGTACAAGTCAGAGGCCACCAAAGTCATCTGCGGCGTCCCACAAGGATCCTCACTGAGCCCCACCCTCTTCAACATCTACATGAGCCCCCTCGCGGCCATCGCACGCCAACACAACCTCAACATAATCTCCTACGCCGACGACACCCAGCTGATCCTCTCCCTGACCAACGACCCCGCCACCGCCAGAGCCAACCTGCACGAAGGGATGAGAGACGTGGCCGAATGGATGACGACCAGCCGCCTGAAACTGAACTCAGACAAGACGGAGGTCCTCATCCTGGGCTCCACGCCCTCCGCCTGGGACGACTCCTGGTGGCCCCCCGCCCTGGGCACCGCGCCCAAACCGACGGACCACGCACGCAACCTGGGCTTCATCCTGGACTCCTCCCTCTCCATGACCAGACAAGTCAACGCCGTCTCCTCGTCATGCTTCAACATCCTGCGCATGCTACGTAAGATCTTCCGGTGGATCCCCACCGAGACGAGGAAGACGGTCACCCAAGCCCTCGTCACCAGCCGACTGGACTACGGCAACGCCCTCTACGCCGGAACCACGGCCAAACTCCAGAAGAGACTCCAGCGGATCCAGAACGCCTCGGCGAGACTCATCCTCGACATCCCCCGACGCAGCCACATCTCCGGACACCTGAGAGATCTGCACTGGCTCCCGGTCAACAAGAGAATCACCTTCCGTCTCCTCACCCACGCGCACAAAGCCCTACACGACCAAGGCCCGAGCTACCTCAACAACCGGATCAACTTCTACACTCCCAAGCGCCTCCTCAGATCAACCAACCACGCCCTCGCCGCCGTCCCCCGCATCCGAAGAGAGAGAACAGGAGGAAGGTCCTTCTCCTACCTGGCCGCCAAGACCTGGAACTCACTTCCCACCAATCTGCGCCTGACCCAAGACCACCTCTCCTTCAGGAAGAAGCTCAAGACTTGGCTGTTCGAACAGTAGCGGCACCCCCCCCTCCCAGCGCCTTGAGACCCTACGGGTGAGTAGTGCGCTTTACAAATGACCTGATTGATTGATTGATTGAAACTTTATATTTTATTTATAACAGAACCTTATTTACCCCAACATGCACTATCCTGTTTTTCACCAGACACCCCCTCTACTTGTTGGTCGTGCTCCTGTCCCTCTGCGGACCTAAAACACATGCTGTTTGATTGTCCTCCTATTTCCAAGTTTTGGCAACTAATCTGGAATCAAATACAAAAGATTTTCCAGTTTCAGGTTCCCTTTTCCCCCTCACAAATTTTTCTAGGTTCTCTCTCACCGGAACTTCCCCAGTCTCCTCGTCATTACCTCCTACTTGACCTTTTGATTGCTGTGGCTTTCCATACCATTACTTCTAACTGGAAGCAGGCTGCAAACGTCTCCTACCAATCCTGGTGGAATGCAGTCTGCTTTCATCACCGACTAGACACCAACTGTGTATCCCCCATCTCCCTGGCAATTAAACGTGATCTGATTTGGCTTCCTTTGGTAACATATCTTTCTTCCTTTGCTCCAGTACATGCTTCTCCAGATCCTGGCACAGTTGAGGTACGCAAGCCACCGTGATTTTCTTATTGCCTTTCTGTTACAATTTTACGTTTCGCTATACTTTACTGTAATTCTAATTCATATGCACATGTTATGTTCATGAAATCCTCATGCTTGTTATATATGCCTTTCATGTGGAGAAGTGTGGCTCAGTGGTTAGAGGCGGCAGACCCGGAAGCTGAGATCAGCCGTGGACCAGGGTTTGATTCCCCGCCTCGGCGGGTCTCGGGCTCAAAAATTCCACGGCCACGACAATTCTCGCTCCGGTGCCTACTTGACTTACAGGGTCACACTCTGCGACTCTGGGCAATAGCATGCTTAATCTCCACTACGGCCCCTCGTGGCGGGATGCCTGGCTTTCACCTTGTGAATACCCTGCCGGGGTATCTCTCACAGGGGAATACCAGGACGGGTTCCCTAAGCAAGCGCCTTGAGACCCCTGGGTGAAACGTGCGCTATATAAATCGAAATACATTTACATTCATGAGAGTTTTACTGTAGTGCTTATTTCCTTTATGTATTTACATTAGCTAATACTCCCCATTCACAGTTATTATATTGTTATATCCATTTCCTGTTTTTTCCTTTTCCTTCCCCTTTCCTCCCCTTCTTTATTTCTTCAATAAATTCAAACTTAAAAAAAAGAAAGTGCCACTTGCCATGTCCCTTCGCTTGAGAGTATCATTTTGTGGCATGCGCACACCAGTGGGTGGCATGGAGACGCACTCCTCCGAACTTCTTAGGTGTTTAAGGTTTTGGTGGCAGAGGAAGTAAGTGATGTGCACAGTATGTGGGTGTAGTTTGGTGTAAGGTTTTGCAGCTGTGACATTTACACTATGCAATGTTTTCAAGTGAAATCAAGACAGACTACATGTTCTAGAGTTCTTCAAGATCTTTCAAGAAATGCGCAATGATGGTGGACATCTTGTATTCATAGAGTCTATACATTGCTTGTGTTTCAGAATGTTCCTTGCTAGGCTATTAAAATTCTTGGTTGCTGCAGCCGGAACCTTATCGCTGGAAGATAGGAACCCATAACATTTTTATCTAGAGTCATCAAAGACTACTGGATACAGAGAAGCATTCTGGGATACCACTATCGATACAGAGAAGACATCTGGGATACCAGTATGGATACAGAGAAGAATTCTGGAATATGATTATGGATACAGAAGAGAATTCTAGGATACCACCAGAGACCAAGAACTTAAGCTTTGATCTGCATGCTAATACTAGAATCATCCTTTCCAAGGACCTCAAGTATTGCCCTTAAGTCATGAGACGTGAAAAAGGAATCCTCAACCTGTGCAGACTTTGTTTATTGTACTTAGTCATGTATGATATTAAGGTATTGCCATTTGTTGGGCAGTGAATGTATAGTGTCAGGGGGGACTTCCTTTACCACGAAAGCATTACAACGCAGTATGGTTACATCGCGGTTTTGACAACGCAAGTTGTTACATCTACTTGCGCTGGAGGGTGCTCTAGACTAAGGAATAGTGTGAATTACTATTCCAACACCTTCCCTACTGTATGTAGACTGGAGTTGGAATAGTAATTCACACTTTTCCTAAATCCAGCACCCTCCAGCGCAAGTTGATGTAACGACTTGCGCTGTCAAGACAGTGATGTAACATACCGCGTTGTGATGGTACGCGTTGTAGCATCATACATTCGTGTCAGGAGGAGGAGCACAACACCAATGTGTATTCGCTATGTTACAGAGGATGATTCTGTTACATTATGCATCATTCAGAACATGGACTTGATTTACAAATCATTGAAGATAGTTATCTACACAGAAATACACATTAAAGGTCAGTTTATTTCATACATCATAAAGTTTTCCTTCATATTTCATCTTTAGGATATCGGATAGTTTCAACCTATGAGAGAGTGGTGTTTCTATAGGGATTATCACTAGGTATATTGCACATCATATTAGTAATAATGAATTGGAATGCGAATGGTAAAATGCTAATACAACTATTTGTTGTAGATATCAGTGCATTTGCGGCACCGGTTGAGCCCAGTTGTAAGAACATGGAGAGTGAAGATATGCAGTGCCTTTGTTTCTCTCTCTCTCTCCCTCTCCCTCTCCTGTCCCAATTCCCTTTCTCTGAGTCTACTGCTAACCAGCACCAATAGTCTTTGTATGCTTGTCAGTGGGTTCAGGATGGTATAAATATTAGCATCACTCATGTTGGATCTGGGTTATCAAGTTGGTGCAAACTGGATACCTAAACAGTTCCTGCAACGTGGAAAACATCCTAGCCATGAATATGTGGGCGGGGAGTGAACAGTCAAATGGCCATTCTTCCTCTGGCCTACTCAGGACTAGGGTAGGGTAGAAACAAACACTGAATTGCCTGTTCCTAAAATCCAAGAACAGTGCTCATCCCTGACTTGACCCAAAATGTTTGGTTTGTGCCCCCCACCCTCCAAATTCTGCTGCTGCCCACTTTCCTACTTCACTATAAGCCACCTCAACCCTAAATCCCTGCATAACATATCTCCCTCTCCATGCACCCAGACTATTTTAGAGGAAACAAAACTGAGCTGCAGGCTGCTTGTTATTTATACAAATGCCGGTTCTTGAGCCCATCCAAGTACTTCCTTATGGATAAACACAAACACACAACCAAGCCACAACTACACACATGCTGCATCACAAACACACGCATGAAGATGAATATCCTTGATATGTTAGAATATGTTCCTTTTGCATGGGTAGCATTACATGTACTATCACCGCCAGAATCAGTACTAAAAGTGCTTCTGCATCTGGTTTGGGCAATAGGTACCTTCTGAATTGGGGTTGTGGGCAGTTTTGTGCCAATGAAAGAGATGTTGCAGGGGGTAGGGGAATGGTAGTTGAAGTGTTCTATTTCCAGTGGTCAGTCACTTAAGTGGTGACTAAGTTACTTAAGTGGTGACAAAGAACCTCGTCTAGAATGGAGTGTACTGGAGTGTACCAGAATAGAAGGGCAGAGCTCAACAAACATGACAGATACACAGGTGGGATGGCTTGGCATGTCGGTGGCCTATGACACAAAATGAAAAAGAGGAGTGGTAATGCACCTGCTGTGGAGGCAGGGGCCGATGTTCATTAGCCCCAGGAGTCCCAGGAGTGATTCTCTGTGGTACTAAATGCCACAGACTTGGGAGGGGAGTAGAGGGGAGTAGAGGGGAGGGTGTACATCAACAATGAACTCCGCTTTTACATTGGGGTTGCTATACTGGTTAAGACATCTATACTATTTAAACTAGCAGGACCCCCATGTCTGCTTTGCAACGCCAACCTAGGACCCCATGTCTGCTTTGCGGTTGCTGCCCAGTACCCCATGTCTGCTTTGCAGCAGCTGCCCAGGACCCCATGTCTGCTTTGCAGCAGCTGCCCAGGACCCCATGTCTGCTTTGCAGCAGCCAGCCTCTGGGATGGAGAATAGGTTACCTTTGTGTTGGTCTACCTACTGTTGAGGCTACAGGTCGTCACTGTAGATATGCTGGGTCACATGCTGATGCAGCTTCCAGATGGGATTAGAAGGAGGCATGATCCTAGAGATGTCACCCAATTAATGGATTTGGGTCTCATGGCTGGGTGAAGATGGAGCTATAATGGAGATTTTAATGTCTTAGGAGGAGGTTGTGCATGCGATTTAATACATACGGGGAGGACTCTAAGCCGAAGTGGCTTCCCCGATGAATTCTTTAAACACCTGCCTGTAAATTGACAGATTTAAAGAAGTGAAAATGATAGGGCATGGGATATGTTAGGCATAGCCACTCAGAGTGATGTATGGGGTACAACTGCATCAGATGCCTTTGTACAACTGCAAACTAACTATGAGCTGGCTGAAGCTGAAGCGTTTTGATAACTGCAATTCGGGCTCGTCTTCCCTACCCACATGTCCCGCAATACCACCACCGAAGATTGCTCTCCAATGGAGGACTGGGTACCCACGGATATTTTAGCTAAAAGCCCATTTCCCCTGGTATATAGACACTTGGTTCATAGTACATCTAATACATTTACCAGGTATGAAGAAAAATTAAAACAGATTGGTAGGACATGGACTACACTTAGTGGAAGGAGGCCTGCAATATCCCAGCGAGGATGTTTCGCAAGTAGGTGATTTTTCATCACATCATTTAGTTATGTCCTAGGTTGAGAAGATTCGGGAATGAGCGACAACTGTGTGGTCCAAGTAACTAGAGCACCATGGGAGAGGAAACTAAACTAACGTTGTTAGATATTTGGAATGAGGAGACACAGTCAAAATATACCATGCTGTTTTGTGACCTTGGTCTAATGATGGTTGTGTGTAGGGATGCTGTTAGGCTGCCAGAAGCGGGGAATGCCATGACTTTGGGTATAGTTGGGAGGGGAACATTGGTGTTTGGCTGCAGAAATATAGGTCGATGAGGGTTGAGGCAGTCTCTTGAAAAATGTAATACATATGGGGTACCTTTGGCAAATACTGGGGCCTCACCTAATGGGTTTATCATAAGATTAGTGATATGCAACCACGTCTTCCTGCTAAAGGTGGCATGGATAATCCAGAGGATCCTTGTAGAGTGGGAAAGAGCCGACACCTGTTGATTACTCATGCGATCATGCTGCATGTGTCCCAGGTTTTTATTGCCAATATCTTTACACATATGTCTTTAAGGTTTATCTACTTCGGGACGTGTTATGCATAGGTCAGTGAGAAATGTTATATGTCTTTAAGGTTTATCTGCTTGAGGACGTGTTATACATAGGCCTTGGGCAAATGTTATATGTCTTGTAGGTTTATCTACTTGAGGGCATATTATCCATAGGCCTGAGAGAAATTTTTATGATGCTGGAGTGTTCGCACAATTTTGCCAATTTTGTATTATTACCCTTTGGATGCCTGTTCACACTATTAAGAGTAATTTAGCACAGGAATCCTACCATAGGAGCACAGGATCAAAAGATTTAGCAAGCATGAGTGGCTGCTGCTATCTGTGCGTGTTGCATTTAGCATTATTTTATTAAGACAAAATGCATCCTCAGATCCATTTTGGATGCAAGAGTGCATTTTGTGATAAGAAAAGCGCTAAACGCCGGGGCACAGTCCTTGCGCAATTCAGCGTAATCCTGAGACATTTTGCTGTAATTTCTCTACAGAAATTACTCATTTCCCCACCCTTAGGAATGCAGCGTGTACTGCAATACTAAAACTATTTTTATTGAATCATAATAAAATGTGTTTTAAAAATAAATTCTAATTAAAAATTTACATAATCCTAAAAGTCCAACCAGCACTGCTGATGGTCAAGCACTTATCCTTTCAGATGCCATCACAAATGACCTGACAGATGACATCATCCGTCACAGTTCATTTCAGTGGCTCCCACGTCCAAGCATTCTCTCTCCTGCACCTCCTGCTGCAGGAAGGTGTTTGCAGGTAATGGAGTGCTGGTGGGTCAGGCTCCGCCCCTGGACTTAACCACACTGTCAACACGGTCCTCTCTTCTCCCCTGTGACATGGTCTGCTCTGCAACAGTGTATACAGTACTGGGGCTGATTTGTGGAGCAGCTCTGATAATTCAGGCCCCAAGGAGCAGGGAGAACCTGCCAAACTCCTCGTTGATGGGTGGAGCAGCCACGCATGGGGCCTGGGGGGGGGGGGTCAATTCTACATATCACCGGAGTTTCTTGGATGGAACCCTGATACGGAGGACACAGTGGCGTAACATAGCCCCCGTAGTGTGGGGAGGGGGCCCTCAGCACCAGCACAGTACCCTGCCATGAGAGCTCCTGACTAACTCCAAAGAGGGGGCTCCTCCATGTACTTTGCAGGGGCACCCCTCAGGTATTGTTATGCCACTGGGGGGACATAGGGGCAGTAGGGGATTCCAGTCAATATTAGGGGAGTGCAAGGTGAATGGGACAGTCTGGCACTGGGCAGAAACGTGGGCAACATGTAGGGTGGTAGTGTTAGTGGACTGTGCGGCAAGGCATTGCGCGCAAAGGGCAGCGTGGCAGAAGGGTACTCTTTTATACCTGACTCTTCTTGCCGCACCCAAGAGCGCTGACGTACTGAAAGTCTCCTTGTAAAATAAGCATTTCTGAGTTCCCATAGGTGTTGAATCGCATATCGAGTGCTTCTTTCAGTGTGTGTGATTATGAGCATCAGGATGATGTTGAGGCACATATTCCAGGGATGAAAAGGTCCTCAGGAATTTGTCAAGACCCTCAGCTACCAACCAGAAACTAACTGAAATCTCTTATATTGTCTGTCTAATACTGACCGCTGTGCTCGCACCCTAGCAGTTTGAATATACTCAATGTTCGCATCCACACTGGACAGTAAATCAATTTTTCGCGAACTGAACCAAAAGTGAAACGGATACCCTTAGAGACTATGTATAATCTCCCTAATTTTTGTGGAAAGTTTGTTGCAAAAGAAGTCACCTTTCTATTAAATGTAAGTTCTAACCTAACTCACAGATGTTGCCTTGCTCTGTTTTTACTCACCCTTGCACCTATGAAGAAAACTACATTGGGCCTAAGATTTGCTATTTTGAATTGCATTATTTCTTTCCCTTTTCGAAATACTTTTTTGTTGGGTACAACGTGAAAGATTACAAATCTTATCATGCAGTGAATGAAAAGTGTATGCTGTAAACCCAGCAAAAAATCTACATCACATACAGTAGATAATGTGAGGAGAAATATATACATATCCAGGAGTCCTCTGGTATTTCTGTTTCAGCCTCCTGTGTGGGAAAGAGTAGCCCTTGTCCAAAGACACAGCAAAATAAAGATTGTTCATAGTGAATTAAAGATTGTTCATATTGAATTAATATGCAAAGTAATGTTAACTGCTAATGAAAGCATTGCATGGTAGCAATTATTCCTCTCCGCCCCATGGGTAATACATTTGACATTTGGAAATCCTGAGAGTATTTAATTTGCTAATTATTCTTACTTTAGCTGTTCATCTGTGGAATTTGGCTCTCGAGTGTGCATGTTTCTGTGATGTGCTAGCTGCCATCTGCCTTGGCCATATTCCCATGCAGTTTTGTTGATGTAGCAGCTAGAGTGTTTTCGAGTGTTGATGTTATGAAAATTTAATATGATTGGATCTGGACAGGTGCCTTAAACAGACCACCCAACATATTTATTTTTCTGCCAATAAGGTCAGAGCAACTCGTTGCTAGAATGTTGAAAGCATTCTGAACTTTTCCGAAAGTGAATGATTGAATATTTTAAGACGTTCTTAGACGTCATGTACTCCCCTCTCAAAATAACCTTAAAAAGGACAGCCCTAAAAATCAAAATATAGGCAGAGTTGGTCTGACAGAGTTGTGTGAGGACTGTCGAAGAAATTGGTGTTTGAAGCAAGTTTAAATACTTCTGTTTAGCTCAGTACAGTGCTGCTAAGGAATGTAAATGATGGATTGACTTCTAAAGAGAGGTTCTCCGACATACTGTGTGCACAGGGCCCGATTCATAATGCAATTTGCATGTGAAGTCAAAATTTCATGCACAAATAGCTCTATTTCTGAGTGCAAAATATTGACAATGGGTGCATTTTGCAGTCGTAAATCTTTTTACAAATGCGCAATATTATCCCATGCTGGTGTAATGCTGCACATGAATAAATCATACTCCTGTGGTGGAGAGTGAGAGTCAGAGGGTGGCGTGGAATGGAAGCTTTGGGGACTCCCACGAACTCGAGAGTGGGTGGGTATTCACAAAGACTTCTGTGATCCATGCCCTCTCTGTAAATAGCAGAACATTTACTCCGACAACTGAAGGAGTAAATTACTTTCAAAGGTGGGAACAGTATATCTCAACATTTGTGGGAATGCAGGGAAATGTTTTTTTCCATGAGGAAAAAGAATAAATGGTAATGCTGCAAACCTATTTTTCCTTGTTTTCGTAATAGAAGCTCTCCCTTCTCTACTGAACATTAGTACATTCTTTAGTCGTCTATTAAGCCTATCGGTCATTCTTTTCATGTCTAAAAGTCTGGCATCTGTCCTGATACTCCACTTTACTTTTTCTTGAAAAACTAGCATAAACTCTTACCTTTTCGTTCTACGCCAAGTAGAGACCTTTCTCTCCTAATTCAGGGAATTTGGTGTGTTTTGATGTGGTTAAGAGCTATCATAACTGACTATCCAGTGCCAACTGCTCTGCCTTCTTGGTCGAAAACAATTGAGAATTATACAGATTTATTTGGCCTAACTCTTGGGTTGAAAATGACTTGCAAAAACGCCTCAGCATGTAATGTTTTTTAATTTAAAAAAAAGGTTGTCCATTCTTTGTACAAAACAGATATGAGGTAAAATGCAAAAGGAAATCCCCAGTGTCAAAGCCTACAGGTCTAATTTTGGCAACAGTCACATTTTTTATAATAATTATTTTTTGCAAGCATATGCAATAGAAATTAACAAAATAAAATAAAATAAAAAGTACAAATATTGCTGTTTAAAAGTGATCGATTGTGTTTTCAAAGAAAAAAAGTACATCATTAGGCCCCCCAGAGTTTGGAGCACCTGCGTGGTCCACCAGCTCTGACACTAAAACACACAATTTGTAAACGGGTGAACATAAGTAAGGAAAAATGCTGACATTTAAAGAGCAACACACCCAATGGCTGATGCTGTCTGCTGTTGTGGGCAAAGGGAAATGTGAATGACACTTGAACAGGTTAATAGATGAAGAGGGCTAAAACAAAGCACCTCTATGTATTTAAATGTATGTATTTTTTGTTTATTAATTTTTTTGATTGTGGGAGTGAGTGAACCAGCTAAAGCTGTGAAAAGGCCAGCTCAAAAAAAAGTGTTGGATAGAGTGTTATATTAAAGAAGTATTTATTTTTCTTATCATTATAATTATTATTATTATTATTAGTAGCAACAGTATTATGAAATCGACGTGTATAAGAGTAGCCAAATAAGAATCTACAGTGATGAAGTCATACTACTAATGAAAATATAGTGAAATCATGTAAACAAAGAGAGATGCATCTGCTACAGGTGTTGGCTAAACATGTCCCAATAAGCCTAATTGCATGATAAGAGAAAATCTGCCTTCTTTTACATTTGGCTTGGAAATGATGGACCCCAAGGACTCTAAAATGCTAAATCTCGCCCAATCAAGATTGTTAAAAACAATTGTTCTGAATTCTGTGTCATATTTCCCAAGTGCAAATACGTCTGGAATACAGACTAACAAACCAGATACAGGCCAGACAAGGTGCCCTGGCCACATATTACTGGCGAATGAGGGCAGCTGAAAACAACACGCTAGCCTTTCACTCTTAGGAGGAGGTCGAAAAACAGGCTAGGCAGATCAATTCCACATGTAAGAATCCTAGGCAAGTGCTTCTATCGCTAAATCTGGAGGAAGTTTGGCATTCACCAATGTCATACCTTGCTTTTACATAAATTACTAATAAAGCTATTAAACAAGTATTGTTGCAAACTGATAAAGCATTAGTGACTGGCAAAATTCATGCCTGGATGGTGATGCCAACGTACAAACAATTGAAACAACAACCCTATTTACAAGAATGCTTCAGAGATCCCTATAAGAGGAAACTAAATTTACTGAGATTGGGGTGGTTTCCAATTAAAGACCTCACCCAAAAATGGTTACGGACTTGGCCATCTCTAGATTGTCGCCTCTGTGATAAGCAAAGAGTCGCTATTACATCTATTATGTATCTGCTCTGCCCTACACAATTTAAGGAAGATCCACCTGAGGCCAATGCTAAGAGAAACACAAGTCAGGACCTGCAGAGCGGCCATGATAAAATGCCTCAGTGACTCTTCGATCCAAATTTCCAGCAAAACGATTCAATTCCTGACATTTGCAGCTCAAGAGCTCGAAAAGAAGGCTGCACAAAAAAATGAACTGGGAAATATCGATATATTGCAGCCGGACCCAGATCTTTCTTGATGCTCTTTGCAGCTTCCTCTCCTCCCTCTCCCCTTTTATTCTATACCATTTTAAGCACTTTATTAGAGACAGGGGGGACAGATACCCTTACTCTAACACAAGTTCTACTACGTGCTGCATCCTTGTTATAACAGTCTTTTCAGCGCCAGGACACCGTCTGGTAACAGTGCGCTTTATAAATATCATAAATAAATTAAATAAATACATTTTGTTGGCTCCAATATTCTAATGTGAGGGCCATCCTTCCCTTTTTTTAAACTTAAGCATGTACACCTGCGTAATGTTGCCCAGCACAGGTGGGCATGTTTTGCCTTTTTTAAACTGCTTTTCCTGTTTTTACTATTTGTGTAAAGTTGCCCAGCACACGGGGCATGTTTCACTTTATATAATGTTGTTTATCACATGGTGGTACGTTCCACCCTTTTATGATTTTAACAAAATCAAATAAAAGTATTTCTTGATAAGAGAAAATCACTGTGGCATTATAGTGAAAGCAATTTGAAAAAGAATGTCAGCTGTGTTCACTTGTCATACTACTGCATAATGTACCAATACATGGCTAATTCAAATACACAAAAGGTGATGGGAGTGTATATCTAATCACTGGCAATTGACCGGGGTAGCATTTCAAATATTGATATTTTGCCTAGCTTGCAACTTCAGATTAGAACCAGATTAGACCCAGCCATATGCAAACCAGTCTTGGCCCTGCTCCAGTGGGTACAGGTCAAACCAAACTTCCAAGCTAGATCCTCTTTGAAGTGGAACACATGCCTCTTTAATCAGATTGTTCCTACTAGAGCAGAACCAAGGCTGACTTGCATATGGCTGGGTTTAATCTGAGGTGGCAAGAAGGACAAAAAAGAAGATGGGCTGGAATGCGGCCTGATTAATTACCTGTGGCTGATTAAGGCAATCATTGCACCCATCGCTTTTTTGTTTACTTCAACTGGAATACATGACTAAAAGCAATAGCAATGAGTGAAAAAAATAAGGGCATATTAAATATCTAATTATTTGCCACCTTCCATTACAAACATAGACCATATTTAATGTCACAGTGTTTCAATAGAGTTGAAAAAGAATGCAATTTAGTTTACATACATTTGAAAATCCGTGGTCAGGCATCTCATCCATTTGCAAGCTTCCCTGTTTTTGTCTATATAATTTCGTTAGCCTCCCACTAAGAAAATCATGCAATAAACATTTGGTATGCAGGGTACAGCTACTTCAGACAAGCAATGAAGCAAATGTTTTGTACTCTCTAAGGTGTAAGGCTAGCTCGATTGACATTAAGAATCAAACTCAAAATAACATTTTGCAATTTTTGCAAAGCCAATAGTTGTGACATGTGTTTTGAGTCATTAGAGGAAGTATAACAACACAATCGAAGTGGTTATTTTATGTATACAATGCATCTGATGGACAAATAGTTTAAAGTATGATCATTAAGAGTACTCTTGATATGTGAAATGAATGATGCCTCAGTCTTTGCGGTGAAAGCACTCTATAGGATCCGGATTCATGCTCCAAACAATCAATAACTTTAGATGGTAATCTCCCCAAAAAATTGCAATGAAAAAGGCCTCACAGAAGTGGCACCACAAACTTCATTTTGCCAACATGACATAAAAATAGACTAATTGAAGTTGAAAGTCTGGGTTTTTTCTTTGAATGTCTTTAATAGTCCTCACTATTTCATAAAATATGATTTTGACATGAAAATGATTGCAGCTCATGCTTCAATATACTTTATACACAAAATAATTGTTTACTGTGTTTCACAATGTTAGAACTGGAGTTTCTACTTGGAAGAGGTATGCACACTGTCCAGGCAGGAACCCCCATTCTAGTCAGGGTAAGCTAGATACACTCTAAAAGATAACCTGTCCTCACCCTCTGGTAGCTTAGCAGAGAGCAGTCAGTCTTATCTAAAGCGGCAATATGTAAAGTATTTGTGCAACACACGCACACAGTAACACAATGAAAACACCCCGGAAAAACACCACACTGGTTTAGAAACATAGATTATATTTTTATAAATGAAACAAGACCAGAATGACATAAATCCAATAAGTAGAACCGGAGTTATGAACTTTTAAAGATTACATAAAAATGTGGCGCTCAGAAGCAAATAGCACTTAGGGGTCATGCTGCACGGGGGTAAATCCAAAGTTCAGGTCGACCATGATGGAGAGCAGGCCAGCTACAGATCCCTCTGAAAAAGTACCTTGGATGGAGAAAGCGTCGAATACTCTATGCCTTGGTTCCGTTCCGCACAGGCGATGAAGGCTTTAGCGACAAACCCCTTTACGATGCAGGCATTGCGTACTTGTCGAGCCAAATTGTCCATCGTCGAGTAATGCAGTCTGTCGAAGCAATGTCATCGATCTGCTCCTGTGTCAGAATCGAAGGACAATGCGTCTGGTTCGATTAGCGCGAAGTAATCACTGCTCTGATTTTGATGGCACAGCAGAAGCTCACTTTCAAGGTCTCAGCACTGGATTGGCATCACTTGAAAGGGCAGGACTCACAGATGGCAGAGTCCAAGTGCTGTTGCAGAGTTGTAGGAAGCCTTTGATGGCCCTGAGACCTCAGACCAGGGGGCAAGCCAGCAAATCTTTGGAGCAACTTTGAAGAGATCAGCAGGCAGCATGGCAGCACAGCACAGCAGAAAAGCAGTTCTTCCAAAGGAGCAGTCTTTACTCCTGGCAGAGTTCTTCACAGGTTGAGTAGTGTACTATTTTAGTAGGGTCAGAAGCCCAGTACTTATACCCAAATGTGCCTTTGAAGTGGGGGTGACTTCAAAGCAGGCTCTTGAAGTGCACGGGCCCCCTTTCTTCGCAGCCCTAACTCCATACAATCAGTTGGGGGTAATCAGCCCCTTGCGTGGGAAACAGAACACTGCCTATTCCAGTGTAAGTGTCAGCTCTTCCCTCTCTTAATACCCAGGAAGAGCTATCAGAATGCAGATGAGTTCTCTGTCACACCCTCCCTTCCTGTGTTTGTGTCTGTCTAGAGGAAATTCACAAAGTGTAGTTGGCACCCACCCCAGTCATGTATTGGAGACAGGCTGCAAGACAATGAGGGCAGATAGAGCAGAGGAATGTCCACTTTCTAAAAGTGGTATTTCTAAAACAGTAATGTTAAATCCAACTTTACCTGTAAAGAGAATGTAGCATTACCATAACAAAGATATGAAACATGATGCAGCTACTCTTTTCTAATCAGGAGTTACAGCTTAAAAGTCTATTAAGGAATTCCCAATGCGAACCTATGAGAGAAGTAGGCCTCACAGTAGTGAAAAACAAGTGTAGCTATTTGTCACTACCAGCACATATCAAATTTCCAAGTGCATGTCCTATCTTTTACTTGCACAACACCTTGCCTTAGAGCAACCTAGTGCCTATTTTAGGGATTACGTATGTGTAATAAATGGGGAGTTTAAGACTTGGCAAGAAGTTTCAAATGCCAAGTCAAAGTGGCAGTAAGCTACACACACAGGTCTTGCAATGGCTGGCCTGAGACGGGTTTGGAAGGCTACTTGTGTGGGTGGCAGAACCAGTGCTGCAGGCTAACCAGTACAAAAGGGGGTGGTGATGGACAGAGCATCTGAACCAATCAAACACTCACACCCAGTCAAAAGATCTGGGTTTGATCCATCACCGTTCTTTAGCCCACTCTGCCACCCCAGTTCAGACATGGCTATATGCAAATCAGTCTGACCCTGTGCCTCATGGGAACAGTCCAGCACAAACTGCCAAGCCATGCCTTCCCTGGACCGGAAACGAGCTGCCGAGGACCGGTTTCTGGCATTACAGCCGTCTTCAGCCAGGCTTGCTTGAATCCAGTGGGAAAGTGAGCAAGGGACTCATGTCTGAGCATACCCTGCCACACTTATGGTGGCCAAAGCGGTACAAAAGGGGGTGGTGATGGACGGAGCATCTGAACCAATCAAACACTCACACCCAGTCAAAAGATCTGGGTTTGATCCATCACCGTTCTTTAGCCCACTCTGCCACCCCAGTTCAGACATGGCTATATGCAAATCAGTCTGACCCTGTGCCTCATGGGAACAGTCCAGCCCGAACTGCCAAGCCATGCCTTCCCTGGACCGGAAACAAGCTGCCGAGGACCGGTTTCTGGCATTACAGCCGTCTTCAGCCCGGCTTGCTTGAATCCAGTGGCAAAGTGAGCAAGGGACTCACGTCTGAGCATACCCTGCCACACTTATGGCGGCCAAAGCGGTACAGTAGGGGGTGGTGATGGACGCAGCATCTGAACCAATCAAACACTCACACCCAGTCAAAAGATCTGGGTTTGATCCATCACCGTTCTTTAGCCCACTCTGCCTCCCCAGTTCAGACAGATCCATCACCGTTCTTTAGCCCACTCTGCCACCCCAGTTGATCCAGCACCGTTCTTTAGCCCACTCTGCCACCCCAGTTGATCCATCACCGTTCTTTAGCCCACTCTGCCACCCCAGTTGGTCCATCACCGTTCTTTAGCCCACTCTGCCACACCAGTTGATCCATCACCGTTCTTTAGCCCACTCTGCCACCCCATTTGATCCATCACGTTCTTTAGCCCACTCTGCCACCCCAGTTGATCCATCACCGTCCTTTAGCCCACTCTGCCACACGAGTTGATCCATAACCGTTCTCTAGCCCACTTTGCCACCCCAGTTAAATCCATCACCGTTCTTTAGCCCACTCTGCCACCCCTGTTGATCCATCACCGTTCTTTAGCCCACTCTGCCACCCCAGTTGATCCATCACCGTTCTTTAGCCCACTCTGCCACCCCAGTTGATCCATCACCGTTCTTTAGCCCACTCTGCCACCCCAGGCTAACCAGTAGCATTTAGATCACAGGCCTTGGAGGGTATATTGTATACCACCTTACAAGTAAACTAAATATGCCAATTTGGTATGCATCAATGTCACCATGTTTAGGGGAGCAGCACATGCACTTTAGCACTAGTCAGCAGTGGTAAAGTGCTCAGAGTCCTAAAACCAACATAAATATACAGTAAGAAGAGGAGGTAAGCAGGAAAAACGTTTGCTGGAAGACCATGCTAAGGATGACAGGTCTAACACACAGCTTCAGACAAAAGGACATCGCTTCTTCAGGACAAAATAGTCAATTATATTTTCTTTTCCTGACAACAAACCACCTAATTGCAATTTATATAATACAAATCCCAACTAAAAGAGGGAAAACAGATAAACAGATCATATACAAGCATGAAAAGAAACATATAATTCAATTGTTAATTGCTTTAGGTTTAGTCTTTTTGTAGTGTTTTTAACTATTAAAAATGAATGCTTAATTCAGATGTGCTTAAAGTAGCTTAAGGAGGCTGCAGTCAACATGACAGGGACACAGCCAGCTCCATTCAGAACGAAATGTTACACTTTTATGAACAAGGCTTTCCACTTGCATGTCTCTGTGTGCTTTTCCATTTCAGAAAAATAGGCAAAATAGATGCTCTCTTGACAGTGTCTGTTTTTAATAAACACAATTGCATTAATTTGCCTCCATTCCCATGAGAAAGCTGTGCTATGGATGTTCTTGTATGTTGCAATATTCCATGCCCTTTGTCTAGACTCGAACAAGAGAACCAATCATGCTATTCAGGCTCTTAACATATTAATGTTGTTAAGAGCCTTAAACATGCACATCTTTCTTGTATTTTCTATGCACATGTAATATGGAGCCAAACTGATATTTATTAATTGTAACCTATTTGATGTAGCTTGTATATTTGAACAATCACTGGCTAATTCACATGCACCTTCGTTAATCCTTCCTTATTATGTAATTTTGAAATGTGTGACTTTTCTGCCCAAAACCCTATAAAAGATCATGCTTTCTGTAAATGTGGAGGTTTTTTAACTTTCTTCTTAGGGAAGAAATTCTCTGCTAGTCCGTTTACTTACTTTATTCTTAGACCTTTTCCCGCCATTTTAACTGTGCAGACTCTGAACTAGTCTGTGATTCGATTTATACTTACAGCTTTTTGCACATTCTATTGAGGCAGATTGTATATCAGTCCTCTGGCTTGAATAAACTTTGGTTCTGGCTGTTTATTTGTTTCAAAGATACTTGATTAAGAGATTGACCTTATATTAGTCCTCTCGCAGATTATGGCAATGACTGTTTGAGATCATTCATTATTTGATTACCTACTTTTTTTACGACTTCTGTAATTATCTTAATTTTAGATAAACCTTTGGGCTTTAGCTTAAATTCATGTCTTGTGAAGGTTTTAGTGATTAGTAATACAACTTATTCTTAAAAAGTCATCCTAGGATTTACGAAGATTTAGACGGTCCCAATCCTGGGCATCAACTGTCCAATTATATAATTAGGGCATCAAGATCAAGAAGCATCAAAACCAAGAAGCTGCTCAAGCCTTCTTTTGCTATAAAGGCATAGCAGACATGTAAATGAAAGTACCTATATAGATTGCTCAGCTAATGAAAAATCAGATTAATACTAAATTCTTCACATTTGAATTTAGTAATAGAAATAATACAACATAATTACTTAATACATGTTTGCTTAATTTGTTCATGTAGATTCTAATGTACACTTGTTATTTGTCTTAGTCATTTTCATTACACCTACAAGCCAAAATTAATTGATGGGCAGATTTCGAAATAATGAAGTACTTTGGGTGTACATGAGGTTCCTATGAATTAAGCGACAAAGTTTGCAAAGTTACCTCACACTGGTACTAACCGTAAATGAGACAGTAGCAGATATGATAGCCCACAGCTTGATTTCAGAAAGATTGTTTCCTTGAAGCATATGCCTCTGTTTACACTTTCAATAACAGTGGCCAATTTAGTATAACTATGCTGCAACCACATGGGAAAGCTCTATGATGCAGGACTATCTCTAAGGCTCTGTGTCTGATTGGAGATAGAAAGCAACAGCAGTCTTAGAGTGGCTAACTCTAATATTATACGGTTACAATTATAACAAAGCATCACTGAATTAATGTTTTAATATTCCTAATGAACCATTTTAATCTGCTACTGTTTTTATTTATATCCATCTGGTATATACTGTCAATCAGTTACTTTCTACTTGCAGTCACTATTTTAAATAATAGCAAACATATTTCATTTGTACATGTGTGGATAGTGCATTAGGACTCTATGATCTGAAACATTCACTAAAACTTTGATTCAAATGAAACAGTCATCTTAAAATAAAACTTTGAAATAAAATAGAATGTAATAAAATAAAATAAAAATAAAACTTTGATTCAAGTAAAACAGTCATCTTAGAAAAGCTAAAACTAACAGCATACAATGTTGTCTCATAGCAACGCGGCAGTATCTATGTTCCTAACAAACCATATTCTTCTGTTACCATTTTAATCTGTATGTAACATCGAACATATCCGGTCTTTCATTCTTTAATTTTGTAGTCAGTATGCTAATATTACTTTTTCACAATGAATTAAATGCATTATAAAGCCTCTATTTTGATAGTGTATAATAGCACAGAACAATGATATAAAACCATAAATATAATGATCACATATATAATTCATGATGACTCAATTCAAGAAGTTATTTTAAAAATCAGTACTGTAGTAACCACACAGTCACCTGCTTATGATGAAATATCCCAAAATCTATTTAGTAATTTCCAGTATTGGGAATTTCTTCCCAGAAATTCAAAAATCTATTTAAAATGTTTTCAAGAAGTTTCTTCCAACCTTAGGCTTTCTACTTTGGTTAGTCACTAGAATCCTGGCCCTAAACCAGTAAGCTAGGATTGATCTCAACAATCTAGTGACTCTAAATATAAACAACTTGTCTCTAGAAGTTGTTAGTTCTTTTGATTTAATTCATGAAACATTCTAGACCTATTCAATCAGGGTAGGAAGCCTCTTAGACTCAAACTTAAAAAAGGCTTAGCAGCGCAATAATAAATAGGTATATTTTTTAAAGGCAGAGCTCCAGGCTTCTATAAAGGGTACAGCAGTATGAAAGGGCAATAGCTACTAAATTGCTGTTTTAGTTCCAGACTCAATTTGACCTTTATTGTACAGTAATGAAAGGACAAAATGAAGAATTGTCTCTTAGCAAAACGTGATGCTCAAATACCAGCTTCACTGATAAAAATATGAAATCCTGAATAATAAAAGTGGTATGTTTAGTTCTCTAGAATGTAAAAGTTCATTTTAAAGTGACACACCATCTATAAATATACTCTTCATCCTTATTGAAACTATCTCCAAATGATCCTGACCACTAAATCCAAAAATGCTCCTTCTCTTGTAACAGTTTAACTGTATTACAACATCTCCTATCAATTTTAATTCAACCTATTGCTACTAATTTGTTGTTATTAATATGATTCTTACAATCAGATTCATGAATATGTGTTGATTTTGGATATTTAAGGTCTAAATCTGTGAATGCTGGAAGATGTTCTGTCTACTTTTCATACATCATAGAACAACAATGTGGTAAAATAAAGCCAAATGAACTATTACAGATGAAGAAATAATTGATTTTGTAACACTTGTGTGTTGTATTTCAATTCTTTCTGTTTATTGTTCATGTAAGTACAACATATACAGTTGTTGCATATAGGAAAGCCATTTATGCTTGCAAATTTAAATTCATTCTTTTTAGCTTTAGAGTATTTGACTCTGCCACTATGGATTACTCCATTCTTTAAAGTTACCTCATTCTTAAATGTAGTTGAGTATCTAGATGTCATGTATTCTGACAAAGCTTTATCCAAACATTTTATACAGCATAGTAATTCCCCATATCTTTTGATTATTTGGTCAATTTGAGAATGTTCAATACTTTGTTTTGTGATACATCTAACCTTCTTATCTGGTCTTTGTTCCTTTGTCTTCAAGATTTTGGATTTATTGATCAAGTCCTGCCATTTAGTTACTTTTACCCTCCAGGCAGCTCTTTCAGTAATTTTGTGTTGGTAACCTCTTAATAAAAATCTTCATGTAAATTATCTGTATCTTTCTGGTATTCTAAATCCAAACTACACATACTCTTAGCTCTTAAAAGTCCCCCATATTGGATTTTTTTACTTTTGGTGTTTAGGATGTGCCGAAGTTGCATGGAGGTATCCAGTAGCAACAATTAAAATGTAATCAAGAAACATTAGCAGCACTGCAGCAGCAGCAGCAAAAGGCTCTGTTCCTGTTAATTACAAACACACCAAGACGCCCGTGAAAATAGAGTATCAACTGAATTGATGCACCAACCTGCACAACAGAAAATAGCCATTTATGCAGGCCCCACTGTCACCTACCGTGCCAGAAATTTTGGAATTAGTAGGAACATCTTCCTTTCCACAACATAAGAACACACCACGTCCAAGTCCTGATGAAAACCCCTGACTGCTGACGGGGTTGGAAACGAGTTGACAACAGCGTTTGGGAAAAGCAAACCCTATTGGCTTAGGAAAGGGCTTAATTCATTCCCTCCATAAACCACTATCAACCAAATTCATGGGATACCCAGAGCTGTGCATATAGCCAGGAGTATGAATAGTGGTAGTAAGCTGTGACTTGCTACTCCGCCTTGAGCTGTTTTTGATTTATGGAGTGGTGCTTTATGTACCCTTTTTGTATTTATGTAATTGTACTGTGATTACACACAACTTATCAATGCATTATACACATTTGCAAATACTGTTTCATATTTGTTAATTGTTTTTGTATTTCCTATATTGAAAAATGTCATCAGTTTTTGTTGTCCTTAATGTTTGACATGAATTGAATGTTGTTGCATTTACGGAATAACCTAGAAAAATTGTGAAATAAATCACAAGATCATATGAATTTATTCCATTGGCTCTTTTCTTGATTAAACTTTCAATAATAGCTACTGGATACTTTCAAGTATATCATTATTAGTGTTCTAATCCAGTTAGCTTAGGACCCAAGCCTTCCTTAGGTTACGTAGTTGCATGGAGGACACCATTTACCAATGTGTTTTTTCTATGGAGTCTGCTTTATGCTTTACATTTTCTGCTCTGCAATTAGATTTTAACACTTTTGTAAACACATTACAGTAGAGCTGTATTGAAAAGTATAGGCAATATTAATGCTGTTACAAATACTAGAGATTTGCATATGCAATGTTCTATCTGTGCTTAATATAATGAAAATGTTAAGCTTGACATTGGCAGACTTTGGCCTACTCGTGTTTTCAGAATTGCACAATTTAAATATCTGTGGGGCTCAGTGCCTGAATTAACTTTCTTCCCCTTCCCTGTCTGTGCCCGAGGAGCCTCAAATGTGACCCTCCCTTTTCATTAAATGTTTGAAATTCAGTTTGCTCTCCAATCTTCCATGTACTATAACATTTTTAAAATGTATTATTTTCTGTTCATGAGTTTCCTGGAGAGGACGGCTTTATTTCTGTATACTACTGAGTTCCAGTGTTTGTTTACATTTTTTGAATGTGCTTTTGTTTTTTTTGTAAGACATAATACAGCCTTATTTATTTGATGTAGAGTAAAAGTCACTATACCAGGTGATAAGTTTTCTGTTTTACTATTGGATGACTCAGTGACACTTTCTTCTTTGTACTCCAGTGACTATACAGTTTCTCTGTCTGAAAGTATATAAAAATCAACATTTGGGAAACAAGATTGTTTTTTTCCCAACCCTCTTATAGAGCAGACTCCATGTTAGTCTATTTATCAAACTGCACTTAGAAAAAATGTAATGTTTCTTCTCTCCTGCCTTTACTGAGCAGTCCTTGTGACAACTCTCATTTGCCTTGTGCTAGACAATATTCCCTGTTGGCTTTAAATTAAATTAGGACTTAGGGGGTCATTATGATGTCGGAAGGACCGCCACTGCACGGTGGTGGTCCCCCTGCCATCTGAATGCCTATTTCCCCCCGCAAAGACAGCCCGCAATGCTTCCGCTACAGGCAATCATCACGATTGACTGGCGGAGCGGATTAGACCGGGGATATGGTGGCGGTGCCTAGCAGGCACCGCCCGCCCGATTATAATGCCGGCGTCAGCCAGCCTTTCCATGGCGGTGGAACCCCCATGGAAAGGCTGGCGGAGGCTGGACTCGGGGGCCCATTACGGGCCCCCTCTGTGTTGGGGAACCAGTTGTGCACTAGGGGGCACACGCGTGCTGCATGCCATGTTCTGCAGGGAAATGCGCGACATGGCCATTTAACATTGTGGCGGGTGCTGCAGCCAGCATCACTCGCCACAATGTTAAATTGCTGGATCTCATAGTAATTAGGGGTGCGGGACCGCTGCATTACAGGCGGTTGGTCCATGGCTGGCAGACTCAAGTCCGCCCGCCATCGTAATCAACCCCTAAGTTTTAGTGTCTATGATATTTTGCGTTCTAAGTATTTTTAATTGATTGACTAACTGTTACCTTCTATATATTGACTTTTATCATCAAATAAACCTCCATGATTTGTACTTTAAACCCTGTCTCAGGTGGATGCTCGTGTGTGAGTTTTTCCTATGAGTTTTCTCAGGGTTTACATGATTTACTGTTAGGGCTCTCATCATAAAGAACTCACATATAGCACTGATCCATCAATCAGTTCTTTTTAATCTGAAACACGCTGACACTGTTCTTTTTTAATAATTTGTGATTTTCTATAAATTCATCTTCATGCCCTTCCCAGATAATGCAACATCTTCCACAATTCACAACCATAGTAAAACTTGGTATTCAAATTTCTGAAGATCAAATTTATTGGCATGCTCCCTCTCATACCATCCCAGGAACAATGAAGTATAAGAGGGAGTGGATCTGAAATCCATGAATGTCCCTATAATCTGTTGATATCGCAGATTTTCATAATAGAAGTTGTTATTCAAAGTGTACAAATTACATTATTTTTATACTATGTGCCTGTCATTTTGCAGGACGTCTTAAAATATTGTACCATTCCATATTTAAAGCTTGAGCAAAAGCAACTATTTTCATTTAATTTACCAGTCTTCTGAAATCAAGCTGCTGAAGTATCATACCCATTGTCTTCTTTTTTGAGCTTTTTGAGCTGTGCCCGAGTTAATTTTGCAACCATGTCATCAAATTCATAAAAAACCTAGGTCCGCCCATTGACTTTTAATATTTTGAGTTACTCTTCAATTAATTTTGTCATACAGTTATAAGGAGAATTATTGAAAAAGTAACAAGTGCATACTAGAATCTAGAGGAACAATTTGAACAAAAAAATGTAATTATTAATTCACTTTTATCTTCTTGGTACTACATTTGAAAGTAAAGAGTTTTAATCACCCGGCTTTTCATTACTTGAGCAATCAATATATGCACTGTGGTTTACACTTCTGCTCTGCCTAAGTGCCTAAAGAGGTTCAATGCATTTTCCTGCTGAACCGAATATGGTTAGCAATGCAATAAATCCCTATTTAGTATGGAATTTCTTTACTATTAAATGTATTTAGCATAGATTTTAAAATATTACTGTGAAAGCACTCTATTATAAATGGATTCATATAGGAACATTTTTAAAGCCAAATTGGATTATATCTACCCGGTTAATTTTTTACGACATTATTGTTATTTTTAGAAAAAATCTATTGTGTCTTATTAAAGTGCTTTTAATTGTTAAAAATGTCATCCCGATTTAATTAGAATTTGATAATAGGTTGCCCAAAACTTTAATATGTAATATTTTGATTTGAAGTTATGAAAATATTGAATTCATCAATGAAATTGAAAGTTCATAAAGATTGTGAAATTTATATAATTGTTCCTTGTTTAAAAAAAATAGTTTAAGTGAATGTATAAAATATCTAACATGTTTCTATATATGTGTCCTTTCTTCCCTTTTTCTTGCGCCTTTTCATGTCTAAATATGGTCTGTTTATCTGTTTACCCTGATTGATTGGAATGTGTATTTAACTTTTAGTTGATTGTAATTTTGTTTGAAGTCGTGAAACAAGTTATTTTTCTGTGTGTACAAAGCTTATTTAAGCCTTATTGGTAATCTTTTTTGTGTCAAAATCATATGGTATGAATTATTAAAGACTTTTAAAGAAAATCCAAAGAAGGCTAACACTCTTGTCCTCAATTAGTGTATTTTTGACCAGTAGTATTTGAGAAAGAGAATTAAGAGAGAATGACTCCCCTCTGCGCAGCCAAATCCCATTCCAAGTATAATACAACAAATTGGTGACAATAGGTCTTGCAGACTGCTGCACTGTCGACCCACCCTTAAATAGGAGGCTGCTTAAGTAGTGAAAATGTGAAGTCTGCTGCATTAATGCATTACATTGAGGTGTCTAAAAATAATGATACTATGAATAGTAATATAAGTAGTAAAATCAGGTAGAGCTAACATCTGTGTATGTGCTAGAGCGATTGGCTAAGCATCAGCCACTAAAAAGAATAGTGCTGAAAAACAAAATACCACTGCACACTACAAAGAATGTTGTATTTGTCCACTTGTCATATTATTTCATGCAGAACAAGAATAATATCAATCAGCTTATTCAAGCACATATTAAATAAATTGTTATCCCCGTCTTCCGTTAGATAGTAAGAATGCGTTCATGGTCACTATGCAAACATGGCTTAGAAAAAGAACATGATGTAAAACCCTTACCTAATTCACATTTGTTTATCTTTATTTAATTCTATTTCATATTAAATGTCTGGTAAGCAGACATCTGGATGAAAAATAATGCACATTAATATCCAAAAATATAAAGGTGTGCACTTCCAACATAATGTCTGTAGCAATGAAAATATTCCATGGACCTTGAATGTATAGCGAGATATAAGAGGAAAATCGGCTTCCAAATATTAAAGTGTGTCGCGTGTAAACTTTTAAAGACAGTTTCAAGTCTTGACCTTGGAATGTAAATATATGCAGCACAACCCCGTCCACTCAATACATGAAGATAGCATACGTGCATGTTGACGTTTACACGAAATTGATGCTGAAGAAGCACCGGAGAAATATTATAAATATGTACTTCTTCCATAGTTGTGAGTGCAGTGTGGCATGCAGAACTTGAATGTGAGTGTGTGTGCCATAAACGGTGAAATGAAAGCAATAATAATATTACATGCGCCTCACACAAAAAAATAGAGAGATGATGCAAAAACAGTAAATGTATATGAAAGCGGACCGCTATCATACTTGGACACACTTTTTGAAACAGAGACTGTAAAATGTAGAACATTTCAGTGTATGTACATTAAACGCCACGCGCTAAAAGAATAACAAACATACACAATGTGCACAAAATACAACAGATTAAGGCTTAACGTGTTAAAAAGCTGTCAACGTGGCAGAAAGTCAAGTAACAACCTCTTAAAAATTCCGCTAAATATGACAATCCACACATACCACATGGTACAATAAGCAAAAGAAAATAGTGCCACACCTTGCATGCAAGCACACATAAACTTCACTTCTCTGGAGTGCACAGACATTGTGCCATCAATCTACATGACAGTCACTGGGAACAACTAATGAAAGCTTTCTAAGGAAACAACAAATATGCATTCTGTCACTTAATGCAGCTGCCACAGGGCGCAAATAATGACATTCTAGGAAAGAAACAGGAAATGCAAATAAACACCAGTGGTATATAGAAAACACTTAATGTCACACTAACTGTATAGGACAAAGGTACTCGCAAACATTTTCCAAGGGCCCTAAAAGTTTGTCTGTGGTGTGAACAGGGCCGCACTGATGCCACCAGGGTGGTGGTAAAAGATAGTTGTGGGAGAAAGGAAGAATGTACATCTAGTGGCTGAGCTGCACAATGTAAACCAGAAAACCTGGGATCAATCCCAGCTTTGCCACTTCACAAAATTGTGTGATCCTAGGCAATTCTTTATATTTCTTTACCTCCTTTGTATTCATTATCAAATATAAGAGGACTTCAAAATACATGACTTCAGGATGTGTGCTCCTGTGTTTTGTTTTCTTGTATAATAGCCTCGCAGCCCACCCAAAGGGTGCACATAACTGACTTGCCTTTTAGTTAACTATCGGCATTGGTGTCAGGGTGGTGAGAAGCATGACTATTTCAAATTCATGTTTGAAAACTATCACTTTAAAAATAAATACTCATTAATTCACTTTAGAAAAAATACTCCTCAATGCACTGATATGATGTACTAAGGTCAAACAATTCTGCATGTTCATGAACTACAAACATTGAATTTTTAAGAGACTGCCATACTTTTTTACATTTGCTGCAAGATATCTTTAACAATGAAAATATTGCTAAAGTTAGGCTTGCACAACACCCTATTTACATCCTTTCTTTGTCTTCAATTAACATTTAAATAGATGTTTGGCCGTTTATTTAACTTCCTTTTAATCTTAGCCTTGAGTAGAGCAAACAGCAGCCCAGTGCTGCTGTTGACCATGGAGCTGCATGTAAAGATTAGGAGGGCCAGATGAGGCCCCTGGGCCGTACTTTGGGCATCACTAGTATAGGGCATGCGGCTGGCCTAGTACACTGAAAGTAACTAATGGGAAAGAAATGCTGATCCAAAGCCTCTCTTCTAAATGCATGTAAATGTATTACAACGATTCATTTTTACAAAAAACATGAGGTGGGAGTTGCTAAGATGTCACTGGAACAGACCCAAAGAATGTGCACGTACAATTCTAGGACTTGAGTTTTTTGGGAGTTCTATGCCCTTAAGATGCGGCTGTCCTGCTTGACTTTTACTTTCCCTAGGCTACTGAAAGTCATCGCATGATTGTTGGTGGCCCACATTGTGTTTATCTCAGGTTTGAAAGCAAATGCATTTGATAAGTCCTGTACCTTAATTCAAATAGTTTTTTTGTGAAATTTGACAGAGACTGTTTCATATAGAGGGACCTTGGAAATCACCTTTATGGACTTATTTTGGGGCTATTTAAAACCTTTTTCAGCATCTCTGTTACCAACCCTTTGCCTCTTGTTACCCTGTCTGCCTGGTAAGGGCGGAGGCGAGTTCTTACGTAGAACCGCACATTTTGTGGAATAATTGTCTTTCGATCACTCCCTCTATATATAATATGAGTCAGTTGATAATGACAATATGTAGGTAAACCATGTGTATTTGTGTTTTGTGTCGTTTTCTAAACATCCTTCATTTAGACATCATGGCAGCCTCTAACCATCTATGAAGATATTAGATTTGATAGTTTCACTGTAACAACTACTTAGCACCAGAAGAGCGCACTGAAGACGATGGCTGCAGAGTGAAATACACCAGAGCTATTCTCCTGGTGCTCTCAGAACTCCTCACCCAATGGATCAAGATTAATTGATATTTCTGACAGTAGTTGTGACAGAAAGCAGACTCGGCTGGCAGAAGACCTAGAAATCAGCGCGGTGGCAAACACATCACTCAGCTCCTCACATAAAGATAACCTGTCAATCTAGGCTATCCACACTTTGCAGTCTCTCTCCCCTCTATCTAGAATTCTTGGCTTGCTCAGAAGCAGCTGATAATCAGGTAAATGATCTTGGTTGTCTGACAAATTGGATCAATTGGAGATTTGTCGAATTGTCTGACATGTATGTCACTATTGACATGGCTCTTCGGGATCTTTCTTGCCTAGTGGGGGATGAGGAGATGGAAGCCAACGTACTGCAGAAGATCACATCTCTGCCTCATACTGACCACTGGATGATGGTGAGGGTCATTTTTTACTCATGCCCCACAGTTATTGAGGGTCCATGCACTCTTGCTGCAATATGTTCCTGTTTCAAAGTCATCCTGTGCACTGGGCACCCCCCAACATTTTGCTGACTGTTAATGGTGGTAACTGACTCTGACTGACCCTGGGCTCTGCCTAGATGTCTGCCTGGATGGATCAGCTGAACTTACTCAAGAACAAACCCATCATTGTCGACAGCCCTAAATCCCTAGGTGTCAAATCAAATCAAATCAAAACCAACTTTATTCGGTTTTTCATATTTGTAGAAATACCATAAAAGTTCATAAAATACATTATTTATACACTTTCTTAGGTAAAAAATCAATTAAAATTGAATATTAATTTTTACTTTACAATTAAAAAAACAGTTTACTTATAAATCACAGTTCATAAAAAGTATAGCCATGGCATGACGTACGGTTTTAACAATGGTTTCATCAGCCCTCTAATGTTTAAACGAGATGGTTGATCTTATCAAAGGTTCGAGCGATGACGGATACAAAATTTAAAGAAACGTGCCATCGCTTTTGCTACGAATTCATCTTCAAGGTACTAAAGCGCCAAATAGGCTGGACGGCACTGGCGCATCCCCCAGTTTCTCAATATGGGCAGTATCCATCGCCTTCGTGGTATAGTATAAAACTTACAAAAAAGGGTTACATGAATGGTGGATTGTACGAGACAGAATCACAAGGGCATGGGAACGAATTTGATGTCCAATCGTTTTGGGAGGGAAAAGATACAATTCGATGAAACACATTGAATCTGAAACGTGTCAGCAACGATTTTTCAAACTGATTTAATCTATATAACAAGTAAGGTTCGATAGAAAAAGCAGTCTGAGCTAATAGACCCTGTTGCACTGAAGGTTTCCCTATCTCTTTTAGCATGCGCACCTGCCCCAGGTGTGCCAGGCATGCTTTCTTCAAGTCTGCCTTCGAAATTTCTGCTATTGTTAACGGTTCAGCAAAAAAATGTTCATAGCCTAGATCTGTTATTAAAGCCTTAACATATGCCAGCCATTTTATCTTCCCACAGTGGTCGAGTGTCTGGATATCCTGTACAATTGATCTTGTTAAGTGGCTTTGTTTAGTTACCCAAATGCGTCGCCACAACATTACAGGTTGAGTTTTTATGATATCTGATATGTAGTCTATCCCCAACTCTAGATGGCACCCATATGTGGAGGAGCTCTTCGGTACTGCAAGTAGATATCTTATGTAAGAATTTTCAATTTTTTGCAAATTCTCTGTATTTGCGAGACCCCATAGCCCTGCCCCATACGTGGCAGTGCTGACACATTTTGCATTGTATATTTTCAGTAATTCTAATGGAGGTCTCTTGCCCAATTTTTGTGCGAACGATTTTAGTGCTGAAGTTGCCCTTAAAATGCCAACTTTCTTGCGTTGATTGCTACTCTCCACTTAAATTTTTCATCAATTACAATTCCCAGATATGGGTATGTTGCAGTCCTGTCTAGTGCCTCCCCATTCACATGAATACTTTTGATCTTTGCAATTTTTTTCCCCACGTGCATTGTGTATGTTTTTTTTACATTCAGGCTAAGGTTCAAACTTAACATAAAGGCGCAGTATCTATCTAGTGCTCGCTGCAACTCGACTGGGGTTCTTGCTAGAATAACCGCGTCGTCGGCATATAACAAAGCTGGTATCTGCCGACGACCGATTGTAGGGAGATCTTTACTACCCTCGAGCATGGCAGCCTCGAGCCCGTTTGTGTATAGAGTGAATAAGAAGGGGGCCAGCACACACCCCTGTCTGACCCCCTTCTCCACCCTAAAACTTTCCGTAAGTTGCCCCTTAGTCCCAAATCTAACTCTTCCAGTTGTTCCTGTGTATAGTTCCTGCAGGAAATCCACAACTTGGGGGTCTACACCCATTTTTAAAATGATTTTCGAGTGCACAACACAGTCGAAAGCTGTGGATAAATCAACAAACACCATATGCAGCGCACTCCCCTTGGCCTCCACGTATTTTCCTGCCAGCAGAGACAGGTTCAATACTTGGTCTACTGTACCTAGCCCCTCTCGAAACCCATATTGTATCACAGAGATAATATTCTGGCTAATTGTCCACTCCTGGAGTCGGTCGAGAAGAATCCGACCTGCCATCTTCCCGAGCGAATCCAGGAGCGAGATAGGTCGGTAGCAGGATGGGCTGTTTCAGTCCCCTTTTTTAAATATAGGAACCAATATTGAGGTTGACCAAGATTCTATCAAACCCTCAACTATAGTAGCATTTAGGACATTTGTCAGTAACGGGGACCAGAGATCTACATCATATTTGAAAATGTCCGCTGGGACCCCGTCTGGTCCTGGTGCTTTACCTGATTTTGAGGATTTTATTGCTTTCACTACCTCGTCATGCGTAAATTGCAATGCGATTGGGTAGTTGACCTGGGTCAGGGGGTCTAGGTGTTCCATACCCCGTACGTTATCATTGCTAAAAACTTTGGAAAAATTGTTCACCCAATCTCTGTCACTGATCGCGACGTCTATGGATGGTAAATCTACTCTGTCTATTAAAAAAGGAGATCTGACTACTTGCCAGAAGGCTGCACTGTCTTTTAATTCAGTGCTTTTACTTAGTTGGTCCCATAGGTCAGCTTTTAGCTCCTTCTTTCTTGTTTTTAGGGCTAGCGCGTATTCCTTTCTTAGTCTAACAACCTCCCCTCTGTCTCTTTCTCCCCTTGTTAGGGCCTCCTTTAGCCGCGAGTACGCTTTAGTGCATGCCGGGCTAAACCAGCCCTTTTTTTCCTGACTTTTTTGCTTCTGTGTTCTGGTGAGTTCTTTCTTTATGTTTTGAGAGATGGTATTGAAACTAGCCAGGACCTGTTTTGATTTTGTTCTGGGGTCAAGACAGTTTATCATATCTAACTGGCTTTGCCTGACTATTTTTGCGGTAGTTAATCCCTGGTCGATTTTTCCCCATTTTAGTGTGTAGCCATTTAAAGAACCTAGTTCTAGCTCTTGCTGGTCTAGTAAGTTCATTATTTCAAGATCGTTATGAAATTTTGGTTCATATAAAGCAATGGTGATTGGGAAATGATCACTTAGTGGATTTTTTATTACTTCAAAGACTTCGATGTTTGGCCCCTTGCATAATGATATCAGGACATAGTCTATCAGGCTTTCTTGTCCTCTGCCGTTAAATGTTGGAACAAAAGTTACTGGGAGGATCTTTATCTCGTAGGCAAAACCCAATTCCAATTCCATCATAGTCTCATTCATTTTATCACCTTCAATCGAATGGGAAAAATGCGTTATGCTATTACCGTTGTCCTCATTAATCCCACAATTATCGGTATTGCTATTTCTACAAAGATGTAAGTTGAAATCACAACCCCATATTAATGTACATGAGTTCTTTATATGCTTCGCTCGAAGATCTTGCAATAATGAAGAGATCTCCGACAAAAGGTTGATTAAGTCACTTACATTCAGGTTGTTATAAAAATATACTATTACATAGATCCCTTGTCTAGTTCTTTGTAGGACTATTAGCTGGTAGTTCTCTTCTAGCTTCAGGGGGGAGATATCCTCACAATGTAGAATATTTGCGATATAGGTGATTAAGCCACCCTTACTTCTGCCAGAAGTTGATTTCTTGGCTGCAGAGAAATAAGTCTTATACCCAGTTATGTGTATAGGATCAGTAGCCCAGGTCTCCTGGAGGCAGATTATATTGCTCAGATTTATCTGATTTAGCAAGTTATTATTTGTCTGTTTTGCAGATAAACCAGCTATGTTCCAATATGTGAAATGTAATTGGGAGGTAGATGAATTGGGACTGGGCAGAAATGATTGAGCCTTTAAGTTATTTGTTGGCCTAGGTTTAGTAGGGACAGTTGGTAATTTGTCCAGTTCGCCTGACAAGTGTTGGAAAGAAAAGGTAGAAATGTGTGCTCCAGGAGTGAGTATTATGTTTTTATTCCCTGTTACTGGGTTTTTTCCTGTTGGAGATTCTCCTATATTTAATATATACACGTTTTCCCCTGTGGACTGATCGTGATTGAGTCAATCATTATAGTCCAGCCCAGACAGTGCGCTGAATCTATTGTGAGTGGGGATACTGTAAGAATTACCTGGTGCTGCGGCAAATTGACGCCAACGGACTTCTCTGTGCTCATGCTGGGGCGTTGTGGACAAGTAAGGGTGGTATGTCGAATATGGGTGGATTTGGCCCTGATGCCACTGTGCTGGGCCGTTCGGGTAAGTGAATTGTGGGTTCTGGTGAAGAAAGGGAGAATTGGTTTTAGTAGATGGGTGTAGGTCATGGAAAGGGATAATCGGGTTGTTTGCTGTGTTGGAATTCAAACAGATCAGGTGTCTATAAAAATAACCCAGTGGGAGAAGGGTGGTATTACATTCCCAAGTAGAGTGGGAAGGAGCACGGGCCAGAGTTTTTTCAGCCCATAGGGGATTTTTAAAATTTACAGTTATACAATTCCCCTCAAACTTTTTCTTCAGTGGGCCTATCCATCCAACTCTCTGGGTATGAATAATCTCTCCAGCCCCTTCCATTGGGAAATTGCAGTTAGCCAGTGTAGGGTCTTATTCTTGAGTGAGGAGGGGGTTTCATCTTGGTCGTTCCTAAGTTTGGGAACATTAACCAAGACCAACACATAGGCCCCCCATTCAGGCGGCAGACTGATGCGTGGAGGTATCTGCCTTGTGTTGTAAGGTACATTATGGATCGACTGGGCCCTTTGGAAATTTGGGGCGGGATTGTCAGTTTGGTCTAGTGCCTTTCCTTTGCTTTGGGAAGTCGTTTGCACCTTCCCTATCTGTGTGTTTGAGGTGTGACTATTCGTGTCGTTATTATGAGTAGTGCTGCTAGTTACTACTGATTTGTTTATGACAGTTTCTTTACATGGAGGTATAGTGGGTTTTGGTTTTGTAATAGTATTTGAAGCTGAGGAAATCTTAGTTTTAGAAGACGTTAGTTTACTGGTACTTATCTTAGAACCCGCGTTAATTTGTAGTCCATCACTAAAAACTTTTTTATTGTAGGCACTTAGTTCCACTAGCTGCTTTTCAATACGGACAAGCCTGGATTCTATCGGGGACAGAAGAATGCTAAGGAGGTCACCCATTCTTTCAAGCAGTTGGTCGTTTGCAATATTTGCATCAGGCTTGTCCACAGGCGCGTGCGGAATCCCCTGAGAGTCTCCACTTACTATCTCTATGGGTGGGCTTGTACCATTTGCATTTAACTGCATATTTGTGCCTTTCCTAGGTTGTCGCTTTGTCGCGATGCGTTTTCTAACTGCAGGCGTGATGGAGTGTGCCGTATGTTTGTTTTGCTTTTGAATTGCACCCTCTAACCTGCCACTTAGCTGTCTCTCACTATCTTCCACTACCTTTTCTGGTGTAAGATCGATAAGTAATTCTGGGGTCCTTTCCAGTTCCCTGCTTGATTCTAAATCAGAATCAATTAAGGGATTTGATGCTGATAGGTTAACCTCGTTAGGTATACTATGGAGGTCAACTCGGGTTTCACGTATACACCCTGGGTGAAGATTTTTAACGCTAACTGGGGTTCTTGCAAATGTGATACTCCCCAGGGAGGATCGTTTTGCAATTGCTAAATCTTGCGAGACCCTGCGCTCAAGGAGCAAAATGCTGTGATCGATCGCATCATTGGTCCTTGTTATAAAATTATCTATTGGTCCTATCACGGGTATCCCTCCAGCAGCTGTCTTACTTCGACTACCCCTAGTAGACATATTGGAAAAAATGAAATTGTGTATGTTGAGACGAATATTACAGGAACCCAATGAGCAATGGATGTAGTTGTACAGTGCCGAGAGCCTCCCACTATCCCCACAATATAAAAAGAGTTGCAAGACCTGTTCCCTATTGGAAGAAAAAAAGAAAGAAAACAAATTTGCTGCAGGGATTTAGATCGACTCTACAACGACGGTGTCAAACTATGCACAGCGTGCACAATGTCAGGCTCTGTTTATACTTGAGCAGAGTGTTATTGCATAGTCACTTAGGGTAGAAAGTTGCCACTTAACCTTCTTTGTTCCCTCGTGGCTTGAACTGGATGTGACAATGTCCGAGAAATAGTCCAACTTGCGTTAAACATATAGCGTTAACGTACCTTGAAAGGTGTGACAATACAGTCGTTAAAGGGGTGCGCCTGACCAGACCTCCTCGACCTCGGAGGGCCCGCCCTTTGCCCGGGCTTAGACCCGGGCGCTACCGCGTGCTCCCGCGCGCTCCCGCGATGCGGAGGATGAGTCTCAATTTAATGCACCTCCTGGCGCAAACTCCCCGTTGTCAGCTTCCGGGCGCAAGGGGCAGCAGGGAATTGTAGTCCTGCCCTCTCGGTCCCCCCCCCACCGCGGGGGCTCAGATGGAAGGAGCAGCGCCAGCAGGGGGAGACCGGTTGCGGCGGCGGCAACAATCACGGGGACAGGGCTCTCTCCAGGACACCACCCCACCAAGGCAGCAGTTCAGTGACGGGACTCAAGTAAGGCACAAACCCCGCTCCACCGAGGGTGAGTCTCAATTTAAAGCACCTCCTGGCGCAAACTCCCCGGTGTCAGCTTCCGGGCGTAAGGGCAGCAGGGAATTGTAGTCCTGCCCTCTCGGTCCCCCCCCCACCGCGGGCGCTCAGATGGAAGGAGCAGCGCCAGCAGGGGGAGACCGGTTGCGGCGGCGGCAACAATCACAGGGAAAGGGCTCTCTCCAGGACACCACCCCACCAAGGCAGCAGTTCAGTGACGGGACTCAAGTAAGGCACAACCCTAGGTGTCATTCTTGACAAAAGACTCAACTTAATCTCCCACATCAACTCTATTGCCAAGAACGCACGGTACCAGTTGCGCCTTCTGTGGGGGATTCATCGGTTCTTCCCGGAGAAAGACTTAAAAACCTTGGTACAATCGCTGGTTCTCTCAAGACTGGACTATTGCAATTCTCTACTGACGGGCCTACCCAAATCCCACCTCTCCCCTCTCAAATCCATCCTTCACTCAGCAGCTCACTTCATTACAGAGTCTAAGCGAAGCGACCACATCACTCCTATCCTGTCCTCTCTTCCATGGCTCCCGATCGAGGCAAGATCTATTTACAAAACTGCCTGTGTCACACACAAAGCCTTGCACACGTCCTTCCCTCGTTACCTGGCAAATAAATTGAAATTGTCCGGAGGCTCTTGACCCTCTCGCAATGCGGAAAAGCTTCTGCTTGAGCACCCCGTCTTCAAAAGGGAAAGATCGATAGCGCAATCCTTTTCAGGCAATACAGTGAGAATCTGGAACTCTCTTCCCCCATTGCTCCGTGCCACCTCCTCTACCCAGATCTTCAAAGCTGATCTCAAATCTCTTCTCTTCCAAAGACACTTTCAGAACTAATACTTTCATACTCAGGCCCCTCTTGGAAGTTCACTCTTCAATGTAAATTGGTATTTTTTTCCTGTGCATTCCTCACCCCTGCCTGCTGTGTTGGATTTTGTGTTTGTGTACTCTTCATTCTCAGACCCCTCTTGGAAGTTCGCTCTTCATTGTAAACTTGTATTTTTTTCCTGTACATTACTCACCCCTGCGTGCTGTGTTGGATTTTGTGTTTGTGTACCTTTCATTTTTAGTCTTTGTAATATTCTATTTTGTACCACTTTTCTCTTATAACGTAACTAGTTCTTTTGTACAGCGCTCTGACACCTTGGGGTAATGCCCGTGCTTTATAAAAATGCACTAAATAAATAAATAAATAACCAGGCCCAGGGCAGTTCTATGCTGATAGAGACACTTAGAATACAGTGAAAACACCTACATACACTAGGGTACACTATAGGTTGGGGTACCCCTGTGATTGGCATGTCCTACCCTATAAGGCCCTTGCACATAATAGGGCAGGGAGATTGAAACTACCTCTAAGTCCCTAGTATATATTAGGGCATGGCAGTTTAGAGGCCAGCAACCCTTTCTGCACTTGCATGTGTGCACTTCTGAACCCCGAGGTCAGTTTAAAAGTAACTCTGTGTTGCAGGACTGCTTTTAAAAAATAAATTGTGTCCAAGCTCAACTTTGGTGTTTGGGGCTCTTAAAATGGACATCCTACAATGTTTGGGCATATTAGGTACCCCCAAGGTCTCCCCTAGTTGTCCTAGGGGTGGGTGGTCAGGTATTATAAGGAGGACCCTTATAAAAAAGATTTTTATATGCCCTGTGTTAAGTGACATTACACATTTCACTTCCCACATTGTGATAAAGTGCTGTCCAAAATCAACTTTGGTGCTAGGAGCACTGTGGAGGGAGGATCTGCAATATTTTTACATATTCAGAACCCCTAAAGTCTCCCCTAGGTGTTCCAGGGGTGGGGATCCTGTAGATATAGGCAGAGTACTTATAAAATATGTTTTTATAAGGCCTGGTGGTAGAAAAATGGCCAAAGTCAATTTCCCCATTGCAAATCCCTTGCCACATAAGATAACATGGCCAGAAGTTATTAACCAATAAATCCTGCTAGGAGGATGATACAAAATAGCATTCAAAGACTTATCAGAGTGTTAGTGATAGATCCTACAAAATGATCTTGTTGAATTTCAGCTAAAATATCCAGACAAGAAGTTATAAGACTTTCTTGTCTGAAAGCCCATATTCAGCCTTCCAGTGGTCTGACCTGATTGGTCAGAGTTAAGTGGATTAGCCAGGCTCCTTTGAAGAGGTGATAAAGAGCCCCTGGGGTTAACCAGGTCTGCTGAGTGGGGTGGGCAGTGTTCTGTTACACAGGAATGTCAGAGCACTGGAAGGAGTCTTAAACAATGGACTTCAAGGGAAGGGGAAGACATCAGTGTAATTTATAACCCTACTCTTTTGAACTTAGCCAGAAGCTAGGCTTAAGGAAGGAATAAACAGATGCAAGGGGGAGAAACTATGGAGATTAGCCATCCTCAGATGGTAAACAACGTTTCCCACGAAACTTTGTGCCCGCAGGAAATCACAACGCAGTCGTTACAACAAACGCGTTGTGATTCCTTATACCATTATTCCGCAAGTCGGAAGAACGACTTGCGGAAGGGGGGAAGGTGATGGATATAAAATCCAACACCTTCCCTACTGTCCGCACAGACTGGAGTTGGAATAGTAAATTATACTATTACAACATCCAGCGCCCCCCTCCGCAAGTCGTTGTTACGACTAGCGGGGTAATGGTATGCGGAATCACAACGCAGTCTGTGTAACAACTGCATTGTGATTCCCTGCAGGCAAAAGGACTGCGGGATAACGACACACATTCTCCTCAGATTGTATTTAGCCAGCTCTTCTCTACCGGCTGCAGAATGATGAATTTGGAAGAATTGGGGCACTCTGGGACAAAATAGTGCCACACTCTGCCGGATGTGGTCATACCTTGGGGTGTTATCCTGCCCCCATTGGACCAGAGTTCCCTCCTGTTTGACCCAGAGAAAGTGGACTATGTATCTGAGAGGGGCAGAACCTCCCTGATCTGCAGCTTGAAACTTAAGAGAGCAAGAAGGGTCATGCTGAAAGGTTTGATGTGCAATCACTAAGGCCTGCACTCTGAAGATTGCGCCTTCTGCACCATCTGGAACAAAATCCCTGTGGACTACCTTGCTTTAAAAGGACTAAAAAGTGGACTCCCTGCAAGCTACAGGTTAACAGAGCTCACCTGGAACATTACCACCAAGAATCCTCAACCTGGAGCACTACCAATGGATTTGTAAGGGTGTTGTCCAAGTGGATTGTGGGAACTGGAGTCCTCAACTTTCAAGGACCATCTTGGAGCTTCCAGACCCTTGGAGTAGGTTTGAGACACTTTGGGACCCTTTAGGGAACTTTAAGAAGTTTGTAGAAGTTAGAAGAAATTTTGGGAAAAAGCTCCATAAGTGAACTGACTCAACATCGCCTGCCTTCAAACGTGTGAGTCAGCCTGCTGTCCAGGTTCGTCCCACTAAAAAGCTCCATAGGCCCGGCTTCCAGAGTTTGACCGGGAGTAGGCGAAATCCGAGGCCGGTGAACCCTCACTGAATCTGGCCTGGTGAAGAGCATCGAGGGACCCCACAAGAAAAAGCACTGTAAAAGTTTCTAAGTCGAAATGAAGAAAAGGTGACCGGGAGCAACTTCGAGAGCCAAGCCGCCTGCCTTCACCCACGAGCCGGCCTGGATCCTTGGTTCGTCCCGCTGGAACACTCTGGAGGTCAGACTTCCATAAGTTTGACCGGGAGCTCGTAACAAGACAATCCGGCGAACCCTCACCGAAGCTGGACTGGCTGAGAGCTTTGAGAGACCCCGGGAAGAAAAGCTCCAGAAATGTTTCTAAGTCAGAAGGTAAAAGCTTTGACCGAGACCTACCGTGAGGGGTATCCATGCAGGGATCCATCGCAGTTGGCCTGAAACTTTGACTTTGACCCAGTCTATCGCGACCAGATGTCCAGATAAGGCGTCATTTTAAAGATAAAAATATTTCCTATTTTTATGAATTGGTGTTGGATTTTTATTGTGCATTGTGTCCTACTTATTTACTGAATTTGTGTTTTTAAATGATTTACATACCTGTCTTTGAAGTTAAGCCTGCGTGCTCACAGCCAAGCTACCAAGGGTTGAGCTTGGGAATACTTTTCTAAGACCTAGTCTGAGCCCTATACTGTGTTAGTGGCCTCATTGCCAGTGGCAGATATACATTTGCCCTTACTAATAATCCACTTTCCAACACACACTTTATAGATTTTATAAACAAACCTGCTGTCTTTTTAATTGATGTGGCAGCTAATATGACAAATAGCACTAGACGGTTCCAAATTTTGATTTGTTGTGTTTTCACTTTCCCTGTAGGACATATTTCTAAACACTGAAACAGGCTCTCCTCCCCTGAAGGGCACCTCTTCAATATGATGGTTTGGGCCCCTCAGTGAATTCCGGCATGCCTGCATCTAGCTGATGCAGCACATGTATTAATCCCAATAAATATAATATCCAAACTGTGTTTTTTTTAGTAGTACGGCATTTGCAATACTTCTGTGGAATAGCACTCGTTACAACGCATGCGTTTTCTATGCATGCCATTACATCGCAAGTCGTTACAACAACGCGTTGTTACATTGCATGCCATTACAACACAACGTAATGTAAGGGAGGGCACTGGAGTTTGGAATAGTATAGTTTACTATTCCAACTCCAGTGTGTGCAACAGTAGGGAAGATGTTGTATTGAAAATCCAACAAACCAACACATTCTGCCCCCCTCACAGCAAGTTGTTGTAACAACTTCCATTGTAATGGCATGCGATGTAACAACGCATCATTGTAACAAGTTGCGTTGTTATGGCATGCGATGTATCGCATACGTTGTAAACGATGTTTCCCCTTCTGTGTAACATAGTGAATTACTTTAGTACTCTTCTGTGCTCTTTGGGATGGGGAGGAAATAGGAATGCATTAGTCATTTTATTGAACCTGTAAGCAAGTATTGCCTATATGTTGTTCACAGGGCTTGATGTACAAACATCTTTTCTGTCAATCTTGCCTTTTATGAGAGTAATCTAGAGTCAATGTGTGTGTTTGTTTGCTGGGCTGTTGACTTGGTGAGGAGAAGCATGGGCAGCAGCTATTGCTGTAGCACTTGTGTGAGGGCCATACAGTATCAGAGAAGCCTTAGCGGGCAGTGACAGCTTTTTCAATCAATCAACCAATCAATCAGTAGACTTGTAGAACACTCCTTGTCACCCCTGAGAGCACCCAGGCGCTTGCAGGGTAAATAATATTAATAATAATAATCTGTACTTGTAAAGCGCTAACATATCACCCATCAAGCTTTCAATGGCGCTGGGGGCTTTCAGGGAGATTAGTGAGTTATTGCCCAGAGTCACATGATGCTGAGCTGTGCTTCCACTGGCGTCGGGGATCGAACCATGACCCTCGTGCTCCGAGTCAGCCGCTCTGGCCGCTGCACCACACATCTCCCAGGGCCCAGTTGATTAGCTGAATAGCCAGCTGTTTAGGGACTTTTAGAACTCTGAAAGAGACAGGGTGGTCCGTAGATGAAAAGGTAGCTTGTTCCATGTCTTCGCTGCTAGGTTGGAGACAAAGCAACCGCCTCATCTGCTATTTCGGATGCAGGGGGTGAGGGTTAGGGAAACGGACACTGAGCGGAGGTGTCTGGTAGGCTGATGGAAGTTCAGGCAGTGGTTCAAGTAGGCGGGTCTACAGTTGTGTAGGGCCTTGTATGCATGGGTCAGAAGCTTGAACTGGCATCTCTTCTGCACAGGGAGCCAGTGGAGTTCCCTGAGGTAGGTGGTGATGTGGGTTTGTCTAGGGAGACCCAGGATTAGTCTGGCTGTGGTGTTGTGTATTGTCTCTAGTTGTTGGAAAAGGTGAGCTGCGATCCATGCATAGTGAACTTTGACACAGTCCAGTAGGCTTAAGATGAGGGCCTGGGTAGTGGTGTGTCTTCAGCTTAGGGGTAGCCATTAGTTCATCTTACTAAGAATGTGGAGGATGAAGAAATAGGAGGAGGAGACAGAGTCGTTTTGGCTAGCTTGTTGTTCAGAATGATGCCTAGGTTCCTAGCATGGTCAGTGGGGGTAGGAGTAGATCTGAGTTCTGATGGCCATCAGGATGCGTCCCATGGGGCCCTCTGTCTTGTTTGTGCTAAACTTCAGTCAGTTGTCCTTCATCCAGTTGGTGACATCTGTCATGCAGTTGTGGAAGATGGATTTTGGTGTCGGTGGTGTCTTCGGCGTGGTAGAGGATTAGTTGTGTGTCGTCGGCATAGGATGTGATCGTGAGTCCGTGGGTTTTGCCGATGCTGGCCAGAGGTGTCATATAAGTTGAAAAGGGTTGGGCTGAGTGAGGATCCTTGGGCAACTCAATCAATCACTCAATCAGCATTTGTATAGCGCAGCACTGTCACCCTTAGGGGTATCTGACTGCTGTGGGTGTGACTTCTCTGTCGAAAAACCAGGTCTTGAGTTTGCATCTGAAGTCCACCAGGGAGGGTGCTGTTCGAAGATGGAGGGGCAGGTCACTTCAGGACTTGGTGGTGATGTAGGAGAAGGAGTGGGGCCCACTGCAAGGGATACGGGGTATGTGTGCAAGGGATAGTGAGGCAGATCGCAGATGTCTTGCTGGTAGATTGAGGTTCAGTCAATAGTTGATGTAGGACTGTCTTTGATCTTGTAGAGCTTTGTAGACGTGAGTGAGGATCTTGAACTGGCATCTCTTCTGGATCAGGAGCCAGTGGAGGTTTCTGAGGTGGGGTGATGTGGGTTCCTTTGGAGAGGTCCAGGATGAGTCTGGCTGCAGCATTTTGTATGGTCTGGAGTCTTCTGAGGAGCTGGATGTATATGCCGGCGTAGAGAGCATTGCCATAGTCTAGGCGGCTGGTGATGGGGCCTGACGACTGTTTTTCTAGTGTTGACTGGGATCCGTCTGAAGATTCTGCGGAGCTTGCAAAGGGTGTGGAAGCAGGAGGAGGCGACTGTATTGACTTGTCATTTCAGGGTCAGTTTGCTGTCAAGGCTGAGGCCTAGGATGTGTGAGTGGTCTGTTGGAGTAGGTGTAGATCTGAGTTCTGCTGGCCACCAGCGGTGGTCCCATACAGAAGTGTTCTTCCCAAAGATCAGTACTTCTGTCTTATCAGAGTTGAGTTTCATGCAGCTGTCTCTCATCCATTTGTCATATGGATCATAGCATTGCAGAAGATGGTTCTGGTGGTGGAAGGATCTTCGGTGAGCGAGAGGATAAGTTGAGTGTCGTCTGCGTAGGAGATTATGTTGAAGCTGTGGGTCCTGACGATGTCTGCCAGGGGGGTCATGTAGGTGTTGAACAAGGTGGGACTGAGGGATAATCCGTGTAGTATTCACATGAGATGTCCTTGGATTCAGAGGTGCTGGGGGGCAGCCGGATCCTCTGTGTGCATCCTATGATCAAGGTGGCGATCCACTTGAGGGCATTTTACTGTATATCGATATTGTAGAGTCTGTTGATGAGGGTGCGGTGGGACACGGTGTTTTTTTTTTAAATTTTCAAAACCTTTATTGAGTCATCATAGTGTACACAGCAGAACGCCTACAACCCGGGGGCCGGCGGCAGTTAATCATCTCCCTACTTACACAGCTATTTAGCCAACAACCGCAGAGGCAGGCAGTGTATAGGTCTTCGTCAAAATGTTTCACAAAATGTACCGTTTAAGTAACCCAGTGCAGTGTAGTATAGTAGGAACTTTAACAGTGATACCACAAATGTCAGCCACATTCATTAACAGTTAGCAGGTGTCCACGTACAACGCCTTTTCCTTTCCGAAAGTTCCCACCCTGATGCTGATGTGTGATAGCGCTTTGTTTCCCTTGCCATTACACTCTTCAATGTGAGCGCAAGTGTCAATGTTCTGCAAAGTATGAGCTATTCCGATTGGAGGTCCGCTCCTCCGATTCTGAGCCAGTCTTCAAATGGTGACCATATATCCGCAGGTCTAGAGCCACTCGGCATCTGTTCCCAATATCCCTCAAGCTGATCTTTGCAATATGTAACTGCCTTAATCCATGCCGCTACTGCAGGAGGCTGCCTCTTTCGCCAGTGTATTGCTACCTGTCTCTTAGCCATCAGTGGCAGCATTGCAGCAAGTCTACGTTTCCGCACTGGTATATCTCTCACATAACCCAGCAGCGGCAGTCTAATCGACTTCTCTATGGTGGTACCTATTATGTGCTCAATGTGTTTAAATATGTCCTCCCAATACTGTGACACCCCTAGACAGCTCCAAGCCATGTGTGCAAAGTTGGCAGTGTGTGTATTGCACCTCCAACACCTGTCGTCGTCACGTAATGCCATACGATGCATCCGTGTGGGTGTGCGGTATAGTCAGTGTAGATAATTAAAGTGAATGAGCCGGAGTCTGTAGTTCGGTGACAAATACTCAAGCTGGGTACAACAGTAGCTCCATTGTTCCTCAGTGATGTCAATATCAGCCTCCTCAAAACAAGCCTCTGTCGACTTGGTGCTAGTGATCGGGTTCTTTTTGTGTTATACTATATATGCGAGTGACAAGCTTGCGGGGCGAAGCATTCGCCAGTACGTTCTCTAGCGCCGGCAGCATCGGTGGTTCATTGGGGAAGTAACCGTAGGTGGCTCTGCAGGCTGCTCTTATCTGATAGTAGAGCAAGGTGTCTGATGCTGTGGGGGTCTCTGAGTGACACATAGCTTGTAGTGTTAAAAATTCACCCGCCGGGTACAGATCTCCCCCTTTGTGCAGGTTGTGGGCCTGCGCTCTTTTCGCTATTGCCTCATCTATAAGAGGCTTGAGTAGTGGGTTCCCTTTCAAGGGCATTGATGGGGCATAAAGCGCTTTGATATTTGCCCTCTTCTCAATCCTACTCCAAGCCCATCTTACACTTTCAACGGTATCCACGTCTTGGCGCGGGTGTTTGTATGGCTGAAAAATCGCCGTGTTTAGGGGAAGAGGAGCGACTCTGTCGATCTCAATTGCAACATGCGGCTGATAGGGAACAGGGTGTTGCCAGTAATGTATGAACTGGGCCTGTGCACTGTAGGCATATAACTCAAAATCTGGAGCTCCCAAGCCTCCCTGTGCGAAGGGCAGAGTCAGCACTTGCCAGGAAACTCGTGGCTGTTTACCCGCCCAGATCAGGACCAGCACGCGGTGCGTAGGCGTTTGAAAAAATGAGAGTTCAATGGGATGTGTAAATTTATAAAAAGGTATAGCAACTTAGGGAGGATTATCATCTTAGCAATGGCTATGCGCCCCGTCAGGAATAGCGGAAGGTTCTTCCACCTTGTCACTTTGCTCTCTATCCACTCCATTGCTCTACCATAGTTCAGTGTCCACAGTTCTTGTATCGTTCAACTCAATTGAATGCCCAGATATGGCACCCCGTCAGACGCCCAGGTTATTGGGAATTCGGAGGTGAACGGAGCCGTGTCATCAGTCAAAGGGAACATTGTCGATTTGGCCCAGTTGATCTGTATGCCTGTAAGGCCGCCGTATCTAATAAATTCCCGCATTATCGTATCAAAGTTGTCCCGAGGGTTATTTAGATAGACAGTAACATCATCTGCGTACAGTGAGATAAGGATACCGCGTGTACTGAACCCTATGCTGCTTTGGGCATGTTGCTGTCTGAGTTTGGCCGCCAGGGGTTCTGTGGTGATGGAAAAAAGTAGGGGGGACAGCGGGCACCCCTGTCTGGTGCCTCTGGTTATGGTGATGGAGTCAGAAGTACGCCCATTTACTCGAACTCGTGCAGTGGGCTCAGTATATAGTATTTGGATTTGGTGTAAGAATAGAGGGCTAAAACCCAGACGACGCAGCAATGTAAACAGAAAATCCCATTCCAGGGAGTCAAAAGCCTTCGTGGCATCTAATAGGGCTGCCGACGCCTGCACATGGGGAGCTAGGTAATGGAGCATCCCAAAAAAGGTTCTCAGGTTGTGCACCGTCGATCTGCCCGAAACAAAGCCCAACTGATCTGTCAGAGCGATTTGTGGTACCATAGGCGTTAATCTATCAGCGAGCAATTTAGCATAGATCTTAGCATCGAGGTTTATAAGAGACAGTGGACGGTACAAGTCCGTCTTGGTAAGGTCCTTATCCGGCTTCAAGATCGTGATGATTATCGCTTCTCGGACAGTGGGCGGCAGCACACCGACCTCCAGTGCCTCTTGGTACATACGGAGCAACCAGGGAGCTAATACGCCAGCATATTCCTTATAAAAGGCTGCTGTCAGGCCATCTGGCCCCAGAGCCTTGTCGCCCGGCATGGCGCTAATAACCTGTTTTATATCCTCTACTGTGAACGGCTGCTCCATGTACTGTTGAGCACCGTTATTAAACCACGCAAGGCATATCTCGTCTAAATAGCTAGTCAAATCTGCCTGCGAAGGGGATACTTTAGAGGTATAAAGCTCAGAGTAATACCCGGTAAACTCCTCCTGTATTTCAGGAGGCGTGCGCAGTACCGTGCCGTCCAGCTTTTGTATTTCGGCTATGTAAGAGCTACTCCTAGGTGTTCGGAGCAGGTTTGCAAGCGTCCTGCCCGGTCTGTCACTTTCGCCATACCTCCTTGCTTGCGCATGCTTATGTAAATACACTATCTCCCTCTCCGCCTCAGCCTGATAGTCAGTGAGTTTGGACCTTATGTTAGTAAGCGTGTTGTGTGTTGGCCCGGCTACCTGCTGCCTCTCGAGGTCCTGAATCTCACGCTCCAACCTCTGTAAGATGTTTCGGATATCTCGTAATACCCCTGCCTTTAAGGCGATGCAGTCTCCCCTTGCAACAGCCTTGAATGCCTCCCATAGCAGCCCAGGTGAGCTCACCGAGCCTTCATTTAGCGTGAAGTACTCTTCAATCTTGGCTCTAAGCCCTTCACGGAAGACCTGATCCCGCAAGGCTCCAGACGGGAACCGCCATGTGAAAGGCTGCGTGTATGCCGGTGGTACCCTAATATTAATCTGCTCAGGGGCGTGGTCCGACAGAGTGCGAGCGAAGTGCGAGGCATCTGTCACCCAAGCGTGCAAATCCCTTGTGAGCAGCCAGTAATCTAATCGTGACCAGGCGTTTCTATGATGCGTTATACAAGTTCCCTCCCTGCGCTCCGGATGTGTGGCTCTCCATGAATCTATCAGGAGGAGATCATCCATTATCTCATGTAAGAGTTCAGCTGTTTTAGGGTGAGGTGCGCGTGAGACCCCCTGTCTGTCTAGCTCCGCAGAGATAGGAACATTAAAGTCACCCCCCCACATAATTGAGACTGGGCCTAATTTGTGGAGCTCTTGCCAAACCGTTTGAAGAAATTCGGGGCTGTCAGTGTTCGGACCATATATGTTAACTAGGGCTACAGGTGAATTGTACAGTGATCCTACCAATATTATATATCTACCGTTCTTGTCTATCATTGTGTTGTGTGTGCGCCAGTGTAGGCCCTTTCTCAACAGTATAGCCACTCCCCTGGAGTATTTAGAGTATCCAGCAGCAGCAAACATCTCCCATCTCCTGTTCCTGAGAATGGTAGTGTCAGTACCTAGCAGATGGGTTTCCTGTAAAAAACAGATGCCGATCCCATGTCTCGTTAAATATGAGTGTATGAGTCGGATTTTCCTACGGTCATTGAGACCACGAACGTTCCACGTGAGACATTTTAGTGTGTTCATATTGTGTGCTTCAGTGTTCCCTGTCATCGCACAGGCTATGATAAAGCTTTATCAGGCAACTTTCGTCAAAGACTTCAACTGTACTATGGTCATAGTGACTTTCAACCCAAGGGGTCCGTACCTCTGCAGACATCAGACCTTCACCACAAATCTCAAAACGAGCATACTCAAAGGTCAATCTTGGCAACGGATATGATGACTCAATACTGAAAGACAATGCAAACTGTAAAAACTGTCCCCCCATCCACCCCTCACCCACACCAACCCCCCAACCAGGTTGTGCATCACTGCCTCCCCCACCCCCACAGAATCCCATCTAGAAATAAAACAACCATCATAGGGAATCATCCCAGTGGGGCAATGGCGATCCGGCATTCACCCCTGCACTCTTGGCAGGGGGGCCAAGCTGCAACCAACAACTTACATCTCTCCTCCCAAATCAAACAGTTTTTCACAGTGCATGTACACATGCCAGTCAGGTCTGGAATCATGCCAGAAACACTTGTTTCTATCTATGCAGGGCAAGCAAGTAGTCTCTCTCTTACCAGCTGTCGACTTCCATCAATTCAGGTCTGTTAGATTCTGTACCTCATATACTGGAAAGCAGGGCTACTCGATATCGCTCAGATTATCCAGCCTGTCCCCGTCGGTCTGATCTTTTTGTGCTCTATGTTCCTTGGCCATCTGTTTGGCGAAAGCAAAGGCAGCTTTAGCATCCATGAAGAAGGTGGGTTTTCCAGGACCCTGCACCCTCAGCTTCACCGGGAATATCAGGGAATATTGTGTTCCGATTTGTTGGAAAATCTTCTTGCCAGGAAGAAACTCCCGTCTTGCCGCTTGAACCTGCAGCGTGAAATCCGGGTACATCGCTATCTCGCTTCCCTGATATTGAAGTGATCCTTTCTCACGGGCGAGGCGGAATATCTTGTCTCAATCTCTGTAATTTAAGACTCTCACCAATATCGGTCTTGCAGGAGCCCCCGGTTTAGGTCTCGGTCCCAGTGTTCTATGCGCTCTTTCAACGAGAAACATTGGGGAGAGGTCCGAGCCAAAGAGGTCTTTCATCGTACCCTCGACAAAGAGTTCAATGTTGGAGGATTCCGCCACGCCCGTAATGCGAATGTTATTCCTCCGCGAGCAAGCTTCCAAATCCTCATTCTTTTGGCGTATGAGTTCCAGAATCTTATCCATGCCTCTAAGTTTCTTATCTATTTCTGTTTGGCCCTCTTCAGTTTCCGTAACTCGTGTCACAAGAACGCAAACTCGGCCCTCTTGTTTATTCATTTTTTGGGTTATTTGGTCTATTCTCCCCACCAATGCATCCATCTTAGAGTCTATCCCTTGCAGGCCAGTCTTCAGCTCCTGGAACATTAACTTGATGTCCTCCGCAGGGAGTTGTCCCGTCGCGTTTCCTGTAGATTGTTGGTGCTCCCCCTCCTCTGGCTCCGAGTTCTTTGCTCCTTTTTTCCCCGCTCCCTCCAAATTTATGCGGGGTTGGCGCGTGTCAGGTTTCCCCATGTCGGGTAGTAGGTGTCAGCGGTGCCGATATAAGATATGGCCTGGGCAAGTCAGGGCCGTCCTGCGTGTCCCTTTGTGGGAGCAAGGGCAATACGCCAGTAAGGCCGATAATGCGCCCAGGCCAGAGCTTCCAGCCGCATTTCGTCGGATCTCCGCCCACTTTGGTCCCCGGCTCGGTCTCGTCTCGCAGGCCGCAGTTGCCAACCCCGGGCCGCCTCGCCTCTTCAATGTCACGGCCGGCAGGGTCCGGTAACAAACGCCCAACACCTCACCCCGGGGATTCACCAGATAGTCCGGCACAAGTCGGGGAGGAGAGCAGCTGCACACATGTCAGATAAATAGCGGATTTATTAGCTTGGCCTGCGTAGCCTCTTTAGCAGACGGCCATTCCGCTGCTCGGTCAAGCCACGCCCCCGTGGGTCACGGTGTTGAATGCAAAAGAAAGGTCAAGGAGGATCAGGGCCACAGTCTCTCTATGGTCGAGGAGGGTTCTGGTGTCATCAGTATGGTCTCAGTGCTGTGGTCGGCACAGAATCCTAATGTGGAGGCGTCAAGTTGGTGGTTTTGCTCCAGGTACTCCGTGAGCTGTTGATGACTTTCTCGAGTACTTTGACCGGGTAAGGGAGCAGGGATGGTGGCTGATAATTTTTTAGTTTGCTGGGGTCGGCAGAGGGTTACTTAAGGAGAGGGGGTCTGACCTCTGTGTGTTTCCATCTGTCTGGGAAGGCTGCTGTGGAGATTTAGGTGTTGATGATGCTGGTGAGTTCTGTGCTATTGGGTTGATTCTGAGGTTGCAGAGATGGTGGGGCAGAGGTCGGTGGGTACCCCAGAGTGGATGGATGACATGATGGCCGTAGTGGTCTGAGTGATGAGTGGAGACCAAGTGGTGATCATTTGGCTGGAGAGCGATGGTTGGTTGAGGCTGTTGAGGTTGAGTTCAACGGGTTGGGGGTGGGAGCTGTTGTGGATGATCGCAATCTTGTTGGAGGGGTTCCTTGAGGTGTGCCACTGTTTCTCGAGTAAGTAATGGTTGTATTTGATGGTTCTGAGGTCTGTGGTTTACCAGCTGGCTTATTTAGAGGTTTTGTTGGCTTTTGGTGGTTTCATAGGGGCAACTCTGTTGACGCATTTGTTGATCCTCGCTCCAAGGTTCTGGATCTTCTGGTCAAGGTCTGATAAAGCTTTGTGTTGGGAGGTGCTTAGGGCCTGTCTCCACTGTGTCTCAGTTACCTTGGCCCACCTGTGGTGGGAGGAGCTGTGATGCTTGATGATGGTGTGCTGACCATCCGCGATGTTAAAGTGGATGATGGCATGGCTAGTTGAGGTGAGTTCTGTGACATGGCTGAATTTGATTCTGTCGCTGGAGGTGAAAATGGAGTTGAGTGTCTGTCCAGCTTTGTGTGTGGGTTAATTGACCAGTTGGGTGAGGCCGATGTTATGCCAATTCTTCAGGTGGGTGGTGGAGTTGTTGTTGTTGGGGTCATTGATGTGGAAATTGAGGTCACTGAGTAGGACATAGGGGTAGTAGTCAATGGTTATGGGAGTGATGAGGTTGGAGATGGCATCGCATAAAGCCAGTTGGGGTCACGGGGTCTGTATATGAGGGTGCCTCTAATAGTGGTCTTGGCTGTAGTTGGAAGTTGAGGTGTTTCATGAGAGGTATGGGGTCGTCATTGGTGGCGATGCATCGGATGGTATCCTTAAACATGATTGTGATGCCCCCACCGTGTTTACTGGTATGGTCTTGGTGTATCATCTTATAGCCGTTGGGTGTTGCGGTGGTGATGTCGGGGTTCGAAGAGGGATTGAGCCATGTTTTGGTGATAAAGGCAGCGTCGGGGGAGAGTTGGTGATGGGGTCCCAGATTTCCGTGGTGTGTTTGCAGAGGGATCAGGCTTTGAGCAGGAGGCAATTGAGTGGTTGTGGGTTGTTTGTGGTCTTCTGGGCTGAAGCGGGGAGGGATCCAATGTGGGCTGGCGGTGCTGTGTTGCAGGAGAAGCAGCAAAGGCACAGGTGAACGGTCCTTTGGCTGATCATGGAGAGGAAGTGCAGCAGCTGTTGTTATGGTAACCAGGTCTAAAGTAGGCACACTGCCGTCAGCCAGGGTAAGGTAATAATACGTACACGTATCTGTAAATAGTGCATCCAAAGGGTAGGAAAGGAGGTCGGCTACCAGACAACCCCACAAGGACTCACGTAGTGAGTACCTAAACAATGATATAATACTCCTCCCTGAGCACTCTAGCTATATATGTCAATGTTGACCTAAACCGTTTCTAGCAATCAGTTTGTCATAATAGATACAACTTAATATTGTTACAGTCAACCAATTCATTAGGGAAATCACATCAACATATAATACATATCAACACTCAATATCATATAAAGTCCAAAATATAATCATCCACTTAGTTCACAATCAGTATCAAATAAAGTCCAAAATATGATCATCCACTAAGTTCTTCAAGTAAAGATCCAACTCAAAAGACTTGAAACATATTTATTCCAGTTCACTTGTCTCCAAAGGCAGCCAACACGTGTTTCGCCATGCACTAATTTGTGCCATATGACTTCATCGGGGCTAATTGGCTAAGTCTCCATAATCGCCAGCGATAAGTATACCGAGAATCAAAAAGAAATCTATATTTTTGATGATCACTGTATTGGTAAGTCAAGTAATAATTTTAAATGGATACGGATAAGGGTACTGGTGTCTTAGTCATCATTAAAAGCGGTTCCCCCAGCGATCCGGTACCCATGCGGATCCTGAAACAGATTGCAACCACCATTGCTACACCGGTTACCGATCTTATTAATGCCTCTCTTTTGCAGGGAGTGGTTCCACCTGGCTGGAAGGGAGCTATTGTGAAAGCACTTCTAAAAAAGCCTCACCTAGACCCGGAGGAATTGGCCAATTACAGGCCGATCTCACTACTCCCTGGACTTAGCAAGATCATGGAAAAACTAGTTAATCAACAACTTTCCCATTTCCTAGAGTCCAATGGCCTTCTCCGGAACTCGCAAACTGGCTTTCGCCCTGGTCAGGGTACAGATACCACCCTTCTGGCAGTCGTTGAGGAGACCAGATGCATCTTGGATTCGGGAGGATCAGTGGCAGTGATCCTCCTGGACCTTAGTGCAGCTTTCGATACTGTTAATCATCGGGTCCTTATTCAACGACTGACAGACGTAGGTGTGGTAGGGACAGCCTTGTCCTGGCTTACTTCCTTCCTTAGCAACCGCACCTTTCAGGTCTGGGAGAGTAACTCACGATCGGCGGCAATTCCCCTCCAGTGTGGGGTGCCACAAGGATCATCCTTAAGCCCCACATTATTCAATGTGTACATGGCCCCACTGGAGGAGGTGGTTGCCCCGTTTGGAATCAAAATCGTGAGCTACGCTGACCACACCCAACTGGTCGTCTCCCTATCCCAACTTGCCCAGCTTCCGGATACCCTCCACTCCTGCCTATCGAAAATTTATACTTGGATGTGTGAATCCTCTCTCAAATTGAATGGGTCTAAGACCGAAATTATGTTACTAGGGCATAAAGGGTCCACACTTACTTCGAACATCTGGCCCACCTGTCTGGGCGAGCCCCCCTCCCCTAAAAATGAGATCAAAAGCCTGGGGGTCTGGATGGAACAGGATCTTTCATTCAAGACCCAAGCTAAAAAAATGGCGGGAGCCTGTTTTGGCCTCCTTCGATCACCTCGAAAAGTCCTTCCACTTCTTCCACAGCCGTCTAGGAAGCTGCTGATCCAAGGATTGATCCTGTCCAGATTGGACTACAGTAACGCTATCTTCCTTGGTGCACTGAAAACCACATTTAACAAACTCCAACGGATCCAGAATGCTGCAGCGAGGCTTCTCACGGGCACGTCAGTCAGAATGTCAGTTAAACCAGCACTTAGGCTGCTGCACTGGCTTCCGATACGCGAAAGGGTAAAATTCAAATCCTTATGCATTGCACACAAACTGTTGCAGGGTAAGGGGCCCCCCATTCAGAAAAACTTAGTCGTACTCTATAAAGCCAACAGACCACTCCGTTCAGATCTTGAACGTCTGATCTTCGTGCCCAGAGTAAAAAAAGGCACGCACAGGAGGACGGAGATTCTCGGTAAATACAGCTAAACTGTGGAACTCCCTACCCTTGAAACTTCGTGCAGAATCTTGCCATCTGCGGTTCCGGAAACTCTTGAAAACCCACCTCTTTCCCTAATCTTCTTAACTACTTCTCTGGCATCCGCACTGGTCTCTCTGTTCTGGTTTAGCGCTGGGATGCTCCCGGGTAACTATGCGCTCTATAAATCCTCATTCTATAAATCCTCATTCATTAGTCACCCCATATTTAGTTCGTTATTAGTTTAGATAGGTAAGGTTACTATTCGATTTCTTTAACTCCAATCATCCTCTATTTTCACCTGAGAGGATATACGACCTAAATTATCTCTTCATTTAGTACTTCTAGGAAAGTAACCTATTTTTGATTCCCAGGATACTTATTGCTGGCGATTATGGAGACTTAGCCAATTAGCCTTGATTAAGTCATATGGCACGAATTAGTGCGTGGCGAAACACGTGTTGGCTGCTTTTGGAGACAAGTGAACTGGAATAAATATGTTTCAAGACTTTTGAGTTGGATCTTTACTTGAAGAACTAAGTGGATGATCATATTTTGGACTTTATTTGATACTGATTGTGAACTAAGTGGATGATTATATTTTGGACTTTATATGATATTGAATGTTGATATGTATTATATGTTGATGTCATTTACTTAATGGATTGGTTGACTGTAACAATATCAAGTTGTATCTATTATGACAAACTGATTGCTAGAAACGGTTTAGGTCAACATTGACATATATAGCTAGAGTGCTGTTGTTATGGTCTCCGGGGTCCAGGAGCTCTTTTGCGGTGTATAGGAAAATGGCAGGAGAGCCAGGGATCCTGGGGCTGGGCACGGTCCAGGCTCAGATGTGGCAGACAGGCTTGCCTTTGTGGCACCAGCGGTGCGCCTGTGCACAGCCTCCGTAAGCAGTCCTGGGAAGTGGTAGAGGCTGGCATGTAGGCCAGAGGGCGAGGAGCTGGGAACCAGCGGGCGTAGAAAAAAAAGCAGGAAGAGCAGCAGGAGCGGTGGGGCAATAAACCAAACCTTGAACAAGCAAGAAAACAGCTTCATCCACAGATTATTTCATTGGTCTCAGAAATGAAGAGGAAAGGCAGACTTTTTGCATTCTTCCAGTTAGGAAAGAGTCGATCCATCTAAGAGTGGCTCTCTGAATGCCTATGTTGTACATCCTTGTGATGAATGTACGGTGGGAGACCGTATCAAAGACTGCTGAGATATCTAAGAGGATCAGAGTTGCAGTCTCTCCTCAGTTGAGTAGGGCTCCGATGTCGTCATAGTCGCTGGGTTGTCGTGGTGCTCTGGTTGCTGCGTAATCTGGATTGGGAGGAGTTGAGTAGGAGGTTCCATTCCAGATGAAAGAGAGTTGTTGGTGATTGGCTTTATCTAATACTTTGGTGGGGAACCAGAGCAGGGAGATCGGTCCTCAGGGAAGGTGGTCATGGAATTTAAGGTGTTGAACAAGTTGCTGAGTACTGGCTGATTCTGGCTTCCCTTAGGTTGAAGATATGGTGAGGGCATGGGTTGGTTTAGGCCCAGAGTGGACCAAGCTCATGATTGAGGCGGTGTCCTGTGGGGTGAGCTGGTTCCATTTGGTTAGTCAGATGTCTATGGTGGTAGCAAACCATTGTGTTGCTTGAAGAAGTTGGTGGCATTGGGCAGGATTTTAGAGTTTCTGTAGATGTTTGTGATCTTGTTGTGGAAGAAGCTTGCAAGGTTGTCGCAGAGTTCCTGTGTGGGGCTAATTTTATTTGTTGCAGCTGAGGGGTTGGAGAATTCTTTGACGATGTTGAAGAGTTCTTTGCTGTTATCGGAGCTTGATCCGATGTGTAAAGCTAAAGCCCTTTTCTGTGATTCTCACAAATGTCTGTGGTAGAGGTTGAGGGCTGTCTTGAAGGAGGTCGTGTTGGTCGTGTCCTTGCTGGCACCCTATCTCCTCTCCAGTTGTTCACTGTGTTGTTTAGTGTTTCTGAGGCCTTCAGTGTACAAGCTAGCCTGTTTGGTGGATCTTTTGTTGGTGTTGTTGCTGATGGGAGCGATTCTGTTGGTGCTGTTGGTAATCCAATTGTTGAAGTGTTTGGTCTAGGTTGTTGGAGGAGAAGGGGTGGGTGGTGCTGAGGGTGTTGATCCATGTGCCCTTTGAGACGTTGCTCCATCTGCGGTGGGGGAGTTGGGCAGACTAGGGGCGGAGGTCCGTGAGCTGGTGATGTTGAAGTGGGCAATGGAGTGGTCGGTCCAGGTGAGGTCTGTGGTGTATCTGTACCTGATGCATTTGCTGGAGGTAAGATGGAGTCTAGCATGTGACCTGTGCTGTGCGTAGGCTCCTGTATGAGTTGGGTGAGTCTAATGTGGTTTGTGTTTTCGAAAAGGTTGGTAGTGTTGTTGTCATTGTGGTCATCAAGATGGTAGTTGAGTTCACCGAGGAAAATTTAGTTGTTGGAATCTATGGCGATGGGGTGCAATAAAATGGGTCATGAACTTGCAGAAGGTTGACTGCACGCAGGGATCAGCTACAGCCATGCCACAAAAACGCACCCACAGGACACCACGCAACAGGAGACAGACCTCACAGCAACCACAACCGCAAGGACAACAGAACTGGAGGGACCCCGCAAGGCATCATGAGGTTGATTCCCCGGACCTGGAACAGCTCATGCAGGAGCGCCGGAAGGCCCTTCAGGCCGTTGCTGATCTTTGGGCTCCCCAATCGGAGGAGGACGTCGAGGGGATCCCTCATCTCTTTTCCTCGAGCAGTGAAGAGGACAGTAACACGGCCCGTCCCACTGTTGACTCTAATACCATGCCCCCGGTCACACCACTGATTGCTGATGCCGCCCACTTGGGGTACTACCGGTTGTAGCCCGGCAACGCGCTTCGCTGAAGAGCTCCTGTAGGTGGGGACTCCCGGCTGGGAGCCACCCACCATTTGCGTCAGGACACACTGGACGCACTACACCCCGCATTGACGATCATTTCTCCTGCTAACGCCCCGAAAGGTACATGCCTCACAGACTCGGTCTGCCACCCCTACGAATTGACTGTTCGCTCCCTGGTTCTAGGAGCGCTGGTTTGGACGTATCGGACTCGCCGATGCGTCCCAGGTATTGGGACAGTTCTCCCACCCAGTTGCACGTTCTGTTTACCCTGTTATCTCACCCCTTATACCCCACAGGAGACATGAATATCCGGGCAGCCGACACATATGGAGGGGGGCATACGAGGGCTCTTTCCACGCGCAGCGCAACCACATCATCCTCTGCACCTGTGTACCCCACAGCCGAGAACAAGCACCAGGGCACAGGTGGTCTCTCACCCACTTCCCCATGCAGCACACAGATGTTAGAATACTTACCCTGAATGCGCGAGGCCTTCACATGCCGCGCAAGAGATATACAACGTATGCATACATAAAGCGCCAACATGCCCACATCGCGTTCCTGCAAGAAACGCATCTAACAGCGCCTCAAACGAATAAATTGCGATCCCGCTGGCGAGGAATTATATGCGCCACATCACACTCTGCGTTCGCACGCGGCACACTTATTTGGGTTTGCCCCGGCACTCCCTTTCAGGAAACGAGCAGAGTAGTGGATAAGGAGGGGAGGTAGGCCCTGCTGGAAGGAATACTGGACGGACAGCCAGTCCTGTTAGGCAGCATTTATGCGCCCAATGTCGAGCAGGATAGATTCTGGGACTCCCTTTCGGGTGTGCTAGCCCAGTTCGCTTCTCTCCAATGGATTCTAGGGGGCCACTATAACTGTGAACTCGATGTTACACTCGACAGGTCCCACCCACCGCCACAACACTCTCCTGCCCTTGCACGGTCAGACCGATTCCGCCGCTGGGTCAGTCACTGGATGTTGGTAGACGCGTGGAGAGCTCACCATCCCCACACACAGTTATACTCATTCCACTCCATCCCACACAACCTGCGAACTCGGTTAGACAGATTTTTATGCACCTCGTCACTAATACCTAAGATCCAACACACTGACTACCTAGGCCGGATAGTCTCAGACCACAATGCACACATACTATGTATCCGATGGAGATCGCCCCACCCACCGGTGCCCACATGGCGCCTTCCGCGGGACTGCCTCACAGACCAGGTATTCCAGCACGATCACGCGCAGACAGTCCAAGATTATTTCACTCACAACACAGGGTCCTCCACCTCCAGGTTAGTGGAATGGGACGCATTTAAAGTGGTTGCAAGGGGCGCATGCATTAAACAGATAGTGGGGGCCCGCCGCACACTTGAGCACACGCTCGTCGACACAGAACGCACGCTAGCGACACTCACCAAACAGGAGGATGCCCTGTCGGCTACGGCGGATCAGGTGGCCGAGGCAAAAACAAAATATGCTACTGTCCTAGCGGACTTGCGAAAATTCAACTTTCGCGCTTACGCCGCTTGGGTACACAGAGAGCATGACAAAACAGGTGCGCTACTGGCGTGGTTGGAGCGCCAAGACACTGAAACCGCACCCATCACCGAGATCCGGACCCCCGCGGGCACTCTGGTGCGCTCCCAACAAGACATTCTAGACGCGTTCCGGCAATACTACGCTGCGGTTTACAGCACCCAGATGCACTATCGGCAGGAAGCAGTAACCCATTTCCTGGACCTGCTGTTGCTCCCCCATATCGCAGAGGCAACCAGGGTTTCCCTAGATACGAAAATAATAGCAGCTGACGTCGCCTGCGCGATACGCTCCTTGGCGCGGAACAAGGCCCCGGGCCTTGACGGGCTACCACTTGAGTACTACAGTACCTTCTCCACCCTGTTGATTCCCCGGTTGACCGCCATGTTTGCGGACGCCTTCGATCGGAGAGAACTCCCAGAATCGCTGCGGGAATCGGTCATTGTGTCCTTTCTTAAACCGCATAGAGACCCGCAACAACTGTCCTCATACCGCCCCATCACGCTCCTATCGACTGATTGCAAAATTTTGGGGAAAATACTTGCCGCCCGGTACGAACAGATACTACTCCCCTGGCTCACCCAGACCAAAACGGTTTCGTCCCCGGCAGGAACACGTCTCAGAATATTAGACGGGTCTTCCATGTCCAGGATCAGGTGGGAGACGCCTTTCCCCACGTGGCCTGCATCATACTTGACCTCGAAAAAGCTTTCGATACTGTGACCTGGCCATACCTATTTGCCGTCCTTCACCAGACGGGAATAGGCCCAACCCTGCTACAATACACTCGGCTTCTATACACCAATCTCACGTCTCGGGTCAGGCTGGGTCGATACATTTCATCCCTGTTGCAGGTCGAGAGGGGTACCAGACAGGGCTGCCCCCTTTCGCCCCTGATCTTTGCCTTGGCGGTAGAGCCACTGGCGATCCGCTTGCGCCAGGAGGGAACCGCCTGGGGCATTCCTAAAGCGGATACTGTCCACTGCGTCTCCATGTACGCGGATGACCTCCTGCTGTACATCCAGGATATTACCGAGGACCTGACCCCCATATGGACAGTACTGTCCGAATTTGCGGAGGCATCAGGCCTGCAGGTGAACTGGGAGAAATCCGCAGTGTACCCCCTGCATCATTCTCTCGCTCCTCAGGAGATATGGATTGGCACGCAGAGCCTACCTTGGAACATGGGCGCTCCCCGTTATCTAGATGTCCGCCTCTACCGTTCTCCCACCGACATCTACGAGGGCAATTACTGCAAGGTACTTGCCAGCATTCGTTCCTCGGTGGGCTTCTGGAAAAACCTCCCACTAGCCCCAATCGGTCGGGTAGCCATAGCAAAAATGGTCATCGTCCCCCGACTATTGTAATACTTCACCAACCTACCGGTCGTACCACCCGGAAGTTTCTTCAGCGAATTGGACATGCTCCTTCAAACACTCGTGTGGGGAACGGCCGAAATCGAATAGCCCTTACCAAACTGCAGCTACCTGCCACACAGGGGAGTCTGGGTGCCCCCGCCTTCGAGTCGTACTTTCTCGCTGCGCAATTTCAGTGGCTATTTTATTGGACGGCGGGCAGGCACACCGGGGAGACGAGCACAATGCACGGCCCTGTCCCCATACCCGAGCTCTGTCGCCTACTACTCTCGGGCACCAAACCCCGCCGGACCTACCCCTTGCAAGTGTCGGTGGCTCGCCAATGCATGCAACAAATTCATCGCATTGCAGCAAAGACCCCATGCTATTACCCACGGCTACCGCTGGTGGGGTGGCCACGAGGGGACACCTATTTTACAAGCGCCATGTTGCGCGCGTGGACGGAATCTGAGGTCACGGAGCAGAAGCTCTGTTTGCGGAGAGACAGCTTCGCCCATATGAGCAACTTATGGAGGACCACGACCTCCCCCCGGGGCAGTTTCTGAGACATCGCCAACTCATCGACTGCTTTCGCCCACACAGCGACATCACAACTTGCGAGCCACCAACACACCGTGTAGTCCACACTATCCTTTACATGGGCATTGGCCGACACCTTGTCACATGGCTGTATAAGTCGATTAGAGAACTCACACACAAGCCCCTGAGAGCCCTGAGAGCCACATGGGAGGACGAGTTTGGGCGGCAACTGCACGACGGGGAATGGGACAGAGCACTGGAATTTCCGAAGAAAGTGTCTAGAAACGCAAAGTTCAAAAATATACAGTACTATATCTTACACAGGGCATATCAGACTCCGGCGCGTCTCCAACGGTTATACCCCGACACACTGTTCTTATGTCCCAGATTCGCTCCCCCAATGCACACTTCCAACACATGTTTTGGAGCTGCCCAGCCCTTCACACCTACTGGTCAGCCATACTCAACTCCATCTGCACCCTCACGGGTCTCACAGAGATACACTCCTGGAAAGCAGTTGCTTTGGGAATCTTTTGCAGGCCAAAGACACACAAAGTACAGGTCTGATACGCTGCTCTGCCCCTGCTCCTAGCAAAAAGGAACATAGCAATGCAGTGGCGAGCGATCACCGGTCCCTCGTTTGGGACATGGTGGGTGCGATGCAAAAGTGGGCGGCAGCAGAGGAGGACGCCCTGAGGGAGGAGGAAGCGAAAGGTCAGCCTAAACACCCCATATCCTTAGAATGGGCCGCGCTGTCCTACCAGTTTATGCAAGCCCATAAGCGCGAGACCCCTAGTACCTCCCAATGTGATGCTACGATCCCGACAGCATCAACGCCCCATTAGGGTGTACACGACACGTCCCCCCCACGTCTCCGGTCTCCCCTCTTCCCCCCTCCCCCCTAACCTCTTGCAGATGTGTCCCGAACAATCTATCTGATCATGCTCCCCCGGCTCGGTCTCCGCCCCTCCACCCCCCTCCTCCCCGGTTTATTCTTTTTCCCCCCCGCATCTCCTCTGATATGGTTACCAGTCTCATTCTTCCCACACACGTTCCCCCGTTCTTCTCCCACAGTTCCCCCCTAAGCTCACGATGCGCCAGACTCTGACGGACCCATGCCTCCGATATGCACAACATATGAATACTGTTTACATCCTGATGGCATGTTTGTACCGTTGTAACGTCACCAATTGCATTCAGATGTACTGTCAGAGCTTTTTGACAAAAGGTTAATAAAAACATTTAAAAAAAATAATAATTAAGTTGCAGAAGGTTGGACATGGTCCTGGAGGATGGCAGGTGAGGGTGCCCCTGATGGTGGTTTTGCTCTCTGTTTGTAGTCGGAGGATGAAGTGTTTCATGGCTCGGGTGATGTCATTATTTGTGGTGGTGCATTGGATGGATTCCTTGTGTATGATGCTGATCCTTCCGCCACACTTGTTGATGTGATTGTGGTGGGTGATCTTGTACCCTTCAGGTATTACGATGTTGGTCGCTTAAGTGAGGTTGATCCCGGTCTCAGTAAGGAAGAGGACGTTGGGTGTGAGGGTGGAGATGAGGTCTCAAATCTTGGTGATGTTGCATAGTGAGCATGTGTTGAGAAGGGCGCAAGCAAGTTGGAGTTTTTGTTCAAGTGGTGTCTGTGGTGTTTTTGGGGTGTGGCTGGTTGGTGGGTTGGTGTGTGTGCTGAGGCAGGCAAAGTGGCAGTGAGTTTAGGTGAAATGTCATACCGTGGAATTAAGAATTTAGGGCCAGATGTAGGTAATCCAGATTTACTGATTCTAAAATACCGAATTGTACCGATTTGGTATTTTAGAATCGGTAAATGGGATGTAGGTATTAATTCGGTAAGTATTACCGAATCAGTAAGATTCGGTAAATATCGAATCGGTATTTAGCAATTCGGTAATTCCCATTCATTCCTATGGGCCTGGAGGCCCATAGGAATGAATGGGAATTACCGAATCGGTAAATACCGATTCAGTAAAAGGGGGAACACATTGAAGGGTGGCAGGGTGTCACTTTGACACCCTGTTGCACCCCTGAATAGTGTATGGGTGCACATGTGGCACACATACATGCCCTAAGGACATGTATGTCTGCCACATGGCACTGTAATAATATGCAAAAAATTGCTTCTTTTGGGGTTTTCGATATTTACCACCAACTTGTAGTTGGTGGTAAATAACGAATCCTAAATTGGGAAAAGCACTCATTTGAGTGCTCCCTACATTTAGGATTCGGTAATATACTGAATCGGTATTTAAGAATTTGGTAATTTACCGATTCCTTAAATTACCGACCGAATCCTTAAATTAGGCCCCTACATCTGAAAAGCCTAATACCAGTCGGTAACGGCGGAAATTCAGTAATTTCGGCCGTTATCGACCGGTATTAGGCTTCCTACATCTGGCCCCTTATCGGTTGCTCTTCTCAATATATTAAGTCCAGACATGTACTTTAGTTATGCGAATATATACCTACAGGCTACCTCTAACTTTTTTGTGTTCATATGAACCAGTTTTGTGACGCAATTGTGAAACTGTACGTGGTTATTTGCCCAACCAATTACACTTTGAATCGGGGCTGTCTGTGTAACTGATTTAAATTATAATTGTCGCTTTGCTTTCGAGCACGAGTTTAAGTTCAAATGACAATGCCTGTGTAAGAATTTGATAAAATAGTTTATGTGGAGTAAAACCCATGGTTCTTGACTTTCTAGGGTTCGAAACATATAAACACAGTGCTACTAACCTTAATGGATGTGACCTATGAAGTCATCACCACTGTTTGCATCATTTCTCATTTATTTCACTGAGGTATGTGCAGCCATGGATAAATCGGCTTATTCGCATTTGTCTTAAATAGATTGAAAACTCTGACATACATTACATAATTGATATTTGTCCCTTAGGAAATTAATGGAAACAAGTACGTTCACACCTTATGAAAGTTAACCTATCTAGTGTCGAAAAGAACGCATTTCAAATAAATTTGGTAAGCGCTCATTTATAGCTTAATAAATGTAGAGATCTGTAGTCGGGTGTCTTCAACTGGTACTAACAGTGATGTCTCCCAGGGTACTTCATGTTTGTTTGCTAATCATATCATCAGGAAATGTCCTCGCCAATGTGTTTTGTAGCGAGCTTACCTGTATTTGACATGAATAAAATTGTAAAGCATTGATATTTGGCTCGTTGACCCTCTTCTTTCTCTTTCGTTTAAATTGAAAATGTAATGCATATGGTTGTGAATCAGCAGGTCTGAATTTGTTATAAATGTAGCTGTGAGTAGGAACATATCACGTTTCCTGTGGCTTATGTATTTCGCCACAGTTTGTGTTCAAACAAATGATATAAGTGAACCCATGAAGTTGACTGAAAATGTATTTTAAAATGACTTTTTTCAATATGGTATTTTAAATGTATAGTTTTGTATTAGTGTATATATTCTGTATATAAGATGTGATGTATATAGTGTCTAAATGTGTCTATATGTATTTGTTTGTAGCCCTGATGAAGTTCGTAAAGACGAAACGCGTTGGCTACCGCGTGTTTTTACAACAAAAAAAGAAGAATTTTGAATAAAGAAGTTATTTCATGACCTGCTCTTTCCGTTTCTGAAAATTTGTTTCTTTACACAATGTTCTTATGACTAAATGGTGTGCCGGATCACTATTTGATAAGTAGTTGTTTTATGGAGTGTTCCATAGGAGACGGAGGGGTATTGCGTCTCAGGTCCTTGGTACCCGATTTAATTACAACACCCAATTTAGGGGATTAGTGCAGTCGTTTTTTGCCCCATACCCTGTTTGTACCTGTGTGACTACATATCAACGCCTTTTGCGTGCCTTCTCTCATTTCCCTATCCACTTCCCCCTTTTCGCTGTCAGCACAGAACGCATTATTCAGCACTGTCAACAGCCTCTTGCACTACAGTGCTCTTCCTTATCAGTAGTCACTGTTCTAGTGCATCAAACAGGATTACTGGCTTTAATGTCATAAAAATGAGTGTCAATGTGAGTCATACTATCCCCATCAACTTACCAGTTTCTTTTAAATATGTGCTGTTTATTTTTAGGAAACATATTTAATCCCCCCAGAAGAAGAGATTGCGCATTTCTGTAAAAACAGCAATTTTAGCAGCAAAATAGTAACTTTCATTGTTAGTAATTATTACATCTTTGCCCCCAAATGTTAGCTTGGCATTGTCGTCCCATACTAAGATATACAACTGCCTCATATTGACAGATTCTGCCTCAGATGCACATGTATCACCACCATATGCCAGAAATACTCACCATGTTGTCCAGAATGCCCCCAAAATACCTGTCATGGCCAGCGTTAGATCACGGATGGACACAATAATGCTACGGTTCCCAACTGTATGCCTAGGATGCCAGCATTGTAAGAGATCCACCATTGTGCTAGGTCTAGATACCATAATGTCCACAATATATCATGAATGGCTATCATTATACCCGGGTTGGCTACCATAATGACAGGTGTGGCACCTTTAGGTCAAGGATGCCGGTTAGACCTGGCACCATTGGCGTGGGTCTCCCTTCCATTTTTCTTTGCTGTGTTTTTGATGGTCTAGATGCTTTGGGCACTTTGCCACTGCTGTTCAGTGCCAAAGTGCAAGTGCTCCCTTTGTAAATTGTTGTTACGGATTAGTGATTCTATGATTGGCCTATTTCATTTACTTGTCAGACCCTAGTATAGTACACTGTGTGTGCCCAGAGCCTGTAAATCAAATGCTGCTAGTGGGCTGCAGCACTGATTGTGCCACCCAGAGTAGCAGCCTGTAAAATGTAACTCTGGCCTGCCATTGCAGAGCCTATGTGCAGCCTTGGACTGCCATGTTGACATGGCAAGTGCACACACTTGCTAGTCCCTAAACCTTCCCTTTTCTACATGTTAATCACCCCTAGAGTAGGTCCAAGGTACCCCTGTGGGCAGGGTGCATTGTAAGTGAAAGGTAGGACATGCCCTGATGTATGTGGCATGTCCTGATAGTGAATTACTGCCAATTTCGTTTTTCACTATTGGAAGGCTACCTGTTCCCATAGGACAGAATGGGAAGTTTGTTTATAACATCGTATAAACATAACTGATCCTGGGAACAAGGTAGAACAATAACGTTTAGTATGGCTGAACTCAGAATGTTAAAGTGCATCTGTTAGTAAGGGTGATTTTTGCATTCTATGTTTGAAAATACCACTTTTAGAAAGTAGGTATTTTCTTGCCTAACCATCCAGTGTGCCTCAGCTAGGTTTGTGTATTGCATGTCAGGCTTTTGGATGACAGGGGCTGGAGAGGGGCTGTGGCTCCAGAAGTCTGATGAGACAGGGCTGTGCTGAATGGAGCTGGGCTTCATTTAGAGTAGGGGAAGGAGATTTCTTTTTCACCTGAATGAGCCTGGTCTGCCTTCAACAATGCTGTCTCCATCTCCTGCCAGGAAGTTGCACCAGTGAGGACAGAACTGTTTTTTGCCAGGTACAGACACTCTCTGCCTTCAGAGAACAAAGGATTTTGGTGTATAAAAAGAGGGACCTAGACTTTTAGATCACTTCTAGGAAAATCAAGAGTAAACCTTTGCCAAGGAGAAGAGCCGCAGAAGCTGAGGAGGAATACTGCCCCTGTGCTGTTTGCTGTCTGGGGTTGGCCTGCAGTGGCTGCTTGCTGCCAAGGAAAGGAGAAGAAGGACTTTGCTGTTTTGCTTTATCACCTGCTTGAAGAAAAGATCTCCAAGGGCTTGAAACTGAGCTTGCCTCCTGTTCTGAAGTCTCAAGAACACAAAGACGTCTCCCCTTCTGTCTCTCTGCATCTGGAAATGCTGTTTCAACAGCTACAGAAGGAAATTGCAACACCTATGCCGACAAGCGTCGCCGTACCCTGCCCCGAAGCCGCGGGCATCGCTCGTGAAGGGCACGACGCACCGCCCCGATTAGCATCCTTAAGCCAGCCGCTTGCTGGCGCTGTGCCGCATCGACTCCGAAGTCATCATCGAGGCCGCTGCCTGCACTGGAGCCGAGGACCCCGCTTGTAACGTCCAAGATGCACCATCCCGACTTGCATGGCACCCCCGACTTCAGCGGCGCCGGTGCTTCATCAACGCAGAGCTGATCCTCGACGTGGGTGACTCCCGAATCCATCGACATCGCACCGTCGTAAGGAACCGACGCATCGCCGCCATTTGTGACGTCACCGCCACAACACAGTTAGGAACTGACGTCTCACCTCCCCTACGCTGCAGTAAGGAACAGAGGCATCACTTCCCCTGGAGTCATAAGGAACCGACGCCACAGGTGCCAACGAAACATCACCTCCCCGACGCCGTGCACCGTCTTTGCTTTCATCAATTCCAAGGTACTGTTCTTTGTGGGTCTTCTTGAACTGACGCCACACATCTCCCGGTCGGCACCGTACTTTGGGATTTTCATTTTTCACGACGTCGTAATAACTCCAGGGGGAGTTATTTGTTGCTACAAGCTTGATTTGAGTGAATAACCTATCTTTAAGGATATTTCTGATACTTTATTGTGGATTTTTGTCATTTGGTCTTGTTTTGGTTTAGATAAAGATTACTTTTTTTTCTAAATTGGTGTGGTGTCCATTTGTAGTGTTTTCACTGTGTTACTGTATGTGTTCACAAATGCTTTACAGACTGCCTCTGAGTTAAGCCTGTCTGCTAGTGCCAAGCTACCAAGGGGATGAGCAGGGGTTATTTTAGGAGTGTATCCCCCTTACCCTGATTATTAGCCAGGGTCCCTATTTGGGCAAAGGTACCTACCTCTGCCAACTAGAGACCCCCATTTCTAACAAAGCCCATTGGATGGTCACCATTATGCCTCCACTAACCCTTACAATAATTCAGGCTTTTGCATGTGTCTCCTACTCTGGCACCTGTTCCACTTGGCTCTTGAGCTGCTTTCAAGCCTAGCTTGACTACTCCCAACCTATTTCCTACAATCCCCAATCAAACCGATCTATCTACTACTGCCATTCTTATTTCCTAGTTCATGCCCAAATACCATGCGATTGATAGCGCAGGCATGCAACACAACCAAAAACTATGCAGGTTTGCTCCATGGTAATTGTTCCAGTTTCAGAGCTGTTGCTGACAGGTACACTACGTATGTGTAGAGCCACACCATTGGATTGGCTATTGGCTATGAACCTTTCGAAATCCTCTGAATAATATTCTAAAGCTGGGTTCCATGTCTATGAGCTACTTACTAACAGCTGCAATCTAATGATAGCTCCTAAGACACTCTCTAGAGACTACTTAATTATATTCCTCTCTCCATTACTCCTATTACTATAATGGGAAATGTTTACAGTGGCGTGGCTTCAGGGGGGGTGTTAACCCTCCTTAATAAATGTATTATCTAGTTAATTGTTGCGTACAGGTGCTTTCACTCGGTTATAGTGAGGTGTCAGATTTTTACATACAGATAAACGGACACACACACACACTCTTGCCTCAGTTTTTTAGGTCTTAAAAATGCTGGTTATTTTACAGAATCCTGTGTTTTAAGTACCCCTAACAATTAACGTTCCTCTCCACTCCCATGGTCGCTTACTTCCCATCATCCCCTGCTTCTCACATAATGCATGTTAATTGTAGGAAAATCTGAATATTAACTCCCCCCCCTCAGTCTTACTGACCAAGCTACGCCCATGAATATTTAGGTGTGATATAGTCTACAGCTGTGGTCCTTCTCTTTGAGAAGCCAAACTTCGAAAACATAAATGTGTTAAGTGATTTTTTCGCTCTCATCTAGGTGGAAGAGCCTGAAATATACTGAGCTGTAGTCTGGCATTGTAAATTAGGTGAGGAATCTGTTAATGATTCCTGGGCCCACTATTCCCTATTCCCTAAATATTTGCAAAATTCTCTATTTTGCCAGCTTCTCAGTAGGACAGGAAGGAAAGCAAAATGCAGTTTTGGAAAACGTTTAATAAGAGTCCCATACTGAGACGAGTTACTGCAGCAAGCACGTCCAACGGTGTCTAAAGAGGGCTGTGCGTTCTTTTTTCTAGAGAAAATCATGAACTGTTCCAATACTGCCTGTGACAGTAGCAAGGAAGATTATTGCTCTGCAGCAGCAAATCATGTCTGAGCCTATATGAAAACTGTGCACCTTTACCTTTAGGGTTCATACCCTCGTTTTCCTAGTTCTCGACAGATGGACGTCTTTTGGGTTGCACGTTCCTAAGCATTGCTTTCACTTAAGTATGTTATCTGCCCATATCCTCTCTAACGCGCCTTATAACATATATTTCTTATTATCTTGATTCACTTCAACATAATTTCCTTTTCCTGATTAATTTAATTTGTTTGCGAATTGTCTTTAAACCGATTTAGGACTCTTCAAGATATTCTTTTGATTCGTTCTGTCTACGTGTCTGTTCTTTGGGTTCTTTCAAACCCACAAAAGGTGGTGGGAAGAATGCCTGTGATACGTCTAACCTCTGACACTCGCTTGGGGTAGCATCCCAACCCATCATTCGTTCCATCATCTTGTGTGTGTTTGATGTACCGCCCTAAGTGCCCAAGGGTATGCCCAGGTGTGGACGCCTTGCTCACTGTGCCACAAGCTGCACCCGAATGACCAGCCTCAATCAGGGCAAAATCAGTCTTGGGTTGCTTGTTTTCCGGTTCAGGGAGGACTTGGTGTAGCAGTTTGGGCTGGACTGTTCCTATTGGAGCAGCGTCAAGACTGATTTACATATGGCTGTGTACAAACTGAGGTGGTTTGTTGTGCAAAAGAAGGATGGGTTGGAATGCTACCCATAGCAATTGGCAGTGGTTAGACAAATTGCAAGTGTTCCTCCCATCACCTTTTGTGTGTTTGATGTCCTTGGGGTTCTGCCATTTAGGTTGGGTTGGTCACTCCTTCACAATCCACTTCCATTCTGCTTTTCACTTTTGATGTTATTTCTGCATACCATGACTTTTTCGAGCTTTCTCTCGCCTGTCATAATCTTTCTTCCTTCTTGTTGCTTCTTAACTCTTATTTTGTTTTGTCAAGCGTCCTCTCTGTGTCTTCACTTGAAGTGTATTTTAGATTTTCGGATGCAGGATGCTTTATTGAGTTATATTCTTTCCTCCAACACACACAGTGATCTCTAGGTTCCAAGTTTTAATTACAGCAGGGGTTACACAGCCTTTCATCCTTCAGAGGTCAGTAAACTGAACACCAATGACTTGGGTAAAAGTTACACTCGGTTCCTACAATGCTTCGAATACCAGATAGGCCTTATAAAATCTAAAAAGAATGGTAGGTGAGTCGGTGTTAATTACGGGTTTGTTTTTCACTGAAGTGTACAAAGTGGCAAGAAATAAACAATGAGAGTGAAACCTGAGGTTTCTACGTTTGCACCTGAAACCCAATGTTACATAAAAACACGTTCTTTGAAGCTAGCCATCTGCAATGTGATGCTGGTAATGCCTCCCACCAAAACCTCTTCCCCTGCTCTGATCAGCATCACAGTGGTAGGAGATTGATGAGAGAGCCACATCCAACGTAATTTCACCTTCTCTGTACCCATTAAAAGTACCTGTGCCACCAAAGCCCCCACCCTCTGGTACTCTCACCCGTCGCTCTCCTTGCCAAAATCAAAATACTCCTGTTCACCCTCAGCAACAATTTGCCCTCAGTTTCCTTATCTCACGCCATCATAAACATCAGGTGTTCTGGCACCCTCCACACCCACATTTGCACTACCCTCCCCTGCCCCTTAAGTACCGTGAGGCAGATCTACAAGAAAGTGCCGCAGCATGGCACCGCAAGCCTTTTGGCTGCGCCACGCTGCGGCACTTTCAGAGCACAGGAATGCAACATATCTACAATGATATGTCGCATTCCTGTGCTCTCCCCAGCGCTGGCGCAGAAACAGCTGTCAAGCACTGGCGCAGGCACTCTTGCACCATGGTGCAAGGATGCCTGCGCCATGGGGAGATTGTTTTTGCGCACGAAGGGGTACCTTCCTGCACAAAAACAATCACTAAAGGCTTTTTCCTCTTTCAATGCGTGCTGTAAAATGCAGCACGCATTGAAAGAGGAAAAATAGAGGAGAAATGAAAACATTTCTCCTGGTTGCGCCTCGCTACGCCACCTCTAGGGTGGCGTAGCATTCAGACGCATCTCCAGATTTACGATTTCTCGTATATCTGGAGATGTGTCTTTTTCCATGGGTGTTGCGTGGGTACACCCACAGCAACACCCATGGAACGCCTCTTCACCGCAAAGTGCTGCGTGTGAAGGGGCCGTATTTACAAGTAGAGGAAAAGTCACGCAGGGTGACTTTTCCTCTCCTTGTAAATATGGAGGAGCCCCCTGCGCCACCAGTACGTCACAAAAAGTGACGTACTGGTAGCGCAGGGGGCTTGTAAATCTGCCCCCAAATATGTATGTCTCATCCTGCCACTCTCCAGAACCACATTCTGCGCCTTCCCGCCCCTTCTTTGCTGTGCTCTCTGCCTGAAGGTCTGCTATCTGCTTTCATTGAGGCAGTAAAGCCATTGCTAGATCTTTGAAAGCTTCTGATCAGTGTAGTCTGCTTTTCTTTGTCAGCACGGGTCTGCACAGACAGGTAGCTGACGGGGCCGATGACATTTGGTGAGGCTAGAGTGCCACCCGAAGCCACCTGCAGTGGTCAGGTCTTCAGAGACCTGGGAAACACTGGGTAACTGTCTGCAAAAGCAGCAGCCTCAGAGCACTATGTTCGCAGACCTGACAGAGCAGTGAATTCATGGGTTTTCAAAACCTATGTTCACTCAAATGGATCTGCATTTGAGACTTGTCCATCAAAGTTATTATTATTCATTTATTTGGGTACCATTTTCTAATAAAGGGCTCTGTTGAAAAACCAAAAATTGGCATATGCCCAATCTGCACTTCACTCTGGTCTACAGCCTCATTTAATGGTGGGCTGTTGGGGACAGGAATTTCTCTTGCATGGTATACAGTTGTGTTCCCTCTTGCTGAGTACCCAACAGTCTGTATCTGATTTTCAGGGCCTAGCCACACACAAATCTGAAGTGTGCGCAGAGACCCAGACCTGTCCCTTGACATGATTTAACTCCTGGACCTGAAGGGGCACACCAAGAGAGCTCTCAGTTCATGGGATTAGCACACAGGGCTGGACAGGTTGTAGCGGGCACCGGGCATTTTCCCATTGGGCCGGAGCGGTGGGGGTTGGTTTTGTGCCAGTGGGGCGGTTTTGTCACTGGGGAATGGTTTTACAGCAGTGCAATCAATATCAGCCCCCTGTAACAAAAGCGGAAGCGGTGCTTCTGGCTAGCAACCCTACCCACCCCCCCCCCCCCTGTCCTACCCTCCCAGGGCCGGTCGAGCAGCAATCTGCCAGGGCTGGTTACTGTTCCCAGTCCAGCCCTGTCAGCACACAGAGTGCTGGTAGCAACATAACATGTTTTGTGACTCCATAGTTGTGACAGAACTCTTTATCTGTGTCATTGTAGTGGAGGTCTACTGGTCTACTTGTGTAAAGTTCCACTTCATTGCATTTACCCAGATCCTAGCACTAAAATCTCAAGTGTATTTTGTGTGTGTTGTGTATGTGGCATGTGTGGTACATGCATTGTGTGTTTTAGTGAACCAGAGTTATCGAGGCCCCTTGGATCCAGGATGTCCCTGGCTTGGGCTTGAGCACAAGATGGAGGTGAGATTGTTTTCCTAGACAGTAGAAGTCTACTGCTAATGTTTCTGAAGCTGGAGGGAGGAGACTTAGACACTAACATGGGGGGATTAGACTGGACTCCCTTAAACATTTAATTCGACCTTTTCCTGAGAGGAAAATTTCATTAGTCTTGCAATAGCACCTGGGTAGATGGTGAGGGTGGGGGGGGCAGAGGGGGGAGAGTGCGGCTGCAACCAGTCAATTTTCCAGGGACTTAACTCAAGAACACTGATAAACACTGATGCTCTCATTCTGATAAGGTTTCAGTGTGACAACTGCATTTTAAATGCACAGTAACTGTTTTGCTGCTCATTTAACACTTTTTTTGTGAATATATACGGTGTGGTTTTTGCCACATTTATGATTGCATATTATAGCACCTCGAAATCGTAGCTGTTAGCACTAGTAAAAAGATAACTCTAACCCACATCTTTAAATGTGGAAAATATGCGAAAGCAAGGTTTCCCATGTTATTCCCCATTTAAAGCCAAATTAGCTGTAGTATCTGGTATAGTAATGCAATATCCGGTTTGAGTTATAACTGCGAATTTTCTTTGCAATTTAAATGATGGATTGGGAGGGATATTTTAATAAAATTAAACAGGGTGTGGAAAAATAGCATTTCAGATTAGTAACATCAGAAGTTGAACGTCTTGTAAAGGAAGTAAGGCCCTTGTGGGTAATTAGTCCAGTATCCAGTAGTGTAGATTACAAAGACAGGTTTAATAAGACTCAGTTACAGTCAGTTCCAGGTAACTGGTAAAATGGTAAGTACGCTGTTAAGTAAGACCCACCAGGTCCCTGCAGCTCAGCCCACTCACTCCAACTGTTCACTCAACCAATCACAAACACTCTACTTTCTAAATGACCTCACACACTGGCTGAGCAGCAATAAGCATAGCACTAGGGAAGATGCATTGCAGAATATTCCGGATACAACAGAAGGCTTAAGAAATGTTCCATTTATTTTAATTTGTAAACACAAATCAGCAGAATTAAGAGATTCAGTGGAGTGCAAAGTCATTGAAAGTGAGCCATATTATTCCTTTTTATGTTCCCCAGATGCAGACCTTTTTAATACAACATCTGTATCTGTAAGTTGGTCCTTCAGGTACCTCTTTAAATGTTGTTTACAAGCATGATGTTACGGTTGAATATGAGTTGCACCACAGTGTACAAATGATACAGTGTTGATCGCATGCATTGGTAATAAAAGTTGATAGATTAATTATATTGCCTGATTTCTGCATTTCTTCCAGCTGAGTATTTGCCTTCTCAAGGATCAAACTCTCAAGGCTGAATGCTTAAATACATATTACAGAAAGAAGGGATATTGTAGGGAGCACTGTTTTGCAGGCTGTGGAAGCACCTTGCTTGAGTTTTTTTGGCCTGTCCTCCATTTCCCCCAAAAGGATTTGACAACCTGTGAGTTAACTGCCAGAGTTCCATGTTTCTGTGACATTCACCATTACACTCAAGGCTGATCTAAGAGGTGCGTGATAAGTTGTGTGCTGTAAAAGGTGTAGTGCACATGTGACTCATGATTGAGAGACAGTGTGCATGGTTAATGTTGTCTATAAGAACATGGTGCATCTGATAGATATGTCTAACCACATATTACTTGCCTAGTGAATATCCCCAAGCGCCGGACTGGAACCCAAAACCCCCACAAAACATGCTCCTGTGCACCAGTAGGTGAGGTTGTGCAGCTCCGTGCTGACTGTGTACCATTCTTTGTTGAAGAATGAAGCTGCACATAAGCGCCACCCATGCATGCTCAGTTCCTTTCTTTCTGAGCCTTCAGACATGGATCCAGAGCTCCTCTCCCTTGCTTCCTCTTTCAACATTTTTTTCTCAGAAGTATTTACCAGTGTGCAAGGGAACATGTCTCCATCCTAGACTACAGGGTTTAAACCTTGTAGGGATTGTAGCAAACAGATGCCTGTGACAGATCCCCACGAGAAGTGCCTCTGGTGTTTTGGTTTGGCGCCCAACTCCAAGGCCTGCGAAGACTGCTCCTAAATGAGCCCGAAACCCATACAAGAATGAGAGTGAAGCCATATGTGCGAAACAATGCAAGACCTCATGCAGGTCCAGCTCTTGGTCGAAGTCGAAAGGTGGACCTGCTCCCGTTCCCTAAGTTAATCATGTGACAGATCTTCACACGCAAAGTCTTCAGGTATGTTAACCAAAGACATCCAAATAGTACTAAGCCCCTTCCACCCACTCTTGATCACCAAATAAGACAGAAGGTCATCACTGTGTCTCTCTTTCTCACTCCCATTCCACTGAGCAATGGATGAAGCACGATATTCCAGGTCTGTCTATGATGTTGTCGCAGTTTGAAAAGGCCTTAAGGGTGACCATGCTGCACATCTTCGGCATGCTTCTGGGTCCCTGTAGCATGCCTTCGGGCACCAAGAATCCACAAGGGGCTCCAATTGATCCATCCTCAACATTACCTGTGCCCCTCGAACCTTCTTTGGGTTCTGCGCCATCGTCAGTGGCAGCTTCAGTACTGGCACCAAACTCTGTGCCAGTCCCTTGTACTTCGACCAAGTGGGCCAATGCAGCCACAGGAAGATTTATAACCTATTGTGGTGTCCAACTCTGATAGAAATTTGTCTCTACCTTGAAAGAGGCCACGTTCTGATCCTATCATGGTGCAGCCAATACTAAATCCTTCCAAATCCGACACAATACCGTAACTGTGCAGTCCGGCACAGACACTGCATCAAATGTCTGGCTCGTACTCCAACCAGAGTCAGCCATCTGGAGATGATAATGGAGGTTTGCCTCACTCTATAATGAAGAAAACGTTTACGTGGACCTGTAGAATGCCAGTGCACCGGATAACCCGCCCAACATTGGGTTGGTTAACCCCCTGGAACAGCATCCAAGAAAAAGTGCATCTTTTGCCATGTTCCTCAGGAGAGCTGCTGAAATGCTTGACCCATGCCTCCAAATAACAAAGGCAAACACGAATGTCCTATTGAGGTTTCCTGCCCTTCAACGAGGCCATCACTGACACAGTATTGGGCACTTGGTCTAAGCCAAGTTCTCGCCCTCTGGTTAAACACCAAATTGCATGTCACCATAAACACAGGCGACCCTAAAATATTAACCTAACATAAAACCCCTGAGTGAATCCTAACACCCTTCTGACTACTCCTCTAGACAGAGAGTACAAGTTTATGGAAATATTTGGTAAGAGAATGTTCTAGTCGGCAAGCCTTGCCTTGAGGTCAGTTAATACCAGCAACCTCCTGGGATGCTAAACACATGCCCTCTGGGGCATGGTTGGTGACTTTTTATCAGGTCCCAGAAGAAGTATGGGCTTCCTTGTCCTAAATCATTCAGGATGGCCGGGATGCCACCCGGATTGTCATCAAATTCGGCCTAGACACCACTGATTGTCAATGACAGGCAATAGGGACAAGTGTGGTTTTTCCTCACAATACATAGATGAGGTCCACTGGATTCTTCGGGGACATCCAGGCTTTCCTAAAGGAAATGAAGCGGATTTGATCCTTGAGCATTTTAAAGAGAGCCGAACACCAGCATGTTTCTTGGGCCTTTCAGCACTAGACTAGCAAACTTCCCTATCGACAATGCCATTCTCTGACGCCCACATGCAAGGCTTCCCAGCCCTTTCGAGATCTGGGCCATGGCCCCAACAGAAACATTCCTTGCCACCAGGGATAGCACATGTGTAAATCCCCAGCCCCTCTGGCGATAACTTCCAAACCTCTTTAGTGTGCATTGGAGGGGCACACAACTATCCTTTAGGAGGCAAAATCCACCATTTCCTCCAGGGATGGCAAAACCTTTGGCCTCACCAGGGCTCCTCAGGTGTTCACAAGGGTGATGGTGGTGGTCACTTCCCTTGTTTAGAAGATGGGGATACCAGTCTTCCCCTACCTTGACGACTTGCTGTTGAAGGCAAACTTGCAGCTAACAGTCCTAAACCACCCCCAGACAATGGCAAACCTCCTTACATTAGTGGGGTTCACAATCAACCTGCCAAACTCTCACTTGACTCCTTTGTAGAGGCTTATTTTCATCAGAACCATTCATGTGTTTTTGGGCCTTTCCCTCAGATCGAGTCCATGAATTTTAGGCTATGAGCTCAATGTTTCGAACACCGTCCTGGGTCTCATTGAGAATGGGTCTGAGGCTTCTTGGTCTGCTTGCCTCCTGCATCCTGCTCGTCGACCATGCCAGATGGCACATGTAAGTTCTGCAGTGGATACTGAAGTATCAGTGGACCCTGCACCAGTGTAAACTGTCAGATTCCATCCAGGTTTCAAAGGAGATTGCAAAAGATCTGCAGTGGTTACCGCTTGGCCTTAATTGGACTAACAACAGACCCCTCTTCCTGCTTCTCCCAAAGCTGACAGTGGTGACAGACTCATTGCTCCTAGGGAAGGCCGTCTCAGGTGGTGGAGATCTGAGGACTGGTCCCCGGTAGAAACCTAAATCCACATCAGTTTGCTGTAGTTGCTTGTGACTTTGTTGGCATTTAAGGCCTTTCTGTCAACCATCAATGGGAGGCCGGTGCAGGTCCTCACAGAAAACTCCACCACCATGTGGTACTGTAACAAGCAGGGCAGGGTGGTGTCCTCGATTCTGTGCTTGGAGACATTCCCTAATGCCTCCCTGGGTGATTAGGTCATTAGAGAATCTCCCTGGTGGTGAACTATCTGGTGGGGTCTTTGAACGCCAGGATGAACGGACTCAGCTAGCGACACTTAGTAGATCGCGAATGGCAGCTACACTCCAAGCAGGTGCAGGACATCTTCCAGCAATGGAGAGAACTCAGGCTTGATCTCTTTACCACCACTGAGAAAGTGTCATGTCTATACATTTGTGCATTGGAGTTCCCCAGAAGGCTGTCTCTGTGAGACATATGCAATTTATAGTAGAGCATTAGACTCCTGTATGTCTTCTCACCACTACCACTCCTGCCTAGAGTTTTGAAGAAATCAGGATCGACCGGGCCCAATTTATCACAGTGGCTCCGGGCTGGGCCAGTTAAGTTTGGTATCCAGAACTTCTGGGTATATCCCCTCTGATCAAGCTCCTGCTCTAGGAGAATTTTCTGTTACAGCAACAGGGCAGGGTTGTGCGCCCCGGCCAATGTAATCTACCCCTCCAATCTTGGAGGTTAATTAGCAGCAGTTGATTACCTGTGATATTCTTTTCAAAATCGTTGATGTGATCTTGGCTGTTAGATGCCCTTCCACACAACAGGTGCTGGAATCAGCTTGTGGCATGGTGCGGCACCTGCCTGTTAGACCACTTATATGTCAGACTGTTGTATGTCTTGTTGTTTGTTTTATCTTTGACCTAGCAAGGACTTGTAGTGAGTACTATTGAAGGTTACTTGTGAGCCCTTTCAGATATTTTATGTTTGCCGGACCAACTGCCTCATTCAATTCACCTGCTATGATGAGATTTCTTACCGGTTTGTAACATGTGTTTCCGCCCAAACCCTTTGTGATATCACAGTGGGCATTACATTTGTTCACACTTTCCTAATGTGTACACCTTAAACTAATGCACTGTTGTACTTTTGACCTTGAAAAAGGTCTTTCTGGATAAGATAATGCCAGCTTGCTGCTTAAGTGGACTTCACACCACCTTATACCTCCTTTACCAGACAAACTGCTGTTGAGGACATAAACTGTGTTTCAGCTGCAGCTAGTTACACCTTCTCATGTTAAACAAGCTGTCACCCTTCTCACATTCTTTGCTCTGCCTAATCCCTCAAGAGAGGAAGAAAGACTCCATTGTTTGCCCCTCAAAAGAGCACTGAGCTTTTAAAAACATCAATCGCAAAAAAGGATCATCGGATGAACAATCAACTTGTTGCTGCGTTCTCTGGAACAAAGAATGGCAAAGCAGTTGAGAAGGGGACGATTTCAGAATGGATACTCCTCTGTGCTAAGACTTGCTACACACTAACTAAGAAACAGCCTCCAAAAAGCCTCCAGAGCCAAGCCTGATACCATTAAATTGGCAGGCATGGTGCCTGTTCTGGATATGTCAATCTCTACGTGGATATCTGTGCACATGTTCACAAATCATTATTTTCTTGAAAGATATGTCCATTGGGATAGGAATTTTGCTTGTTCTGTCCTGCAGGACGTTTTGATCTGAGCCATTCCACATACCTTGGGAGATGTAAATGTAAATGTGTTTGTATTTATATAGCGCACTTCTACCCAGAGGTCTCATAGCGCTGCATTCATACCGCTGTGGAACCCATCCTGGCTTTCCTGTGAAATGTCCACTCCTGGGCACCCCCAAGGTGAAGCCAGGCAAGGTGAAGCCAGGCATCCAAGCGCTGCAGGGACGTAGCACACTTCTACCCAGAGGTCTCATAGCGCTGCATTCATACCACTGTGGAACCCATCCTGGCTTTCCGGTGAAATGTCCACTCCTGGGCACCCCCAAGGTGAAGCCAGGCATCCAAGCGCTGCAGGGGCCATTGTGGAGATTAAGCAAGCTATTGCCCAGAGTCACAGAGTGGGACCCATGATTAGACTAGGCACCGAGGCGAGAATGATCAGGTCTAGGAAAATTGAGTCCAAGAGCCGCCGAGGCAGGAATTGAACCCTGGTCCCAGGCCAGACCTCTGCATCAGGGTCTGCCGCTCTAACCATTGAGCCACGCTTTGGTACCTATTCACAAGCTGAATAATCTGTGGTTAGAAGAATCCATCAGAAGAAAAAGTTACTTACCTATGGTAACACTCTGGTGGATACTATATCAAACCACATATAATGTAACTGTCTACTTTTCCTTTTAAGAAAGTCCCAATTTAGGAATCTGCACATTGGCACTTCCAATTTGCTGTTGGACTCTGCGTCTAAGGATACATTCAAGCCTATGGAGAAAAAAAACCAATGTAAGCGTGCATGTGTGGTACTTATATGCAGCTCCTTTCATCCTCTGTAATGGAATGCATGTGGTGCATTTGGGTCTCCCAGGTGTGATATTTCTGTGTGTTTTATAATCCAAACTGGGAATTGCCAGGGGTCGATATAAGGCTAGGTTTGCAAGACTTCGGTCAGGTTTAGGTATCGAGACAACAAAACCTCCCTAAAAAATGGGCACAATTTGCCATTTTCACCAGCAGCTATGAATAGGGTGGCTGTTAGACCATTCAGCCTTAGTGTGATCTTCCTCCAAACTTTTTGCTTTCTCCCCTCCTATTTTTGCTGAATTCAGTTTTGTTCGCTTTAGGACTATGTGCACTTTACCACAGGTAATCAGCACTAAAGCGCTTGTGCTCACTCCCTAAAATATTGTATAATTGGCTTACAATTAACACGTTTAAATGTAAGTTTACTTTTAGTAAAGTGGTGTTACCTGTATCCATGGCCTGTAAATAAATGCCACTGGTGGGCATGCAGCACATATTGTGCTACCCACTTAAATAGCCCCTTAAAACATGCCCCAGTCCTGTCATTGCAGTATGCATGCAGTTTTAAACTGCCAATTTATCTTGGCAAAATAACCTCCTTGCCAAGCCTACAACTCCCTTTTTAGGCCTGGCATTAGCCAAGGCCTTTTGTGTTTTTTTTAATAATATGTATAACATACGTACTGAAAGGGGTTTTCAGCCACTTCTCTTCACCCATTGGTCTTTTGTTGTGTCATTTTGATTTTGCTTCCACCCACTACTGCAAACAGCATGGGGCGATGGGTCAGCCTACTTAACCCCTGGTTAACATCACTTTGATTGACTGCATTTTACTGTTTCCCAAAGTGCAATTCTGCACACCAGAAGTTCCCTTTAGTCCCAGTGTTGCCTGATGTGATAGTAGGATGCTTTTGAAGTGAGCACTGGACTCATTCCAGCTTTATCAGTTCCTGTCTCCTTCCAATGCTGTTGTAAGTTCCTTTTGAAGTAAACTGCTGCTATTTCGCAGCATACCAAGATTGTGTTCCTGTGCTCGATTTCACCAATGGCTCTTTGATTCATCCCAGAAGAAAAACAAAATGTATGGTGTTTAATTAGAAGCACATTCGTAACAGTTTTATTTAAACATAGGTGGCATACAATTTGAGTTTTAGTATCCAATGTTTCAGACTGTGAACGCTCTTTCCTGTCTTTTTTTTCCTTTTTTTCTTTTTGTTCTTTTGTTCTTTCTTTCCTTCTTTGCTTTTCACCTTTCTTCACTTCTTTTTTGCTTTCTTTCCTTCTTTTGTTTATTCCTTCTTTCTTTTTTGGCTTTAATTTTTTCTTTACTTTGTTCTTTTGTGCTTTCTTTGCCTTCTTTCCGTTTGTCTTTCCTTCATTCTGTCTTTCTTTCCCCTTACCTTTTTCTTTCTCTTTTGCCTTCTTTTATTTGTGCTTTCTTTCTTATTTGCTTACTTTCCTTTTTTCTTTCTTTCTATTTTTCGTTCTTTTTTGCCTTCATTCCTTTCCATTTCTTTTTTCCTTTTCTTTTTGCACCTTCACGTCTTGCTTTCTTTTTCAAATGTAAGGCTAGCAGCCAATGCCAGACCGATAACTTTTTCATGTCTGTATTAGCCAAGATCTTCAGAATTTTCTAAAAGTATGTATAATATAGTTACTTATAAAGGATCTTAAGCCATGTTTCACCCATTAGTCTGCGATTTCTTCTCTCACATTTTTCTTCTAGCCACTCCAGCAGGCATCAGGGGGCAATGTTAGCCCACTTCACTTACTGGCTGACTTCACTATGAGCTACAACATGCTGCCCTTTCCCAAGGAGTCACAATGAGCACATCCACACACAAGGTAGTTCCCTTCAGTCCCAGGTGTACCAATGTAATGTGTACTTTTTTTAGCACCTTTGCCTTTAGCCATTTTTTCTTTAGATATAATGAAGGTCTGGCAGCTTACCAAACAATAACATTTTGCAAAAACCAGGACAAAATAAGACAATAATTTCCAAAAGGTTTGCAGCTAACGTCAGACCTATTGGCTTTGCCAATGCTTGTCATTACATATCAGTCTCCCCTGTGGCAGGCCCTGAACAGTTCATAGAGCAGGGTGCATTATATTCAAAGGGTTGGACATCTACTTTAAAGTTTTGCATGTCCTGGTAGTGAAAAACTCCTAAATTCATTTTTCACTCCTGTGAAGCCTATCTGTCCCATGGGATAACATTGGGTTAACTTATTAGATTTAATTAGTGCTAACATTTTGTTTAGGAGCAATTAGGCATGTCATGTTTGGTGTCTAATGCATATAATTTAAAACCTTTTTAGTCAAATTTTAAGTCACAATTCTGAATATTTCACATTGATAAGGTGGTGTTTTCTTGTCTTAACCATTAGGTTCCTACAGCCTGTTTCCTGGGTCACATGACTAGGTGGAGTTGGCAGTTTGCATTTTTGTAGTCCTCCCAGACAATATCACAATAGAAGGTCTTGATGTTGGCAGGATGGGCCATCCTGGCTTGATGGGGGTAGAGCTTTCAACTTCCACACTTGCAATTCAAAGGCACTGGCCCAGCTCACGCACAAAGGATTTCATACTAGCCTCTTGTGCTGACAGACAGACTTGAAGCTTCTTCCACTTTAAAGAAGGCATCAGGTATAAATATGTGACCCTCAAATCCACTCTTCAGTACACTTCTGTACCTGTGGATACTACAAAAGAAGGAATGCCCTGCTGCCAGAGGATTGCTCTGCTGCCAGAGGATTACACTGCTCCTTGAAGCCTGCCCTGCTGTCTGAGAAGGAATACTGGACCAGCACCCTTTATCCCAGGATGAAGTGATTCCAAAGGTCAGCTGAATGACCTCCTGTTTGAAGATACAAGGACTCAACAAGCTCCAGAAGCCTCCTACAACCTCCCAGCTGTCCTGCTTTAATTGGACCTGTCAGATCCTGCGGGCCTCCGCTGGGGTGAGTTCCTGATCCCCAAGAGGTGCCTCCCATGACCTGGACTGTTTGTGTGGCATCAGTTGAGCTCAGCCATGAAGAAAAGGAGAAATCCTGAAGTTTTGGGCTCTTCACGACTGCAAAAGGGCCGTTTGCAGCAAGATCTTGCTACCCCCGTCGACTGCCAATGTGAAGCTCCGGTTAACCAAACTCTTCATTCTACAGACAGTGACTGCCAGTGACGCCCGACTCTGCGAGATCTGCACTTTATGTTACTGCATCGACAGCTCGCAGCAACCGCTAATGCGACCCTCCAGCAATGACCATCCGCGACGCCCTACAGGATCTTAATGTTACAGTGATGACACACACAATGCTCTCCCTGCTCCTCACAGCCTTCTCCACTGCAAACTGAGTTCTTCTAGCTGGACTTTAGAAGGCAACATTTTCAGAGGGACTAACGTGGCTCCTCTATCTGGCCCGTGCTCCATTATGGTCCACCTGAACTTGTGACTTTCACACGGTCTCGCACGACCAGATAACCCTGCGTTGTGCTTTGTGCTTTCAGGCGATACACTTAACTTAAATCTTTGAAATTGCACATCTCCGGTTCTGCTGAATAGATTTCTGCCATGGTGTCAAATAATTTATGACATTTTACTGTATTTTTCTAAGTTGGTTTAGGATTTCTTTTCTGTTGTGTTTTCACTTCATTGCTGTTTTGTGTGTGGCATAACTACTTTACACATTGCCTATAAATTAAGCCTGACTGCTTTTATGCCAAGCTACCAGAGCATTAAACACAGGTTATTTTAGTGACTTATCGTGGTTCATCCAGATGAGGATTGTGACTGCTGCTTGATAAGGGCTCACACCCCTCTCAACCAGCAATTCAATTGCTCACAGCAGCCAATTGGTGGATTAATTGCTCCACATAAGTTTGAAAGACTTCCAGTGGAAAACTGTGGGTACCCGGGGAAGTGTCACATCCACTAAAAATACGTCTGGCTCAGAGTTGCTAATTCGGTCATTATTACTGTACAGCGTGGGGTAGTAACTAAAGAATGCATCATGGATTTCCTGCTTTGAGTATACTGTTGGATCAGGCTGGCACCGGAGGTAGGCTCTTGGCATTTGGTCTTGGTTAATAAGCCGTGCCAATGGCATTCCTGCTTTGCCGCCCTCTTCATGCATCTTTTTGGTGTTGAAGGTAAAGTTGAGGCAGTGTTGCCACTCAGGGTTCTGCGGGTGCCTCCTACTGTATGGATCTGTATGGATACAATTCCCCACAGAGACCACGTTAAATGCCTCCCACTCGATCTCCAATCAAGCAGTGCCGCTGTTCTTCTCAGAGCAGTCAGTGATATGTTTGCCTAGAGTGACTGCAAATGCCAAATCTTCCAGTGCTTTGTGTTGTAGATGGCAGGTTGGTATAGGCAGCCCAGACTTAACTCATGAGAGTCCCATCCCCACTGGGTTAAGATCCGAGATGTTCCTGTTAATTGAGAGAGGCAGAACACATAATTTTGTTAAGATATACATATATGTCATGTGGGGCTAGTGCAAAGAGTAGATTTTGTGTGCCTGGATTACCCTGTCACCATATATCAGTTTATGACCAGTGTGTTAGCCATTGGGAATGCCCCTGAGGTATGGATGGATAGGAGCAGTCTAGGGTGATATCAAGTACACAATTAAAGTCAATTTCCAGTATATTAGGAGGGGTTAAGTGCAGAACTAATCGTAATATCAAAAGTATTGTTTTCTATCAACACGTTTGATCCACACACAATAATCGAAATTGTATTCATTCTTTGGTAAAAATATATATTTTCTTAAATTAGTTTGATTCACTACATAAGCAATATTGCAATGTAGAGTGCTCCATGCGCAGTGAAAACAGTGTTTGTGCTAATTGTGAATGTGCATTCATAGAAAATATATACAATATGAATCCATTTTAATTGTTTCAGTTTGTCCAGTCTGTCCATCAAGGACTCTACATTGGTTTGGACTGGTATGCTTTGACAGGAAGGTAATTATAGCTGGTCCATCTTTGTGGTACAGACAATATGTTGTGTCGACATTTCGACCTCAGTGAAAGAGTGTGGTGCTTGAGGAAACAGTCTGGGTATTCCTCAGGACAGAAAATGGAGATGCTCTGTGTAGTAAGAATATATGAATGTGAGCTATACAATGTGTGTGATCATGAGACTTATTTGAAAGGTTATGTGTAAAATTCAGTGGGCTCCATAGAGTCACCACCAGATTGTAAATGATGTTCCACTTGGTGGCGGCTGGGTAGAATATACGGATATTAATCTGTGACTTCTAGTCATGAGTACAGTTAGATTGCAGGAAAGGGGGGAGAGAGAGATGGTTAAACTCGCCAGTCATATGTGCAAGGACCGGCTTATATCATGTCCCCAGTAGTTGATTGATTATTATATCTGGGCACATGTATCGTGCCTGATGGATGAAAAATGATTTCTCAATTAGAATTAATATTATAAGATCAAAGGTCCATGTCCGTATCTGGAGCAATCCTTCTGGTAACGGAAGAATGTTATATATTTATAATATTCTGTTCTTGCTCTATTTGCACATTTGCATATATTTTGCACAAATCATGAGATGGATTGTTATGAATTTTTGCAATCTGTTTTTCTATTTGTCATTTTTAGGATGTACTTTTTAAACAAATTTGTTTTTATTTACACAGTGGTTTTTTAGTATACCCGTTAACCGGTTCCATGCTGATGACGGAACCGCTCCGTCATCAGGCGCGGTGGCGCTATGCTGATGATGGAGCAGTTCCGTCATGGCCCGCCCACACACATATATATATATATATACATCCTATATGATAATGATAATTATATCAATATTATTATTATATACTTATACGATCAAAGGGAATATGTAGAGGAAGATGAACAATCATTAAAACTGGCACTAAATAAGAATAAAAAGGTGGTCCCCACAGCAAAGGCTAGTTTCTACATGGATTCTATTTTATCTGCAGCAAATAGTGCAAAATGGATTTTCAGTACCGTCCATGAGCTATCTAATCCACCCTGCTTAAAACAAGATATTGTCCTCACACAGAAGCTGTGTGATGAGCTGGTGATCGTTATTGAAGAAACGATTAGTAAGATCATAAAGGATATAGGAGATGCGCCTAATGTAAATTTCAGACCCACTAATGGCAGCACTACTACAGATGTGGTACCTACCAGTGGCGGCATTGAGGTAGCTGTAGCTTCACTTTCCAACACAAACGCTTCTGAGATGTTTGGAATTAGAATTTGTGAGAGACAGGATCTTTCAGAGAACACTAATTGAAGGCTTGAATCTTTTGAATTAATCAGTGAGGCAAGGTTTCAAGCATTTGTCTTGTCCACTAAGTCTAGTTCTTTGCTAGATCCTCTCCCTCCCAGACAGTGGAAAAAATGGGCAGATGAACTAATTCCACCACTGATGCAACTCTGCTACCAATCCCTAGAATCTGGTCTGGTACCACGTAGCTGGAAGACGACTATAGTTATGCCTCTGCTGCAGAAGGCCTCAGCAGACCCAGCAATTTTGCACGGCTATAGGCCTTTTGTCCTCCTCCCTTTTACAGTGAGTGAAAATTCAGCAGCGTTATGTTAGCAGGACTCTATCCTACTACCTAGAGTCTCACTCCTTGTTAGAGAAGGAACATTTTGGCGTTAGACCCGGCTATGGTGAAGAGACGCACTACTAGTTGCTATGGATGAGATTTGCATGAGGGTAGATTCCAGCCAGTCGACGATCCTTGTTTTGCTTGATCTGTTAACCGCCTTCGATACTGTCACCCACCACATCCTGTTGATAAGGTTGGCAGCTTTGGGTGATGGTGGTACCTTATGGAAGTGGATAGAAAGGATTTTTGCAAGAATGCTGCTCTACCCCCTTGTCAATCGAACTTTAGATATACTCAACATGGAATGCCACAAGGTTTGGCACTCAGTCCGGTGAAATTTAACAACTATATGAAGCCCCTAATCTCTCTGATAAAATCGCATATTACCTCTTTGGTGAATTATGGGGGTGATACACAGCTGATCTTGTCTCTTAATAATAGCCCACAATAAAACGTTTCAAACCTATCTAGTATTCATTGTACAAATTCCCTTAAACTAAACAGGGATAGAACTCTCTGTTGCTCTGCAAATAAAATCCCAATGCCACTACCCCTGAACTTCTGCCCATTACAGAGGGAGTCTGAGCTATGCTCCTCGGAGGCAGTATGCAATCTTAGTGTCATCTTTGATGAACTCCTCACTTTAGAGAAACAGGTCAAGAAAGCAGCTGGGGTTTGTTTTGCACTTCTCTGGTGCCTTGGAAAGCTGTTTCCAATGCTACCTACAAGTGCTAAGGCTATAATCACAATGAGTGTTATACTGAGTAGATTCGATTTTTGTAATGCTCTCCTCCTAAGGGTCCTGGACTACCTGATTAAGAGACTGAACAGAGTCTAGGTTGCTGCAGCAAAACTGACACTGAATAAATCATGGAGATCCTCTGCTGCCCTTAGAGAACTTCAGTGGCTCCAGGTGGAGCAGACTATCCTGTTTATGTCAATGTGGATCATGTCTAAAGCACTTCACAAGAAGGGCTCTGTACTGCTGCTCAATGAAAACTGAAGAGATATGTTCCAAGGAGGGCTCTTCGGTCAGCTACAGCTAATCTTTTAAAGGAACACAAGTTTCTGAAGGTCCGACAAGCTGGACGTGCCTTTTCAGGTAGGGCTGCTCAGTATTGAAACATGCTGCCGTCTGACCTAAGAGCACTGACAGACATACTGAAATTTAGAAGGGCCTTGAAGACCTGATTGTTCCCTAAATAATGGATGCCGGTGATGACATTCTGCAGTCCCTCCTCTTCTTCCCTTTAAGCAATTGCTCCTCCCAGCGCCAGGATACAAGTCTGGTCACAGTGTGCTCTACAAATAACATAGATAATATAATAATAAATAATATACAAAGGTGAGAGCTGTAGTGTAAACACTCACCCGTGATTGTTCTAGTTGTGTGTAGTTTCTTTAATGTATCGCATCCAATACAGAAGAATTTGGGGCACATTCTCAAGGATTTATCGCCGAGTCAATGGCACTTTATTGCAACAAAAGTGACTATAAATCCATGTCCCCATTCACAAGCTGGTGCCTACAGCCCATATCACCAGTTTACCTGCGATAGCAGCCACAAAAAACATTGCCACAGATGACCCCAGCAACTATTGCTAATGAGATGCAGAGTAGGCGGTCCTGTGCCAAAAGCTGCGACAACACCACTCCTAAGCATGGGCGGATTTTGCGGATCCACGATCCGCGGATTTGCGGATCGTGGATCCGCAAAATCGGTGGATTTTGCGGATTTGCGGATCCGCGGATTTGGGCAGATGAATGAGTCACTGATTTTGAGCTTCAACTAGTTCCAGCGACCATGTGTGTGTTATGCAATCGCCCCGAGGGGCGCAGGGGTCCCTTGGGTGAGCTGTCCATCATAGTGGGTCAATGGCGGGAAGACGGTGCACACCGCAAGTGTGTGGGCGGGGCTTCCATGCGAGTGCACATGCCTCTTGTGTGTTTAAAAGGTCTGAGACCGATCAGAGCAGTAGATGAAGAGACAGAAGCTCCTGGTCACAGGAACAGTAAAGGGATTGCGCTCGTGAAAGTCAAGGATGCAAAGGCCTCTATCCAGCATCCCAGCTGATTTCCGACGGTAGATTTGGGAAGAAGGCACACCTGCCCAGCCTCGATGACGCGCACAACTGTTTTTGGGCTGATGAATGAGTCACTGAATTTGAGCTTCAACTAGTTCCAGCGACCATGTGTGTGTTACTATGCAATCGCCCCGAAGGGCGCAGTGGTCCCTTGGGTGAGCTGTCCATCATAGTGGGTCAATGGCGGGAAGACGGTGCACACCGCGAGTGTGTGGGCGGGGCTTCCATGCGAGTGCACATGCCTCTTGTGTGTTTAAAAGGTCTGAGACCGATCAGAGAGCAGTAGATGAAGAGACAGACCCTCCTGGTCACAGGAACAGCAAAGGGATTGCGCTCGTGAAAGTCAAGGATGCAAAGGCCTCTATCCAGCATCACAGCTGATTTTCGACGGTAGATTTGGGAAGAAAAGAAAGCACACCAGCCTGGCCTGTTGTAACTATTTTACGATGGCGCCGGCAAGCTGCCAGCGCCATCCTAAAATAGTTACTAAATTAGCTTCAACAGGAAGCTCTAATAGATAAAATCGAGCACCTGCTTTATTTTATCTATTAGAGCTTCCTGTTGAAGCTAACTTAGTAACTATTTTAGGATGGCGCTGGCAGCTTGCCAGCGCCATCGTAAAATAGTTACAACAGGCCAGGCTTCAACTTTTGCCCCCGGCCCGGATCCGCCGCTCGCGGATTTGCAAATTCTCTGTAAATTCGCGGGAGTTCGCGGATTGCGAATTTACCGAAAAATTCGCAAAATCCGCAAGCGGAACGGATTTTGCGCTCATACTTAACCACTCCGCAACATTCTCAACGACCAGCCAGATCGGCGATAAGATACCAAAACATGCAAAAAGGCATGGTAGCAGCAGGAAATTATCACCTGCTCTGACATGGTGTAAAGTCGGACGACAGCCTGCACCAGAAAAGGGAGCCCAGGCCAGAGCCACACGTGAAGGGCAACAGATGCCATGGAGCCACTGACCATGTGGGCCGGACACCCAAGAGGGCCACAACACCCACCGCCACCTTCCCCAGGACCCCCCTCAGATCCCCACAGCCCCCCGGGACCAACACTGAGGCAGCGTAGACAAAGACGGCGACCTTCAGGAATGCACCAACCTCACAGACCCAACACCAGAGAATGTCATTGCCCACTACAGGCTCAAAGGGACAACCATCCTCTGTATCCTGACCACTATTGCCCAGAGGCTGACGGTAGCAACACAGCGGACAACCAACATCCCACCTCAGACAAAGCTGCTGGCTGTGCTGCACGTGTTGGCCAACCAACAACCGCCTGAGTCGGAGGAGTCTCCCAGCCAGCCCAATCCAAGTTCCTCACAACGGTTGTTGATGACATCATCAGCTTGGTACCCCACTATCTATACTTCCCCCACACTACACAGGAACAGCTGGAGACCAAGCAAGGCATCTATGCCATAGCTGGCTTTCCGCACGTGTTCGGGGCAATTGACTGCACACACTTGTGCCCCCTGGCAACACTGCATACAATAAACGCAACAGAAAGCACACGTATTCCATCAATGTGGAGGCATTGCATCCCAGCCACACAATAGCAGATTGTGGGAAGAGGTGGGGACCTGGCATGTGCAAAGGAAGCAATAGTGGACCACCGGGGAATCTCCACCAATGTCAACGCCAACCACCCAGGCAGTGTGCATGATTCCTACATCTTCTGACAGTCCATAATCAACCAGCGCTACCAGGATGGCACCTACGGAAATATACTGCTCGTTGGCAAGTACCAAATGAACACACCACACACCTCAACTCCACAATCATGCAACTCACAACACTGGGAATGCACACTTACAAACTCACACACAACATGCCAAACAACATGCCCACCCACCAGACAGGACAGCACAACTTACTGTGGGAACCTGGGCCAGCCATGTACATAAGCCATCAATGGCATGGCACTCCAGCCACACAATAGCAGATTGTGGAAAGAGGTGTGGACCAGGCATGTGCGAAGGAGGCAAGTGACCGATGAATGAGAATATACACAATGCCAAGTGTGGCATTGATGTGATGGCCAGACTGCAGTATGCAGACCACACACATATCCATGTCAACATACACCGCTGTTGTTTGGAGGGTAGTGGACAGTGGACGCAACCATGTCACACCAAACAGTGGGGAAAATCGTGGAAATGTAGTTTATTATGACACCCCGTAAGCGTGAGCGGAGTGGGCTGGCCCAGCATAGGGGTGTGAATAAAAAGCATGTAAACTGGGTGTGGTTCTCTCAGAATGCCCAACGTCTCTGCCATGCCGCCGCCATGATCGGTGTTGCCTGCGATCCTGTGTGCCTCCGGCACCCTGGGCCGCTGGTCCCCGAACCAGTCTTGACCGCCCCTGCGCACCAAGGCATCAATGCTAACCTGCCGACACCGGCGTGTGTCGTAGAGGGCCCCTCCTTAAGCATGAGCGGAGTGGGCTGGCCCAGCGTAGGGGTGTGAATAAAAAGCACGTAACTCTGGGAGTGGTTCTCTCGGACTGCCCATTGTCCCTGCCACGCCATTGCTATGAGCGGTGTTGCCTGCGATCCTGTGCGCCTCCTGCACCCTGAGCCACTGGTCCCCGAACCAGTCTTGACCGCCCCTGCGCACCAAGGCATCAATGCTAACCTGCCGACACCGGCGTGTGTCGTAGAGGGCCCACCACATGACGGTGCAAGCTCCAAGCCCGAGGGCCGTGACCCTGGCAGCCTCCTCAGACCATCATGGCCTCCACGACACAGGCCCGCAGTACTCCTTTCTCATGACGTACTCCACCGGCATACACAGCAGACTAGTAGGTCACACATTTGGAACTGAGTCTTGTTTTTTCAATGGCAGAGTACATATCATTGCACGCAAGGAAAGGTGTAATAGGATGACGCGTTTCAGTCAGGAGGGAAAAATGATCATCGTTACGGAGGTGAACAAACACTACCGACAACTGCCCTCGCACTCCAATGACATGTGGCTGTGGGCCACTGATGACCGCTGCCTCCGGCCTACACTGCGGTCGAGTAGGTCACACATTTGGGACTGAATCTTGATTTAGCAATGACCGAGTTCATATCATTGTACCGCATCATCGCAGACTGCATCCCCTCTCAGCCCCTGTGCCACTAAGTCTGTTCCCTGACATACATGAACACTCTCTGGTTGAACTTTGGTGGCGTCTGAGTCTATGGACTGGTGGTGAAAACGAGGCTGTAGCTTTCCACTCCTTCATTTGCTGCTTCCGTACGGCTACTGCCCACTACATCATGCCCTGGAGGACACCTTCCACTGTCCCCTGCGACCCTCTGCCACATTCTCCTTGGACATCGACGAGGACCCGCTCAGTCAGAATGGCCCTACCTCAGTGCACCGCAAGCCACCGTCCTGTGGCTGTGTGCCTGTGCCAGCCGCAGTGCATCCGGGGCCACTAACTCTGTGCAGCTCAAGTCAGGGACCATGTCTGATTGAATATTGGATGGCCTCTGAGACGATGGCCTTGGGGTCATCAACGCCATGTGTATGTGGCCCTGCACTGTCCGCTGCCTCTGGCCTCAACTGGGGCACACCAGGGCTCACACAGCAAATAGAGTCCTGACCGGCCCGGACGTCGCAACACCGCTGGAGGCACACACCACCATCGCCAGGACCACCTCCAACCGTCGAAACAGTCGTACTGGCAGACTAACGAAGTCTGCCTGATACCCTGCTCAGCACTCCAGGTGCCACTAACTCAGTGCACCACAACCCATGGACCGGTACTGATTGAGTTTTGTGCTGTAAAGAGGTTATGCAGCAATGTCATCTCTGCTTGTGTGGGAGACCTGGGATGATGATGAGGAAGATGATGCAGGTGTTACCCACCCCACTGCAGCTGCATCAGGTATATCCCGAAGGGACACAGTCCTAGACAATTTGTTCACATGAGTGTAATCAGCTCTAGTGCCCCAACCTCAGTGCACTGCAACTCACGGACACTTCTGTTTGCATATTGGGTGACCTCTGTACTTGCTCTGGTTACCTCCATGATGCTTCACAGTTGTCTCTGTTATGCTGGTGTTTTCAGTTTCCATTTTAATGGTGTTCACTGTTCAAGTTGTTGCCAGCACCCACCACTCTGCGAGGGATGGCTTACACTCACCCCACACACATCCAGCACAGGCATCACTGTACATGTCGCCCTGCCAATAAAGGGATGCCGGACGCACATACCCATAGCCAGTTCAGCATACTATCTGCGTGTGTCTGTGTGGTCATAATGTATGCATGAGGGCCCGGGCCCTACCACATTACATTGTGCTGTGTACAGCGGACGCAGACATGTCACCGCAGGCAGCGGGTTAGAGGTTGGACATATAGCTTTATCGTCACCCACTCAATATGGAAGAGGAGTGGACTGGGCCATCGTACTCAGGTCCAGCATGGGTGTGGTTCTGTACTGGAAATGTGCAAATGCATTTGTCTCTGTGGGTCTCCTTTGTGGGGTGTAGGTGGTCCCTGAAGGGTATTAGACACCCACGTATGTGATTTAGTTTGTCTTTCATGGGTTTGGACCCCACCCGCCCCTGTTCGGCAAACTCCTTTTGGCATTCTGACACCTTGGAATGGCATGTGTGACTCGGTGAAGTGTTGTGAGCCAGTCATGCTTGCAGGTGCTTCCTGCTGTGTGGTCTGTGCAGGGGCTGGGTTCTCCTCTATGTAGATTAGCTGCCCTGGTGGTGGGTTGCCTGGGATGCCCAGGGTGTGGGTGTCGAAGATGTGGTGGTCCTCTCCAGCATCACTTATGAGTTATCTGGTCTGCTCTGCTGGAGGTGTTGTTTGTCCCTCTACAATGTGAAGGGGAGATGCTTGTTGACGTTGCGTTGACATGTATGTTGGCACATTGCTCTTGTTTACATGCAGACTGTATGACAATGTACATTGTGACTGTTTGGGAGGTGCTGGATTTTGATGCAGGACAGTGGACATTTGGACTACATGTCAGATGTGAGGTTGTACGTGTACATTTCCACCTCACAGTTTCCTGCTCTGTTAGATGTAGTTGGCCTGTTTCTGCGCATGTGTGGAGCCAGTTGTGTCCTCTGTTCTGCAGTGTTGGGGTTGCACATTGTACCATATTGTCGTCAATGTGGATGTGCTGTTATTGCTATGTGTGTGTGCTGTAGTGTGACACGGGGATCAGGGACATGATCCAGGGTCATTGTGGGTGTGCAGCGTGCTACACTTCGTTGTACATGTGTGCCAATGTGCCCATGGCCCCCCAGTCCCTGGTCATTACTCACCTTGTTGATGTTGTGTCAGGTCCTCTCGAACTGTGTGTGTAAGCACAACTCCTTGCACCGTCTCCACACTGATGACTGTGGCCTCCGTTTCCACCAGCTCCACCTGTGATGCTAGACTCCCACCCCCCTGTTGCCATTGCTGCCTTCCTGTTGGCAGTGGGTTTGTGCTTGGTTTAGCTTTCATATCATGCCAACGCCTCTTGGTCTCCTCCATTCACCTCCTCGACACTCCGACTGCATTCACAGAGGTCTAATTATGGATCAGTTGATGGTACTGTTCTGTCACCTCTGTGACGCGGATCTGGTTTTCCTGCGGACTGCACCCGGTCTTCCTCTCCCTCTTCTCCTTGGCCTTCCCTGACTCCGTTGTTCCTTACTGGTGGTCTGTGGGGCTTGTGGGGTTTGCGTTGACCCCTTCACTTTGTCCGGGTGCATCCATGTTGCTACACTCTTTAAATGGCTTTCTGTGGGTTCTTTTTGTTGCTTTTATAGTGCAGTTTCCCACCTGATGCGTGGGATTTGCAGGCTTGTCACTGGTTTTCGCTGCGTTTTGTATCGCGATTGGCCTCATCGCAACTTTTTTTGCATTCGTGTTTCGCATTTTTGCAGCGATGCGTTGACTTTATCGCGGACATTTGATGCGTTGTCATGGGCCTATCGCATGGTGCCTCTATGTTGTGAATACTTAGTTAACACAGCGTTAGTTTCCTGCGATAGACTGCGATGTTGAAAGTTGCGTTAAGCTAATTTTGAGATAGTTATCACACGTTCTTAAAAATATCCACCTTTGTATGTATTCAGTAAATAAAATGTATATATTCAGTAAGTGAAAAAACAAATGAATAAGTAGCAAGTATAAGCAACTGGCCGATCTGTCTCTTACCTCTCATAGTGTGTCTGCTGCAGGACTGGGATTCACCCGTAGATGAGCACGTCAGTGTGCACACAGCTTGGTGGAGATACAAAAGCTTCAAGTTGTTACAAAAAATCATGTGAAGTAATTCAGGTATGAAGTGCAATAAGTGAAATGCACATAGTGTCTCAACCACAAAGTAATGTACATAAGGGATACAGGTTTGTGTTGATGGACAGGCTGATGAATTCACAGTACTTAAAGAAAGGTAAAAGAAAAAGAAAAAAATCTGAAATAACAGTATTGCATTCATGCAAGGATGTAACAGGTGGTCTCAGCCACAAAGAAAAGTTCTATAGGTAGTAATGTTCTCTTATACAGAGATGGTCGTGTTTAAGACAACATTATCAGGAACCTTGTCAACCACAGAATTGGATGTATTATCTGGTCCACAATCATTTTGCCGCATGCCTTGACAAAGTCTACGGGAAGATGAAACACGTGTTGGCAGTTTTGTTTTTGGATTTACCATCAAAAGAAAAATAAAAGAACTAACCCCCACATGCATCAACCTATTTAGGAGGTGCAAACGGTGCGAATCGGTAAATTCGGCCGTTTGCACTTCCTAAATACGTTTTTGGGATGCATGAAACAAGTGTCAAAATTCACTATTTTTTGCATTTCTTAAAAATGCGAATGCAATTAAGGAATCGCATTTGTGCGATTCCTTAAATGCAATGCATCATTTTTTTAAAAATTGCGAATTTTGAAATAGGAAGTGCAAATTAACACGAGGTTGACCCTCGTGTTAATTTGCGAAAATTTTTAAAAAAGCAAAAAAATTCATTTTTTAAACTTGCATGTTACAGACACACATGTCCTTAGGACATGTGTGTGTGAAACATGCACTTTAAAATAAATTTCAGGGGTGCAGGGGGGGGGGGTCCTTTGGACCCCCCTCTGCACCCTTGCAATGCATCAACAAATTGCGAGTGCAAAAAAAAAAATGCAAAACGGCATTGATTCCTATGGGCCTTTAGGCCCATAGGAATCAATGTAATGCCATTCCTTAATTGCGATTCACAATTAAGGAATCGCAATTTCCGAAAATTAAGAAATCCTAAAAACTTTTGGGATTTCTTGATGCATAGGATTTTGCATTTCCTAAATAGCGATTTCTTAATTTTCGCTATTTAGGAAATGCAAAATCCTATATTGATGCATGTGGCCATACATCTTTTGAAGATATTCACTGATGTGGACTCTTCTTTTTCAGTAGAACTTACAAATTCGGATCATCCTATTATCGTCAACAAAATGACTGCATGAAATGCTGATTCTATAGACCTAAGGCCACTATATTGGCCCCTTTTTGTAAATATTTTGGTAAATATAAGGGTGTGCTGAACATCTTTTTCCAATTGTTATAGATCCAGAGAACTGTTGGAGCTACAACACCCGCAGCCACTCCGCTACAGTGGATATGGCCCAACAGGACACTTTATGTGAGGGGGAAAGCACTGTGTGGGCCGTGGCCTGCCGTCTGAAGATGACACAAGCCTAGGCCTCAGCGATGGTGGAAGTCGGGAGCCCACTCAGTGGTATGTCTACACAGGTCCACTGGGTACATGATGCGGTGGGGGGAGCTGACAGACAATGGAATAGGTATTATTTATTTAATTAATTATACCTATTATGTTCTCTGCCGCCTTGCCCCCTCCCACCCTGCCCAGCCCCCGCCCGCCCACCGCGTTTACCTGTGCCAGCCGCTGCTGCTACATGTGGCAGGTATCTTCTGCAGGCCGAATGGCTGTTGATTGCAACTACATCTCAAATTATTGCGTAGTTCGGTGCAGCCGGGTCAGGAGATGAACCAACTTACCTCTGCCTTGTTGGACATCCTGTTAAGGGAAAGAGGGGTCCCAGTAACAATTAATATATAAGACACAATGAATTAAAGAATGAAAATACGTATAACAAAATATGAACACATTGTTATTTAATCACAGTGTGTTACCATAATTATTACAATTCTCATCAAACGACAATAGTGCCCCTAAAAGTGAAAGCGTGCAAGTGAAAGTAGTGTTTGTGCAATGATCTCAAAATTGTGACAAAGAAGCGAGATCCATAAAATCACAGTATTAATTTCATCCTGGTTTCAAAAGAGCCAAAGAGTAAAAGAACACCCAATGTTCAATAAATCACACAAAACCATGCCAAATGCATTGCAAATAATTTCCATGGTTTTTGATGACGCTGGCTGGTTATGATGCGGGATAAAGTCGACGTTTCGACCCCAAGGAGGTAGGTATGGATGTAACCTTAAAGCGGGGTGAAGTGTAGGGGGGTGGTGGCAGGGGCCAGGCTTATCTAAAACAATACAGAAATAACGGTGATCACAATCGGGAGGTAAAAACAAATTAAGAGAAGCCAAGTCTCAAGGGCTTGGCACACTAAGAAATAGGTAGGGCCAAAAAGGTTCCAAAGGGCGGGGAGCTAAATGACTCGATGCAATCGAACTTGAAGAATCAATAAACTAGTGGTGAGACCTGAACATGGTATTATCAAATACGGACATTTTACTTGTCATGCCACAAATGTCTGAACTAGAAACTTACGAATGAAAAGTAACTCCTAGGATCAGCGAGGCCGAAGCTATCTAGCCATCAGATCCGTGCATTTCGTCACGATAATTCTGCAGAGGGATACAAATTGTTGGACATCCTAACCACGCCCCGCCCCCTTAGGCCTAGTTCATTCAGTATGTGTATAATTCATCACAATTTGCTGTTTGTCTGTGTCCTCTGAGCCATAAACTGGTTACCGTGGCCAGGCTTTGAGTTGGCAGCAATGGAAGCACTGCCACGATAGGCTGAGATTGTCAATTCTTTTGTAGACTCCAATTGGAGGTTAAGGGCCAAATTCAGCAGCTTCAGAGCTACCCAACCCCGAGCGAACCTCATGTTTCCAGGGCGGAGGCACATTGATGATTACCAAGGGAGGTGGGGGATGGGGGGGGAGAGGAGGGGGCACTTCTGTTCCATTTTTCTTACCTGATGCACACAGAATATTGAGAGTAAATTTCCCACAACTGCCAATGCTTTACCATCCAGGAAAGAACCTTGCAAAAGACTCCCCATCGTTAAAGAAAGACTGCCTCCGAGTTTTTGATATGGCTCTTATAACCAGGTGTTTATTGCATCTACAAACCTTTCTTCAGCAAAACAATGTTTTTCCTGATTCACTTTACTGGAGCGATCAAGAGTGCTAGTGTGGTGACGTGAATAGGCCTGTTTACCTTAGAACCGGTCAAGTTATGGAATGAAACAACTTTCATTCGTACTTCGGTTTGTTGTAAAATGTTATTTTGGCATCGGGGCAGCCTGAATTGGCTGGATGCAGTTTTGATTTGGCATCTACTGACTGCTGCACGCTTCAGAGCTTAAATTGAGCCTTTTTCTTAGCCCTGCTCCTAACCTTTCAGAGTTCCTTATGAGAGTGTCTTATAATTTGGATTACAATGTTACAATCCTTTCTCTTCTTCGAAATTTTAGTAGGCTTTCTACAATATGAGCTGATGCTCATATATAAAATCGCCCCAAATATTATGTTTCATTATTCTTCATGTAAACACAGCTAGTACCCCACTTGGTAAACTAAAGGACAGTCCATCTAGGAAGCTGTATTTCAACGTGACATAATTCCACCCTGTTTTTCCTCAAAATATTTTATCAGTCCCTAAATTTAGTGTTTTGGCACGTGTTTCTTGCTAATCGCCATAAGGGATGACAGATAAATCTTCCTTTGCTAAAACAAACTTGTGTTTTTGTGCTCATGAACACTGACCAGAGGCCCCAGAAAGCTCAGTGGAAGTACGAAAGTCCTGGCTAAACCTTCAGAAAGAATTGAAAACCATACACAACTGAACCCTTGTCAATCTCAACACCATCTGCTTCACTAAAGACAGGGCAGACCCAACTGCTGAATCTAAAGAAAGTAAATGGGGGGATGAGAGTGAAGGTGTGTTTCTGAGATAGCTTCTGCCATTCACTCTCTCGCACATTCACTCATTCAAAAACGTCTTCACAGTCGGTTTAAATTATTGTGAGTGATAAAGTGGGTGAGTGTGTGGGCGTTGTGGTGTGATGAAGAAATTAGAGAGTTTATAATATATTTCATTTTCTTATTTTCTCAAAATAATAAATCAAAATCAAAATCCAACTTCAAAGATAAACTTTTTCTTATTTTGTTTTCCATTCATAATCTCAAAACTTTATTTCTTCATCTGGATTCATTTGCAAGGTTTAAAAACTGTTCACCACTGTTAGGTGCTGCAAGAGTTCAAAGTGGCTCTTCTTCGAACTCGATTTCAAAGACAAATTGGCAACAGGTTAGTGGCTCTTCTTCTTCAGACACATACACAAGATATGGCTATTCAAGTGAAGCATACTTTCTGTTTGGAATTCCCTTTCTTACTGGTCTTTTAGCAACTGGCAATGTACTCTTACTGTTCTCGGAATCGATTATAAATATTTCTGGTTCTTTCTTGATTGATTCGAGGTGGTCGAGTCCTTCCCTTACTTAGGGGTACTTTTCAACAAAAATCAAATGTGGTCACAGCTGGTCGAACGAAGGGCCATGGGTATGGAATGGAGATTAACAGCGCTAAAATCTTTTACTAATAGGCTGGGTGCAAAACCATTAGCCACCATTAAAAATATTTATCAAGCCAAGACTAAATCAGCAACAAACTACGGGGTGGGTGTATGGGGTATGGCACCTAATGACTCTTCGATCCACTGTGAACACATTTTTTTAAATCATTAACTTCTCTCACACATTTCTACTCTAATGATGTCTTTCATTTAGAATTGAGTCTACCTTATATTACTGATTCCATTAGATTAGCCCCGCTCTTACTGTGGTTCTCCAAATGGTGTCGGAACACGGTGCCCCTCACACAAGATATTATTAGAGACACCTTGAAATCAGAGAACTACACTAGGATCAGATGGCTGAACTATGTGAAATTGACCGCTATAGAGTTGAAAGACCTTTTTAGGGACCCAACTTCCTGCAGGAAGAACTCTAGGCAGAAGTTGGTGGATACAGTTATGCTGCGGGCCCAATATATGTGCAAGGAGAGGAACTATTGCAAACAGCTGGACCTCGTGTACTAAGCAACCCCACCCTTGTCAGAGGGCAGATATTTTTACATAGCAGTCATACATTCATCCTACTAAGATTTCACTTACCGCTGATGATAGGGTACATGGGGAGAAGATTCAAGCACTCTGAACTGACTTTGTGCCCTTGCGATCACCAATATCTCCAAAATGACATTCATTTATTATTTTTCTGTGGTTTATATCAGCAGTAAAGAAAGAAATTCATTATCATGATTTTAAAGCGTCATCATTTTAAACTGTCGTCTTGCATTATACTTTTTTAAATCCCTGTCCAATCCTTTTGTCTGCTTCTCACTAGCATCTTCTTTATGGCCATTTATATAAAAAAGGAAACAAGTGGGCCCATAACTGATTTGGACTTTTTTATTTCTTATTTTGGCAGATTGCGAAATTTAACAACTGACATTTTAACTTGTATTTAAATGGTCATTGGTGTATATGCACAGAATGTTTAAATGAATTTGACTGTTCACTCCTTGTTTAACAGGAGCTGGGATTTTATGATAATTGTGGCTGTTTATGTATTCTTGTTTATGTACTTTTATGATCTTAATTGGGAAAAGATCGAATAAAGTTTTTAAAGTAAAAAGATTGATTCTGAAAGTTTATGCTCCCAGAGGATTCTCTTAAAGGTACTTTTAACTGCCTTATTTGTTACGACTATTGCATAATCGCTTGTGTCTACTGCGGAATCTTCTACACTAACTGATGTACTTGTGCTTCGATTATTATATGGCCATTATCGACATTGCTAAGTTAGCATGAACTTTGTTGCCATGATGCTGCTTTTGCACACGTTACTACATGGCTTTATTTTGCAAGACTCTGTTTATGCCTTTCACATGAGAACTGTCTGCTTTTTGTGTTCTGCTAGTTCCTGGAGTATAGTCTAAACACGATGTGCTAGGTCGATAAACAATGCCCCTTGTTATTCTGTTCTGGTCAGTCCCTACCACCTAGACAAAACATGCTAAACACAGCTGCACTGCTGTAAATTCGCGCTTTGATATTACGGGGATGCATGTTGTTTAAACACACACTTGCAGAGAGATCTTTCCTTGGAGAAGAGCTACGCTGTTCCTATGATGTAAAGCTTCCATCTAGGCCTTAAGGTATGGGGTATGCTGACAAAACCCAGAGATCTTCCTTTATATAATAAAACTTCTTCCAATCAAGGGGAGGGTGGTTAGGCCATATAGTCCTTTTTCCATTGTCTGTATATGATGACATCCCCCTTCATAGTCTATGGAATTGTAAGAATGCTAATTGTTCTGAGTTTATGCATTTTGCTGCTGGTAGTGGCTAGTATACGGCATTATAGAGAACGATAGTTAAAATAAACATTTTGAACTATTACAGTGACTCTACCAATTCTTATTATGAACAAGTATGAGTGAGCGAGCGAAAGGGTATATCTTGCTACCGCAATTCCTGAGAGAGTAGGGAGTGTTGTGTTCTGGGTTGTCTAATCATTTGTAGCTTCGTGATTACGTAGGAGAACGAATGAGACACTATAGATAGTCAGTTTTGGGATTTTGGGTACTAAGGTGGTAGGAAGGTACAACACCTGTACAATGAGGTCCTGTTTTACTGTGCATAGTTCTGTGTATGTGCAGAATCCCCGCAACATGGCACCGCCAACGTTTGGTCTGGTTCTTACCTGCGAAATTCCTCAGTGCTTGTGCTTGTCTGCAATCCTCTCACTTCTGTATCCGGAACGGCTGTGATGGTGTAGCCTCCTATATTGTGATATTTTATAGGTTTTTCAAGCTTGAATTATAGAAAGTCTTTTCTCTCTCTTATTTACCCGTTATTGCGCTGCCACGCATAGCTTGTTCTCCTCTAACTATTGATTATGGCGACATCTATTGCGCTGGCTAACCGCGCACCAGTCAGGGCTTATTTGGCTCCATATGGTGTCCCTGATGCTGGTACTGCGCTCATTTATGTTTAGAAGCGGATCCTGCATTCCGCTTCAAGGTATTTTATTCTTGGGTCACCTTTCCGGCAGTCGATGAAACAGATAATTTGTTTCACGAGTATACTGCCACTGTGACTCCCTTGGAATATAGATCTTATAGAACTCTTTAGGCTCCGCTAACGGCTTGGCAACACCAAATATGGTTGAATGCTGCCCTTTCTCACCCAATAACGCCGGTCTGTTTAGACCCCTAATCGATATATGGGGCCACGTGGCCCGTTTTGGCTGGGTACACCCACACCCAAATTATCTCAATGCTACAGTCGCAGCGCTATGCATATTACATACTTCGTTAATACACATACATAGGGTTGTTATTCAGTTTATGTCACGCAACTTCCAGGAGGGTCTACCTGGCGTTGCTGGGCAACCACCTGTACCTGGTGGTATGACCATCAGTCCATTAATGGTTAATTCAGTGATGGGCAAGCGTCCCCAAGATAAGGATGAGCTTCCTTATTGGCTGTCCGTGAAATTTGGGTAACTCTAGTTTTCCAAATACCACTTGTATGGAGAAATACAGGATTTTGACCATAAGTCTTCCGAAAAACCTGGTTCCAGAATTAGCTGATTGTAACACTTGGGGTAAAGTGTTTGCAGCGGTATATTCAATGTGTTTCGGCACCCCCTCAATGACCCTACTCCCTTCTGTGATTAGATGGGTTCAGGATGAACATGGGGCCGAGGCGCTCTGGAGGTGGGAATGAGACTGGTGGGAGTGTTCAATATTGTTTCCGATATGATCCTTGCTAATGTTAAAGGAGATGCTGTAAGCTTGCAGGTGGCACAACGCCTGGAGGCTGTTGCTGAAGTGGACAAGCCACGCAAATTACCGAAGATTATTGCTAAAGCATGTAAGACCATAGGGCACAATAGTCTTGGAGTTAAGCCTTATAAGCAAACACAAGCTCCAGCTCAAACTCAACAAAAGCCCAGATTGAGAAGGATGGGCACCTTTTCTTTCTAAAAAAGAACTGGAAAAATAAAAAACAGGGGCAGCAGCAACAGAAGCAGGGTTCGCGCGCTAGTTCACTGACACCCGAGTCTTCTGAGCGTACCTATGACTTGCGCAACCGCACGTAACTTAAGACTCCTGATAGATTTCAAGTCCCTGATCAGCGCTCTCCTCGTTCTTTACAGAACACTTTGGACTCTCAGGCCGGTGGTGGGTAACACCAAAGGCCGGTGGTGGGGAACACCAAGAGCATGGCAAAGGCCCGACCACACAACTGGGATGAGATCAACCTCGACAGTTTGAAGTCAAAGCAAAAAGCGGATCTGTCTAGTTTTAGACCCCCGTATCAGAAGAATAAAGTTGCTGCTTTAACAGCGAATATGCCTTTGACGGTGAGAACACGACTTCTAGATTGGACTTGGGCGGTGACTCTGCTCGACAGTGCAGCAGAGGTTAACATAGTGCGGGAGGCACTGCGTCCTTGTCTGGAGGCGAGAACAACTGATAAATTCATTACAGTAGAAACAGCAGACACACAAGTTGCCTCCCAAGATAGACTCTATGAAATTGTCTTCCAAATTGAAGGCGATATACAGCGTAGAATCAGGGGGATTTTTGGGGAAAATCTTACCTCTTCACACGAAATGTTGTTGGCAGAGGCAGAGGCAGATTGGCCTCCACCATTTGTGTTAGTAGCTTCTAGAGAGGAAGACATGATACTTCTGAGTGTTTCGCTTTTCGTCCCTGAGGAACAAACTAAGGCGGTGTAACGTAATCAGGTGGGTTGGGATAGAGAATCACCGGCACATGAGATTCCATTACGTTCTATGCCACAGCCACAGCCCCAATATCTAATCAGATGGGAAGCTAAGGCTCCCGTTTGTGATATTCTGACACAGTAGGAGTATCAAGGTGTGATTGAATCCTGTGTATCACCAATGAATAATCCTCTTCTTATGGTATCAAAACCTGATGGGTCATATCGCGTTGTACTAGATTATCGAAATTTGAATAGTCATTGTCGTACATTTGCAGTGCAAAACACACATTGCTCTGCGCTAGTGAACAATCTTATTCGTAAGAAATGCAAGACTATTCTGGATATTTCCAATGGTTTCTATAGTCACGATTTGGCTCCTGGGAGCAGTGACTTGACAGCATTCACCGTCGTTGGGAATCAGAAAAAATGTGCGCGTTTGCCTGTGGGGTAATAGAATAGCCCCGGGGCTTTCGCTGCACGTGCTTTCTCTTTGTTGGACAGCATAGACTCTGATGCGTTCTCGTACATTAATGATATTTCTCTGACGGACGATGAACTGATGCCACATCTAGTCCGAGTCAACCACATTGGCTTGTCCTTTGCCAAATATGGACACAAATTCAATTCAGCAAAATCGTAGATCGCACATTTTGCTGTGCTTTTTTTGGTCTAGTAGCTCAACAATGAAAAAAGCAGAAAAAACGTTAAAAAATAAAATAAAATGGGGCAGGGTAGAAACACCCTGGCCCCCTAGACCTTTTGTGGGAGGTCTCACTGGGACCCGTAAGGGTCAAAGGTATATATATATTTTCTCATTTTCAGAGGGAATCGCACTGGATCATCAAATATTGCCAAAAATGGTAAAAAACTGAAGCGCAGTCTCCCACTCTTCGTTTCTAATCGACCAGGGGTGGGACAGGTCCAAGGGGCATTTACATAGTAAAGGGTGAGCATGGCCCCCCACCTGGGGCTTATTGATGCCCCGGAGACCGCCACTTAGCTGGGCCTTATTAAAATTTAATTGAGGGGCTCCTGGACCTCTTCAGCCCTGCAGACTGCCACCTCACTGGGGCTTTCTGTTTACACAAAATGGGAAGGCCTCACAGACCCCCGGCAACCCCAGGGGCCACCACCTCCCCAGGACTTTAATTTCAAATAATGAGGGCGGACTGCGCGGACCCCCCCAGCAGTCCCAGGGACCACCACCTCCCCTGGGCTAAATCAAACAAAGGAGGGGGGCCGTGCACCCCCCTTTGGGAGGCATAGATGGCCCTGGGAGGCATCCCCCAGGACATAGCTATTTGCAATGGCTTGGTGGGAGCATTACCGCTCCCGCTAAGCCATAGCAAAGTGTGATGCGCTTTGAGTAAGTGAGAGCAGCTTGCTCAAAGCAGACCACAATTGCTTTGACAGAAAGTGAGGTGCATGTTAGCAGGTCCCTCTCTGTCAAAGTGGTGCTGGCTCCCACAGGAGGCGGGGAGCCGTAAGGAACCACGGGGGCATTGAGCCTCCCCCCATGGTCCCCAAAACTACAAAATGAGTGCCCTGGGTGGGACCAGGGCACCCACACTAAAGGGCGTGCCCCAGGGGATGGGGTCCCCAGGCTGAAATCAGCCAAGGAGGGGGGCCACATGGCACCACTCCCATAATTTATTTAAAAAATGAGTGATGTAATATGTGCAGTCATAAGCAGTGCATTGTGGGGGCATAAGTTATAGTTTAGCTCAGGTAACTACAACTACGAGTTATATCTGAGCCTAACAATAACATCCCTGTAACCTTCTTTTTTTGTATATTTTATAAATATATATATATTCACAGAAAAAACCATAGGTTATAGACCATATATAGTTAGGAATTAGCATTTACAAAACCTTGAAAATTCACTGAAAAAACCATAGGTTATAGACCATATATAGTTAGGAATTAGCATTTAGAAAACCTTATTTTACTCACACAAAACCATTGAAATTCCATATATAGTTAGTTGCACTAACTATATATCGCGCACCCGCAATCCACTGCTGATGATGTCACATATTACATCATTCATGACATGGTCAGTGACATCACTGATGACATCACTGATGACATCTCAAATGACATCACTGATGACATCACTGATGACATCTCATTTGACATCATTCTTGTGCTAATACGATAAACCTCTTCAGACTCTAATATAACCTTAGATACACTCAGTGTATACAGACACTCACACACTGTCACTCATCCATGGAGTTACTCACACACCTAGTCAGTCATGCAAAGAAACAATCTCACCTCCATTTCCTCAACTATACAGTTATACACACCTTACTTATTCAAACATATACTAACACATATTTACTCTCTTATACAATCCCTGATACAAGTTCACAATGATCCATACAGCCACTCACACATTCAGTGGCTCTCATGCACAGTTATTTATATATGCCAACTCTCACATGTACTGTGTTTTACATATGTACTTACTATCGCATGTAGCATTGAGATATCCATTCACTCATCAATACACTCATGCACACAGTCAACCGCCCATGTAGCTTTTTCCACATGCACTCTTGAACTCATACACCTAGTGAATCAACTGCTCACACATCTATGCACAGAGTCACACACCTCCCAGCCACCCCCACACAAACTCAATCTCCCATAGAAATACTTGGGCAACCAATTAATAACACATATAGCCTCTCGTATAGCTAATGATCAACACATGCAGCAGTTTACATCACAACAGACATAATGATGCACAAATTAAGACAGTTTAGTCACTAACCCATGCATTCAGTGAGACACATTTAATCACTCACTCATACAGTCAGTCACGCACCTACTAAATCCTTCATCCAGACACTTATACATCCACTCATTCTTCAATATCTAAGACATATTTTAACTTTACAGAAACATACAGTCACTGGATGTTGTCATCAGTGATGTCATTTGAGATGTCATCAGTGATGTCATCAGTGATGTCACTGACCATGTCATGAATGATGTAATATGTGACATCATCAGCAGTGGATTGCGGGTGCGCGATATATAGTTAGTGCAACTAACTATATATGGAATTTCAATGGTTTTGTGTGAGTAAAATAAGGTTTTCTAAATGCTAATTCCTAACTATATATGGTCTATAACCTATGGTTTTTTCAGTGAATTTTCAAGGTTTTGTAAATGCTAATTCCTAACTATATATGGTCTATAACCTATGGTTTTTTCTGTGAATTTCATTGGTTTTTTAACAGCTAATATCTGTAGCTGTAAAATGTATTCTTCTTTAAATCCAAAAATATATTTTATATGTTTATGAATAATTTTTTTTTTAAATATTTTTTTTTCTTCGTTCCCGCTTCGCGAATCGGGAAGCTTCCCGTTAGCTGACCTTGATGCCGCGAAATAGACCGCGAGCCGGTAAACGTTTCTTTACCGCAAGTGCCGCGTTAGAAAACAACATCGTGACGCCTCCCGTCCGCATGACGTTTCACGTTGTCGCGTGATACGTCATATGACGTGCTACGTTAGCGAACTGGTACGCGAAGCGAGTGCCAAAGCGCAGGTTTCTGGAAGCAAACCGGGAGGCCCTGCAAAGCGCTTAACGTAAACACAGCAAGTCATGTGACTTGGTAATAACACTTTTCATTGGTTCATTTCACTTTTGGTTTCCTAATGATGTAAGACTAGGTCATATAATCTAAAATGAACACTTTTGATTGGTTGAGAACTCTTGTTTTTCCCAAATGATGAAAATCCCTCCTTCTTTCCTCACTCTGACTTTCATCATTGTGAGAGAAAGACCCTTTGTGATCACTGAGCAATGGCTTCTTTAGTAGCTTCAGCTGGTGCTTCCCCACCACCTCCACCACATCCAAGGAAGAGTGGACCACCTGCTCAAGTTGTAATTCAACAAGAAGAAGAAGAAGAGGAACAGGAGGACGAGCACGAAGAGAGGCAGTTTTTGCCTGAGCAGCCCAAGACGTCTCACCGGAAAGAAAACTTCATTTGGCAATTTTTTAAAATTCCCAAAGGTCAGAAAAAAGTAAATGCAAGATACGTAACTTGCCTTATATGTCAAGATAGACTGTCCAGAGGGACCGACAAAAAATACAGTTTCGGAAACTACACAATGCATCGCCATATGACTAGGTGGCATCCTAACAACTACAGTGCTGCACAGTTTCGGAACGACCTAGATAATCTCCCTATTATGGCCAGAAGATCTGTTGTACCGGAAGTAACGGGACCAGAGGGCAGGGAGATGGTGCCAAATATACAAATGAGATTTGGTGAAGTAAAACACACCTGCGTATTTTGCGATGGATTCATTTCCTACGGAGAAAGAAGCATCACTCTGATCAACAGAGCTATTGACTATCATATGCAAGTTTGTCCGAAACGCCCAAAATAATAAATACTTCTTTTTTTTGTTTTGTTGCTCCTGTTGAGCCCTTTACAATGAATCGTTTTCATTGCCCCCTCCAAGAAAAACCCAAAAAAATATAAAACTGTTCCAAAAAATTCAAAAACAGTAAAAAAATGTTCAGAAAAATAAAATAAAAAGTTCTTTTCAGAACTACCTCCCCGTTATTAAAAAATTGGTACAATATTTGGAACTGTGCCAACCTCTATTTCTCTTAGTTCGCTTCCTAGTTCGCTCGCTGGTACGCGAACTGGAAGCGAACCAAAAACAGTAAGTATAAGGGAAGGAAACACACACTTATGTTAAAAGAAAGACAGCTATAGGGGAGTAAACTAGAGATACTATTACCCATAATCCACTGCTGATGATGTCACATATTACATCATTCATGACATGCTCAGTGACATCATCAGCAGAGGATTGCGGGTTTTTTGGCAACATGCCTTATCCACGGTTTAATAACGCTGCCTTTTGCTTTATATAAGTTTTCAAATTGTATGAAATATATACCAATAGGTCTTTATGAACCTTTAGGTAGTGCTTTTGTTCATGAGGTCTGGTCGCTTCCATACACATACAGATGTTTCAAAGATGATCAAGAAGTTTATCTGAATGGAGAGGAATGCACTGAGACGCCAGATCATTCACTAATGTGTAGGCACATACAGTTACACGATTCATGCAACAAACACCGACCAAATATGGCTTGCGTGTTGCAAGGCACGCCAGTTCCTTCTATCATCCCCACGTTCAAGTTGTTGGAAAATGGTAGTTATTTGATGCTCAATAATGAAGATTGTTCTGAGTTAATTAAAAGTATTCCTTTTATCGTAACAGTAAGTGAACGGGTTATTTGCTGCAGAAATGTTCTATTTCCTCCCACACATGAACATAGGGAGTTTTCAATCTGGCCACAAATACCAACCTTGGGACACGTTTCAACGGCATGGCAAGAATAAGAGCTCTTTTGTCTCAGAGAGAGGTGGCCTTGAGTTCGGCCCGTGAAACTTTCGTACTTCACATAGCGAACACCCGTACACAGGTTTGCCTTTCAATTTCAGCAACATGTTTCCGACTATCTTTAACGCATCCTCCACAAAATCCCTGGCACACTTTTTTAAAGTTGTTACCAGTGGTCTCGTGACTTCATTTGAGAAAATCTTTGGAGTCATCCCTGCTCCCTTTCATTGTATTTTCTGCACTCTGGTTCGTGGATTGGCATTTTTACTTGCATTACCAGCGGACGCTCTTGTGCTTTTTTACATTTTTAAATATGGATGTCCCTCCTATGCAACCTCCGACCCTGCAGCTGCTGACACTGTTCCGCAATCGCATGCTAGAATATTATGGCACAATGCCGTTGGCGATATTAAGCACGGCATATGGATTATCTTTTCGGTTCTCCTACTTCACCTGTGTCCAGCCTGTATTTCACTGCCTGACCTGTGATTTCGATTGGGCCATTGATTTGTGTCTCTGCGGACCGGTTTCTCCTGACGTCGACTTTAATCAGCTGATGACTCCTATCATTACTCACGAGTTGATTTGTCCTGGCGAAAGGATTATGGCTGTGGCATTGATGCATGGACTACTTGGTCCCTGGAATTTACTGGCGGCAGCACAGTCTTTCTTGGAACACAGCTTTCTTGAAAACCCACCGAGCTGTCCTCTGATGGTGATAGAGGATCCGGTGCTGGGAGAGCACGTATGTTCTTTTCCGCTTTTAAATTGGATGGCTGAACTGTTTTCGGATGAAGACGGTGACTTCCTATTGGAGGCTGTTGCAGCTTATTTTGCATACACAGTTATGTCATAGACCTTTTTCATGTTTGATATGCTGAGTACTAGCATTTCATTGACAATTCATTGACTTATTTGTCAAGTTTTTATTATTTACCTTGCCTATTGGCTTAAGACTCGATAAAGTACTTGGCTGTTTTATTTTTCTTTAGCATTGAATTTTCCTAGTTTTTAATGCTTTACCTTGCGGACCGTCCACATATAAACTTGCAATCTGCTCTCATGAGATGGCACTTCTATTATCTTATTCAGTTCGTTTCCGGATCATGAGGAGGTGTCATCTAGGTCCTGGATATCTTTACACCGTGTTAAGTTAGCATGGGCTCATTACCGGTTTAAACGCCATTTTTCCTTTTTTGCAACTTCTGCACACGACACTTAGTTGTTGCTTTAGCTTTCCACCTAGTAGTTCATCGTGGTTTACATGAGAATAATATGTTATTGGTCTACTATCTGCTTTACTTGTTAAACTATATCTGTACAGCGAGTGCTAAAGTTTCAAGAACAACACGATACAGAATTGTTATGAGGTCTGATCTCCACGACTTCATACTCATAACATAAGTGCAACTTCTGCCAATTCTGGGCATGAGGCGGGTTTTATATTGCTTTGCCGAACACACATACACAACAGTTGATGCGGTTCACATGAAGAGAGAGCTGGTGTATGCTGATGTGATTCCTTCAAATCTAAGACACTAAAGTATGGGCACGCCCTAAACCAACACAAAGAGACCTTCTTAGCAAATAATATAATATGTGTATTAGGGAGGGTGAGATATAAGCAGCCGCGGGCCGTGGAGGGAGTTACGATGGGGCAGGGAGGCGGGGAGGGGGAGAAGCAGGGTGGAGCCCTCTCTACCTTGCCCCTCCCCCTCCCCGCCTCCCTGTCCCACCGTAACTCCCTCCACGGCCCGCGGCTGCTTATAAGTGTTGCTAACTCTTATTCATTTACAGCATGTTAACATACTGTCACCATTCGCTTTTTATGTACTAGTAACTATGCTGGTAATTTTGCTACTGATAATATGTGTACTTGTATTCTCCACCCTGCTTCTCCCCCTCCCCGCCTCCCTGCCTCACCGTAACTCCCTCCACGGCCCGCGGCTGCTTATAAGTGTTGCTAACTCTTATTCATTTACAGCATGTTAACATACTATCACCATTCACTTTTTATGTACTAGTAACTATGCTGGTAATTTTGCTACTGATAATATGTGTACTTTTATTATCTAAGGTACTACGCCTGAGAAGACGGCATTAGTAAATAAACATTTCAAATACACATCTGTTCTTCTTAACTCCATGTTCTGGTTTCTAAGAAATCTATAACGACCGACTGTTCATGAGTTCCACGTATCCTGAGGTACTATAAGTTCATATTCTGGATTGTCTAAACATTGAGAGTTTGTTATATCCAATGTGACACTGTACCTAGCTTGCTAAATAGTTTTTGATTACTAACGTGAGTTTTGGGACACCCTAATTCGCCGAGGTTCCAATCCTCTGTCCACAGTTCTGTGTGAGAACAGAAACCCTGCGACAGGGGCACCCCCGACCCTTGCTGGAGCTTCATCACACTTGCGATACAACTCCAGCAATGCGCCACCTTTACGGCACAGATACATCACGCATCTGTGCTGTTTTTGCCCCATGATGCGCCGCATTGTAAATGCAGCACACCATAGGTGACGGAACAGCGGCACAGAATGACTAACACATCCCTGGTGATGCGCCAGTCATCATAAATCTATCCCTATGCTTCTTATCTTGTTAGAGATGAACCGCCATATGTATCATCAAAGTTATTTGCATTTCCTAAATAGCGAACTTTAAGGAATAAATAGCGATTCTTTACCATTCCTAGTTTGCGATGAGCTATTTGCTAATTAGCCGAATGTAGCCCAATGAAGCCCAATGTAGCCCAATGTAGCCCAAAGATGGCCGCCAGACACACAAAAAAACAAATGTAGCCCAAATATCAGCCAGATGTAGCCCAACTATAGCCCAGTGACAGAATGACCAATCAGCTTCGCAAACCTCCGTTACGCGAAGCGGAGCGCTGTTACAGATATATATCTTTTTTTGAACGTTAATTTCTCAAAATCCACTGGAGCACATATATTGAGACCTAGCAAAGGCACATCGGGCTACCAGTCCCTAATATTTTGCCAAGTTTCGTGCAAATCCATTCAGCCGTTCAATTATTATTTTTATTATTTTTTTTTGCCCCGCGGGGCCCTTTTAAAACCTCCACATCAAACCTAGGGGGTCAGCGAGGATCTACTATGCCCCCTTATAGTTATTTCCCCCTTTGTTTTGACCTCCTCTTGTCTCTCGATCCTACCGAGAGACAAGATGGCGGCCGCTACGGACTGTTTGGAATGTTGACAGACGCCGGAGAACCAATCAGCTTCGCTTCACAAAGCTCCGTTGCGCGAAAAGTCCGCGAACCAGAGCGCTGCCTGGTCCGCGCTTACAGATATATATCTTTTTTTAAACGTTAATTTCTCAAAATCCACTGGAGCACATATATTGAGACCTACAAAAGGCACATCGGGCTACCAGTCCCTACAATTTTGCCAAGTTTCGTGCAAATCCATTCAGCCGTTCGGGCTAAAAGTGAGGCCAACCGCCCTATGGAAAACTCAATGTTAAAAACACGTTTTGGGACCCCCCTTTTTTCTCGGCCCCCCCTGGACGAACCCCCCCCAAATTTTCAAGAGCTGCTCAGAAACAAAATGTGCCATTTTCCTGAAAATTTCAGCCAATTCCGTCCACAAACGCCAAAGTTATTAGACATAGAATTTTCAAAAAACCCATAGAGAAAAAATCCTAACTATATATACCTACTGGCGACCGCCAGTAGGTAATATATATATGTATACATATATGTATATTACCTACTGGCGGTCGCCAGTAGGTATATATAGTTAGGATTTTTTCTCTATGGGATTTTTGAAAATTCTATGTCTAATAACTTTGGCGTTTGTGGACGGAATTGGCTGAAATTTTCAGGAAAATGGTACATTTTGTTTCTGAGCAGCCCTTGAAAATTTGGGGGGGTTCGTCAAGGGGGGGCCGAGAAAAAAGGGGGGTCCCAAAACGTGTTTTTAACATTGAGTTTTCCATAGGGCGGTTGGCCTCACTTTTAGCCCGAACGGCTGAATGGATTTGCACGAAACTTGGCAAAATTGTAGGGACTGGTAGCCCGATGTGCCTTTGCTAGGTCTCAATATATGTGCTCCAGTGGATTTTCAGAAATTAACGTTCAAAAAAAGATATATATCTGTAACAGCGGACCGGGCAGCGCTCCGGTTCGTGGACTTTACGCGTAACGGAACTTCGCGTAGCGAAGCTGATTGGCTCTCCGGCGTCTGTGAACATTCCAAACAGTCCGTAGCGGCCGCCATCTTGTCTCTCGGTAGGATCGAGAGACAAGAGGAGGCCAAAGCGAAGGGGCAAATGACCATAAGGGGGCATAGTAGATCCTCGCTGACCCCCTAGGTTTGATGTGGAGGTTTTAAAAGGGTCCCGCGGGGCAAAAAAAATTAATAATATTAATAATCGAACGGCTGAATGGATTTGCACGAAACTTGGTAAAATATTAGGGACTGGTAGCCCGATGTGCCTTTGCTAGGTCTCAATATATGTGCTCCAGGGGATTTTGAGAAATTAACGTTCAAAAAAAGATATATATCTGTAACAGCGCTCCGCTTCGCGTAACGGAGGTTTGCGAAGCTGATTGGTTCTCCGGCGTCTGTAAACATTGCAAACAGTCCGTAGCGGCCGCCATCTTGTCTCTCGGTAGGATCGAGAGACAAGAGGAGGCCAAAGCGAAGGGGCAAATGACCATAAGGGGGCATAGTAGATCCTCCTTGACCTCTTAGGTTTGATGTGGAGGTTTTAAAAGGGCCCCGCGGGGCAAAAAAATAATAATAATAATAATCGAACGGCTGAATGGATTTGCACGAAACTTGGCAAAATTGTAGGGACTGGTAGCTCGATGTGCCTTTGCTAGGTCTCAATATATGTGCTTCAGTGGATTTTGAGAAATTAACGTTCAAAAACAAGATATATATCTGTAACAGCGCTCCGCTTCGCGGAGATAAAATTATATCTGTATTACCTAGCTGTTGCTAACACCAGTTAGCGACGGCTAGTAGGAGATAGCGACCATCTTGGGCCCCACTTTGCATGTGAGTGATATTTATCACTAATGACATGCAAAGTGGGCATGCCAAGATGTTAGAGACTGGAAACAGTCGCTAACATCGCTATCTCCTATTATCAACTTTTGGAAATATTCGAGATAAGCGCAAATATCTCCAAAAGCTAGCACCTGCCCTGAGCAGTTCTTAGCCATGTTATCCAATGGGAGGTGGATAACATGGCTAAGAGCATTAGCTCGGTAATGCATGAATATCGCTGAGTTTTCAGCGATATTAATGCATTGCGGTCGTTTATTATCGTATTTGCGATAAACCTTGATAATAGCAAGGTTTATCTGCGATAATTTCTGACGATGCTTAGTGGTAAAAAAATCGTTGCTAAGCATCGTTAGGGATAAATATCGCTTAACTTTGGTAATATGCCCCAACGTCTGTTAACGTTCGATTAGAAGGAAATCAGGAAGTGTTGAAAAACATTGTCTGCGCCATCTTGTCTTTTTTCAAATGCCACACTTTTGTCGTGCACGGCAGCCATTTTAGATGCCTTGACCAGACCCACTCTGTGCACGCTGTCGATCCTTAGCATGGCTCCCCACCCTCGCAAGCATCTCCCCCAGGCAGTGGTCACCCCCGCTCTCTGTCTTATGCATGGGTAATAAACCTCCCCCCATCTGCGCTGCTCTTCCCTGAGAATCACACCCTGTGCCCGCCCGACACCTCCCTTTCGCCCTATTCACTACCGCACCCTCTGACACTCCTTTTCCTCTGTGTCCGATTGTCCAGGCTGGTCCTAGGGTATCAGCTAGCCCTGCAGATGTAGTTTATGGCCCCAGCTGTAAAGAATCACCCCTCTTCAAAGGAGTTATAGTAGATCAAGGCCCACACTCGATGAGATCCGTCACAGCAGACGCGTTCCTATTATCTGAAAACCATCCTGTATTGTGATTGGGGAGGGGACCGAGCCTGAAGCGGAAGATTCCAGGGATGACTCTTTGTACATCAAAGTTTTTACAATTATGTGTCACATTAAAAATATATAGCACTCCGACAAAGTAGTAAGATTATAAAACTTAATAACTTATAAATATATACAAGAAAACAAAAATAGTAATAACATATAAACATTTTTAGGGAAAAACAACGAAGTAGCGGTCGGCTGTGCGAATAGTCCCAACGCAGCACAACGTCCAGATTTCCGGCGTGGGGCGTCGCGGGGGGTGGGTCATCAGTAGCAAACTGTTGTGCGAATAGTTCCAAGGCAGCAGAACGATGGCACCAAGGTGATGTCCAGTAAGTTGCCGCACTGGTTTTGGTATCCTACAATGCTGCTCCGAATAACGGCGTGGGGCGCCCCGGGGGAGGCGGCGTGAACGGGCCTCTCCAGGTGGAGTGTCATCTGTTGTAGTGGGGCGCCCCTTTACCGTTTCAGTTGCCATTCCGTCCGTTTTTGGTCCACTGTGTCAAAAGCCGCAATTCAGCTGAGTTGCGCCCACTCTTGCGGTGCAGCGATAGGCGGCTGTCACAGGACTCTCAAAATGGCGGCAGGCTCTTTCCTTTTTGGGCCTGGTCCACTGAAATGGCCCTGGGACACCTTGGAAATCTGACGCTTGTCTGCTAGGTCTTGGACCCCATTCTCGAAAGCGTCCCCTCCGCCTTGAGGATTCATCAAAAGTTTTGGGGGCCCCCGACTCCTGTAGGCTTCTGGTGGGGAGCGGTTGCCATGATTGCTCGCGGAATGACCACGACGGAGCTACGAGATGGTGGTGCTCTCATGCTGATGCCAGCTTCAGTCTGAAACATCCAGAAACAAGGTGGGGCTTTCATCGTTTGGGAAAAAAAAAAGTTTTCATCCAATGAAAAGTGTTGTTTTTAGGTCATATGATCAAGCCTTCCATCATTAGGAAACCAAAAGTAAAATGAACCAATGAAAAGTTTTATAAACAAGTCACATGACCTGTTATGCGGCATAGGGTATAAAATGCGGAGAAAATACGTTGGCACGTGAGGCGGCGTCAGTAGCGGACCGATGTGCGAATAGGCCGAAGGCAATACAACGCGCCAAGATCCGGATGGCACCGAGGTGGTGTCCAGCAAGTTGCAGCACTGGTGTGGCCATCCTACAATGCTGAAAGTGGGCGTGGGGCGCCCCGTTGGCCTGTGAGTTTGCGTCAGTAGCGGACCAATGTGCGAATAGGCCGAAGGCAGCACAACGCGCCAAGATCCGGATGGCACCGAGGTGGTGTCTAGTAAGTTGCCGCACTGGTGTGGCCATCCTACAATGTTGAAAGTCGGCGTGGGGCGCCCCGTTGGCCTGTGAGATGGCGGCAGTAGCGGACCGATGTGCGAATGGGGCCAAAGGCAGCGCAACAATATTTTCGGAATAGAAGACACCACAAGGCGCTGAGATGCCAAGATTCGGATGGCACCGAGGTGGTGTCTAGCAAGTTGTGGCACTGGTGTGGCCATCCTACAATGGTAAAAGTCGGCGTGGGGCGCCCTGTTGGCCTGTGAGATGGTGTCAGTAGCGGACTGATGTGCGAATGGGGCCAAAGGCAGCGCAACAATATTTTCTGACTGACACCACAAGGCGCTGAGATGCCAAGATCCGGATGGCACCGAGGTGATGTCTAAGTTGCGGACCGATGTGCGAATGGGGCCAAAGGCAGCGCAACAATATTTTCTGTATGGAAGATACCACTAGGCGTTGAGATGCCAAGATCCGGATGGCACCGAGGTGATGTCTAGCAAGTTGCTGTACTGGTGTGGTCATCCTACAATGCTGAAACTCGGCATGGGGCGCCCTATTAGCCTGTGAGATGGCGTCAGTAGTGGACCGATGTGTGAATGGGGCAAAGGTAGCGCTAGAATATTTTCTGAATAGAAGACACCACAAGGCGCTGAGATGCCAAGATCCGGATGGCACCGAGGTGGTGTCTAGTAAGGTGCACTGGTGTGGTCATCCTACAATGCTGAAACTCGGCGTGGGGCGCCCCATTAGTCTGTGAGATGGCGTCAGTAGCGGACCGATGTGCGAATAGGCTGAAGGCAGCACAACGCGCCAAGATCCGGATGTCACCGTGGTGGTTTCATAGTTGAGAGGCACTTCATCTGCAGTGGGGCGCCGAGATCCGGATGGCACCGAGGTGATGTCTAGCAAGTTGCTGTACTGGTGTGGTCATCCTACAATGCTGAAACTCGGCGTGGGGCACCCCATTAGCCTGTGAGATGGCGTCAGTAGCGGACTGATGTGCGAATAGGCCGAAGGCAGCACAACGCGCCAAGATCCGGATGTCACTGTGGTGGTTTCATAGTTGAGAGGCACTTCATCTGCAGTGGGGCGTCGAGATCCGGATGGCACCGAGGTGATGTCTAGCAAGTTGCTGTACTGGTGTGGTCATCCTACAATGCTGAAAGTCGGCGTGGGGCGCCCCATTAGCCTGTGAGATGGCGTCAGTAGCGGACCGATGTGCGAATGGGGCCAAAGGCAGCGCAACAATATTTTCTGAAGAGAAGACACCAAAAGGCGCTGAGATTCCAAGATCCGGATGGCATCGAGGTGGTGTCTAGCAAGCTATGCAGTTGAGTTGTGTGCGCACTTGCGGCGAATAGGTCGAAGGCAGCATAACAATGTTTTCTGAATAGAAGACACCACAAGGCGTTGAGATTCGGTTACCACCGAGGTGATGTCTAGCAAGTTGCCGCACTGGTGTGGCCATCCTACAATACTGCTCCGAATAACGGCGTGGGGTGCCCGAAGGGGGAGGGGGAGGCGGCGTGAACGGGCCTTCCTAGGTGGAGGCTCGTCTGCTGTAGTGGGGCGCCCCTTTACCGTTTCAGTTGCCATTCAGCTGAGTTTCGGCTGCTCTTGATGCTACAGCGACAGGCGGCTGCAACAGGACTCTCAAAATGGCGGCCTGTTCTTTGGATTTGGGCCTGGTCCACTAAAATGGCCCTGGGACACCTTAGAACTCGGACGCTCGATTTTTTTTTCCCTTTCCTGTACATGCAAAAAAAGGTAAATGCCCGGTACGTTACACGCTTCATCTGCCACGATGAACTCTCCAGAGGAACCGAAAAAAAATATAGTTATGGTAACTATACCATGCATCGTCATATGGAGAGGTGGCACCAATTAATTATAGTGCTGCATAAAAGAGAGATTTGGAGGAGAACCCCTGACCTGCTAGTACATTCATCAAAGAAGTGGCACTGACAGCATCAGAGGCAAGGGAAACGGTCCCAAATATTTAGAAGAACTTTGGAAAGATTAAAATGACATGTTTAGATTGTGGCAAATTAATTTCATGTGGACAGATGAGTGTTACTCTAATAAATACAGCATATGAACATCATCATAGTCGATGGTTGGTAGAGACATTTTGACTATATCCTGGACCTGCCCGTCCTCGCCCAAAATGGCGCCGGAATAAATGGGACTCGTAACTCCTTGTTGTGTACTGGTTGCAGAACCTTGAAATCACGAGATACGTATGCAGTTTTGAAGCACATGGCGGGCGGGGACGAGAATTGATTGAATATTTCGACATCCCTATTGATATTAAGTTCTGATGTGTTATTGATTACTGTACTATTGAAAGTTCGAATTAACGTCACCCATGGTACTTGCCCGCAAATGTATATCTAGATAATTTTATTGTAACTGGCCCTGTCGTATTTTAATTATAAAATGTACGTCCACCGATTCCGTAACTGTTAGACACCTTAGTTCTTGCAACCTAATGGCCCGCCCGTTACGTTCCTCTACAGTGTAAATGTCTACTCATCATATACGATTACAGTTTGCTCCGTGGCAGGCCCACGTGGTTATAGGCTCGTATTTGTATACTGAAATTTTCACAATAAAGGTTTTTAAAAGAAAACATGGTAGTGGTATATACATTGGTAAAGTTTTTAATAATAGTCACTGTTTTAGAATCATTAAAAGGCAAGTGAAATAAAGCAGACCAATTACATGAAGGGTAAAAGGTATAATACGAAGGAACGCAGTAAAGATAAATGGTCAAGGGCTGTTGTGTTTTCTATTCCTGCAACATAAAGTGATCGATAAGAATCTCATATTCAGGCGTATCGGCGACTAAGACAGCAGGTCGACCCTCTTTTGCTCAACGGCTCCGTCATGGGACGAAGAAACGCTCTTTTTTTCGAAAAAAGAATATATTTTACTTGCAGGACAGTTGTAAATTTTCCGGGAAAGTACATTAGCCTGGAACATTATAACATATATTTAAGAAAAAATAATGTTCGGAAGTAATAAAAAGCGTAATTTTTAGGTCATATGACCAAGCCTTTCATCATTAGAATAAGAAAAGTAAAATGAACCAATGAAAAGTTTTATTAACAAGTCACATGACTTGTTATGCTTACGTTACGCGCTGCGCGCCCCGGATGACTTCCGGATGCGCTAACGCGGCGCGTCATATGACGCATTACGCGACAACGCAGGTCCAGAATATTGTCAAAATGTCTCCACCAACCAGCGGTCGGAACACAACCCCTTTCAGCAGGCTAAATAGTTCTGTTAAATGACAACAGAAGGGACAGGCAACAAGAACCATCAGTCAAAGAGGGGAGGGCTAGTTCTTCTCTACCGGGTTACATTGGGGCGCTACCGGAACTGATCGAATTGGTAGTCTACAGTGTTTCTGGATGTTTCAGACTGAAGCTGGGGTTAGCATGAGAGCAGTACCATTTCGTAGCTCCGTCGTGGCCATTCCGCAACCAATCATGGCAGCCGCTCTTTATCGTTATTTTGGGCGGGGTGGGTGGCGGAGCCGAGCTGTTTTGCAGCCATCATTGTGTGGAGTTCAGTTCATTTCACTAGTTTTGTATTTGTCATGAGGGGTTGTTCCTAATGTTTCTATTTTAGCGAGGTCAAAAAGAGATCCCGTTAGTGGCCTACTGATTTTGCTCGATTCCTTTTCTTTTTTTTTTTACACGATTTTTCGTTATCTGCAAAGACTAAACAGAGTATTGCGACTCTGTGTTTGTTTGTAAATAGAGAATGAACCAAAGAGAACCAATTCTAAAACAGTAAATACTTGGATAACAATCAATCAACTGGAGAGAGAAGCAGGCACGACGTATTACAACGGGGGCAAAGGCCTGCGTTAACTACCCTTCACTATGTGCAAAGAGAGAGTACTCCTAATAGAAATGAGGGGGGGGGGGCACCATTCAAAGCAGATCAGTGTGCATAAACACGAAAATGTTTTCACTTACCACGTACTTGACATTCGACAGCTTATGATATTTGCTATTAAAAAACCATTGAAATTCACTGAAAAAACCATAGGTTATAGATCATATATAGTTAGGAATTAGCATTTACAAAACCTTGAAAATTCACTGAAAAAACCATAGGTTATAGACCATATATAGTTAGGAATTAGCATTTAAAAAACCTTATTTTACTCACACAAAACCATTGAAATTCCATATATAGTTAGTTGCACTAACTATATATCGCGCACCCGCAATCCACTGCTGATGATGTCACATATTACATCATTCATGACATGGTCAGTGACATCACTGATGACATCACTGATGACATCTCAAATGACATCACTGATGACATCACTGATGACATCTGAAATGACATCACTGATAACATCTCAAATGACATCACTGATGACATCTCAAATGACATCACTGATGACATCTCATTTGACATCAATGACCACATCACTGATGATATCATTCATGTGACAATACAATGCATCTCCTCACACTTTAATATAACCTCTGTTACACCCAGTGTTAAATACAGAGTATAATTTTTGAAAACATTGACACACCAATACTAGTTACTACATACGCACTCAGTGATTCCTATGTTTACACACACATTCACTCATTTACCCATACAATCATTCATACATACAATCACTCATCTTTACAACACTATCATATGCACTCATACACCTATACAGACTCTCACACTCTGTCACTCATCCATGGAGTTACTCACACACCTAGTCAGTCCTGTAAATAATCAATCACACTTCCATTTTCTAATCTATACAGTTAAACATAGAGCACCTTACATTTTGAAAACATATACTAACACATACTTACTCTCTTATACAATCATTGACACAAGTACACATTGATCTGCACAGAGTCACACACCTCCCAGCCAGCCACACACACACTCAGTCTCCCATACAAATACTTGGGCAATCAATCAATAACCCATATAGTTACTCATATAGCTACTGACAAACACATGCAGCAGTTTACAGAACAACAGACATAATGATGCACAAATTAAGACAGTTTAGTCACTAACCCATGCACTCAGTGAGACACATTTAATCACTCACTCATACAGTCAGTCACGCACCTACTAAATCCTTCATCCAGACACTTCTACATCTACTCATTCTTCAATATGTAAAACATATTTAAACTTTACAGAAACACACAGTCACTGGATGATGTCATCAGTGATGTCATTTGAGATGTCATCAGTGATGTCATCAGTGATGTCACTGACCATGTCATGAATGATGTAATATGTGACATCATCAGCAGTGGATTGCGGGTGCGCGATATATAGTTAGTGCAACTAACTATATATGGAATTTCAATGGTTTTGTGTGAGTAAAATAAGGTTTTTTAAATGCTAATTCCTAACTATATATGGTCTATAACCTATGGTTTTTTCAGTGAATATATATATATATATATATATATATTCACTGAAAAAACCATAGGATTCACACCAGTTATAGTTAGGTGGAAATTTTACTCGCATAAAACCATTGAAATTCCCATGTTATAGTTAGTTGGACTCACTATAACTTGCGCGTGCAATGCACTGCTGATGACGTCACATATTACATCACTCATGACATGGTCAGTGACATCACTCATGACATCACTGATGACATCTCAAATGACATCACTGATGACAACATTCTTGTGACGAAGTGGCAGACCTCCTATCAGCATAAAATAACCTTTGACACACACATTCAAAAATAGAAACTAACATTTTCTTAAAAAAGGAGAAACCAATACCAATTCCAACAACTTATTAGGTAATTACAACATCTACATACACATCCACTCATTCACCAACAGTTCTATATAGTCACTCATGCATGTACTTACTCATCATATGTACTCATACACCTATACATCCTGTTACACACTAATACTCATCCATATAGTTACTCACACACAAATTCACACATGCAAATAAACTATCAAAAATACATTTACTTGATTATACTGCTATATACACACCACTACACATACTTCTACAGAAACTGAAACATATTTACTCTCTTAAACAATCAATTATAAAAACACATACTCACTAACCCACTCATACACACAATCATCCACCCATACAGTCTTGCACACATGCTGTCTTCAAAATACATACAAATAGTGAGTCACTCATTCATGCATCTGTGCTCTAAGTAATATCCCCCACCGAACCATACAGACACTGATACTGATACTCAAAAATACAACTAATAACCCATATACACACTCATGTAGCTACTCACCAACCCATGCAGCCACTTATACACAAAGTGAGACACAGATACAGATATTTAAATATTTAAACATTACTCGCTAATATATGTATTCACTAAGATACATTTAATAAGTCAGTTAACCAATCAATTTTACACAAAAAAAACATCCATTTAGACATTTATTTACCCATTTATTCTTCCATGAACCTTTAGATATACATATATAAAAATATTTATTTTTCAGAAAGATACACATTCACTGGATGATGTCATCAGTGATGTCATTTGAGATGTCATCAGTGATGTCATGAGTGATGTCACTGACCATGTCATGAGTGATGTAATATGTGACGTCATCAGCAGTGCATTGCACGCGCAAGTTATAGTGAGTCCAACTAACTATAACGTGGGAATTTCAATGGTTTTATGCGAGTAAAATTTCCACCTAACTATAACTGGTGTGAAACCTATGGTTTTTTCAGTGAATTTAATAGGTTTTTTAAATGCTAATTCCTAACTATAACTGGTGTGAAACCTATGGTTTTTTCAGTGAATATATATATATATATATATATATATATATATATATATATATATATATATATATATATATATATATATATATATATAAAATTGGCAAAATGAAACCCCTCATTTTGTTCCTTTTCAAATTAAATGTATTAAGTGTTACCACTTTATTCCAATCAAGATGACTTCAGGTGTGCCATACTTTTGTCATAAGTAAGACTGTTAGCGTTCTAGTTGTTCTTTAGAACACTCTGGGACATTCTGTCATTGGGCTATAGTTGGGCTACATCTGGCTGATATTTGGGCTACATTTGGGCTCTTTTGTCTCTGGTGGCCATCTTGGGAGACTGCATATCAGATTTTTTTTAATGAAATATAAGAGGATTTGAGAAGTCACTCAAAATGTGCCCTAATTTTTCTTTCTTCAGCACTAATCATAATTTCTATGGCAAAATGAACCCCCTCATTTTGTTCCTTTGCAAATTAAATGTTTTAAGTGTTAACACTTTATTCCAATCAAGATGACTTCAGGTGTGGCATACTTTTGTCATAAGTAAGACTGTTAGCGCTCTAGTTGTTCTTTAGAACACTCTGGGACATTCTGTCATTGGGCTATAGTTGGGCTACATCTGGCTGATATTTGGGCTACATTTGTTTTTTTTTGTCTCTGGTGGCCATCTTTGGGCTACATTGGGCTACATTGGGCTACATTGGGCTACATTTGGGCTCTAACATATATATAGCCCAATGTAGCCCAATATATATTTTTTCAAAGTTAATTTTCGTAAAAACCACTGGAGCATATATCTTGAGACATAGCAAAGGCACATCGGAGTACCAGTCCCTACAATTTTGCCAGGTTTGGTGGAAATCCATTCAGCCGCTCGGGCTAAAAGTGAGTCCAACCGCCCTATGGAAATTAACATGGGAAAACACGTTTTGGGACCCCCCTTTTATCTCGGCCCCCGCTTGACGGATCCCCCCAAAACTTTCAGGGAAGGAGCGGAGCGCAGCGAGGCAACGTTAAGGAAAATTACAGGCAGATCCCTGATTCGACGCCAAAGTTATTCCCAATAGAATGTTGCGGATTTCCTATAGAAAACGATCCTAACTATAACTACCTACTGGCGACCGCCAGTAGGTAATATATGTATATATATATATATATATATATATATATATATATATTCCAGGAGTATTAAGGGTTCAGTGGCTTCAACCCGGACCGCCCCGCACCCGATGGAGGCAGAGGTCTTGCTGCCAATTGACAGGTCGTGACACACACGGAGAAAACGGTGTTACTTGAACAACGTTTCCAAGCCTCACCAACTGAGGTAGTGCGGGGTTGGAAGTGCATGGGCAGGAATCAACTATCACCCAGCACAGAGTTACAACTCAAGACGCCCACTCTCAAAACTCAGCCACTCACTGTGAGTCAGGAAAACACTCGGCTTTGTGGGAGCACTCGTCCGTGCGGAGCACCAACTGCATGATGGGATCTGTAGTACGCACATATGAACTGGCCGAGTGATCCATAAAATGAGATGTGGTGCTGGTGAGCCCCGCTCTACTTTAGAAGGAGGGGCATAATATATAAAGAGAAAGAAACAGAAGACCATGAGATTGCAACAACGGAGGCATCTGATGAGGCAACCGCCGAAACGCGTCATGCCAATACCATAGAATTCCTGTAAAGTCCTGCGGTGTTCCCCGATTCTTTTCAACCGAGAAGAATAGCTGCAGAGATATTAGCGTGTGGCCAGTGACACGCACGAGGGACCCTTCCAGAAGTGTCTTCCAGGAGTGTTAAGGGTTCAGTGGCTTCAACCTGGACCGCCCCGCACCCGATGGAGGCAGAGGTCTTGCTGCCAATTGACAGGTCGTGACACACATGGAGAAAACGGAGTTACTTGAATGTTTCCAAGCCTCACCAACTGAGGTAGTGCGGGGTTGGAAGTGCATGGACAGGAATCAACTATCACCCAACACAGAGTTACAACTCAAGACGCCCACTCTCAAAACTCAGCCACTCACTGTGAGTCAGGAAAACACTTGGCTGTGTGGGAGCACTCGTCTGTGCGGAGCACCAACTGCATGATGGGATCTGTAGTACGCACATATGAACTGGCCGAGTGATCCTTAAAATGAGATGTGGTGCAGGTGATCCTCGCGCTACTTTAGCAGGAGGGGCATAATATATAAAGAGAAAGAAACAGAAGACCATGAGATTGCAACAACGGAGGCATCTGATGAGGCAACCGCCGAAACGCGTCATGCCAATACCATAGAATTTCTGTAAAGCCCTGCGGTGTTGCCCGATTCTTTTTAACCGAGAAGAATAGCTGCGGAGATATTAGCGTGTGGCCAGTGACACACACGAGGGACCCTTCCAGAAGTGTCTTCCAGGAGTATTAAGGGTTCAGTGGCTTCAACCCGGACCGCCCCGCACCCGATGGAGGCAGAGGTCTTGCTGCCAATTGACAGGTCGTGACACACATGGAGAAAATGGAGTTACTTGAAGAACGTTTCCAAGCCTCACCAACTGAGGTAGTGCGGGGTTGGAAGTGCATGGGCAGGAATCAACTATCACCCAACACAGAGTTACAACTCAAGACGCCCACTCTCAAAACTCAGCCACTCACTGTGAGTCAGGAAAACACTCGGCTGTGTGGGAGCACTCGTCCGTGCGGAGCACCAACTGCATGATGGGATCTGTAGTACGCACATATGAACTGGCCGAGTTATCCTTAAAATGAGATGTGGTGCAGGTGAGCCCCGCGCTACTTTAGAAGGAGGGGCATAATATATAAAGAGAAAGAAACAGAAGACCATGAGATTGCAACAACGGAGGCATCTGATGAGGGAACCGCCGAAACGCGTCATGCCAATACCATAGAATTCCTGTAAAGCCCTGCGGTGTTCCCCGACTCTTTTCAACCGAGAAGAATAGCTGCGGAGATATATATATATATATATATGAATATATATATATATATATATATATTCACTGAAAAAACCATAGGTTTCACACATTTTATAGTTAGCTGGACATTTCACTCACACTCATACAAAACCATTGAAATTCCCCCCTTATAGGTAGTTCAGCTAACTATAACTCGTGCGCCCGCAATGCACTGCTGATGACGTCACATATTACATCACTCATGACATGGTCAGTGACATCACTCATGACATCACTGATGACATCTTAAATGACATCACTGATGACATCATCCAGTGAATGTGTGTCTTTCTGAAAAATAAATATTTTTTATATATGTATATCTGAAGGTCGATGGAAGAATAAATGGGTAAATAAGTGTCTAAATGGATGTTTATTTTGTAAAATTGATTGTATAACTGACTTATTAAGTGTATCTTAGTGAATACATGTATTAGCGAGTAATGTTTAAATATGTAAATATCTGTATCAGTGTCTCACTTTGTGTATAAGTGGCTGCATGGGTTGGTGAGTAGCTACATGAGTGTCTATATGGGTTATTAGTTGGATTTTTGAGTATCAGAATGAGTGTCTGTATGGTTTGGTGGGGGGTATTACTTAGCGCACAGATGCATGAATGGCAGACTCACTGTCTGTATGTGTTTTGAAGACAGCATGTCTGTATGTGTTTTGAAGACAGCATGTGTGTAGGACTGTATGGGTGGATGAGTGTGTGTATGGGTGTGTTAGTGAGTGAATGACTGTCTCAATAGTATTATTATGAGTAACTACATATGTTTTAAACTAGTATATGTGAGTATTGATGTATATAAGTGAGTATATGTGAGAGTTAGGGATTGGAAGAGTTCCTGTATGAATAAGTATGTGTTTCTATAAGTGATTGTTTAAGAGAGTAAGTATGTGTACGTTACTGTAGAAGTAAGTGTACTGATGTGTGTATAGCTGTATAGGCAAGTAAATGCATGTGTGAGTATGTGTGTGAGTAACTCTATGGATGAGTATCGGTGTGTAACAGGATGTATAGGTGTATGAGTACATATAATGAGTGAGTACATGTATGAGTGACTATATAGAACTGTTGGTGAATGAGTGGATGTGTATGTAGATGTTGGAATTACTGAATAGGTTGTTGTAACTGGTATTGGTATCTCCATTTTTTTTTTTAAATTGTAGTTTCTATTTTTTGAATGTGTGTATCAAAGGTTATATTAGGGTGAGAGGAGGTCTGCCACTCTTTCACAAGGATGATGTCATCAGTGATGTCATTTGAGATGTCATCAGTGATGTCATGAGTGATGTCACTGACCATGTCATGAGTGATGTAATATGTGACGTCATCAGCAGTGCATTGCGGGCGCGCGAGTTATAGTTAGCTCAACTAACTTTGGGGCAGATGTATCATCCGTTTTTTTTGTCGCAAACGCTGCGATTCGCAAAATAGCAGCGTTTGCGACAAAAAAACGGGATTTGGAATGTATCATGCAAAAAGCCTCGCAATATTAAGGAATTGCAAATTTTGCGATTCCTTAATATTGCGAGGCTTTTAAGAAATGGCAAATTGCGATTTCTTATTTGAAATGTATTAAGCATTTCAGTGTTGCGATTTTTGACTAAGGATTCGCAAATTACCACCAACTTGTAGTTGGTGGTAATTGGCAAATTCTTTTCAAAATGCACTTTTTAAAAATTCTAAAGGTGCCATATGACGCTCATACATGCCCTTAGGGCATGTATGTGCACCATATGCGCACACATGTCAAATTCAGGAGTGCAGCAGGGTGTCCTTAAGACACCCTTGCACCCTTGAAAATATTCTCAATTTGGGATTAGCAAATTGCTAATCGCAAATTGAGAATAATTTCACATTCATTCCTATGGGCCTCCTGGCCCATAGAAATGAATGGGAAATTATTCCTTAATTGTGATTAGCAATTTGCTAATCGCAATTAAGGAATTATAAGAAATCGCAAAAAAATAGCGAATTTCTACATACATACCATTTTGCACTTCTCACATAGCGATTCCTTAAAAATCGCTATTTGAGAATCGCAAAATGGTATCTTGATACATCTGCCCCTATAATGGGGGAATTTCAATGGTTTTGTATGAGTGAAATGTCCATCTAACTATAACATGTGTGAAACCTATGGGTTTTTTCAGTGAATTGATAAGGTTTTTTAAATGCTAATTCCTAACTATAATGTGGCTGAAACCTATGTTTTTTTCAGTGAATTTCTAAGGTTTTTTTAAATGCTAATTCCTAACTATAACGTGGCTGAAACCTATGGTTTTTTCAGGGAATTTCAAAGGTTTTGTAAATGACATTCTTTCAATGTATTAATTGTTATATTTTTTTATACTGATTTACTACATTGTTTTAAAGTATTTATTTTTAGATATTTTACTTTTTTAAATTATATTACGTATTTTTAATATAAATTGAAAAAAAATGTTTTTAAAAATATTGAAATTGTAATTTTGTTTATTTTATTTTATATATTTTTTTAATTTATATATATTTTATATAGCAGGCAATGATATCCTATGGAAGGAAATTCAAGTTACTTGTAAGTACGGTTAAAATTACTTTTCAGGATCAGTACTGGGCTGAAGGATGCAGCACTGAGGTCTCTTCTGATAACAGGTGAGTAAATCGGATTTCGTAGTTCGGCTGATTTTAGAGGAATTGTTTAAAGTTCCAAAACTCCACACTTGAAAGAATTTCCAAGTGAAACCAGTCAATGTTAGCCTATGGAAGGAAATTCAAATTACTGTATGTATGGTTAGAATTGCTTTTCAGGATCAGTAGTGGGCTGAAACATGCAGCACTGAGGTCTCTCCTGATAACAGGTGAGTAAATCGGAATTCGTATTTCGGATGATTTTAGAGGAATTTTTTAATGTTCCAAAACTCCACACACAGAAGAATTTCCAAATGAAACCAGTCAATGTTAGCCTATGGAAGGAAATTCAAGTTACTATAAGTATAGTTAGAATTACTTTTCAGGATCAGTACTCGTCTTAAAGTTGCAGCATTGAGGTCACTCCTGATAATAGGTGAGTAAATCGAAATTCGTAGCTCTGCTAATTTTATAAGAATATTTTAAAGTTCCAAAACTCCACACTTAGAAACTTTTCTGTTAAAAACCACACAATGGATTCCTAAAATAGGAAATTCAATTAACTGGTAAGTAGTGGTTAATATTACTTTTCAGGATCAGTACTTGGCTTAAAGTTGCATCACTGAGGTCACTCCTGATAACACGTGAGTGAATGGGAATATGTAGTTCTGCTGATTTTATAGGAATATTTTAAAGTTCCAAAACTCCACAGTTAGAAACTTTTCTGGTGAAAACCACACTTTGGATTCCTATGGAAGGAAATTCAAGTAACTGGTAAGTACGATTAAAATTACTTTTCAGGATCAGTACTGGGCTTAAAGAGGTCACTCCTGATAACAGGTGAGTAAATCGGAATTCGTAGTTCGGCTGATTTTAATTTCAAATTTGTTTTATTGAGTTTAAGAGCAAGAAAAACAGGCAATGCAAGGCAGTAAGTATGCAGTAGGCTTATGTAGCGAGCGAGACAGACAGGCACGTCTTCTCTATGAATCCTCACAGAAGCATATAAACCCCACCTACCCAGAAATGCGTTGCTGACACTTTGGTGAAGGTGCCATGTAAGAATGACAACCGAACAGAAAAAAAAGAAGAACCCAATCCCCCACCCTTCACCCAACAACACCCCCCCTCCCCCCACCCCGACCAGTATGCCAGTTCGGCTGATTTTAAAGGAATATTTGCACAATGCTGAAGGAAGAGGGCGGTGCCTGAGGTGACATGTGTGCAAACACGCCCTGTGGCGCGTTTTAAGTTGGGGAATCAATTCCTCTTCATTCCTGAGGTCCCCTGTGGGCCAACTAGCCCACCAGGTACCTCCAGTATGCGCCAGGGAGCTGCTTTGCAAAGAGGTGTTCAGAGGCCACACCCCTTTTTACAGCAGTCTGCAAATCAGCTCAGTGGCGCTTACTGGAGGCACCTGGTGGTCTAGTTGGCCCCTAGGGGACCTCTGGATTGAAGAGGAATTAATTCCCCAACTTAAAACGCGCCACAGGGCGTGTTTGCACACACCTCATCGCAAGCCCCTCCCCCTACCTTTACCACTGTGCAAACGCGCCCGTGGTGCATTCTAAGTTGGGGGATTAAGTCCCCTTGAATACTGAGGGTCCCTGGGGGCCAACTAGCCCAACAGGAACCTCCAGTATGTGCCAGGGGGCTGCGTTGCAGAGAGGTGTTCTGAGGCCATGCCCCTTTTTACACCTCTCTGCAACGCAGCCCCCTGGTGCATACTGGAGGCTCCTAGTGGGCTAGTTGGCCCCCACGGACCCCCAGTATGCAAGGGGAATTGGTTCCCCTCTGCAAACACGCCCTGGGGCGCGTTTGCAGAGAGGTGCAATGAGGGGGCGTGGCCTCCTCCCGATCCCGTTTTTTTAAAATTTACTTTTAAGAAGGGGGCAGTGTAGCCCCCTTTCTTTTTCTTTTTTTTTGGCCCCGAGGACCCCATCCCCCAGGGCCAGCCCCCAATTTCAATGTAAAGAAACAAAAAACGGAAAGTGGGCCGCGTGGCCCCCCTCCCAAGGCCATAGTCTGCCCCGGGGACCACATCCCCCGGGGCATGGGCCTTTTTTAAATATATTTTTTTAATTAGGAGGGGGCTGCTCCCAACAGTTAAAAGCCCCAGGGGGTGGTGGTCCCTGGGGCTAGGGCGTCTGTCATGGACCCCCCTAATTTGAATATTAGAGCCCCGGGGAGGTGGCAGTCCCTGGGGCGTGGGGGGGGTGCTTGAGCCCCCCACACAGTTTTTTTAAATTTTAATTTAAAAAAAAAAAAAAGAAGCCCCGGGGCTGGCGGTCCCCGGGGCTCCGGGGGGCAGTGAGCCCCCTGCATACAAAATATTAAAGCCCCTGGGGGGTGGCGGTCCCAAGGGCTGGGGGGCTTCTCTGGGCCCCCCATTATTATAAAAATAAAGAAGCCCCGGGGGTGGTGGTCTCCGGGGCTGCAGGGGGGCCGTTAGCCCCCCACATATGTAATGTAAAAGCCCCGGGGCTGGGGGCCCCTTTGGGCCCCCCATTATAATAAACTAAAACGCCCCGGGGGCTAATTAACAAAAAAGCGGCTTTGGGTTTGTTTGTTTTTTCCACGGGATACGCGTAGCTACGCGTATCTCGCGATTTTTAAAAAAAAAACACATTTATTTTTTTTGCCTTGGGGGTCCTTGTGGGACCCCCTGAGCAGGCCTAGGCGGTCAGGGTGTTTCTACCCTGCCCCCTTTTCGCGTTTATCGCGTTTCTTTTTCTGTTTTCTTGTGCCTCGGTTCTACCGAGACACAAGATGGCTGCCAACACTTCCTGGTTTGGAGTGTTGACCGCCAATTAGCATAAAGCTCGTGCTCGGGAGGGTACGCGTTCTGTACGCGTACCGTACTTCATCTATAGATATATCTATGATTTTCTCAGGAACTACTGAACGGATTTACACCATTGAACAAAAAGCGTGATCTGCGAACCAAACTCTACCTTTTTGCCAAATGTGGTGTAATTCTGTTCAGCAGTTCGGGCTGTAGCCGTGTCTGAAGGTTCCTATGGAAAATTGCATGGGGAAAACACGTTTTTGGACCCCCCTTTTTTCTAAGCCCCCGCTTGACGAATCAACCCAAAACTTTCAGGATAGGAGCGGAGCAGATTGCCTAATCTTCTTGGAGAATTTGAGAAGATTCGTCAACCGGCGCCAAAGTTATTCCAAATAGAATGTTGCGGATTTCCTATGGAAACTAGGTCCTAACTATAACTACCTACAGGCGACCGCCAGTAGGTAATTTTTTTTATAGGTAGGTAGTTTTAGTTAGGACCTACTTTCCATAGGAAGAGCTTTTTTGTTTTGCCAATTACTTTGGCGCCATTTAATGAATCCTCGTTAAAATTTCACAACTATTATGATTCACTTCAGCTGCTGTCTTAACGGTTTCGGGGTGGTTCGTCAACTGGGAGCCTAGAAAAAGGGGGGCCCCAAAACACAAGTTCCCCATGCAATCCATATGGAATTTAAACACAACTACAGCCCTAACTGCTGAATGGAATTGCAACAAATTTGGTAAAATGGTAGCTGTTGTTTTTGAGATGTTAAGAGAAAAAGCAAATTGTATATATCGGATTGAGAAGGTTCCACGAACCCTCCTGATCTCACGCTGAGATCGGATTGGCTGCCAACACTTCATCCAGGAACTGTTGGCTGCCATCCTGGGACCCTGCTTCTGCTGAGTCCCACAAAAATGTTGAATAAAAAAGAGAAGTGGGAAGGGTAGGAACACCCTTAACCTCTAGGCCTCTAGCGGGGGTCCCAGAGGAACCCCACCAGGACTAAAACATTTCTTTTAATTTTTGCGGAAAATCCGCTGTACATTTAAAATAGAAAAACAAGCGTGGTCTCCTGCGCTTGTTTTCATTATAGCCCCTGGGTGGGCCAAGTCCCGGGGGCATGCTATAAAAATAGAAATGGGATACACAGGCCCCCTTCCTAAGGCTAATGAAATCCCTGTGGACCGCCACTTCTGCAGGCCAAATCTGTATAAATGAATGAGAGGGGGCGTCATGGCTCCCCGACAGCCACAGGGACTGCCACCCCCTCAGGGCACTTGAAAATATGTATGCCGGCCAGCTGCTGAGCTCACCAGCGTCCTGTGGACTGCCAACTCCCTGGGGCAAATCTGTTTAAATAAATGCGGGATGGCCCGTGCGCCCCCCCTCAGGCCTGGGGACTGCCACCTCCCCAGGGCAAACTGCGTTAAAAGAATGCAGGGGACCCGCATGTTCAGCCCACAGCCCCAAGGACCGCCACTTTCCCGAGGCTGAAATAAATGAATGAAGGGGGTTCATCATGAACCCCCACCCCCATGAACCACCACCTACCTGGGGCTAAATGCTATAATGGAGGGGAATCGCACAGCCCTCCTCGTGGAGCCATGGATGATTCTGGGGACAGCCACCCTCCTGCTACCGCCCAAGGTGCCCAACCTCGTGAGGTAGCTGTTTGCTTACACTTGGTGGGAGCTGACAGCCCACCAAACTAAAGCAAACATAAATATGCTTTCTGCAAGCAGCAGCTGTCCAACTGCTCTGGCTTGCAGAAAGTGGAGTTTTCATCTTTTTCCCTGAATGCAAATATGCATGCAGGGAAAGAGATGAAAACATTGTTCTGACAGACAGGGAGGCACCTTCCAGCAGCCCCCTGTCTGTCAGAGAAATGCCAGCTCCCCAAGGAGGCGGGGAGCGGGCTGAGATCACGGTGGCCTTGGGGCATGACCGAGGTCCCATTGCACACTGGGTGCCCCTGGGGCACCGAGGAGACATAGCTGGGCCTCAGGGATGGGATCCTTGGGGCCGAAATCGGCCCATGGAAGGGGCTGCGTGCCCCCGCTCCCCTATTAAAATATTAATTTTTAAATGCTGGGCCCTGTGGGAAGTGGTCCCCAGGGCCAAAATTAGCCCAGGGGGGACCCAGACCTTCTCCCCTTTTGTTTTTGGCTAGGCCCCATTGGATGGGGTCGCCAGGGTTGAAATCGGCCCAGGGTGGGGGGCTGCACGTTTCCCCTCCCTATTGAGTTATGGCTTGTCCTGGGGATGGGGTGTCCTCACGAACCCCTCACAATTTGTTTTAAATAAACGCCCTACGGTGGTGGTAGTTCCCAGGGCCCGGGGGTTGGTGTGGCCCGCTGTGTTTCTATAAACTTAAGCCCCGGGGAGGTTGGCACTCTCTGAGGCGTAGAAATGCTCAAGGAGGGTGACCCAGTGCGCACTACTGATTGAGGGATGAAGTTTCCTTGGTTGCTGAGGGTCATTGGGGGCCAAGAACCCCTATTGTTGCAACAAATAAGTCCCCCACAGCCAGATTGTTGAGACGTTGCCCTCTTTCTCCACCACTCTCCAAAAGGCTCCCGGTGCACTACTGTTTGGGGGATGGATTCCCTTTGGCTGCTGAGAATCGCTGGGGGCCAAAAACCCCTACTGTTTTGACAAGTAAGTCCCCCACAGAGGGACTGCTGAGATGTCGGAGGCCCTGCCCTCTTTTGCAACCACTGTGCAAAGGGACCTCCTTGCACACTACTGGTTGGGGGATGAAGTCCCCTTGGTTGCCGAGAGTTGTTGTGGTCAAGAAACTCCTATTGTTGCCATAAGTAAGTCCTCCACAGCTGGATTGCTGAGATGTCATCGGAGGCCCACCCCGTTTCTCATCCACTCTGCACAGGGGCCTCCTGGCACACTACAGGTTGCAGCTGCAGTCGCTCGAGCTCAACAAAGATTACAGAGACATTATACCTAGGAAATAGAATTTAAAAAAATGTAGAAATGTGCTTGTAAAAAACAAAGGTTACAGGGACGTTATAGTTAGGTTCGGATTTCACTCATATAAAACCATAGGAATTCAGCAGTTACCTTAGATGACTATAACATACCCACCCTCAATGCACTGCTTATGACCTCACATATTACATTACTCATTACATGGCCAATGACATCACCGATGACATCTCAAATGACATCACTGATGACATCATCTAGTGAGTGTAAGTTTTCTTAAGTGGTTATGGGTGCGAAACATATATATACTCTAACTAGTGGCTATGTGACTGTATCTTTGTCTGTATGGGTATGTAAGTTGCTGTACTGATGTATAAGTGGGTGTGTGAGTAGCTGTGTGGATGAGTGAGATGCTGTCTGAGTGTTGGTGTGTGAGTGGGTGTACCAGTGGCTGTATGGGTGAGTGAGTGGCTCTATGGGTGGGTACGTTGGTGTGTAATGTCTGTATGGGTGAGTGAGTGGGTGTCTGAATGGCTGTATGAGTGAGTGACTGGGTGTGTAAGTGGCTTTATGGGTGAGTGAGAGGCTGTTTGAGTGGATGTTTGGTTAAGTGAGTTGGCATGTGAGTGCCTGTATTTGAAGCCAAGGGGGTGTAATGATCCAAGTGGTGTGTTCACGGCATGAAACGGCAGTGAACGGCGATCCGCACCTCGCTGCCACCAGGTTGGTAACTGCAGTCCCGGAGGTGCGACCAGCGATCCACACGCAGAATACGACGTAGATACGATGAGCACCCCGCAGTACCGAAGAAGCACGGGTCCCTTCACCCTGGGTGCCTGACCCCTAAATGGAGGCTCCCCTGGCTCTGAAAAAACGTCTGCAACATCCGTCATAACGAAGCGGTACGTCCTCTACAATGAGATACGACTCCGTCAGCTGAGCAAAGAGAATGGACACACAAGGCTCCACTGTCTGCTGACGGAACAGAGTCCTTCGTTTAACACTACTCCTGGAGATACGGGACATTGTATCGTGGATGCCTGACCCCAAAATGGCTCCCCGGTTTTTCCTGATAATCAGCGGTTTCATCACTGAAAACAAATCAGGTGAGCCCAAACCTTGGTGACAACTTTGTTCAATTCTACCTGCGCCATAATTTGATCATAAACGTGCAATCTCAAACTACCCGGTAGCCTGACTCTAAGATGGTGGTGCCTTGAGTCTATTTACACACGGCGAGCTTCCCTGGTTCTCAGGCAAATCGGCTGTGTTGTCCTAAAACAAAGAATTAATACGCCTGAAGGCAGGTGAGCCCTAACCCTATTGATATATTTGTTAAAAAATCTACTTGTACTATAATCTAGATAAAAACATGCAGTCTTGAACAACCAGAATGCCTGATCCTAAGAATGGGGCTCCTTGAGTTTGTTTACCCACAAAGAGCTTCCACAAACAAATGCTTGTGGAGTGATACCAGATCACCTCACACCACTATAAGGTGAAAGGACCTACGGTCACTATCTCGAACTGAGCTCTACTTTGAGGAAGACATGCAAAACTGATAACCTGGAAGCCTGCCACCTAGGTGTACTCTGATTAAGTCGCAATCGCCTGACCCTAAGATGGGGGATCTTCAAGCCTAATCACCTCCACCGCGAATCCCCTAACAACTGCGGGTGAAGCGGTCCCTTGTACATTTTTAAAACTCTCCTACTACGAGCGGAACTGTGATCAGACCTATCTGTTGAACACTAACTTGAAGAATACCTGCGGGCATGAAAACTTTGATACCTGTCACTTAGATGACAGCTGAAGCCCTCGTGGGTCTCATCAGGTCTCTAATGGAGCAACGGCGTGACAGCACAAAGTCCACACTCAGCTCGACCTCTCCTGAGGACTAATACCACACTCGACAGGGAAACGTTCAATGCACTCACCCACTGGATTAATACAAAGACCTACCTATCCTCACTAGCTCAATTACCAAGAGAAGAGCAAGATCCAACCAAGCCCCCCAGCCCAACTCTCCACAATACTACCCACAACAAGCAGCTAACATAATCACAATACTACCCACAACAAGCAGCTAACGTAATCAACCCTCAGTCATTGACTCCCAACACTCACCTATCACCCGCTCTCAAGAAGCTGACGCTTGAACCCTGACAGGTGATGCCACGCCACACGTCCTCGACCACCCCCATGGGCAATTCAGTAAACTCTGACACTGTGAGACACTCTCTCACTTGCAAGCTCTCCCCTTCGCTGGATAGCCCCGCTTGGGACTCCAAAAACCTGAACTCCACCACCCCCTCCTCTTCGATCAAGACTCAGAGACTGACAATACTGGAAAACAAATTGGAGATTGCAATACTGGGCATCAACAATATCATAGCGTACCTCTCTTCATGTCTGGAGCCTTCTCTATGCCCTTACCTTATTCCCACAATTACCAACACTAAACTCACACGACCCCCCAAGGCTCAAGGGCACTGCTGGCATACTATGCCCTCCCTGAACAAACATCTAAGACCCAAAAGAACAACTGCAGCAATGTCCTTGACTGAGGCGATTGATCTTGCCAACTGCTTCAATGGTCAACCCCTGTTCCAAAATCAAGGTTATCATGGGACTTGGAAGAGAACGCCCCCCACCTAGAACACCGAGGCATCCAGCCGTCCTCACTGATGTCCCCATGATTCCCACAACAAAGATACTCAACATCAAGGAGACAACCAAAAGCATGCTGATTAATTGTAGATCGGCCAACAAACATGCCACCGAACTGGCAGAAACCATCCTCACCAACAACATAGACATCTCATTCATTACTGAAACTTGATTAAAAGAGTCCTTCTCCCAATCATGGTCATGCTCGTCCCCCCGGGGTTAACAATCATCAATAAAGATAGAACGAAACACCAAGGTGGGGGCATTGCAATCATCCACAAGAACAACATTTCCGTAGTGGAATCAGACTCCTTGAAATATAACTCATTTGAACACCTAAGCGCCACCATTAAGATGAGCGACAACAAAACACTAGACTGCCAGCTCCTTTACCATCCTCCAGATAACGCCCCTGCATTCGGAGAACACCTTTCAGACCTGATTACCCACTGCTCTCTCCAAGACCCTAACAACATAATACTAGGTGACCTCAACCTACATTGGAACAATGAAAACAACTCTCTGACCTAATCCCTGAACAAACTTCTTCTCAACAACAATCTCACCCAACACTGCACCGAAAGAACCCATAACAGGGGTGCAACTCTTGATGCCATCATTGCCCACCAAGACACAATCACCATAGACCACAGCCTTTCTGTCGACTGGTCAGATCACCATTTCATCATATTCCACATCAATCAGACATGCCACTGTCTACCCCGTACACAGGAATCCTTGCACTGGGTGAGAAATCTTAAATAAATCCCCCACACCGACCTGGAAGAAAGGGTAAGCTCACTCCTTCCCATCACCGCATGCAAACTTTCAACAACTGTACTCACTGCACACTACAATGCAACAATGGCCTCCATTCTCGACCAGATTGCTCCCCTGAAACTAAAAAAAAACCAGGACCATTTCTTCAAGATCCTGGTTCAACACAGATCTAAACTTGGAAAGAAGACAACTAAGAGCTGCAGAAAGACTCTGGAGAAACAACCCGTCAATAATCCACCTAGACCTACTCAAATCCAAATGCAGGGAATATAAAAAGCACATCAAGAATGAGAAAACCTCTTTCTTCTGTGATGCACAAACAATGCCAAAAATCGACCCAAAGATCTCTTTAATATCATCAGACAACAAACCTCCAAACCGCCCTCACCCGCAATGACGGCCTCCATAGAACTATGCAACGACTTTGCCACCTTCTTCAATGAGAAAATCAACAAGATTGAGCTCTCCTTGGACAACAACCTCCAAGCACCCAACGTAAGCCCTCCCTCCTGTGAAGAAGACCTCAACCCACCCAGTCACCCCCCCAACAACTGGAAATCCTTCGCTCCCGTCTCAGAAGCAGAGATCTCTAAATTGATTCCAGCTCCACACCCTCGTCACACTTCTCAGACCTTATCCCTGCGCAACTAGCTAAGAAACTCAACCTCACCATATAAATAGTTCCCTAAGAACTGGAATCATGCCAGACTGTCTCAAAATGGGTCAAGTAACACCACTTCTAAAAAAAAACAGGCTCTGACCCCAATGATCTCAACAACTTCAGACATGTATCTAATCTCCCCTTTGTAGCAAAAATCTTGGAAAGATGTGTCCTCTTGCAATTAACACAACACATTGAAAGCAACAACTTCCTGGATCCTAACCAATCAGGCTTCAGAAATGGCTGCAGCACTGAGACAGCGATCCTGAATGTCATAGATGACATTTACAATTCACTTGACAATGATCGATGCTGCCTACTCATCCTCCTGGACCTATCTGCAGCCTTCGACACGGTTGACCACAAACTGCTCATTAATGTACTGTGGAAAAGGGTTGGAGCAGATGAGGTAGTACTACAATGGTTCTCCTCCTTCCTGAAGAACGGTACCCAAAGAATAAAAATTTAAAACAGCATGTCAGACCTGCTCCTCGTAAACAGGGGGGTTCCACAAGGATCAGTTCTCTCCCCAACACTATTCAATATCTACATGGAGCCCCTCACCAAGATACGAAATAAAGCCACCATACCCTCCCACCTATATGCAGATGATACATAGATCTACCTAGAAACTTCCCCTATTGATGACATACAATGACTAATCCTCACCCTGAAAGAAATCCAACACTGGCTATCGCTCAACCATCTGAAACTAAACCAGGACAAGACGGAAATACTCATCATATCTAACAAAGCACCGACCCCCCCAAGTCACAGAATGGCTAAAAACCATTGGTGCTCTAAACTGCAGCCTCATCCCAGCAGACTCTGTAAAATCACTGGGACTCACTCTGGACCCTAACTTAGCCATGGTCAAACACATCAAAAATACAGCCAAGAGTGCTTTCATCAACCTAAAACTGCTCAACAAAATAAAGCCATTCATCCCTCCCAAGGACCTCAAACAAGCCACCCAATCCCTGGTTTTGTCCAGATTGAACTACGGGAACGCAACCCTCACAGGCACAGCAAAATTCCACTTAGCCCCCCTCAGAACAACCCTAAATGCAGCCGCAATAAAAAATTATGAACACATCACTCCTGCTCTCAGAGAGCTAAAATGGATACCAACTGAAATGCGCGCCAGCTTCAGAACAGCCTGTCTCACTCACAAAGCCCTGTATACAGGTAAACCCGCATACCTGGCCGTCAAACTTAACAAAGGCGGTCAGTCAGGGAACCTAAGGAGTACTAACACTCTACTTCTCATCCCGCCAAAAACTCGCAAATATAAAGCCTCATCACACGCCTTCACTGGAAATGCGCCCAAAATTGGAAACTCCATCCCTGTTCACATCAGGACTAACCCCTCCTTTCCAAAATTCAAAAGCCAGCTCAAAGACTTTTTCCTCAACTGATCTTTTACGAATAGATAGCTGACGCTCTACAGCGAATCCCGCACAAGGCAGTAAACAAAGACTCTGTTAAGAGGACCGATACCTATTCTACCTCTCGTCTCTCTTCGCTGCTCCCCTCACCAGTCTGGATTTGTCACGAATCATGGAGTCTATCAGCTACTCGTTGTGCTTGAACAGTACTCATCATGTATCATTACGTTCTATTTGCTACTCTTTGTGTTTGAATTTTACTCGTCACGAATCACTATGTTCTTCTACGGTCACTTCTTATGTTTGATTGCACCTTTGATACATTTTGTAAAGCGCTCTGATACTCTCAGGTCTGGCTAGCGCTACATAAAACTCCCAAATAAATAATAAAATATATAAATAAATTTGAGATTGTCTGTGTGAATGACTGTATGGGTGAGTGAGCAGATGTGTGAGTGCTTGTATTGATGAGTGGATGGGTATGTAAGTAGTTGTGTCGGTGGTTGTGTGTGTGAGTATTTGTATGGGGCAGTGAGTGGCTGTGTTGAAAGACTGCATGGGTGAGTGAGTGACTGTGTAGGTAATTAAGTGGGTATGTAAGTAGCTGTATGTGTATGTGTGGCTATGTGAGTGGTCGTATAGGTGAGTGAGTGGTTGTATAAGTGGCTGTATGGTTGAGAGAATGCCTGTGTGAGTGGCTGTATGAGTGAGTGAGTGCCTCTATGGAGGAGTGAATGGTTATATGAGTACTTATATGGGTCTGTGAATGGGTATGTGAGTGGTTGTGTAGGTGTGTGAGTGGGCATACAAGAGGTTGTATGGGTGTGTGATTGGTTCTGTGGATGATGTCATCAGTGACATCACTGACCATGTCATGAATGGTGTAATATGTGAGGCCTTAAGTAGTGCATTGTGTGGGCTTACGTTATAATTAGCTCAGGTAACTATAACTGCTGAATTTCTCTGGTTTTGTATGAGTGAAATCTGAGCCTAACTGTAACGTCCCGTTTTCTAAGGTGAATTTCTAATCATTTTCAAATTCTATTTCGTAACTATAGCACCCCTGTAACCTTTGGTTTTTTATGTGAATATATATGCATATATAGTTAGAACATTGGAATGTTGAGAGCTCTATTGAAGGCAATGGAGTGGCTTTGTGCTTATAATGGCTGGAATAAGCTTTCTGCTCCAATATTTCAATGTTCGTCTCTCTTTTCTCCCTTCTTAATTTAGAACATATGGTCTGGGACTGCCGACCACCCCCTCCCTGCAAGACAACACCACCAATACATATAGTAACTTACACTTAGGCAGGCAACGGGTTTCTTTGGAAGGCGGGGGGTCTCGGGACCCCCCGGCCGTATTTATTAAAATATGAAAACAAATTAAAATTGTTAAAATAAACATTATTAACACAATCATTAATATGCAAAATTCTGACATTAGATTACATCAACGTAGACAGGTATGAAGGGCTAACCTTAACAAATGTCTAATACAGCGTGTTCCTAACCGAACCTAACATCCTACGTATGAATTTTGCATCCTAACAATTTTGGGCCTACGGCAAGGTCGTTGACCGGTGTCAGATCCTTATTACCAGCTATGCCCTCACGTATGAGTGCGCATGCGCCACAGGGCCCGGTTACCGGAAGAGTACATACCTCTCCCGGTTACCCCGCACGCTCCGTGAACTCCATTAAACCAAAAGAGGAGGGCCCTTTCACTCGCGCCACTTTATGACGTCATAGTGTATGTGCGTGGTGGCTATCAGCCCAAGGAAAGCGTTACTCCCTACCCCACAGCCTTCCGACCAAGCGGATATCCTGCCCCTGAAGTTCTAGGAGAGACCATTGGCCCCTCCCCCTGGGCGACCCCATTCGAGAATGGTGACGCCACCTAAGGACCTTAAATTGCTGCTCACCGATCATGACCTTACCGCCTGACCAAGGGTTACAATAAATACGACAATAAGACTCCTGTGAAAGGGAAAAAAGGCCTAAGGAGAAAGCAAGATATGACACTCAAAATACACCAAACTGTACATATTCACCAATATTACCTGTACCAAGAGGGAAAAGGGCCTACAGAAGACATTTACACATATTTACAGTGCAAGCACACACCAAGATAATAGCAACAAACGTCCAACAGAAACTGCTGTTTTAAGGAATGGTGGGTGGAAAAAATATTAAGCCCCCGGGCGGAGGCGAGGAGCAAGGTCTGGGGAGCGCGGGTGCCAAAGAAGGCGCTTCCCGTGCTCCCCCGGCCTTTTAACATGCTAGGCCCCCCCTTGATCCGGAAGCGTTACACAGCTTCCGGGTCAACGCTGGTGGGCCAGGACCAATCGGTAATGGGGCACCCCCGGGTCGCGTCATCGCGGCGCGACCCGCCCTGGGGGTGGGCACGCCCCATCACCGGGGGTACCAGGAGAAAAGGGGGGCCGGGCCCAGCCATACGTTCATGGGGGCCGAGCGGCCCCCCTTTCCCTATGGTCTGGGACTACCGACCACCCCCTCCCCGCAAGACAACCACACCAATACATTTAGTAACTTAGACTTAGGCAGGCAACGGGTTTCTTTAGAAGGCAGGGGGTCTCCGCACCCCCCTGCCGTATTTATTAAAATATGAAAACAAATTAAAATTGTTGAAATAAACATTATTAACACAATCATTAATATGCAAAATTCTGACATTAGATTACATCAACGTAGACAGGTATGAAGGGCTAACCTTAACAAATGTCTAATACAGCGTGTTCCTAACCGAATCTAACATCCTACGTATGAATTTTGCATCCTAACAATTTTGGGCCTACGGCAAGGTCGTTGACCGGTGTCAGATCCTTATTACCAGCTACGCCCTAACGTATGAGTGCGCATGCGCCACAGGGCCCGGTTACCGGGAGAGTACGTACCTCTCCCGGTTACCCCGTACGCTCCGTGAACTCCATTAAACCAAAAGAGGAGGGCCCTTTCACTCGCGCCACTTTATGACGTCATAGTGTATGTGCGGGGTGGCTATCAGCCCAAGAAAAGCGTTACTCCCTCCCCCGCAGCCTTCCGACCAAGCGGATATCCTGCCCCTGAAGTTCTAGGAGAGACCATTGGCCCCTCCCCCTGGGCGACCCCATACGAGAATGGTGCCGCCCTTAAATTGCTGCTCACCGATCATGACCTTACCGCCACAGGCCAGCATAGTTGACCGACTATCTGGCCCCCCCCCAACCTCCTACACTGAAAGGTCATACCTACCTCACGAAACCCTCTAACCATGCCAGTATGTTCTTTGTGAATACGTGATTGCCTGCCTCAGTCAAATGGACCCCATCCTGTAAGTAGAAGTGGTCCCTCCTTAATGCACCCAAGCGGAATTCTCTGTAAGTGTGGTGTCCTGAACAGTCTCTCAATCTTGGTGTTGATTCTCTTTAACAAGTGGTTCAGGAGGCGGGGTGCCAAAGAGGGCGCTTTCCGCGCTCCCCCGGCCTTTTAACATGCTAGGCCCCCCCCTTGACCCGGAAGCGTTACACAGCTTCCGGGTCAACGCTGGGGGGCCAGGACCAATCGGTGATAGGGCGCCCCCGGGTCGCGTCATCGCGGCGCGACCCGCCCTGGGGGTGGGCACGCCCCATCACTGGGGGTACCAGGAGAAAAGGGGGGGGCGGGCCCAGCCATACGTTCGTGGGGGCCGAGCGGCCCCCCCCTTTCCCTTCTATCCTTAGCGGGTGGAACATTCTTATAGCCTTAAAGCCCTTCAGCCTAGGTCTATACCAGTTGTTAAAGGCCCTCACCCTTGTTATAGGCCCTCACCTGCCACTCAAGCCTATAACTCAGGTTCAGGGCCCTAAACAACTGGTATAGCCCTCTGCAGCGGGCTTTAAGGCTATAATAAATAATTACAAACTAACCTACAAATTCAAGGCAGTCCTTATGTAGTGACTCCTGATTGGATGACTTGCGAAGTAACAACTGACATTCTCCTCGAGTAATATTCAAACAGCACTCTCTCTTCACAGAACATATAACTCAGAACAAACATGTTCTTTTTCTTGATGGGATATCTTAAAAGGGGTTTTGTGGCAACTGCTTCTCATTGCACTGCTGCAAGCCTTATTCCGCTTGCCACGCTTCTAACCATTAACTTTACACAGTGGCCGGCATTGCACTGACAGCTGTTGCACAAGCTAATGCACCTTTTAGGACATTAGCTCCTATACCCAGGTTAGTTAAACTTATCAGTGATTTGGGTAAACAAGTAAGGGGGAGGCTACATTGCTGGGGAACAGGCCTTATTTTTTCACTCAGTTTCTTTGGGACGTCTTTAAGACCCCTAAGTTGAGATTCCTGCCAGTACTAAGGCAATTTAGGAAAGCCTGCCACTGATCTCGGGAAATCGTATTTTTGTTGGGTTCTTTCAGTTTGGTATTAAGATTGTATATATTTTCATTTCCTACCTTTCAGTGAGTCGGTTAAAAATCAGTAAACATTTATGGAGCAATGTATTGACCTTTAGTGCGAGAATTTCCCTTTTCCCTCAGCTCCTGGCACATATTAAGAGGTGATAAATGTGGTCCATGAAGCCTCAGTTAGAGACATAAGATGCTCTGGTCAGACACGTAAACGCATCTCCAAAGAAAGTCACACGGGCTTCCAACAATATTGCAAACGGGCCTGCTGAGAGGCCGTTTTCGCACCGCCAGTTCCAAACTGGCCCAGAAGTGTCCAGTATGGCTTTATACTCCATTGTGCTGTCACGCGAGAGCCCTGCAAGGGTGACGCTAGAGCACGTGAGCGCCTCCCTCCCAGTGACCTCTACGTGTCCACGCCTCAGTTGCGCACCCCACCTTCGAACATGCTCCGGATGTCATCTTTCAACGGTTTTGGAACTATTTCTAACGCTGCTCTGTGAGAAAACATTGCCGGGCGGTGGGGCTATTTTGGACGTGTTCCTTGTGATTAAACCGTAGTTTGCACGCGGCAGTTTGAAAGCTTTAATTGCCTTCTGCCGTGCCTTTACAGTACTTTGCTGCCGCCACAGGGGGAAGTGTTGGCTCGGTTTAAAATTTGAGTCACTGCTTTGGAAAGCCCTTCGCTAATGAGGCGTAATTTTCAAATGACAACTCTGACGCGTGGATTAGATGTTCTGCTTTGTCTTTTGTTTATTATGCATGAGTGGAACAGGTGTTCAGTTTCCAAGTTTTATGCCCGATCATGTCGCTTTTAAAAGTTTAACAAATTACTGTTCCGGCGCGAAAGGGAGGAAAAACAAAAACACGAGCGAGATTCACACAACGAAAAGCATCATTTGCCACGACCCTAACCATAACTAGTCTCTCTTGAGTTTCTAGAATTTATTTCTGTAACTAATATTGTTATCTCTTCTTTAATAGTTTATTTTTTTAAATCTTTTACTACTCTCTCATCTCTTCGTTTTGTTATGTTTCTAAACTAGCCTGTTTCATTTTATATTATTTTAGCATGTTAAGATCCAAAGATCTAGAACACATATAATTTATTTTTATCTAAAGTGTGTTATTTGTCTAAAATATTGTAAAAATCGTATCCATATATAAGTGTGTATAGATATAGCTATATCATAATTAAATACATACCATTATTAAGTAACTCCCGTTGATTTTATACATTTTACTTACTTATTTAAGTATAGTTGAGCTTGTTAATTTTTCTGCACTTGTTAATTTTTCAGCACTTGTTAATTTTTCAGCACATGATGATTACATTTTAAAATTAGTAGTGTTCCACACGCTCGTTGGAACCTTATCTCCGAGGAGCCTTATAGGACCGGCTGTTTTATACACCAGGGGGCCTAATTATAGGAATGTCACCCAGAGCAGCAAGCCACCTTGCTGCGCTGCACAGCGTAACAGGGAAAGGGCAGTAATGCTCTGTATTTAAGGCAATATGTCACATTCCTGCCTTTTCCCCTGCGCCGGCGCCCTTCTGGCAGCCCAGCGTTAATGCAGGCACCCTTGCTGCCGGCACCCTTGCACCATGGTGCAAGGAGGCCTGCATTGCATGCAGCATTGTTTTTGTGCAGGAAGGGACACCTTTCTGCACAAAAACAGTCCCAAGAGGCATATTCCTCTTTCTATGTATGCTGCAGAATGCAGAGAACACTGGAAGGTAAAGAAAGAAAAGAAAGATATTTCTCCTTGTTACACCTCATCTGAGAAGGTGTATCTTCCATGGGAGTTACGTGGAAATACCCACACAACTCCCATGGAACACTTTCCTAGGGCAGAGTAATGCAACGCTGCGATTTGCACTTCATTGCCTTATTCCAGATTTATGGAGCCACTCAGGGTAACGCAAAGTGGCCTTGCTTGGCTTCATAAATCGCATGTAAGGTTTGCGTCACTCTTGCATCATGTTGCATGTTGCAAGAGCAGCACAAACCGGCTCATAAATAGGCCCCCAGGCTCTCTTTGAGACGGTACAATGCTTGTGTGAGTAAAATAAAATATGCTAGTATTACTTGGCAGGGATCTGCTCACTTAGCTCGTGATGAAGCAACATACAGAGGTAGATGTGCACACTTACGTGGAAACATTGAGGTCTCTTGGGGTCAGCTTCTTAAGACTTTAACTAAGTCAGGCTATATTGCCTTCAAAACTAGTTGACAATTGACTTGCTCTCTAAGTTTTAACATTCAACTTTCAAAGTAAAGCTGAATGGAAGAAGAATAGATGTGAAAGTTCAGATACTGTTAGCATGGTGCCATATTTAAATAATACAGACAAATTAATTGTTCAGCAAGTGTATGTCTGCACACGTATTGTATAGTAATATTTATAGTGCTACATATTTCTTTTGGGATCACACACAGTTTTGGTTTGCAATGTTTTCCTGGGCACCCTTACGGAGTACAAAACTAAGTAGGATAGGTAAAGCCAATATTTCTCGCCTATGTGAGAGTTATTGGATTTGCCAATGTCTTTTTACCATGTTGTACAGCATCGTGGTTGCTGTTTAGCATGGCTAAAAGTTAGTGGCATTACGTAGACTACAGTAGTGCAGATGAGAGTAGCATAGAGGAGAGTGGAGAAGAGGAGAGTGAAGTTGAGTGGCATAGGGTGGAGTGGCATGGAGTGGTATAGGGTAGAATAGAGTGGAGGGGTGTAGAGTAGAGTGGCGTAGATGTAGTGGTGTAGAGAGGAGTGGCGTAGAGTGGAATAGAGTGGTATAGAGTAAATGGCATAGAGTAGAGTGGCGTAGAGTAGAGTACAGTGGCAAAGACTGGAGTGCCGTAGAGAAAGGTCACATAGAATAGAGTGGCATAGAGTAAAGTGAAATAGAGTGAAATGGAGTGGTGTAGAGTATAGTGGCATAGAATAGAGTGGTGTAGAGTGGCCATAGAGTGATACTGTAAGGAGTAGAGTGACATAGAGTGGAGTGGCATAAACTGGTGTAGGCAGGAGTGGAGTGGCATCCAGGGGTGTAGAGTAGAGTGGCATAGATTTGATTGGTATAGAGTGGAGTCGTGTTGAATTTTATAGAGCAGAGTGGCATAGCTTGGAATTGTGTAGAGTGGCATAGAGTAAAGTGCCATAAAGTGGTGTGGAGTGGAGTAGAATGGCATAGAGTGTTGTGAAGTAGAGTAGAGAGGTATATAGTAGCTTAGAGTAAAGTAGAGTGGAGTAGTGTACAGTAAAGTAGAGTGTCATAGACGAGATTGGAGTGGCATAGAATAGAGTGGCGTAGAGTACAGTGGTATAGAATAAATTGGAATGGTGTACAGTGGCATAGAGTGGAGTGGCAAGCAATTAAGTGGCATAGAGTGGAGTGGCATAGAGTGGAATGGCATAGAGTGGAGTAGTGTACAGTGGAGTGTAGAGGGGAATGGTAGAGAGTAGAGTGGCATAGTGGCATAGTGTAGAATGATGTGGAGTAGCATAGAGTAGAGTGGCATGGAGTGGCATACAGTAAAGTAGAGTGGTGTACAATTGAGTGGCATACAGTAAAGCGGCGCAGAGTGAAGCCATTTAGAGTAGAGTGGAGTGGCATAGAGAGGCATAGAGTAGAATGGAGTGAGTAGAGTGGCATAGAGTAGAGTGGTATGGAGTGGCATTGTGTGGAGTAGAGTGGCATGGAGTAGCGTAGAGTAGACTAGCTTAGACTAGAGTGAATTAGAGTGGAGTGGTAGTGAGTAGCACAGACTAGAGTAGAGCGGCATAGAGTGCAATGAAGTTGCATAGAGTGGTGTGGCATAGAGTGATGTAGAAAGAGTGGTGTAGAGTAGCATAAATTGGGGTGGAATGGAGTAGAGTGGCATGGAGTAGCATAGTGTAGAGTAGTGTGGAGTGGTATCGAGTGGAGCGGCATGGAGTGGAGTGATGTAGAGCAGAGTGGTGTAGAGCAGAATGGCATAGCGAGGGATGGGGAGAGTTTTGTAGAATGGAATGGCATAGAGTGCCATATAGTAGCATTGTGTGGAGTGGAGTGGTATAGTGTAGAGTAGAGCAGCATAGAGTAGAGTGGCATAGAGTAGAATGGCATAGAGTAGAGTGGTGTGGGGTGACATAGAGTTGAGTGGAATACGGTGGAGGGCGTGGCAGAGGGTAGAGTGGCATGGAGTAAAGTGACGCAGAGTGGAGTGGCGTAGAGCAGAATGGCATAGAGTGGAGTGGTGTAAAGTGACTTAGAGTGAAGTAGCATAGAGTACAGTGGAACAGAGTAGCACAGTTGTGGGTGTAAGTAACTAACACATCAATAGAGATGGCAGATAGGGTGATTGCAACATAAATAAGAAGCTGTATGTCTGTGTTAAAATAGGAAAGCACATTGCACGTCCTGGAATAATACTAAACCATATAAAATAAAAAATTGTGTGTTGCAAAAAGTCGAGGAAGAACACATGTATATGCTCCATGCTCCAGGGAGGAGCTAACACAAGCAAGTAAGGAAAGCCTACGGGAGCTAAGCAATTGAAAGATTGCAAATGAGAGTGACATTGAAAACAACTAATGGTTTGCTGTGGGCAAGTTGTAAACAATACGTCTCACAGAACAGCATGTGTGCTGTGTATTCAAGACCAAAAAGAGTTGTGGTTTAGGCCTATATATGCTGTGCTCTGTGAGGTGTGCAAGGTTTGGAGAGATGCTCTAACACAGTATATCAGCATCTTGGACATAAGCATGAAGTGATGAAGAAAAAACTACACACAATAGCTCATGTGGAAAATTACCATTTTAGATAGAGCATTTTATTTATGAGTTGGCTATATAATAGTTAAGTATTTGGAATTGGAATGAGACATATTTTTAAGAACTCCGAAATTCAAAATGGTTGTAAATTATTCTTATTGCAGCTGGGTTTGTGTATCATCATTCTTATACATCTGAACAGAGAAGGAGTTTCTAGTAGTGAAGCATTTTTATTGGAAGGGATGGTCAAGAGTCGGACCAGCCAGGGAATGCTAGCATTGGATCTTTGATAAGATTTAATACTTGCCCTGAAGGCCAGCTAGTGAGACACTCTTCTCTTAAAGGAGTTCGGGATGATTCTCCCCCTGAAAAAAAATTGAATAAAATGGTGGTCAAACTGTGGATTTAAAGGACAATTTTCCTATTTTTTTTTTCTCAAAAGCAATTGGTGTAGCAAGCCAATTAACTCACTCTCACTCAGATATGTGCTCACACATACACACTCATCCTCAAGTAGGCACACAATGTCTCCCTCGGAACACAAAATACATTGAAATACATTACATTGTTTTTATTTATTTATTTTTAATATTTGTAAAGCGCATCATTTACCCTTGGGCGTCTTGGCGCTAGTAAAACCAGTTATCTGTGACGGTCAACATGAGGAAGGGATGATCATTGAGCAAACAGCCAGGTTTTTAAAAGTTTGCGGAATTGGAGAAGAGAGGAGCTGTCCCTGATGTTTGGAGGAAGCGTGTTCCAGAGCCTTGGGGCGGCCACCAAAAAGCGCCGGTTGCCCCAGGTGACGGTTTTAGTGCGAGGAATGACCAGTTGATTGAGGGTGGCTGATCGTAGAACTCTGTTAGGTTTGTATTGTTGTAGCTGTTCTTTCAAAAAGTGGGGTCCTTGGTTGTTGAGTACTTTAAAAACAATACAGAGGGACTTGAAGTGAATTCTATTTCGCACAGTGAGCCAGTGGAAGTCCTTTATATTGTTGGATATGGATTCATATTTTGTTTTGCCCGAGAGCAGACGTGCAGCTGCATTTTTAATAGTCTGCAGTTTAGTAATTACTCTGGATTGAGCATTAAGGAAGAGACCATTACAATAGTCCAGAGAAGAAAGGACAAGAGAGGTAACCAGTGTTTTGATGGCTGAGTCAGGAAGAAAAGGACGTATTTTATTTTATTTTACTGAACTCTGCTGCCTGCTCTGGCCCTAATTTGGCTCCTGGTTCTCCATTTCTCTATTTTCAGCTGAAATAGTTAACTGAAGGCTCAAACCTGCACAGTGCATGTTTGCGTTTTCATCCTCATGGTTTTTCACCCCAACCTTTCCTAAACCCCTATGATGTAATGTGATGTGAAAATGTGGGGTGACAGGCAATTGGTTTATATCCAAAGGCACTGCATGGCTTAATCCTAAACTAGTACTAGTCAGGCCTAAAACTTCCTTTTTATTCCACCTAGGTCACCCCTAGGATAGGCCCTGGACAGCCCATGGGCAGGGTGCAGTGTACTTAAAAGGTAGGACATGTACTTTTCAATTTTACATGTCCTGGTAGTGGAATAATCTTAAATGTGTATTTCACTACTGCGTGGCCTATCTCTCCCAGAGGTTATTGGAGCTACCTTGTAACATTTTACAAGTGTAACTTCCGATTGGGTAAAGATAGGAAGAGTAAGATTGTTATCTCGGGACTCACAATTTAAAAACACATCTTTTATTGAATTTGGTTTCAAATTACAGGTTTCAAAATGCCACTTTTAGAAAGTTGGCAATTTCTTACTGCAACCATTTTGTGCATTCTTCCTATCTATGGAATACACATCTGGGTTGGGTGACAGCTGGGCTTTGTGCATTCCCTCCAGGCAGTCATAAACTAAGTGAGCTCAGGTATGCCACACACATCCTGATGGCCCATAACCAGGCTGATGGGTATTCCTGGGCTAGAGTGAGAGGGAGGAGCTGACACTTGCACCTAAATAGGGCTTTGCCTGTCCCCACACAAAAGGTTGCATAGCCCCCTGTAATGAGTCTGGAGCCAGGGCAGGAAAAGGCAGGGTCTTGTGCACTAGAAATACCTTTCTTTGAGGTTTCTCTACTTCAAAGGCTAAAATGGATATAAGATCTGGACCTCTAACACCATATACTCAGAACACTTCTGGAACAAGGACATTCTACCAGAAAGAGGAGCTGCTGTGCTGCGAGGAAAGACTGCCACTTTGCTGCTTGTTTTGCTGTGTTGGCCTGCTGCCTGCTGCTTCTTGCCTGGGAGTGAGAGAACTGAACTTGACTCTCTATATCCTGCATCTCTAAAGGTTCTCCAAGTGATTGTTTGGGCTTGCCTCCTTTTTCTGAAGTCTCAGAGATATCAAAGACTTCACCTACATCTTGTTACCAGCACCTTGGCTCCTCTGCTGTGAGTCCTGCTCTGTCTAGTGGAGCCAAATGCAGTCCTGGGCCCTTGGAAGTGTGTTGTTTGGTGCTGCAATCCAAGAAACCAATGCACAGACACCGAAGTGGGGATTGGAACAGGCACATTTCCCTGGGATATCAAAGCATTGCAGCTGCCTGCACCAAAGCCAGGAACACCTCTTATCGACTGCATAATGCAATGACCTAGACTTACAATGCAGCTCCGAATTTCCCTACACAGCATCTCCGCACCACCGCCGCGGCACGAGTCTTGGATACCGCATCACTCATAACTCTGACGCATTCCAGGCACTGCGCAGCTCTGCGCCAATGCATCCCCTACAGCCCAGTGGTTCAACATCTACACATCGGCCCGACTCACTGCGCTGTTGACTTTAACGCATTACTGACACTGCCTGACTTCGGAAATGATGCATCGTCCCCAAACTTCGACTCATCCAAGGTACTGTCTGAGTGACTCCTATATCGGCGCACGCTCCATCGCTGTTTGATTGAACTTTTGGATTTGCCCAAGTCAAGTGCGACCAGATTACTCCAGTAGGAACTTTTGATTTCTAAGCACTGCATTTTGAATGAATCTTGCAAAATTCAAAACTTGACTTGTATATGTTGGATTTTTCTCATTTTGATCTTGTTTTACACAGATAAATATTGGTTATTTTTCTAAACTGGTGTGGAGTGCTGTGGTTTTTTAACTGTGTTACCGAGTTTGTGCACACAAATACTTTACACATTGCCTCTTAAGTTTACCTTGATTGTTCTGTGCCAGAGGCTGACATATTTCTTTAGTTTTTAGCTATGGCACAAACGTGAGGCTGCCTTTGGCTCGTAGTCCGAATCAGAAGTTCTTTTTACTTTGTTGCGCTATGATTAAACTTTGAAGTCTGCAAATAATTACATTAACTGTCCGCAATAACATCCTAACTCAAGAATCTCTTCAATGAATAAAAACGTTCGTGCTCATTTTTGCACTATGATTTTACAAACACTTGTGCTGATTATAAAACATGACTTACACAGTACTTACGCACAAATGACATACATTGACAAATACAGTTATATTCATGTTTAAAACATTACATATAAACCACACATTCGGTCATGTTGGTTGCACAGGATAGGGGTGGGCTTTTTATATATTAATGACTCTGCGCTTTGCAGCAAAATCATGACACCCCCCTATGGAAGGCCCAAGGTACCCCCATGGGCAGGGTGCAGTGTATGTGAAAGGTAGGACAAGTACTGGTGTGTGTGACATGACCTGACAGTGAAACACTGCCAATTTTGTTTTTCACTATTGAAAGGCTATCTTCCCCATAGGATATAATGGGAGATACTTTGTAACATCTTAGAAATATAACTTCTCATTGGGACAAGATAGAGATATACAGTTTAGGCTCTCTGAACTCAGAATTTAATAACACATCTTTTATTAAAGATGATTTTTAAATTGTGTGTTTGAAAATGCCACTTTTAGAAAGTAGGCAATATCTTGTTTAACCATTCTGTGTGTTGCTGCATATTTGTGGATTGACTGTCTGGTTTTGAAGGGACAGCGGCTGGGGATGTGCATTCACTATAGACAGCCAATGGGGGTGTTGAGGTGTGCCTGGCCCCAGGGGCGGCTGGTGACATTTGAAAGTGGTGGGGCGTAAACTGATTTGCATACTGCACCGTAGCGAGCGAGCGAGCCCGAACCACCAAAAAAGAGAAGAAAATCGTGCATTTTCAAGCAAATTTGAGAAAGCAGGAAGGTTAATAAACTGATTGCGAAAGTGCAGTTCTTACATTAATAGATGCCATAACATAGGTAGCTGCTTATTCAGTATAACCACAGAGCTTCATACATTCCGTCCTATTACGCTGCTGAATTCAGACTATAAGACTTTCATGAAAATCTCAGCTCTAAGAGTAGAAGAAGTTGCACAGCAGTTGGGAAACAGCCTTCACAAAGCATTGGGAACCACGCATTACCTTTCCCACGTTTCTATTAGAACGCATGTGACTTTATCACGCATGTCTTTCCACACAGTTTATAGTGTTTAGGTGAAACAGAATGTACTTAATATGCCATTTGATCAGTAAAATCTGTTTAGTCCCCAAGTAGAACAAACACTAGAAAACTTTTAAAAACAGAGATAACAATGCATTTCTGAGTACCTCACTCACAGTATTTTTTTTATTTAACAAACAAGTAGCAGCATTCACTTTTTGTAAATGAAATGTCGCCCCTGTGAACTGCTGTGGAGAGAACCCAGCTCGCGCAGTGGGGAGTGCTAAAGTAACGAGGGAGAAAGTGATGGGAAAGTGCCAAGGGCCCTCTGGTGAGGCACTAGGGCAGAACTTAAGCAGCAACTGGCTCCCCAGACAAATTGGATTGGACTTGATTTTGAATGCTGTTAATGCTACCTGGAATGTGCCAGAGGGTAAAACTGACGAGATCTCTATTGACTTGGACATACTCAGGGACAACCACTGCAAGCTAGCGGGCAAAGTGAAAAGTAACACTGAAGCCTTTGTTGGGGTGGGCCCCACTGTTAAGGGATTGCAGGCCAAGGTAACTAAATTGCTACTCCAAGTGGACCTCCTACATCGGCATGCTGAATATGTATGGGTCGTAGTGTCTGCCATAATGTGTGGACCGTTGGACTTGCCGAGAAGGCAGAGTGAATGAACATTATGACCTTCCTCAAGACCTGCTAGTGAAGGAAGAAGCACCCCAGGGTATGTTACAATTCTTTGCTCTGGAGAGGGCAAACAGGGTCCCTGCGAGACTACCGCTGCCTGGGACATACCCTCACCTCGCTGTGGCCCATCTGTTACACAACCGGAACAGGGACCTGATACAGTAAAAAGCCTGGCAAGAAGGTGGCTTTCAGATTGAACAGGCCTCAGTGGTTATCTTCCCGGACTACACATTATGATGGTTCAGCAACAACGTCGACTAAAAGAATACAAAACCTTCTTGTGGAAGGACAAAAGCTCTAATTTCTTAAAGAAGCACATATACCCATAGGGAATAAAAACCTTGGCCTTATCAGTGCCAGAGTAATTGAAATAGTGTTGTTTTGCAACAAGCCAAACTATTTCCTCCATTCAAATATTATTAGGATGATGGGCTGTATTTATATTAAATTCATTCATGGAGACCCTGATGCAAATATTGTTCCAAGCTCCAGAGCCAATAACCCTGAAAGAAGTAGAAAGCTTATCGAAAAGAAAACTATGTGCACATCTGATTGTGATCATTGTGATCAGTTGGAACACCCCACAGGTTAAATTAAAACATGAACACAATTATTTAGCAAGAAAGCATTTTTTAACACACACTCAAAAAGCTGACACGTTTAACTAACAGAGTACAAACTTGCACATACCCAAGCACACAGAGGAGCAGACAAACAAGTTATCCACACAAACAGACCCACCAACAGCAATGCACACAGGCCCCCCAGTTGCTAAAAAGCGTCAATGGCTGGGGCAGTAATGGGCTTAAATAGGCCAGTTTAATTAATTCACTGGCCTGTTAGTAAGGTAGGACGTCGCCTCAATGTCCCCAGGCAGTACTAGGCCTCAATGATCTCAGGCAGTACTGAGATTCAACAACCAAAGGCAGACCTGGCCATTCATTGCAGCGGCTACTAAAGACCATTATGGAAAGTACAGGTAGTCACTAAACTCACCACCACCACCACACACGACAACATATGCACTGAGAGGACCTCGAGAGATCCAGGGAAATGATCCAAGCCGGAACGAAAGACCCCAAAGACTGTGGTGCTAAAGGGACCCAGCCTGGCAGGCTCCCGCCTGAAGGGACACAGCAAGGCAGGCCCCGCCCAGCCAGGGGGGACACAGCCTGGCGGGCGCCATTCTGAGGAAATGCAGCCTGGAGGGGGCGCAGTGGCCTGGTAAGAAGCCAAAAACTTCTATGACAACCTGACCCCCACCAAGAAGCCAAAATCGGAAAGAAATAAGATCAGTGCGCGCGTGCAAGTATCTCTCTCTCACGTCATGTATCTATGTAGTGTCTTCAAGTTCCGTATAGTGCCACCAGGGGCCGAATGGATATCCAGGCGCTAGTACAAGCAGTGGGAGAGGGATGGATATTTTTGACGTGTGAGAGTGCAGGTTGAAGAAAAGAGAAACCAAACCATGCTGAGCGACAGGTAACCATAACCAATACCATGGATTCTGAAAATGTTAGGTGAAGCTGTACGTCAAGGTGACCCCTACGGCTCTTGGGTCCTGGACCAGCGTCCAACTCTTGCTAGTAATACATAGAAGAAAACGCCACGATCATTAATAGCTGCAATATTGTGGTAAAAACCAGAGATCAGTGGCCTCTCATACGTCAGGGTGAAATGAAATATCCCTTTTTCAGTAAAGAAGTGGTCATTCATTCTCTAATGCATGACGGCCGTCACCACATAGGGTAAAAGACAGGCCTGGCAAAAATCCGAACTTCAATCAGTCCTCGTTTGCACTTCCCCTGCTGCCTGGCCCTGACCACGAGGTCCGACTCCCGACATTGACAACTCACCAACAGCACCACACAAAAAGACAGGCCAGGAACGTAAAATAAACACACACAGCCCTGGCAAAAATTCTAACTTCAGTCAGTCAGTCCTCGTTTGCCCTTTGTTTGCAGACCAGACCACGGCGTCCTAATGTGTGCTAGTCCGCTGGATCTTACTTTTTGTCTTTAGTTTTTCACAGGAGCTGAGGAGCAGTGACACTGAGCTGAGCAGCCAGCAGGGAATTCACACGCACCACAACGAGCAGACGGCCTGACCACGAGGTCCCGTGGGCCGGCCCGTGACAACAACTTGTGACGTGACGGTGACTCGGGTGAGGCGGGAGGTCTGCTGACTGCTGCCTGCGCACGACGAGGCGAGCCTAGATTACAAGGAACGTGGCACCCTCCTGTGGCCAATCACTGCATGCCTTCAAATGAAGGCACACAGTGATTGGCCATATGCAGTGCGGCTGAGGCAGTGTGCCATCACCACGCGCAGCATCCAATAATGGATTGCCTGCCCTTCTGCGCGGTGGACCAGCCAATCCTGGAGCTGCATGCAGCACCGGGATTGGCTAAGGGGGCACACTGACTACTCGCCCTTTGTAACCCCGGGGGCTGCGTCCGACTGCTGTAAGGATCAGCACCCCCCCCTGGTCCCTCTCTAAGGGGAACTTTTAGTGAGTCTAATAACGCACATGCTCAGGCAAGTTACAGCCCAAAATTCCACTTGCGCAGTACTGCTGCTGGCCTGCTGCAGCAGACCAGCGAGCCCCACCCTCCCGTGCATTCCGGGTTCATCGGGTGTGTCCCGGATTCCCGGCGTGAAGCGCTGCACTGCGGCGCTTATAACCAATGCAAACATTATTTTTGGTGTGCTGCTGCTGTGCTCTGGACGGTGCGTCCATGTGGCTTAGTGGGGCTACGCCCCTACACCCCAATGGACGCACCGCGGCTGCCTGGCCCTTCCTGGATGACTCAAAGTTGAGCTGAATGGGGCTTGATTGCATTTAGAGTAGTGGGAGGAGATTTCCTTGCACCTGATTAGGGCCTGTCTTCCTTGCGCAATGCTGTCTCTGCCTCTGTGGTCATACTGCACCACTGAGGACAGAACTGGTGTGGACTCGGCTCAGAGACCCATGCACAAAGAGAACAATGACAAAATGGGGTATAAGTAATAGACCTTAAACCCCAGGACTTTAGATCACTTCTGGATTCAAGAAGAACCTTTGCCAAGGAGAAGAGCTGAAGAGCTATGAGGAGGAGTACTTCCCTTTTGCTGTGTGCTGTGTGGGGTTGGCCTGCAGTTGCCGTTTCTGGCAAGGAAAGGACAAAGACTGTAACTTTGATGTGAACCTGCTTGAAGAATAATTCCAAGGGCCTGCATGTGCTGGCCTCCTGTCCTGAAGTCTTTGGGACACAAAGACTTCATCTCTAGTTCCCCTGAACTCTGCTGCAGAGAGTTCTGTCCTACCAGGAGGTGCCTGTTCCAGTTCTGGGCCTCTGGAGGTTGTTCCTGCTGTCGGGAGCTGGAAGAAGCCTGAAGAACTAAGAAAACCGATGCATCTCCCTTCATGTAGCTGTTTTTCCCTCCGCAGCACCGCCGTGTGACAAGAATCTCCACCTACTGCTGGACCGCTGCAGAGACGACGCAGCGACTGTCATGGCTGCAAGAACCAATGCATTGTGGGATCACGGCTGAAGAAACTGACACAGCGCCACTTGCTGCCGCTTCACCGATCGCCAGCACATCCTGGATTTCCAAGCATTGCACCTGTGTGGCAAGTTTTCCCGACGCATCACCCGCGGACCAGAACCGTCTTGGATTAGTCGTATCACTTCCCCCTACAGTCCGGATTCAACACATCACTTCTCCTGCGTGCAGTAGAACTGTTGCATCGCCTCCCCAAGGACTCAGGAACTGATGCATCTCTTTGTTTCTCAATGCTTCCCTTCTTTGCGGCTATTTGGCTATGTGAATTGTGATGCATCTACAGGTACTTTGTATAGAATCATACATCCATAGTTTTCTATGGACGAAGTTGCTTGAAACCTTTGAAAAGTCATATTCTTATTACCTGTACATTGGATTTTTGTTGTTTTGGTCTTGTTGAGTGTAAACAAAGATACTTTATTTTTCTAAACTGGTGAGGTGTCTTTTTGTGGTGTTATCACTGTATTACTGTTTATTTTGAGTACAAATTCTTTACACATTGTCTTTGGTATAAGCTGTCTGCTCGTGCCAAGCTACCCAGGGGGTGAGCAGGGATTATCTAAAGTGTGTGTTCCCCTTACCCTTACTAGATGCAAGGGTCCCTATTTGGACAATGGTACCTACCTCTGCCAACTAGAGGCCCCCATTTCTAACTGTAAAATCTTACAATTACTACATTGGAAAGGTTTGCCTCCCTGGCAGACCTTTCGATTTGAGTATCAAATCAAATCAAAACCAACTTTATTCGGTTTTTCGTGATTATAGAAATACCATAAAAGTTCATAAAATACATTTTATACAATTTCCTCAATTTATAAAAACAGTTAAAATTTAGTTATTACTATACAGTAGAAACCAGTTTACACAAAAATCACCGTTCATAAAGTTATTACCATAACATGCAAATTTACAACAACTTCATCAGACCTTTTTTCCGCAGATTTAAAAAAAACCCTCATTTTTGTTAAAGATTTATGCGATGGCGGATGCAGAATTTAAGGAAGCGCGCCATTGTTTTTGCTGTTATTTCGTCTTCGAGGTACTGAAGCGCCAAGTATGCAGGACGACATTGGCGTAGGCCCCAGACTTTCAGTACGGGCAATATCCAGCGCCTCCGTGGTGCTATATAAAATTTACAAAAAAGTGTTGTATGTATGGTCGACTGTTTCGAGACAGAGTCGCAAGGACATGGGATTGATTTTGACGACCATTCATTTTGAGTGGGAAAAAGGACCATTAAATGAAACATGTTAAGTCTAAAACGTGTCAGCAGCAATTTTTCAAATTGGGTTAGTCTGTATGTCAGATAAGGTTCAATGGAGAACACGGTCTGTACTAATAGGCCCTGTTGAACAGAAGGTTTCTCTATCTCTTTTAACAGGCGTATCTGGCGCAAATGTGCCATACATGCTTTTTTAAAATTTGCCTTTGAGATCTCGTTTATCGATAGTGGGTTTGTAAAGAAATGTTCATACCCCAAGTCTGTTAATAAGGCTTTGACATATACTAACCATTTTATCCTTCCACAATGATCAAGTGTCTGAATGTCTTGTATAATTGATCTTGTTAGATGGCATTGTTCAGTTACCCAAATTCGACGCCACAGCATTACTGGCTGGGTTTTTATGGTGTCTGATAGATAGTCAATGCCCAGTTCTAAGTGACAGGCATATGTGGAGGAATTTTTTGGTACTCCAAGTAAATATCTTACAAAAGAGTTTTCTATTTTTTGCAGTTCTTCCACGTTCACAAGACCCCATATCCCAGCCCCGTATGTGGCGGTGCTAACACATTTTGCGTTATATATTTTTAACATTTCTAATAATGGTCTCTGACCCAGTCTTTGTGCAAACGATTTTAATGCTGTAGTTGCTCTTAGGAAAGCCAATTTCCTTGCATTAATCGCTGCCTTCCACTTAAATTTTTCGTCGATGACAATTCCCAGGTATGGGTATGTAGCGGTTCTGTCCAGTACTTCAACTTTTACAAACAATTTTGGAGTTTTTACATTTTTCTTCCCCGCATGCATAGTAAAAGTTTTTTTTACATTCAGGGACAGATTTAGACTTTTCATAAAAGCACAGTATCTATCTAGTGCTCGCTGCAACTCAACAGGAGTTCTAGCTAGGATGACCGCGTCGTCGACATATAACAGAGCAGGTATCTGCCGATGACCAATTGAGGGAAGATCTTTACTTCCTTCTAACATAGCGGCCTCAAGTCCATTTGTATACAGGGTGAATAAAAAGGGGGCCAACACACATCCCTGTCTGACCCCCTTTTCCACCCTAAAACTATCTGTGAGTTGTCCTTTGGTCCCAAATCTAACTTTTCCTGTTGTTCCAGTGTATAATTCCCGAAGGAAGTCTACAACTGGGGGATCAACTCTCATTTTTAAAATGATTTTCCACAGCCTCGAATGTATTACACAATCGAATGCTGCGGATAAATCTACATACACCATATGAAGCGCAGTCCCCTTAGCCTCCACATATTTCCCTGCCAATAAAGACAGGTTTAGAGCTTGATCTACTGTGCCCAGCCCCTCTCAGAATCCATATTGTATTGCCGAGATGATGTTCTGGGTAGTTGTCCACTCCTGGAGTCGCTCAAGAAGAATCTGTCCTGCCATCTTCCCGAGCGAGTCCAGGAGTGAAATGGGTCTATAACAGGAAGGAGAATTTCGGTCCCCTTTTTTGAATATAGGGACCAGTACCGATGTTTTCCAGGATTTTATTAGGCCCTCTTCTAGGGTGGCATTTAGGACGTTTGTAAGGAGCGGGGACCAAAGATCTGCTTCGTGTTTAAAAATATCCACAGGGACCCCATCTGGGCCTGGGGCTTTGCCTGTTTTCCAGGATTTTAATGCTTTTTGTACCTCGTCATGTGAAAAATGCAATGTTATTGGGTAAATACCTGGTTTAAGGGAACCGCGTAGTCCGTATCCCATGTTTTCCCTTCACTAAAGACTTTGGAGAAATAGTTCACCCACTCGTGGCCGGTGATTGCAACATCAATGGATGGTAGGTTCTCGTTATCTATTAGGGAGGGAGATCTGACTATTTGCCAGAAAGTAGCACTGTCTTTTAGTTCTGAACTTTTACTAAGACGCTCCCATAACTTGGTTTTTAGCTCTTGTTTTCTGGTTTTTAAAGCTAAATCATATTCTTTCCTTAGTCTAACAACCTCCGCTTTGTCTCTTATGTCCCTGCTTAGGGCTTTCTTTAATTTCGAGTATGCTTTGGTACAGACTGGACTAAACCAGCCTTTTTTCGCTTGATTGTTTTGTTTACATGATCTAGTGAGTTCTTTCTTTATATTTTGAGAAATGATGTTAAAACTAGCCAGAACATCACTAGATTTTGTCCTAAGGTCTAGACAGTTTATAATGTGTGTCTGACTTTGGCTAATTATTTTTGCAGTTACAGCTCCTTTGTCGATGTTTCCCCATTTTAAAGTATAACCATTCAAAGATCCTAATTCGAGTTCTTGCTGGTCTAAAATTTTCATTGTGTCGGCTTTTTTTTTGGATTTTGAATCGCGATAGGCGATGGTATTTGGGAAATGATCGCTCAGTGGATTTTTAATTACTTCAAACAGTTCGATGTTTGGGCCTTTGGATGATGAAATCAGGACGTAATCTATCAGGCTCATTAATGCCCTACCATTGAATGTTGTCGTAAAGGCTACTGGGGAAGTCCTTAGCTCATTAGCGAAACCCAGTTCCAATTCCGTCATGATCTCATTCATTTTTTCACCCCCCATCGAATGCATAAAGTGAGTTATACTGTTGCCATCATCCTCTTCAATTCCACACTTATCAGTGTTGTTATTTCTACATAAGTGGAGATTGAAGTCTCCACCCCACACTATTGTACATGATGTCTTAATGTACTGTGCTTGTAGATCTTGAAGGAGTAGGGAAATCTCTGAAAGAAGGTTGATTAATTCTTCTACATTCAGGTTGTTGTAGAAGTTTACTATAACGTAAATCTTCTGTTTGGTTCTCTTTAAAGTGATTAACTGATAATTCTCTTTCAGTTTTAGAGGTAAAATATCCTCGTTGTTCAAAGTGTTTGCGATGTAGGTGACTAACCTGCCACTACTTCTTCCTGAGGATGATTTTTTAGCTGCTGAGAAAAAGGTCTTGTAGCCCATTATATGTATTGGGTCAATAGCCCAAGTTTCCTGGAGACAGATAATACTGCTCTGGTTGACCTGATTCAGGAAATTAGGGTTCGTCTGTTTGGCGGACAGACCGGCTATGTTCCGACACTATTTAATATATATGTGTCGGACCTTGCTAGTGTCATCAAAGCATACGGGATGGGCCTAACCTCATACGCTGATGACACTCAACTAGTGCTGGCCATAAAGGGCGATGGACAGGAGGTGGCAGTGAGATTCCAAAACGGGATGAATGCCATCGGTGAGTGGATGGCAAAAAATTGCTTGAAGCTCAACTCCGATAAAACGGAGGTGGTTATCTATGGTAACCTTATGCCAGCTTGGTCTGCAGCCTGGTGGCCAACGGCTCTAGGAACTCCTCCCTGCCCCACCGTTAAGGTCAGAAACTTAGGAGTGACATTCGATGACCAGCTCAACTTTATGGCCCACGCAAATAAGGTGGCTGCTAATGCCCATTTTAAGCTTAAAATGATAAAAAAAATCACACTGTTTCTACCAGACTCAGCAGCCAAGACGCTAGTCACCTCCCTTGTCCTTTCATCGCTAGATTACTGCAATGGTCTTCTGCTTAATGCACAAAACAGAGTTATCAAAAAATTACAGACCGTGCAGAACGCAGCGGCACGCGTGCTGTCCAAACAACCTAAATTTGCACCCATTTCAAATACTCTGAAAAGTTACCACTGGTTAACTATCCAAAATAGGGCAAAATTCAAATCACTGTGCATAGTTTATAAAACCCTGCAGGATCAAGGCCCGCGTTTTCTCAAAGAGCAATTAATTCCCTACAATCCGTCCAGAACACTTCGTTCTACATCACTTAACCAACTAGTGGACCAACGCAGCAGAACAGTTTCTTGGGGCGACCGCCGCTTTTTAATCGCGGCCCCTAAACTCTGGAACACCCTACCAAACCATATAAAAACAAGCTCCTCACTGCTGCAGTTTAGGAAAAAATTGAAAACATGGTTATTTAATCAGTAAAATCCAGCTTTTAAACACTCTGAACAGGGAGAGACATCATAGCATATTAGCGCCGAGACGCCCACGGGTAATTGTACGCGCTCTAGAAGTGTCATTAATAAATAAATAAATAAATAAATAAAACATTATGTGTACTTGGAAAGTAGGTATATTAAGACTAGAATGGATTGGTATGTTCATTGAATTGTCCACTGGCCTGGAAATGGGAGTGACTGATAATAAGTTGGCCGAATCACTCAAGTGACATCGTGAGGAAGCAGTAGGAGAGTATTTACCAGAAATAGATGTATCTTTCTCTACTCTGTCTTGGATATCGCCTATTAGGGGTCCCCTCATGATCAGTATGTCCTTAATTGCCCCTTCGGGCTGATCGTGATTATGTCAATCATTAAAGTCCAGACTGGACAGTGCAGCAAATCTGTTTTGGGTTTGAATGCTATAAGAATTGCCTGTGCAGCAGTAACTCAACACCATCGGGGGTCTCTGTGCTCTTTGTGTGGCACTGTGGTTAGATAGGGATGAGTTATGAAGGTTGAGTGGGTTTGGGCTTGGTGCCGTTGTACGGGACCGTTCGGAGAGGTAAATTTGGGGTATTGATATAAGAAGGGAGAGTTGCTTTCAGTTATCTGGTATTGATCAAAGAAAGGAGTGATCGGATTGGGTACCATGTTAGAATGGGTGGTAATTAAGTGTCTATAAAAATAGCCCAAAGGGAGAAGGGTAGTGTTAAATTCCCAGACAGAGGGGGAGGGGACTCTGGCCAGAGTTTTTTCGGCCCATTACGGGTTCTTAAAATTGACTGTTATACAGTCCCCCTCAAACTTTTTCTTCAGAGGACCTATCCATCCTACTCTTTGGGTGTGATTCATTTCTCCCGAGCATTCCATCGGGAAATTACCGTTGGTTATCAGCCAGTGTAAGGTCTTATTTTTCAGTGAGGAAGAAGTTTCCTCTTGGTCGTGCCTAAGTATCGGGACATTAACCAAAACCAGCACATAGGCCCCACACTCAGGTGGCAGATTAATACGTGGAGGAATCTGCCTTGAGTTATAGGGTGGATCGTATGACACCAGGGGCCTTTGAAAAGTTGGCACAGTGTCACTGGTGTGGTTAGGTGTCTTTCTCACATTATGGGATGTTGTGTGCGTCTTACCTGCCTGCGTGTTTGTGATCTGGGTTTTCGTATTGATATTAGAAGTAAGGCTACTTACTAGAACAGAGTTATTTGGGCCAGTTTCTTTACTTGCAGAAACAGCAGGTTTTGATTTTGTTGATGTATCAAGAACTGGAGTAGCTTTTGGTTTAGAGGGTATAGGTTTACTAGAATTTGTCTTTATACCTGCGTTAAATATAGGATTGGCACTAGGAGCTTTTTTGTTATAGGCTTTTAGTTCTACTAACTGTTTCTCGATACGGGCAAGCCTGGATTCGATTGGCGACATAAAGATGCCCAAGAGATCGCCAAATCTTGCAATTAGTTGGTCATTTGCTGTAATTGCATCTGGCTTATTCACGTGCACATGGGGGTTCACCTGAGTAGGATCACTTAATATCTCTATAGATGGTTTTGTTCCATTGGCAATAAGATGGTTGGTTGTGCCCTTCCTGTGTTGTCCTTTTCTTACATTACATTTTCTAGTGGCGGGAGGAATAGATTTAGTCGCTTGTTTTACTTGTTTCCGAATAGCGCCCTCTTGCCTGGCTTTAGAGTGCTTCTCGTTATTTTCCTCCACAATTTCTGGTGTAAAGTCTATACTTAGTTCCGGGGTCCTTTCTAGTTCGCGGCTTAAATCGGTGTCACAGTCAATTAGGGGATCAGTTGCTGAAAGGTTAATCTCACGGGTACAACCTGTTTGTACATTTTTGGGGTTGATTGGGGTTCTTGCTAGTATGATACTTCCAAGAGAAGAGCGTTTAGCATTTATTAAGTCCTGCAAGACCCTGCGCTTAGCAAGTTCTAGATCTTGCGAGACCCTACGCTCGAGGAGTAGAATGCTGTGGTCAATTGCCTCGTTGGTCCTTGTTATAAAATTGTTGATAGGTCCGATCACAGATACCCCTCCCGCAGCTGTCTTGCTTCTACTACCTCTGGTGGACATAGTGGTAAATGTATAAATATCCTAAATGGATCTAATATCGCAGGGACCCAATGACCGCAGGGCGGTATAGTACGGGGCAGGTAGCCTTCAAATATAGTACCTAAACAATTAAGCAAAAAAACCATATGCAAGGTCAAGTATCCTACTTGGTACGCAAATGATGCTATAAGGGGGGTGCACCCGACCCGACCTCTTCGTCCTCGGAGGGCCTCAGAGGGCCCGCCCTTTGCCCGGGCTTCGCCCGGCGTCCCGCGAGACGGAGGTGATGTTACTTTTAAGCGTCTCCTGGCACTTGGAGATGACGCGGCTGACTGCAAGGGCTTGTGGATGTTGTGGTCCACCCCTCGCCGGTCTCCACTCGGCTGCCCCGCTCAAGGTGGACAGAGAGCGGCAGGGCAGCGGGAGGCAGGCGGGCAGGTCCGCAGAAGGCACGAAAGGTTAGTATGAGGTTAAGGGCTCCGACAGTAACAGACAGCAGCAAGGCAAAAACGGAGTTACCCCGCTCAATGGTGGTGATGTTACTTTTAAGCGTCTCCTGGCGCTTGGAGATGACGCGGCTCACTGCAAGGGCTTGTGGATGTTGTGGTCCGCCCCTCGCCGGTCTCCACTCGGCTGCCCCGCTCAAGGTGGACAGAGAGCGGCAGGGCAGCGGGAGGCAGGCGGGCAGGTCCGCAGAAGGCACGAAAGGTTAGTATGAGGTTAAGGGCTCCGACAGTAACAGACAGCAGCAAGGCAAAAACGGAGTTCCCCCGCTCAATGGTGGTGATGTTACTTTTAAGCGTCTCCTGGCGCTTGGAGATGACGCGGCTCACTGCAAGGGCTTGTGGATGTTGTGGTCCGCCCCTCGCCCGTCTCCTCTCGGCTGCCCCGCTCAAGGTGGACAGAGAGCGGCAGGGCAGCGGGAGGCCGCCGGGCAGGTCCCCAGAAGGCACGAAAGGTTAGTATGAGGTTAAGGGCTCCGACAGTAACAGACAGCAGCAAGGCAAAAACGGAGTTTCGATTTGAGTAATTAAGGAAAGGTGGGTGTAAATGGTTTGGGGGAATATTATGTGGAAGAGAGGTGGCCATGCAATTCTTTTGGGACTATGCAATATTCATAAGTAAACACTGACAAAAGGTTGACATAATTGTATTTGCAGGGCAGCAAAGAAGGAATGACCAGCTATACAGTTGCACATGAACATGTTTTTCCACAAGGGAAATTCATTACCTAGTGGTGAAAAAAATGCATACAGTGAACTTGCACTGTTCCATTCAACATCAAATAGGAGGATTTTCCAATGCTAGAAATACCATCTGGTGTAGGCATTGTCTTCCAAACCTATGAAAGAAGTCGATTTCTAGAACCAATGACTAAACAATTTGTTTTCTCAAGCAAATGAAAATTGTAATTCTATGACAAGGGTAGACCTTGACGTTAAGGTTTCTTCGTGAAAGGGGTTCACAGTGAATGAAATGTTTTGTTTTTGAATAAAGAGCATGAGGGGAATAATCTTTATTAGGGCCTGGATATACAGCATATGGTAGTAAAATAATTACGGCTCTTCTGCTTGTATTATTGCGGCCACTGTTTCAGCACTCTCAGAGAGAGAGAGAGGGACCCAACCAGCAGTACGAAAATTAAGGCTAGTGATGCCCCACTGCTGAGATGGCTGTGCGATGCTTGCTATTTCAACGCTTTCCACTCCCTGACCAATCATTAATGTGAATGGCCTGAGAGGGCCTAAAAGGATAACATTCCTCCTATAGTTCTATTCCGTCCAGACACGTACACAGTGGCGTGCTTTTTTTTTAAAAAGAAAAATGTTTTTAAGTCCTGCTATGTAATGGCGATAACATTACTGGCAACAGATAGGCGGTGTCCTGATCTGAATCTACTATTTTCGTGAACTTGCGTTCATCCAGAAGTGTATCTTTATGGCTAGACACAGCCCAAGATTACATTGGGCTCAACAGCTTCAATGCACAATGCATGCTGCATGGGTTCTTGGTGCTTTGTGATTTGAAACCATTGATCGCTTGGTAAATATAGTAAAAACAAAATCAGGGAGCGCTTTGCTTTTATTTATGGCTGCATAATACTTTATCTGGGCCCCTGTCATTAGTAGGCTATTAAATTGTGATATTGGTGTAAACTCTTGTTATGGCACGTAATGGCATTTTCGAGTTTCTTTAGTATTACTGCACCCCTGCAATTTTCCGAAGATATATTTTGACATGTCAAACCTGCTTAAGTTTACCAGGGAAAAATACCTGCTAAATAAAAGCAGAATTTAGAGCAGTGGGCATTGAATTTCATGTTATGCCTTAATTTCTAGGAGAAAACTCAAATAGGGAGGTATTTACTGCTCCTAAATTGTCACTCCACAGTTTTGGTATCTACCGTGAGCTGTACATATACCTCCACCATCTGTCCCATTCCTAACCAGGACCATAAAGTTTTCTTAGCATTGTGTCCTGATATACACAATACACAACATCATTATCCGGATTTTAATAAACCAATACCAGCTTCTCTTCGTCTATGTGCACTTGCAATGGTACTGGTGCAACGTGATGATCAAATGCATGAAAACGGCTGTTACCTAATCCCATCAACAATAAATCATGAGTCTGAACATACAGATGCCCTCTGCACCAATACTTGCCTAATTTCCCTTTCACATAATTTCTTCAAGTGGACATCTTATGGTCAGACGGCCCCTTCATCTAAGAATTGTTTTCCCACCTCTGATTTTGTTTTGTAGATATATCTATCTAGGGGGTTTTAATTTCCCTTTTTTGGAAAAACGTTAAAAAGTGACCTTTCCAGGAAATCTAAATATCTGTATGTGTGCTAATTCTTGTCTTCAGCTGAGGAAACTCATTAACATGTCATCTCTCACCACTGGGGGTTAAGATGAGAATGTTTACTGAACTTTGCAACTGTGATAAAGCAGTTATAGGAAAAATTATTCCTATCTGACTGTTTTCATTCAACTAAAGCATAATGAACATTCATCCATGATATACATTCGGAAAAGTTGGTAAATAATACGATAAATCTGTGTTGCATTTTTAGAACAAGACAAGTGATGCATGTGTTGTATTGCATGCATTTATGTAGTTATTCTTACCTCTGACGACGTGCTGAATTGCTTTGCTGATGTGTAGCATGCTACTAGTACTCTTTTACAGGAGCAGAGCTGCATTGTTACTGCCCGATCGGAATCATGAGATCCATGGGAACACCGCAGATCCATTTTGTTTCACTCGGAGTTTCAGCAGCTGGAATCTCAAGATGAAACTCTGGATGAGGATGAGAAGTTACCAGAAGAAGCCAAAATAGCATTATTGCTTTCCTTGGTAATTCCTCATTTCTAAGCAGAATCTCAGAGTTCCTCTTGCAATGCCTGTTAATTCCGCACAGTTGGAGCTTCTCATTTGTACATCACTTCAAACAGTGAAACAGTGAAAATACCACACAAAAAGATTCCACAACAGGTTAGATAAATAGAGCAGAATTTAGCGAGACAAGACCAAAATGAAAAAAGTTCAATCAGTAGAACCAGGGTTATGACTTTTAAAAGAATAAACTGCAATAGAGCATCTAAAAGCATAAAGCCCAAACCAGGGATAGCTGGTCACCCTGGACCGGGTAAAAGTAAAAAGTTCATGCACGCCGTGATGGTGCGCAGGTCAGATACAGTCCCAGATTAGTCCTGCAGAAGTTTTACCTTCTCAAGTTTGTGCCAAGAGTCCTGTTCGCATTGGAGAGTGTTGGACTTGACCCTTTTTGCAGGGTCCTCTATAAACTTTCTGCCTTCCCCCTGTATTTTGTCTGACCTGTTTTTGTTAGTATTATGACTCTGGGCACTTTACCACTGCTGAGCAGCGCTAAAGTGCATATGCTCTCCCTATTGTAAATTGATGTATGGATTAGTGACTCCATGATTGGCTGATTTGATTTACTTGTCAGACACTAGTACTGTGCACTGAGTGTGTCCAGGGCTTGTAAACCAGATGCTGCTGGTGGGCTTGTAGCACTGGTTGTGCCACCCACAGAAGCAGAATATAAATGTGTGTCTCAGGTCTGCCATTGTCAAGCCTGTGTGCAGTCTGGTACTGCCAAGCTGACTGAGCAAGTGCACCCACTTGGCTGTTCCTAAACCTTCCCTTTTCTTTCTGTCGGACACCCCTATGGTAGGCCCAAGGGCATGGTGCATTGTAAGTATACGGTAGGACAAGCCCTGATGTGTGTGGCATGTCCTAATAGTGAATCCCAGCCATTTTTGTTTTTCACTATTACAAGGCTACCTATTCCCCATAGGCCAGAATGGGCAGTTTGGTTATTACATCCTATAATCCTAACTGACTCAGGGAACTAGGTAGAAATTCGAGATCAGAATGCCTGAACTAAGAATGATAAAATACATCTTTTAGTGAAGTTGGTTTTAACATTCTGTGTTTGAAAATACCAGTTTTAGAAAGTAGGTATTTTCTTGTCTAACCTTCCAATCCTGCCTTTGCTAGGTTGTGTATTCCTTGTCTGGAGTTTGAGTGACAGGGGCTGGGGTATTCCAGGAGACAGAGTGAGTCAGCACAGGCTGAATAGAGAGATCTGCATCTAGATGGGAGGGAGGAGTTGCACCTGGGACCTGAATAGGCCTGTGCCTTCCCTCCACAATGCTGGTTCAACCTCCTGTGGTGCGTCTGATGTCTCTGTTCTGCACTGTGAAAGGAAAGAAGGAGTCATGTAAACAAAGTGCTCCAGTACTGACCAGAACTGGTTTGGACTAAGCAAAGGCCTCTCTGCCTTCAGAGAACAAAGACAAACTGTGTAAAAAAGCCGGGACCCAGACCCGAGAGAATTAGATCACTACTGGAAAACAAGAAGAAACCTTTGCTGAGGAGAGGAACCAGTGAGACGGAGGAGAGACTATACCCTAAGCTGAAGTGCTGCTTGGGGGATTGGCCTGCAGTGGTTGCCTGAGTGCCTAAGAAAGGAGAGAGGAACTTTGTGTGTACTTTCATCAACTTGTAAGTATCTCCAAGGGCTTGAGATAAGCGTTTGCCTCCTGCTGAAGTCTCAGGGACAACAGACTTCACCCACCAGCTCCCCAAGAGTTCTTTGTTGAGCTGACTTTCTGAGGAACTGCATATTGTAAGAAGCTGGAAGTGCGACTCACGAGCAAGAAGTGTGACGCCAAACTGCCGCTGTCGCTTCACAACACGAGAGCGGCTCGTATCGCCAGAGAAGAGGATTGACGTTGCAGCAGATGCCGCCGCATCACCGGGAAAAGTGTTGCAGGGCCTGTCGCATCTCGCGTCGTTGTCGAATCACCGCGCATCGCTGGAGAAGAGCATCGACGTCGCAGCAGATGCCGCCGCATCATCGGGAAGCATGGCGCAGGGCCTGTCGCGGTCCGCATCGTATCGCACCAAGAAGAAGATGACATCTTTGTTTCTTTGCACCAGTTCTTCATTGCATCATGGCCTTGCGTGCCGCATCGCCACGGAAGTGCAGTAAGAAACCAACGCATCACCTACCCTCGCAGAGAAAAACCGACGCATCACCGTCCCCTATGCCGCAGTAGGGAACCGACGCATCACCATTCTTGCATGTAAGGGACCGACGCATCACCGTCCCTGCAACACTTTTGTTGTATTGTGTTATGCATTTTAAGGTACATTGACTCAAAGTGTTGCATTTTTCATCCAATAGAGAACTAAGCTAATTCTACCATTTTAAGAACAGTATTGTGGATTTTTGTCGTTTGTGGTCTTGTGTTAAGTCTATATAAAAATACTTACTTTTCTACTTCCTCTTGTGTGGTGTCCATCTGTAGTGTTGTCACTGGGTTACAGTATGTGTTCACAAATGCTGTACACACTGCCTCTGAGATAAGCCTGTCTGCTCGTGCCAAGCTACCAAGGGGGTGAGCAGTGGTTATTTTAGGAGTGTATCCCCCTTACACTGACTAGAAGCAAGGGCACCTATTTGGACAAAGGTACCTACCTCTGCCAACTAGAGGCCCCCATTTCTAACAAAGTGCCATACAGAGGGCACACCTCCAGAACTAGCAGTCATCAAGCCTATCTCTGATAAAGGAAACTTAATGTAGACACCCATCTAAAGAGGTTGGTGAATCATTGTAGGAGACTGTGCCCCTGGATCCGCATTCAATCCTTGAGGACCAGAGCACCCTAGGATTAGGGACGTCCCCATAACCATCATAAGTCTTCACATCATACCCACCTGTGGAAATGATTCAGAATATTGTTGTGTGGTCCTGAAGAAGGTGACAGGTGTATCATATGCCCACACCGAAACGTGCGTTGACCTTTGTTTGATAACAGATCCCAGCTCACAACACCACAGCGGATAATAAAAATTGCTGTATCGCTGGTGAGGCTTTTTTGATGTATAGATTACTGGGAAACATGTATGAATGCTTAGTATGCTAGTGTTACAGTATGAATAACAGTAAGAATGAAAGGGTTGGATATCAAGGCAGGTGGTTCATCTTTGGTGATACCATTGTGTTTTTAACAAAATAAAAAAATGTGTTCTCAAATGTGTGACAATACATAGAAAGGATTTTGAAATGTGTTTGTAGACAACCTTCAATAATGAAATGATTTTCATAATAATTCACATGGAGCAATAGAAAATTTTGAGGAAAAAACATATGTAAAAGAAGATGTAATAGAATTGATTTTAAAACAATCTATTCATATGTGAATATTCTATTATAAATGGGGCAGTACCCACAGAATGTATCAGCAAAATGTAAGTGATACAGGCCTGAGGGTGCTTATCATTTTCCTGGTGGAGGGTCTAGCATAAATTGGTATCACTAGATCAGCCTTTAACCTTCTCTCCTCATTTTTAACAACTAGAGAGCAGTCAGTGGCCCTTGGAGAGTATATCTCAACATCTTTCTCTTTCCCTTGTTGTGTGCCACGTGGGTAATCACTGAGTCCAATGCTTTACAACATATATGTGGCCCCCTTATTTAAGTTGATTCAGTCCTTTGGCTTTGCCACACTGTCTTACGCTAACAACACTCAAATTGTAGTGCTGATCTCCAGCAATGTTGGTGAGGTCGCTGACCAATATAACAAATGAATGTGTGCAATTGTTAGCTGGATGAGTGGCAATTGACTTTAATTGAACTCAGAAAAAACAAAGATTCTCCAATTTGGGAAGGATACCTCTTTTGGAATCAATCTTGGTGGCCCTGACTCTTGGCCCTCTCCCATTACCAGTACCTAAAGTTAGGAATTTAAGGGTAGATTTTGACTCTGATCTGTCATTCACAGAAAAGATTAATAAACTGACCTCCCCCTGTTTATTTCTGCTGAGAACTTCGAGGAAGGTTCTGCATTTTATTCCTTTTGATTTCTGCAAATTGGTTGTCATTGTGTTGGTGTTATCCCTACTGGATTACTGCAATGTCCTTTATTTGGATATACAACAACGTTCTTTTAATAAGCTTCAAACAATGAGGAATGCAGCTGCCTGCTTTCTTAAGAAAACACTGAAGTTCAAATCCGTTTTAGGTGCCTAACCAGAGCTTCACTGGCTTCCAGGTAACAAAAGAGTGGCCTTTAAGACTCTCTGTTTGCTACATAAAGCACTCGATGGTTCTGGATCTGTGTACCTGAAAAAGAAATGTGTGTGGTACACACCTAATAGACTGTTGCGATTTGCAGCCTCCAAAACAGTAATTGTTCCAAACATAAAGAGAGTCTCTTGGGGTGGCAGAAGCTCTGTTTACACCATCTGCCAAATTTGGAATGGACTGCCTAGGCACCTAAAATGTCGATCCAATATGACAAGCTTTCAGAAACATCTGAAAATCTGGATATTTTCTCTTTCCTTGTAGTCATGCAATCGCCCTGTGCTTTCAATTCAGGAAATTTGTAAATGTTAGCGCCAAGATACCCAAGGGCATTTTTGCACTCTATAAATTATAAATTAACCCAAATAAAAAATGTTCATCATTAAACCATTTAGCTGTGTGTCTAGTGGCAAGAAATGCTGCGGCCGGAGAGTAGCACCTCTTGATATCTTGTTCTGGTTCTGTTAGTGTTGTAGTATTCTATTTATGCCAACAGTCCACTATTTTGGTCAACACACAGTGCTCTGTCCTGATCCCCTCTACCTTCAGATTAACTGTGCACTAACAAGAACAAGGACTTTTTTCTCCCTCACCTTCACCTCCAACAGCAAGTTACACTGCCTCATTACCATCCAGTGTTGGACAGCACCAACCATACTCCTGTTAAATGTATCAACTACGACCCTCAGGGATTTAGGACATTACTGTTGCATTGCCTCCAGCACTGCAGCCCTATGTGTCAGCCTCTGCTCCTCAACCAGAAAGTTTAGAATAATTTTTCACACTACATGAGAATGTACATATTGATCACCTAATGGATAGCACAAATTACCCCCATCTCACACTTTACACTGCAAACAAAATAATATTTTTATTCTTACCACTAAATAAAATGTTTAATTAAATTAAATGTTTAATTTTGCCACCAGTATTCTTTTCTACCTCTCCATATCCTCTCATTGCTTCACTTCCGACCTGAGGCAAAGTGCTTTTTGCCATAAAAAGAGTTCCCCATGTGAACAACACACACACTGGGCTTACCTCTGTCCACAACCCTCCTACCTTTCTTGGGTCATCACACTGTACAGTCAGAATGCCCCTTTTATGGTCAGTTCATATTTCAACTTCCTAAACACAAGCCTAGATTTGTCTCATTCTCCATCCTTGCCTTGTGGCACTCTCACTTTCGATTTACCACTTTCTCTTCTCATACTCCTCACACTGGCAATCTTGGTGGCTTTCAAGAACCACCCTTTGCTTAGCCAAACCACATGCAACTGGTCTGTTGCCAGCAAGGCCGCTGCTAGCTATAAAAACTACTAAAACTAGAAGCCATTTTCATAACTGAGTGTTTCATTCTGCTTCTGGCTAAATAACACATACAAAGAGATGTCACCACGAGGCATGGATTCGATGCTGAAGCATGGTGGCAGACACTCCTTAAGCTCCATGCAGACATGGAGCTTAATTGATCTTTGTGCCTCTTCAGAGCAATGGTGGATGTCTCCAGTTGCAGAAATGGGCTTCTGAATTTCGACGGTGAGTTTCTACGCCGTTACAAGCAATATTGAAGCTTTCCTGGACCCTTTCTGCCACAACGGTGATTTCTCGTAATTGAAACGCAGGTGGATGCCATTTTGAGTCGCATCGCCCGCGCAACGATTTTCTGCCTGTTTTCCTCCACTTTTTGTACTTGTGGTATTTGGAAGCAATTTAGCCCTTACTTTTAAGGACTGTGAGTTTACCAACTTCGTTTTTTGGTTACATGTATCACCTTACTTCTGTATCCAGTGGAGGTGATTCCCTTCACCCTGTCACATCCATCCGCCATTTTAGGATGTGAAATGTCTGTCACATGGATACATTATAGATTTTTCATTTTTTTTTCTTTTTCTCGGCTACCTCATTGCTATACTATCCTGTGGAATGTCTCTTTTCAAGTCCTGTTGGTGCATTGGTCGTTATTCTTTGCTTTGTTGTCGATTGGCTGTTTTCCTGAGTAAAAATTCCTTTCTTCCACTGGTTTTCTTCAGCTGCCAATTGTATTTACATCAAAGACTACGTCTCGTCTTTGCCGCTGACTTTTTTGGATATCTCCAACATTTCAAGATCAGTTGCACTTACACTCATCTTCTAAACCAATGTCTTTGGGTACAGAACCAAAAAGAGCGAAGATTGACGCACCTTCTCCTATCTTATTCTCCCAGAACCTTATTTTAGATACTATTTTGGAGTAGGTAATGGTCTTCAACCATTCATGAGCACAACCAATGAGAAGTTACAACAAATTGAGGACTGATGGATTGTTATGGAGGGAAAGGTGTCGGAATTAGAACATCGTGTGAGAGATCTTCAAGATATATCTACTAAAATACCTATGTTAGAGCAAGAAATTCAAAAACTCAAACTCCACACCGAAAATCTAAATCAGAGGAATAATCTTCGCTGTAAAGCCTTCCGGAAAATATTGAGGGCTCTGACATCCTGTCTTTCTTGAAGAAGTTTCTCCCGGATCTCCTGGATCTTCAATCTTCGCCGTCGCTCAACATACAACGTGCATATCGGTTGGGTCGTATTCCACCTAACTCAAATAAGCCATGTGGTATCATAATGCGCTTTTTGGAATTTACTGATCTTATGCATGTCCAGAAGGTTGTTATAATTAAACATCTCCTTAGTTGGTCTGGACGCAATCTTCTATTTGACAGGGTGTCTATACTGCAACTAATGCCCGTCGAAAAGAATTCTTGACTCTTCGACTTCAGATGAGACACATGAACATTCATATGACATTCTTTAACCATGTCTCTGCAAGATTACTCATAAGGAAACTCTCGTTCTTTCGATGATCCTGCTAAACTGCAACTTTTTCTATGTAGTATTTCATCTCGCAACATGGAGACTAACTATTGAATTCTTTTTCAGTTCACTGTTATCTTTATGCTAATATATATTTATTGTTGTTTCTATTAATCTTTTTTATTGTCCATTTTACTCTACCCCTTGTTTTCTCTCTCTTATCATTCTATATGTCTCCACTATTTAAGAGGCTCGTTACTGTTGTTTTTTCTTAGTTTCGTTCTTGTTGACGTCCTTGTTCTCGTTGTTTACATGCTCTTCATATACCTGTTAACCGTTCCACTTCAGATCTGGATTTTCTTCCTTGATCTGTCTACTTTTTCTCTCCTTCTTATTTTCCCCTATCTCTATCTTTCTTTTCTACCTTGTTCTTTCTTTCTCTCTACCTTTTTCAATGTTTTTTCCTGTTCTCACATGAGTGTGTTTCTAATTCACTCTTCTAATCAGTTTTTTGCTTTTATCTCTATGATGTAGTTGTTGTTATGGCCTGGGTCACCCCGTAGAGCGCCAAAAGGTGGTATCTCATTTGTCTAAACTTAATTCTCATTTAGCTTTTTTACAGGAAACGCATTGCAATGATATTGAATCTCTCAAACTTAAACGTCAATGGGTCAACCAGGTAATTTTTTCTCCTGCTGTTAATCGTAATGGTGGTGTTGCCATTTTATTGAATAAATGTCTCAATACTCAAATTGTATCCACTGAATGTGATTCGAATGGACGATGGGTTTCTGTTGATAATATATTCCAAAAACAAGTACAATTTTTCAATATTGATGGTCCAGTTAAAGCTGATCCGTAATTTTGGCATAGTATCAAAGTAAAACTTTCTTCAATTTCCAATCCCAATATCATTATTGCTAGTGACTTCAATGATTTATAAGATCCCAGTACTGGGATCTAATAAAGCTGGTAAAATGCTAGCCAATGATCAGAGCGGAAAACTGTTGGTCCCATTCGATGTGAACATAATAATGAGATGTTGTCCTCAGATTCCACCAATACTAATGCCTTTCAGTCTTACTACGAACAGTTATATACTGAGGAGACAAACCCCTCTATAGATTATATTGAGTCTTTTTTTCAGGGACTCCCTAATCCTCCTTCTATGCCTGACACACTCTCCTCCCTAGAAAAAGATATTTCCCTTTCAGAAATTACTGATGCTCTCAAATCCCTAAAGAAGGGAAAAGATCCTGGCCCTGATGGATTCACTATTGAGCTTTTCTTATATTTCCACCATTTTTGCCCCCAAATTACTTGAAATATATATAATTCATTTTTGTCAAATTCTAAGGCTAGTGGTTCTTTTTTAGAAGCCCTTATAATTATTATCCCCAAACCCGATAAAGACCCTTCCTTGTGTAAAAATGACCTACTCATTTAGTTAATTAACTATGATTGTAAGATCTTTGCAGAAATGTTAGCATCCTGATTGAATGACATCCTCCCCTTTCTAATTAAACCAGATCAATCAGGTTTTATTAAGGGCAGACTTGCATCTGACAACTCCAGAATTTTTTCTAATACTCTTGCCTTTTGAAAAAAATATCCTTCTCCCATACCAGCCTTGTCACTTGATGCTTAAAAAGCATTTGATCGTATACATTGGCTATTTATGCTCTCTAACCTTCGTTGGTTTGGTCATAAATGTATCTCTTTTATCAAATTGTTACATACTGACCCGCGAGCCTGTGTGTTTGTTAACGGCCATTTTTCCCCCTTTTTTAAACTTCATAGAGGTACTAGACACTGTGGTCCCTTATCACCAATACTTTTTCTCCTATGCCTAGAACTTTCCCTTGAATGAATCAGATGCAATCCTGGTATAACTGGTATTAAGGTCAACTCTCAAGAAGTAAAACGTTCTGCTTATGCAGATGATGTTTTTATTTATATGTCTAACCCATCCACGTCCATCAACCTGTTTTTGAAAGAGATTACTATTTTTTCCAAGGTCTCTGGTTATAAATTACATTTTTCTAAAACTCAAATCCTGACACTAAATTCCTCTTGTTATCATTATATGTTTCATAAGACTAATTTCACATGGTGTCCTCAAAAGATTAAATATTTGGGAGTTTGGTTTTCTTCCACTATACCTGACACACTTGTTCACAACTTCACTGCCCTAAAGGCCACACTCCTAAAGTTATTATCTTCCTGGTCTCCCTTATTTTTATCTTGGTGGGGTAGATTAGATACTATTAAAATGATGATTGTCCCTCACGTTCTTTTCCCTATTTCTATGTTACCTTTTAAAATTCCTAATTATTATTTCTCCCAAATAAATTCTATCAGTATTAAGTTTCTTTGGAATACCAAACTTGCTCGTATTGCGGTATCAAAATGAATTAGACCAAAAACTGAAGGTGGTGTAACATTTCCTGATTTTAATCTATATCATACTGCGTTTTTAATACTTCAATTTTTTGCCTTGTCCAAAGATTACCAGGATTCTCCTAAACCGAAATTGGTTGTTTTTTAACGTTCTTTTTTACATGAATTTTCTTTTCAATATGTGATTTCTATGTCTAATTGTACCTTTATATCTAAAAACCCTATTCTCAAGTACTCCCACTATTTATTACGTACCCTGTTTAACCAAGGATCAGATTCTAATCAATCCTTCCTTGCATCCTCTATTTGGTATAATACATTTATAACATTTCGCCGCAAATCATTTTACTTCAAGCATTGGTAGGAAAAGGGTAATTGTTTTGTTCATCATCTGATTTTCCATAGTTCTATTTCTATTTTATCCTTCCCACAATTGAAAGATAAATATGGCCTTCCTGATTCTTTTCTCCAACAATACAATCAATTAATTCCCATACTTCATACTTATTTATTAAACAACAACTTTACCCCTGATGTTACTCCATTTATTCCTCAGACACCTTTGTATGATCTTCCTACTGACTCCACTCCTAAAGCCTCCTTTATTTATAAGTCTGTCTCCTCACCTCTCATTATGAGAAAAGAATCACCTACTGAAATACTATGGGAGAGAGATTTATCTCAATCATTATCTATCCAACAATGGGATTTATTATGGAGTAAATTATTTAAAACCTCTAATGCTGCTAATATTACCCAATCTTTATTTTTTATCTATAGTAGAGCTGTAATTTTCCTTGATAAAATTGACTCATCTGTTTCCTCCTCCTGCTGATCATGTCTTATATCTGATGGTACTTTGTGTCACCTCCTTTATAACTGTCCTAAAGTTACTATATTTTGGAAAACTATTTGGGCAAAATCTTTATTGATTTTCTCTTGTAATATTCCACTTTCTTTCCAAATTTTTTTTTTCAGTACATTGTCTGCTGACTTTGATGACATATTTCCAAAACCTGCTTTATTAGATTTATTTATTACTCTTGCGTTTAAAATTATTTTATCATGTTCGAAAGATAATTCTAAACTTTCCATTATGGCTTGGTGGAATCTTATATGAACATAGAATATCTACTGTTTCATCTTTTTATTTAGCTCAGAAAATCAAATCTGACTTACTATGGCTCCCTTTTACTACCATCATATCCTCACACTCATCTTCTCCTTAAGGATTCATTATATTTCTTTTTCTTCTCTCTCTTCTATTTCTTTCTTTTTATTTCTTTCTCTTTTCCTTTTCTCTCTTCCCGTTTGTAATTTTTTTATACCCTGCATATTTATCCTTGAATGTTTTTTATTCTATTTTATTAGACCTAGTTTCCACTTTCCTATGTTGTTAAGAAAATCTGGTTTAACTGAATCCATTATTGTTATAATTTGTTCATAAGGTATATCCTTTATTTTCTGTTATTCTTGCCATTTATTATCTTCAATAAAAATTACTTAACTGAAAAAAAAGAGATGTCAACACAAAACATTATCATTCCATATGCATTCCGTTGAGACTGTTTATACTTCCAGAGAGGATTTGAAAATCCACATTTGCAATAGCAAGACATCTCGATACTGAGAAACATGTCACTAAAATGTACAGAGCAGGGGCGTAGCATCCATTGTTCCAGCAGGTGCAGAGGCACCGGAGCCCAGAAGTGTGAGTGACCCACTGAATCCTGACTATTTATGTATTTCACTTCACAAACGGGGCTCAGGGGGCACATTCCTGTCCTTGCACTATGGGCTCATGACTCTATGACTATTCCACTGGTGCCCACAAGTGAAGGTGGCAGCGACGAAGAAATACTAATCTGAATCGAAACAAACAGGACAGGTATTAAACTAAACAAACTCAAAACCCTACTCCCTTTCTCTGAAGTCATGGAGTTATTATTAGACAAGCTGCATCATATAATTGGTTCTTATATGGTCGAGTTTGACACCCAATTTCGACAGGACTTGAACATGATTAATAAATGGGGAAGGCATCATTGGTACACATTAAATCACAGATGGTAAGCAGAAGGAAGCAGAGGTGCCATGGTCTAGCTAAACTTACTATCCCTTGTGATTATAGGTTTACTGCGTCCTCTCACATTCTCCACCTACTGCAACCAGCAGAATAGGCAACTAGAAAAGGGTCCATAATTTTAAACAGGGTGGTACTTTCCAAACCTGCATATTATTCTCTATTCTAAGGTGCAAACTTGTATTATCCAGAATAAGGGGTGACAATGCCACCTACTAACAGAAAGGGCCCGCCCAGTATTGCCACCTGAATTTATCAACTTTTAATGGACTCCAAATGAGTCCTTTATGCATTACGCTTCATATTGAGTCAAGACTGAAATTAGCTTGAGTCAAACTTTCTCCTTGGTGGTAGTGCCTTAGATTGATGGTATGTAGATCATGCCATCATTTCAGCAGTTACAACTGAAGAATGGCGCTGTCCTTACATCTCAGTTTGTCTCTAGACAATGACCCTTGCATCATATCACAAAAACATCCGAAGGGCTCCCCTTCAAACCTTGGGCACTTGTATGCTGTTTTCATCCGAGGATTCCTTAATCTCTGATTCTTAAAGGGCAGTGGTTCTTAACCTGTGGTCCGAGAACCTCTCAGGGTCTCAAAACCTACTCAGACTGCTTAGAAACTTAAATAATATTAACAGATGATTAATACTGTGTATATGTGAAGAAGCAAAATGTACAATTGAACATTTTAAAACATTTTGTCAATGTGACGGAATTCGAAATTGGAGGCAAAAAATTAAGTTAGTATCCTCAGATTGATTCATGTGAGCAGTGCAAGTACATAAACAGAATATAGTATGGACTATGAGTGTCCTCAATTGAATTTAGAATGGCTTCAATCTTGCTATTAAAATTCTAGTTTAGATTTTTTATACTTGTTTGTGAATTCAATAAAATATTTAATAATTACTGCATTTATTTAATGAATACTTGTTTCTGTATATTTTGGGTATTGTTTTGCGGTTGAGCTCATCGAAAATCAATTGTGGGGCATTTGCAGGACATTTCAATACTTGATTGTCCTCCAAGGGTAGAATATGATCACAGATATTTTACTTGAAAGTAAGTTGCAGAATGTTTATAACTGACTACTGTAGTGGGGCGAATATAAGATTATAATCACAACCAGCACCCTGGCTTACTTTGCAGACACATTGGTTCTCAGCACACCCGCAGGTAGGACACCACCGGACTGCAGACTAAGAAGTGTAAAAATGAAAAACAAAAAACAAGACAATAGTCCTTTTACACCTATGCATCCACAATCTGTAACAGCTTACCTGTATCCACCATGACCACCTCAGCTCTGCTCCAGTTTAGGAAAGAGTTAAAGAAGCACCTCTTTAAGGAGCACTATATCACAATGCGTTAACCATCCAAAACTCCGCTTCCTCTCCTATTACCCACTGACTTTAAACTTGCCATTGACCATGTACAGAGCTCAGCTGCCTTTAAGCGAGGTTTGTGCTATGGAAATACCATATACCTACATTCATGATACTTACATACATATATTATAATAATATAAGATTAGCAACATCTACCTCATTGCTGTTGTGAGAAAATACATGCATGGTCGGGGCACGTTAGCCTTTTAGTGAGCTCACTCGTCTCATGCAGCCTGTCAAAGAAGACAGATTTTTATCATTGTTTCTATAGAAGGGAAGAGCTCCAGTCAACCATTTCCTATTGCTCTGTCAGCCATCCTCTTTGATGACATGGCTCTCAAACAAAGGTGCATAAGCAGCGCTTAGATATAAAACAAGAAAGAAGTGCTTCTACCTACCACCACTGCTAGAGTGGCTGGAATCTCCACTACGGTTTCTACTGTAGTTTCTTTCTGCTCAATTAGCTCCACCGCCTTGATTACAGCTACTGCCTTCTCCTCAGGAAGCAAGATGTGCCTGAAGGCAAGGACTACTAGATACTAGCATTCACCGACAGCATAATGCTTATTTAGTTGTTTTTTTATATCCAATTGTATTGGTTTTTTCTATAACAAGATAAACAAAGTAACATTTGTACCACTGTGACATGTAAGGCATTTCATTACAATAACAAGTGATATCCTCCTACCTAGATGGTATGAAAAGAAAAGGAGCCAGTCCTTTGCGTCGTGGACAATCATTCCAATGAGCCCATCCATGTGCCCCATACTCTTTCATGTTTGTTTGGGCATCCTCTTGCATCGTAGACCGCTTTCTCTTGGCTAGCACACCAGTCCACTCCCTTGCACCATTTTGAAATAGGAGGAGCTCTTGAGTCCTTCCAGGCCATAGCAATGTCCCTTTTAGCAATCAATATGGCTGTTCCCAGGAACAACTTATCAGCTCGGGAGCCATCCATTCCCTCCATTAACCCCAGGAGAAGAGCCAAAGGATTACGGGGGACTTCCCATCCCAATATGCCACTCATTTCAGATACGAGGGATGCCCAGTACTTGGATATGACTGTGCCAGACCAGACCATATAGAAGAAGTCGGCTGGTTTGCCCCTGCAGCGCGGACATTGTGCGGTTGGGAGAAACCCCGTCTTGTGTAGTCTCATCAGTGTAAGATATGCGCAGTGAAGATAATATGTCTGAATAAGGCAGAGTCTGGCGAATATAGGGAGTGTTCTGGGGGCCATAAGAACATCTCGCCAGTCTTTGTCCTCCAGGGGGCCTACCCATCGTCCCCACTAAGTTTTAAGAGGGTCTGGAGTGGATGGGGAATTGTTAATCAGGGATCGATATTTGGGATATCCCTCCCTTTTGCAGATCTTCCATAAGAACTCTAGCCTCGAGTGGACTGAACTCCGGGAATGTCTCCTTGTTAGGAATGTGAATGGCTAGGGCATGACATAGTTGGAGGTATCTGAAGAACTGTGTGGAGTGTAGAGAGTAAGCCTGTTGTAATTCCTGAAAGGAGACAAGTGGTCACCCCCCATTAAACCAGTCATGCATTATCAAAAGGCGAGTGGCGAGATAGTATTAAAAGGGATTTGTCCTTCCCATTCTTCCATCGTACGTGGTTCACTGGCAGGCCGCAAGAGCCAGATGCGCTCTCGAGCCCCCCCAAAGAAAAGTGGTAATTACTCCGTCCAGATCGCGAAACCAACTGCGAGAGAGATGAATCAGGAGATTTTGGAGGACATATAAGATGAAGGGGAGAACCATCATTTTAAAAAGGGCAACTCTCCCAAGGGGATTGAGAGGAAGTTTTTCCCATGGATCATCCTTTGTGCGTCGGTGAAGTGGACCGACTTCAAGGGACCAGGTTAGCTCCGAAAGGAAGTGCCACTCAGATACCAAGATACTTAAATGATAGTCTTCATATGGCATGATTGTCTGTCAATCGAAACACTCCCTAGAGGTGTGGTGGGGTACCACTGTGGATTTAAGTGGGTTGAGGCGCAGACAGCTGCTTGCTCAAAGGAGTGAAGGATCTGTAGGCTTCTCGGTCCAGATCGTGACAGGTCAGCTAGGTACAAGAGGACATCGTCCGCATATAAGGCGATTCAGTCCTTGTGAGAATTCTGCTAGCACCAGCCCTGTATTTGGTCATCCGTCCGGATGCGGCAAGCCAAAGGTTTGATCGCGAGGGTGTAGAGAAGAGGGGAAAGCGGACATCCCTGTCGGGTCCCCCACCCCACTGGGAAGACCTAAGACAATGCCCCGTTTATAAGAACCCTGGCTGATGGATTAGAGTACAGTACTCCCACCATCTTTCGATAATGAAGGCCAAAGCCCGCTCTCTCAAGTACGTCTTGCAAATAACTCTAGCCAACCGTGTTGAATGCCTTCCCGAAATCAAGTAAAACTAATGCCAAATATGGTGGGAGGAGGTCTCGGTAGGCAAGGGCCACATGCAGGCATCGAAGGCAATGACGAGTGCTGCGGCGAGGCATGAATCCACATTGGTCAGGGTGTATGAGGGTGTGAAGCACTCTTTTCATACGGGTGGCTAGAATCGATGCGTAAATTTTGATTTCCGTATTAATAAGGGAGATCGGGTTGTTCCATTTTAATACTACCCTGCTCTACTGTGTAATTGATTCTGATTCTCCCTTTTTTCAATAGTTTTATATACCACAATCTTGATCTGAAGGTATCAGAGCACTTTACATGACCACCAGTTGTGTTACAAAAGGGCACATCATTAATTTGTGTTAGGCACGGGGAGGTTAAGTGATTTGCCCAGAATCACGGGATGCTAAGCGTCATTTCTGTTTCTCGAACCTGATTCCCCAGATTTTAGATCAACTGCCCTAGCCATTAGGCTACACCTCTCTTTATCACATACCCTTCTGTTTGCATTAGACAAAGCAATTTTAAGATATCAACCATTTACAGGCATGCCAATTTGTGTTTGCAAACGTTTAAGAGTAATTGTCAGAAAAAAATCTTTGACAGAGTGTAAGATGTGATTGTAAAGTGGCAATGCCTTGATGCTTTAAGGCAGGTGTTGTCCATGCCATATATTGACTTCAATGACCAAAGTGTCTTAAAGTTCCGTATTGTGTGGTCGGGAATCATTGGTGTAGATCAAATAAAAATGTGAAGCTATGAAATGTTGGTTTTGTGTATTCTCTTGTAAAATAATTTTCTCAAAAATATTTTCTGCTGCAAATTTATTTGGGAAAAAAATGTGTGGAAAAACTCTCAGGTTGCAATCGCCCATCCCAAATTGAAATTTGGGAAGTTTTTCGTAGGCTTTCGTTGGGTGTGGAGAAGCCAAGTTCACAATTCTTTGATGAGGTTGAATATGAACCTGTGAAGTTACAGTGCCATGCTATTTACTATATATCATTGCATTTTAGTCTCTTGGACAGTATCCTCAGTGTTCTGGATGTAGTAAAACTGCATAACCACTTTCTACACCAGATATAACAAGCTATTTAAAGGAGAAAAAAATATTGGCAAAGAGAATAGGCGTTAATTTTGCACCATGATACCAACATATTGGCTGTGCCAATTTTTATTTTTTTATATCAATGCTGCTTGACATTTTGGCATTGCAAATGCTTGTTGAATTGCATCATAAACAATGCCAAACCATTTCAAAATGCCCTCCATGCAAGTGTGCACATGCAAGTAGAGCCTATTAAAATACCCATAACAAACTCCATTACACATGACCTCCATATGTGTGCATATATGCTTATGAGCTTTTTTGATTTGGCTTTGACAATGCGTGTGAAGAAATTCAACAAGCATTGGCAAAGCCAACGCCTCAAGTGGTGCTGCTGTGCAATACCAGTTGGCGCCTAGTGGCAGTGAATGCAGGCACAGGCTACATCAGGATCTGCAGGGAGTGGGCGGGCACTGGGTGGCATAGAGGGATCACTGAAATAATATCGAGGGACAGAATATCGACCAACAAAAATATCGTTGACAAAATATCAGGAGACAAAATATCGAGTTTCTATCTACAAACAGGTAAGTACAAAAATATCGAGTTAAAAATATCGTTTACAAAAATATAGTTGTAAAAAATATCGACTTTAATAAAAACAATGTTTAATTACATTAATATAAAAAATTAATTACTAAAATATACTTAACAATACTTAAAATAACTTTTAATAATTAAATAATTAATGAAAGTTAAAAAATAATATTTTTTTAATCATATTTCTTAAAACATATATATATATATAGTAACAAAATTATATATAGTAACAAAATTTAATTAAATAATAGCCAATATTATTAACGTACAAATACAAAAGAGTAAAAATTACTATTCCCACTCCAGTGGGTGCAACAGTAGGGAAAGCGTTGGATAGAGTAGGGGTTAAAATTACTATTCCCACTCCAAAGAGTGCAACAGTGGATATATGACGTTACAACGCAACTTTTACAATGCACTACCATTACAACGTAAGTATTGGTAAGTATATAAAAAAAATATTTTTTTAATTATTTAAAATTATTTTAATATAATTTAATTTAATTTCATTTCATTAAATTAAATTAATGTAAATGTAATTTTACTGTATTTTTACACTGTACCCCTGTACCCCAAAAACTCAAAACTGACCCTGAACCCTAAAAAAAACCCTTTACCCAAAAACCCAAAACTGACCCTGAACCCTAAAAATACCCCTTTACCCAAAAACTAAAAACTGACCCTGAACCCTAAAAATACCCCTTTACCCAAAAACTAAAAACTGACCCTGAACCCTAAAAATACCCCTTTACCCAAAAACTAAAAACTGACCCTGAACCCTAAAAATACCCCTTTACCCAAAAACTAAAATCTGACCCTGAACCCTAAAAATACCCCTTTACCCAAATACTAAAAACTGACCCTGAACTCTAAAAATACCCCTTTACCCAAAAACTAAAAACTGACCCTGAACCCTAAAAATACCCCTTTACCCAAAAACCAAAAACTGACCCTGAACCCTAAAAATACCCCTTTAATTTAACATAATTAGCAATTAATCAATTAAATTAAATTAATTACCAATTACATTTTAATTAATTAACAAATATTTAAATATTACTTCCAATTAATACATTTACATATTTAATTAATTATAATTAAATTACTTCCCACCCTATTCCCCTATAAACCCACAACCCGCTACAGGAAATACATTATTTTAATATACATAATTAGCAATTAATTAATTAAATTAAATTAATTACCAATTACATTTTAATTAATTAACAAATCATTTTTAATTAACAATTAATTAAATATTACTACCAATTATTAAATTTACATATTTAATTAATTATAATTAAATTACTTCCCACCCTATTCCCCTATAAACCCACAACCCGCTACAGGAAATAAATTATTTTAATTTACATAATTAGCAATTAATCAATTAAATTAAATTAATTACCAATAAAATTTTAAATAATTAACAAATATTATTTAATTACCAATTAATTAATTATTACTACCAATTAATAAATTTACATATTTAATTAATTATAATTAAATTATTTCCCACCCTATTCCCCTATAAACCCACAACCCACTACAGAATAAAATTACACAATAATTTAAAAAAATCATTAATTAAAAATAATTATAACATAAAATGACACTTTTCACACATATTATAACATAAAAACACTATAAATAATTAAATATTATTTAAAAAACGATATTTTTTACTATCTAGATTATATACTTGGATATTTTCACTTTCTATATTATTTACAGTCGATATTACTTCACTTACCTTAAAAACGATATTTTGGCTGTCTATATTCTGTCCTGTCGATATTTTGTCCAAACGATATTTACAACTCGATATTCTGTCCAAACGATATTTTGGAGTCGATATTATGTCTGTGCACCGGCATAGAGACCATGATCTTGGTGATGGGAAGGCCAAGATCACAACAGTGTGGAGGCTACACCGAAGATTATTTAAAGCCCTATGTAACCTCCCACAACATGCTTTGGCTTTAAGGGCAGTCCCGCAGCCAATAGCAAGTGATAAAAATGCCAAAGTTTGGAGCTAACTAAAAGCCCACTCTATGTATGTGTGTATGTATTGATAACATGAGGTATCTGACAAACAGCTGCAGCTATCTGTAGACAAACCTAACTAGGGGAACAATATTGAAAATGTGCATGGGCTTGAGGGTTTCAGAGAGCATAGGTTATCTATAAAGCCCCCAAACTTCTGCTTTTTCCTTTCTTTGTAATGCTTTTTACTTTTGTTCTATAAAATGAAAATGTTTTGTGTAAGTGGAAATGAGACACATTACTGTTTCTCATAAACTAATGCTGGGCACGGTTAGTTTTATCAGTGCTTACTCTTTCAATCCAGTTAAGAGTTATTTTACCACTCGAGAGAAAGAAGAAAATATATGTGACAACACTTTTTATTTATCTTGACTCTCAAAGAACATAATTTCTGAAGCAGGATAACAGTTTTTGGAAACAACTATGTCATTTCTAAATTGTAGCTGAATTGTTTTCTCGTTTCCCAGAACAGATTATTGGTCAAATGGAAAGCTTTGCCAGACTTCAGATCATCACATATGATGCTTCAACTTGTGCCATGGAAAATACGTTGAAGAATCTGCTCACCATTGCTGAGGTTGCCTATAATAATGGTATGCATTACTATCCTAAACCCTGTCAATGTTATGCTAAATATGATTTTCCTCTTACGTTTCAGCCTGTCAGTATTTTCTCTACTGGTCCTGATGCAAGCAAGATGGTCCAAAATCAGATCCAAGACAAAAACTGCAAAAAAATACTTTACAGATCACTTTCTATGCTTTAATAACTCTCGTTACAATGTTGGAGGTCTTGAGTAGTTATCAAGAGATAATGTTTTAAAAAAAAATGTATTTAATATTTTTTTATAATAACCACAGGATATTACATACGCCAACGTATCATTTTGTACAATAGCACAGTTTATATTATCCCAAAGCCCTTATAATCACGTGCCAAGAAGATACAGTGGATGATAGATATATACAAATAAGGGGATAGATTGAAACCGTGGGATTAGAAACGTCCTGGTAGACATGGTTCTTAACATCAGTGGTTTATTGAGCATGGGAATCTGGCAGCAAAGTGGGGCTGACCGCGCAGTAGAGTAGGTGGTCGGGATGTGGTCTAGAGTAGGTGGTCGGGATGTGGTCTTGTCTTGTGCAAGAGTGATCAAGAAACAATCTTCTCTACGAGGTGTATATTCTATTCTTTCCCCCCAAAAATGTATTACTTGAAGGGCAATTTCTACTCTCTTATTAAAGCCATCAAACTTCGGACGCATGTCATCTCAAAGAGTACTGCTTATTTCTCTGTGGAAGCCCTGTACATAAAGGCAACTCTCAGGGGATCATTTAAGGCTTGGTGGTTGAGGCCAGACTGCTTAAGAGACAGAGCCCCTGGCTTCACCAGCCATTTGGCAACCTGTCCCTCAAATCTAGATGTCTCCCCTGTCACAGGAAGGATTTTTCACTGAACTGCACTGGACTTTTGGTTAAAATACTCCAGGCCAACTAGTCTACCAAGTCATGGCTATTGGAAGTGTATTCCAAGCATGTGGGGGGCATTAATATTATTTTCCTTTCAGGACCTGGGAAGGTAAAAACAGAGCTGGAATCCTTGTCCTAAATAGAGAAAGCCTTTTGACATCATTGTGCCAGTGGTTATGGTGGATGGCCCACTGTGATGCAGCTTCTGATGATGGAGCCGGCGTAATGCTAACATACCCTTACAGTGACTACCACCCAAACTCTGTTTTTCAATGTAGCAGGCCTAGCTGTCCTATTTAGAAAACCAGAGTACAGATTAAAATCCTAATATACTAATATTGCTTCTCAGGAATGGGGCTAGCTAGAAAAATAATTGATTTGTTGACATTTCACTGCAGGGGAGAAAACCGACACAGTATCGAGGCTGCTGATTGCACGGCAGTGACTGCAGTTTTTTTTTTTTAATAAGGGGTACCCCTGCCAACCCCCGCTCTTCTCCCCACCCTGCCCATGAGCATTTTGCCATCTTCAACTGTAGTGCTGTTTTATTAAGCATTGAACTGCAGGCACAAATTGTTTATTGGCAATAAAAATGCGGCACAATGTCTGCATCTCAAAATAATTAAAATTGCATTTTTACTAATTATTGAAAATCAAATTAAATGGTAAACTCACATTTGTAAGAACTTTTAGAAAGTTACCTTTTCTTTGCCTGTAGTTCCTGGAGATTACATTTGCATTTTCTCTCCCACTATTGCCAGACAGTAACCAGCATTTAAATAGGTGTGAAAAAGATGTGAACTGCCTCCCAGGACCAAATAATAGGCTAAACAGAATGGGCAAAGATGACTTATATGGACATCCCAGAATGTGCAGGGTGGGGGCTGTGAACATCCTTTTTGACATTACAGATTAAAATCATGCTTGAATATCAAAACCTGCTTGACAGGGTGCTGGGTTTACACGTAACACTTTGGGCAGCTCTTGAAGCGTAGGCAAAAAGGACGCCAAAACAATTCTTGTGTAACCACTGTCTGGGTGCTGGAAAGCCCTACTTTTCTTCTACCAGACTTCTGTCTTTGGTTTGTACATACAAAACTGGGGGGTGCACTTGAAAGCATTGAAGCATTATACGAAAACAGGTCTTATTTATCTGCTATCTGTGTAATAAATGAGCCACTCTTGTGATTTTGGCACCCTATGATGACCCTTGCCACTACCATTTTAATTGATTTTAGTGTGTTCCTTAGTGTAGGATGGTCCTGCATTTGCCTGTTTCTCTTCTGTTCTGTAACCTTGCTGTCTTTCAGTGGGAACTGTTACTGAGTGGAACAGTCTTGCCAAGAGCAGAGCGTGTGAGATGTGCATTTGAAGGCTTGCAGTTGTGATTGTATTGTGCATTGGTGAGAATTATGAGTTCTTACTATTGGCTTTGACCATTCTGTTTTCTGACTTTACCTTGCTTTATGGAGGTGCTGACTATTGCCTTTGACATGCTCTCATGTCATCTTGCTTTTCAATTCCATCTTGCGTTGGGCCTTTCTGTCCGGCACGGGGCTGCAGAGCTGAATGTTTTGCTTTCACTTGTTTTCTACACTCTGTGTACTAGTAGAAACCGGTTCTTATCAGAGGAATGTGCAGGCTCCTTCTCGAAGTCATAGCAAAGGCCTGATCAACCAATGCTGTGTTCGGTGGGCATGGAGTGGTACGGAATCTCATGAGAATGAGGGGTTGTGGCTTGCTAAAAGCTTCGTTATGTTTGGATTTGTATTAAAAAGGGGGAGCTTCCACTGGTCTGGTGGAAGTTGGAAGTGGAAGCTTTGGGAGTTTGGATTCTGAGTGAGTGCAGACGTGTCTATCTCGGATTGAACCCTGATTTCTGAGCTCTGATCCCCAGCTGTGTGAAGACTTCCCCTGGCCAGAAGTGGGCAGTGTATGCATTTATTTATGGGTTTTATAAAGCGCACGGCTACCCCCCACGGGGGTGTCCCGGCGCTAAATTATCTGCTAGAAGAGAAGAGCAATCTAGATAGAAGCGAATAGCCAAGTTTTCAGGCTTCTTCGGAACAGAGCTTCAGATGGAGCGAATCTCAGGTCGATCGGTAAGCTGTTCCAGTGTTTGGCAGCTAAGACAGCGAAAGCTCTGCCACCCATTCTTGAGCGCCGAAATCTAGGCACAAGCATGAGACGCAGATTGTTAGAGCGAAGGTCTCTGACTGAGTGAGACAATCTCAATCTCTTTCTTAAGTATTCTGGGCCGGAGCCGTTCAGAGCACGATAGGCCAGAACAAGCGTTTTAAATTTGATACGACTGGCTATAAGAAGCCAGTGGAGTTCTTTGCGGAACGCAGAGATAGAGTGTCTGTATGGGATGTTACCAATCAGTCTTGCCGCAGCATTCTGTACCACCTGCAGGCGTTCAATTTGATATAGAGGGGCCCCAGCATAAAGACTGTTGGCGTAATCCAGATGGGCAGTGATTAAAGCCTGAGTGACGGTTCTGCGAGCCTCCATTGGCAGAAAAGGAAAGATCTTTCTCATCATTTTTAATTTGCCAAAGCAGGTCGCAGTGACCTTATTGATTTGAGGGCTACAGGAGAGGGTGTCATCAAATGTGAACCCCAGATTGCGGGCGGAATGGACCGGGACTGGGGGGGGGTTAAGTACCGTAGGCCACCAAAGTGGGGGTGGAATGGTCATTTTTTGATTAAAAAACAGGACCTCCGTCTTGTCAGTGTTAAGCCGTAGGTGATTCGAGGACATCCACGCACAGATTTCGCCCAGACAATGGCGGAAGCTGGAGAGGCTGGAGTCAGAGCGATCTCTAAATGAGAATATCAGCTGAGTATCATCAGCATATGAGATCACTCTGACTCCACATGCCTCAACCACTCTGGCTAGCGGGGCTAGGTAAACATTAAGAAACAGAGGACTTAGCGCTGAGCCCTGTGGGACTCCGCGTTCGAGTGGTTTGCATCCGGATTTGAAAGGTCTGAGAAGAACCCTCTGTGAGCGTTCCAGAAGAAAAGAGCTGACCCATGCTAAGGCAGTGCCGCTCAGTCCAATCTGCTCTAGTCGGCCTAGGAGAATTTGGTGGGACACAGTATCGAAAGCGGCGGATAGGTCGAGGAGAACCAACATGGCCTCCTCGCCCTTATCCACACACTCTCGCACAGTCTCCGAGACCTCTAGTAGTGCGGTCTCCGTACTGAAACCAGCACGAAAACCGGACTGGGAATCATGTAGCAGAGAGTGGGTCTCTAAGTACTCTGCCAGTTGGACTGCCTTCTCCAAAACCTTCGCGGGTTTCGGGAGAAGGGAAATGGGCCGATAGTTAGTAAATTGCGTAGGGTCAGCATCAGCTTTCTTCAGGATGGGCACAAGAAGAGCCTCCTTCCACGCAGAAGGGAATTGGCCTAATCGTAGGGAGGCATTCCAGATGGTGGTGAGTGGCTCCAGCAGTAAGGTAGACAGTTCACTCATGATTTTAGGGGGGACAGGATCTAGCGGGGAACCCGATTTGCACTGTAAAAATAATTTAAGTGCAAGGTCCGGAGTAAGAGCCTTAAAGGAATCTAGAGTAGGAACCGTATCCTGGGTGGTGGAGGCCAAGGGGAGGGGAGTGACAGGAGGAGGAAAGGAGGATGCAATTTTTTCGATTTTTTCTTGAAAAAAATCAGATAGTCCACTGCAAAGAGACTGGTTGGCTAAGTTATTGGGAGTCATAGCAGGAGGTTTTACAAAGTCTTTGACAATTTTAAACAGAGTCTTTGCTGAATTGTCAGCGGCTTTTATTTGGGTGGCGAAGAACTCTGTCATGGCAGATTTTTTTAATTTGATAAATTTCTTAAGGGCCGTTTTGTAGATAGTTTTAGCCTCAGCATCATATGTCCGTCTCCAGCAGCGTTCTAATCTTTACAGTGACTTTTTTCTATGCGTAGAGAGTCTGAGAACCAAGGAGCAGAGGGGCGAGATCTTGCAGAGGATACCGGTAGGAGTGGAGCAATTTCGTCCACCGCAGCCGATAAGATCGAATTGAATGTATTGACGCAGTCATCGATGTTTGCCACTTGAGACTCTAGAGGGTAGCTAATTAGCGGCTCTAAGGCAGAACAGGTGATCTTATGCCATTTTCTCCTGTAATCTGTTCCCAATACCACCGGCGTCGGTGCCTGAGGGAGGGGAATGTCCACCCTAAGTAAAAAATGATCAGACCAAGTGAGGGGGAGGGAAGGATAAATAATGGTCCCTGGGATGTTGGAGAAAATAAGATCCAATGTGTGGCCAGCCACGTGTGTAGGACCTTGGATTAATTGCATCAGGCTTAAGCTATGAAGGGCGTCAAGAAAACGCCTTGCTTGAATACAGGTGGGATCATCTACATGGAGGTTAAAATCTCCTAGAACAATAAAGTGCGGATGCTTAAGGGATAGATCCGTGACAGTGCTTACCAACTGAGATAATGCATAGGGTGACGCTTTAGGGGGATTGTAGACTAAGATGCCAGTAAGGTAAACTGCCGCTAGGTCAGCAATAGAAAAATACATAGCCTCAATCAGTCCAATGTTCGTGATTTTTTTAATGGTTATGTTAAGGTGGGATTTGTATAAGATGGCCAAACCACCTCCCGTTTTTCGCTCTCGGTTAATTCCCAGAAAGCGGTACTCCGGGGGGGTGGCTAGATGGATATCCGGGTTAGAGGTATCCTTCGTCCATGATTCTGTAAGAAACAGAATATCCCAACTGTGAGTGGTCAGAATCGACCAAATTTCATTGGCGTGTCGAGGAAGGGATCTGCAGTTGATCAATGCTAATTTCAAAATACGAGCATCCGGGGCGGGAGAGAGAGGTAAAATACGTTCACTCCAAGGGGGGAGAGATAGGTTACACTGAGGACAGTTAAAGGCCTGTCCGTCCAGGTTATTAGGGGGGCAGCGGGCCGGTGTAGCACAGGAGCCCACTCCAATTTGTAATAGCTGTGCCCTAGACCAACTTACCCGTGAGTCGGAGGTTGCCTGAGCAGGGGAGCTGGCCCTAGGCCCGAGCCAGGCGCGGACGGGCGCAGACGGGCTTGCCTTAGGCGCGCCTTCGGCGCGCCATCGGCGCGCCCGCTGCGCCCGCCCGCTGCGCGGTCGGGGCGTGAAGTTGTATTTACACATGATAGGAGGGTGGGAGTGGTCGAGAAGCTGGACCGCTACCCTGCCTGCCTTCCCAAGATGGCGGCGGCAATTCCGCGTCTACCGGCGTCAGCGCCTTGACTCGGCTGCGCCGGTAGGATCAAGCTGTACTTGTAAACCCAAGGAGGTGAATTAGATCTCACCTTCTGGGTGGCGATATTACAGGGGTGATAAAAGCGCGCCCAGTAAAATATATACAACAATTTAAAAGTGGTCCTGAAAAGTCACACACACTGTAATTAGCTCTACAGGTAAGAAAAAAAGAACGCCCCCGGCTTTTCGCCTCAGGGGAAAGTAAGCAAACAATTTTACCGGAGGAGCCGGCAGACGATCCTTAAATAAGGCGGGAGGGCGGGAGTGGTCGAGAAGCTGGACCGCTACCCTGCCTGCCTTCCCAAGATGGCGGCGGCAATTCCGCGTCTACCGGCGTCAGCGCCTTGACTCGGCTGCGCCGGTAGGATCAAGCTGTACTTGTAAACCCAAGGAGGTGAATTAGATCTCACCTTCTGGGTGGCGATATTACAGGGGTGATAAAAGCGCGCCCAGTAAAATATATACAACAATTTAAAAGTGGTCCTGAAAAGTCACACACACTGTAATTAGCTCTACAGGTAAGAAAAAAAGAACGCCCCCGGCTTTTCGCCTCAGGGGAAAGTAAGCAAACAATTTTATCAGGTGATGTATTGAGTTTTGTGATTTTTGCCAGTGGCTGTGATCGTTTGAGGTGTTTTCTTTGTGGTGTGGGAGGTGCACATCCAGAGTGATCCTCTACTCTGTGTATATATCTTTCTGATCTCTTGCAGGACGTCCAGTGTATCTTATCTTATATCAGTTATTTCAGTTGTTGATTCATGCCTTTAAAGTTTAAGTTTGCTACATATATTTGAATCTAATGCATTTGGTATCTGAGATAGCCTTTGTTTAGAGAGTATTATGTAATAAACCCCAAGCCTTATTCTAAAAGTGATAGTCTTTGCATTTTGTCAAATAAAATCCCTTTTCAAAAGATGCTGTCTGTTTTCTGTTGAAGTCTTGCTGTGCCAGGGGTGGTAAGAAATGCTCAAAAGTGTATATTATTCAAAGGTGTAATGATATATTTGCCTCACAGGTGGGAGTGTAGTGATTGGGTGTGGCTTATTGGTGAGAAGCCACATTCAAAACAATCTGGTTGCTGGATAACGCTACTTTTGTTCTACCAGTCTTCTGTCCTGATTTATTATGGGTACAATTGCTACCCCAAACTCGATTTTAGATGTGGGAGGACACTAGGATTTCCATTGTGCACTCCTCACACAGATCCCAGCCCTCAGAGCCCAAGTTTAATGTGGTTGAAGACTTTTGTTATCTTGCAAATGCCCAAATGGGTTGGGTTGGCCCTTGGAACTATTACTCCATTGCAATAGGTGTGCCCAGGAATCATTCCCACCCACTAGCTTGTGCTTGTGACAGATATAAATGTGGCATCTCCAGGCACCCACAGCAGAACACTACTGGACCTGTGGAAGAATTAAAGGATCTGAAATCTGTGACCTGAGAAGAGCCTTAAAGGACTGGAACTGCTCTCTCCTGCATGCAGGACAAAGACATGGGCTCCAAGGGTCATATGGCTGACCTCCTGTTCAAGCTACAGGGATAAAACAAGCTACAAGAGGCCTTTCTTACAACTGCCCAGATGGTCAGTGCAACTGGACGGGACAATGGTGGGCTCTACTTGGCACCCTGTGAGTCTCTGAGTCTCAACGAGGTAGCTATCCCCTCCGGCCGCTGTGATCCCAGATGCAGGTCGGACTTGAGGGCGCTTGCGGGACATTGCCCAGAACTCACGGGGCTGGGAAGGTGAGCTCTTGTCCTCGGTGAACCGAGCGACGACCTTGCTGTTCATTGATCCAAGCTCCTAGGACTGCAATGGTGAGCTTGGGTCTTGTTGTGGCAACCCCCCCCCTTCCTTACCACCCTGCTTCCATGACCTGTGTTACAGGACGGGCCCATGGCTTCTTGATGGACTTTGCTCTGAACTCCAGACTCCCTGTGCCTTTGCTCAGAACGCAGGATTTTTCTGGCTGGGGCGGCTGGCGCTGTCTGAAGCCCTGGTTGGATAGAGCTAGCCTGGACGTGTGGTACCGCTTCTGAGGCAGGGCGGACCAGCCCCACTCTGACGGATCAGAACTCGGATTTCCTATCCTGCTGCTGAGTGGCGGCAGCGCCTGGCATGATGGCCGGCTTCAGCCCTGATTAATGGGCAGGTGGTCGGGCTCAATACTAGGGTGATATTGAGGCTTATCGCTGTTCCGTTATTTATAGGAGGCATGATGTGGTGGGGTTCCTCCGGGGCTAAGTCATGTAGTGGTCGGGACCTGTTGTGAAGTCACACTCTTGCTCTTAGAGGCCCTGGGGTCCTTGATGCTCCCCCCCCCCGCTGCTACCCCTCTTTGCCTTGAACTGGTGGAGCCTTAGAAGAGGGATCAGCCGGCTCGGCGCTGTAATACTGAAGCGAGCCGTGACGGTTCTGACCCACCCGCGAGAATGCCCGTCTCTGCCTGAGTCTGCATACAGCAGATTAGTGATTTCCTTGTAACCCTAACTTGTGTTGGGTATGGTTTTCTCTCTGGGCACCCATTTTATTTATACTTGCCTCGATGAGGCGGTTTCGTCTCCATTTCGTCCTTCTACCTCTGACTTGGTGAGGACGCCCCTCGCCCCGGGGGCGAGATGTCCTGCAGAGCAGAGGAACAGAAAAAGGTCCTGCTCTACTCCTCACCCACTCTGCTTGTACCTCCCTGCTTGAGGTTTAACTATATAGTCCTGTATGCGATTCATCCCTGGAGCGTTATTTCCTAACTTTTAACATACTATAATGATGTGTACTTTGATCGCCCTATACAATAGATGCTGACACTCTTAACTGTCTAATCACATTTGGCAAGACAGGTATGAGATTACGTACGATTGCTTGGCCCAGAGCTTCTTGTTCACGGTGCTCCCTAAAGTCAACCCTAGTGACCCTTGTTACCTACTTTCTCTTCTGATCTTTGAGCTCCATCAGCTAATCGTCAAGCACAGATCATGCTGCTTTAAACCTCATTTAATCTGGCTGACATAATTGAACTACCTCATCTGGATCGCTTATTATCTTGAATTCTATTGTATTTTTACATTACCTACTGTCCACCTCATCCCAATGCTTATTACTTTGAGTTCCATTGTATTTTATATTACCTGTTGACCCCTATTTTGTATTAATCTAACCTTTTGACTGACCTCGAGTCCTGGAGCCTCATCAGCCAATCTTCATGCACTTATCTTGCTGAATGTCCGCTCGCTAAATTGAGCCTGACCTGCTGCAAGACACTTTAAACCTAATGTACGCCGGCCGACCTAATTGGCCTACCTCATCTTGATTGCCCAATACTTTGAGTTCTACTGTATTCTTCACTACCTGTGGACCACTATCTGTATTCGTCTAACCACCGCTCTGACCTCGAGGAGTAACTTTTACTAGGCTGAATGTCCATCACAGCAAGGTGAGACTCTCAACCGCTACCACGGCATACGGTTCGACAGCTTGTTACCCCCACAGAATAGACCTGGTACCCCCACAGAACAGAACAGACCCCACAGTACGCCGATACATCCTACTCTGTCCCTCCCACCTCTCTATGTTCTATACCCCCCACTACCGGCACTGGCTCTTATCGCTCACCTGCAACCTGCCCCTACCCTGACCCTCCATCCTCTCTACGTTCTACACCTAGCCCTCCCCTCCCTCCTCCTTCCCTATCACCTCCCCCCTTAACCTAATCACTATGCCCACCCTCACACACCCCTGCAATTCAACTGACTACAAACTCAATCCACAGGACTCACCCATCACTAGACATGGCTGTAATTTAGGGTCCATCCTCTACCCCCATAATCTCTCCAAAACACCAATAAAAACTTTAAACACAAACTACTTATTGGTCACCATGAAACTTTTTTTGTCGATAACTACTGTAGCCTCTCCTCTTTAATCAAAACCAACTATATTTTTTACTCCAGACATCCCTCCAAACGGAAAAGCATCTTCCTCCACCGCTTCCCCGTCACTAAATCCTGTCAAATCCTATATGGTTTTAAATTGTGCACCTCCCCTTCTCATGCGTTCCCTGAGGAAATAGACATCTCCATTTTCAAATCTGGTAACATCCTCATCCAGGCCTCTGAAAATCACCTCACCATCTTCGAACAACACTTCAGCACCTTTTCCTTCTTTTTATCCATCCCACCGCCTAACTCATCACCCACACAACAGACTGACTCCCTCTCACCCTCCCATTCCTTATCCCCAACCCCTCATCCTACCAACACTTCCACCTTGCATGTTGATGTCTCACATACCCTACTATCCATCCCTCTCCCTATTTCTTTACCCTCTCAACTGACTGAAACCCTCTCACCATACCCTTCCTTACCCTCAACCCCTCACCCTACAGACTCCTCGTCTACCTCAACATCTTGCTCAACCCCCCAAACCCTTCATCTCCTTAATGACAACACCACTAGCCACCCCCCTACCTTAATGCCCCCTCCCAGTACCCTTCCACCCGCAGTTCCCATCACTCAACTGCCCACATCAACTGCAACTCCCTCTAACTGCCTTCCTGTAAACAGCTTGTTTTTCCCCCTCCCCCCCTCGACCCCTTACCATCTCAGAGCACAGATCACAACTCCAGGCACTCCACTTCTACCCACTCGGTCCTCTCTTCGCCCACCATTCTGAAAACACCCCTCCAACCCCCTCGGCCTCCCAACTCTCACACTCCACAGACCACTCTCCTCTGATAAATCAGATCCTTCTCCTCCCCCAACCCCTTCTCTCCCCCAGCCCCTAACACTCCTTTAACTCAGACTCTATCTAACATTGAAAGCTCTCTCCTTTCCCTGTCATCTGAACACTCCCTGCTCAGAAACCATCTTATCCTGTCGCATGAACTTGCTCAACTCAGGAAAGATTTTAACTCCCTCTCCTCTGAATTCCGTCTTAACCACTTGATCTTTCCTAGTCAACTCACCTAACACCTCCATATCTCAACATTGGAGATCCATCCCCCGTTGCAGCTGTTCCCTTAGGCCCTCCCGTGCCACGGACCTACTTGGCATCTGCAACTCTTACCTCCCTACTTATGCTACTGACCCCCCCAGCCCCCACTCTACCATCCCTGTGATCCTGGGGACGAGTAAAATCCCTTCATCCACCATCTCCCCTAGACCGCCAACTCAACTTACCACTATGCCCCCCCTACTAACAACCGAATACCCCTCGCATGCATGCTAGTCAACTGCCGCTCAGCTGTTCGGCATGGGACAGAAATTGCTGAAACCATCCTCAGTGAAGATATTGACATTGCCTTCCTCACGGAAACTTGGCTCAATGACCACTTTACTTCTATCCTTGATCTACTCTCTCCCCAGGTTACTCCATACTCAGAAAAGATAGACATGATAAAGTTGGAGGTGGCCTAGCCATCATCTACAAAAAAAACCTCCAAATCTCGCTTGTTAAAAACACTGACCCCAGCACTTTCGAATACCTCGGAGCTGAACTTACAATCCAGGGTGCCCCCCCCCCCTATTTGCCTTCATAACATTTACCATCCTCCACGTGAATTCCTTCCCTTCGCTGAGGAACTTTTTGACCTCCTATCCCAATCTTCACTCTCAAAAAACCTCTTCCTTAGAGAATTCAACCTCCACCGGAATGACAGCAAAGACCCTGCAGTTAACCTCCTCTCGAGATCAATGACCTTAAACAGATCTGTCACTCTCCAACCCACTCCAAAGGGGCCACTTTTGATGCCATCATTACTAACGACGATTTTACGTTAGCTCCAAACTCAAGAAACTGATCAGAAACTTTCACCTTATCCCTCCCGGTGAACTGAAATTGAAATTAAAACTCAACTCCTGCTAGCTCCCCCCTCCCAAAATGCTAACGCCTTCACCGAACACTGTAATAATTAAGTTACTGGGTCCTAGACCAATTAGCCCCCCCCCCAAAACTTAAAACCCAAAGCAACATTCATTCCAAATCCTGGTTCAACTCTGATCTCAACAACGAAAGGCGCTCTCTTAGACAATCTGAAAAAACATGGAGGCAACATCTGTCCACCTCTCAAGTAGCTCTCCTCCGTTCTGCTAGGTCCAATTACAAGAAACACATCCTCAATGAAAAATCTGCCTTCTTCCGCACACAGCTCAATAGGGACAAAAAAAGACCTAGAGAACTTTTCAGCATCGTCGAAACCAAACATCCTCTGCCCCCCCAAAGCTGAGTGCCTCTAATGAGAAATGTGAAGTTCTTCTCTGATAAAATCACCAAAATAGACCAATCCTTCATCCTAAATCCTCTCTCTCCCTACACTCCACCTTCTTATAACTTTACACTCAGTTTTTCCATTCCATCCAAATCCTCCGCCTGTCCGTGCCCATCTCCCGTCGGTTTCCTTCCCACCGGAACCCAACACTTCTCTCCCCCAGCAACTTAAAAACAACGCCTCCAGGCAGAATTTTAACCCTGTCATCGAACACGAAGTCTATAACATCATCGCTAAGCTGAAACTATCCTTCCACACGCCCCTCTGCCCCCTAACCTTGTCCAAGACCTTAAACATATCATTGCCCCTTTTGGACCACCATTATTAACTCCTCCCTGGCCACGGGGTGTGTTCCCGCCTCCCTGCAACTGGATCAAATCACACCCATTCCCAAAAATCCCAAGGCAGATCCCAAAGACCCAAATAACCTATGCCCCATCTCCAACCTCCCTCTTCTCTCCGAAGCCCTAGAAAAATGCGCCCTGTTCCAATTAGATAATCACATCAACACTTTTGACCTCTTTGGCTCACTGCAATCTGGCTTCAGAAAAGGATGCAGCACAGAATCGGCCATGCTCAACATGGTGAGTCATGCCTTCTCATTCTCCTGGACCTATCCACTGCCTTTTATACTGTTAACCACACTGCCTTACTAAACACCCTCAAAGTATGCTATGGATTCAATGGCCTTGTCCTCAACTGGTTCTCCTCCTTTCTCCAACTCAGAACCCAACAAATCAAAATAGAGAACTGCCTCTCCAACCCTACTCCAATCTCTCTTGGTGTCCCCCAAGGATCCATTCTCTCTCCTGCTCTCTTTAACCTCTTCATGGAACCCTCACCCTCATCCTCAAACAGACAGGAATCAATAACCACCTCAATGCCGACGACACACAACTTTACTATAAGATCAAATCCCACTCTGATATCCTCCACCTAAATGACACTGACCAAGATCCAAGCATGGTTCCACCATAACCATCTCAAACTTAATCCTAAAAAGCCCCAAAATCTTTCTCTTCTCGCCTAAAAACAACCCTCTCCCCATACAAGACTGGATCTCTGATCTTAATGCTCTCAATTGGTCTCTCACCACTTCAAATTCAGTTAAGTTTCTTGGCATCACCATTGATACTAATCTTGTGCTCAACCCACACATAAAATCCTCAGCAATAGGAGCACTCTTTACTCTCCATCATCTCAAGAAAATTAAACCCTTCATCCCGGCTGATGACTTTAAAACCATTGTCCAATCACTGGTCTTGTTGAGAATTGACTATGGTAAAGCTATCCTCACCGGGACCCAAAAATTCACCTTGCTCCACTCAAATCGGTGCTCAACCTAGCTGCTACACTCATCTCTAACTACAAACGATTTGACCACATTTCCCCCACCTTGAAAACCCTCAAATGGCTACCCATTGAAGGCAGATCCAACTATAAGATTGCATGTATCACGCACAAAGCCCTTCACCAAAATACCCCATGCTACCTCTCAGACAAACTCCACAAAGCAGGCTGCGCCAGACCGACGAGGAACACCAACGCCCTCATTGTTATCCCCCCTGTTAAAGAAGAAACACACACAAGTTCGCTCCTTCTCCGGAAACGCTCCCTTCATCTGGAATTCCCTACCTAAAGACCTTCGCTGTAACCCCTCCTACTTCAACTTCAAAAAAGAACTCCAAACATACCTCCTCAACAAATTCTGGGGTCCATCATTTTTCCTACCTCCGACTCTGTTCTCATGCACTGCGCCCCCGTCAGGGTCCCCTCTATTTTCCCTCCTATCCTATCCCCTCCACCCTGTCCTTCCAAACCCCCGGCCCACTCTCTACTCTTGCCCCCCCTAACTCCCCTCCCTGTTCTCTGTATTTACATACGACCTCTAGCCGCACTCACGACCTCCCATTGATTTTCTACCCCCCTATTTTCCTACTCTCTCTGTCTCCCTCTCATCCCTTCTCTCTCATCCCCTCCCCCCTACTCAAGCCTTAGTTTGAACTTCCCAAATTAACTAATTTGATTTCTCTTGTAAATAACATTCATATTTATCTGCTTTCTTGGTTACATGGACTCTTTTTGCAATGTTTATTATTAAGTGTTCTTGTATACTTTACCCCCTCACATTCCTGTAAAGCACTCAGGTACCTCTGGGTCTAGCCAGCACTATAGAAAACCTTTAAAATAAAGAAATAAAATAAGTGCCTCCCCTAATGTCCTAGGCAGGACAGTAGAAGTGTACTCCTTTGGTGCATTGGGACTTAAAGGACTTACAGCCTTATTCATCAACGGGCCGTTTTGCGAGCCCCTAATAGCGATTCATAGCGAATCGCTATTAAGGACTCGCAAAACGGTATTCATGTAGGAATTGCTAAATAAATAGCGATTCCTACACATTCCTTATTTGCGAGTAGCAAATTGCTAATCGCAAATAAGGAATAACTCCCCATTCATTCCTATGGGCCAAAAGGCCCATAGGAATGAATGGGGAGTATTCCTTATTTGCGATTAGCAATTTGCTACTCGCAAATAAGATAGCGATTTAAAGGGTGCCAGGGGTGTCCAAAGGACACCCTGTAGCACCCCTTAAATGCAAATTGAAACTGGTGTTGCACACACACATGTCCAAAGGACATGTGTGTGTGCAACATGCAACTTAGAAAAGTGCTTTTAAAAGCATTTTTCTAAGTTTTTGCTATTTACCGAGAGGTCTGACCTCTCGGTAAATAGCGGCCCGAAATTGCGAATTAGCAATTTAAAAATGGTTGATGAATTGCATTTAAGGAATCTCAAATAGAGATTCCTTAAATGTAATTCCTCGCAATTTAGCGAATTAGCAATTACCGATTTTTGCATTTGGGATGATGAATCCCAAATGCAAAAATTGCGCTCGCAATGGGCCAGATTCTCAGAATCTGGCCCTTTGCGAGCGCAATTCGGCTTGATGAATCAGGCTGTTAGGGCCCGATGTAGGTAAATTAGATTTACCGATTCATAAATACCGAATTTTACCGATTCGGTATTCATGAATCGGTAAATCTAATGTAGGTAAATATTCTGTAAAAAATACCGAATCGGTAGGATTCGGTATTTACCGATTCTGTAATTACCGAATCGGTATTTGTCATTGATTCCTATGGGCCTTGAAGCCCATAGGAATCAATGGCAAATACCGATTTGGTAATTACCAAATCGGTGATATTACCGATTTGCCGAGGGGGACAGGGTGTCACTTTGACACCCTGTTGCACCCCTGTTTCTGGCTTGTGTGCCATGTGACACACATACATGGCACAGGTGTACATGCACAGATGTGCATGTACACAGGTATTCATTATTTACCATGCAATAGTATTACATGGTAAATAACGAATCGGTAATGGCCTGTGGCACTGTTTTCAGTGCCACCTACATCTGTATTTACCGATTCGGTAAATTTACTGATTCGGTATTTTACAGAATCGGTAAATTTACCGAATCGTTAAATATACCGATTCTGTAAATCTGAAGGCCCCTACATTTCCATTTGCAAATACAGGTCGGTAACCGCCGAAATCGGCAGTTACCGACCGGTATTTGCCGACCTACATCTGGCCCTTAGTGCCTGACTTAGAGCTTGGTAGCAAGGGTACTCCGTCGCAAAGGCAATGGAGTACCTTCTCTGCCAAATAGAAGTTCTGTCCACCACATTTAGAGTCAATTGGAACTGAAGTATGTCATTGGTGGAGTCTACTCTTCACTGACTTACACCTACAACTTGCAGACGGTGTAAGGGCCATCAAAGGTTTTGCCATTTGATCATCCACCCTATTTAGAGTGGCCGGTCAAATTGTCAGTTTTTACTGTCTGGCCATCAGGCACTAAGTCAGAAGGTAAAATCTTTGAACAGGTCGAACCTGGTTGGTGTATCCGACCAGTGCTCCATCATGGTCAACCTCAAATTGTGCACAGGTCATGGTCTACCACGACTATTGACTATCATTGGCACTTTATACTTCTTGGCACCATACCCTCTTAATATAAAATGAAAATATATCTCTGTTTTTGTTTATTGGATTGTTGTTATTTTGATGTCATTTTGTTTATTAAATTTCACTCGCTGTGTCTAATACAATTTGTGATTTTTGCTGTTTTGCATTTCAACTTCATTACCATTTTGGTACTGCATAAATACTTTACACATTGCCATAAGTTAAGCCTGCCTGCTCTGTTCCATAGCTACAAGATGGTTGAGCTTAGGTTAATTAAGTGACTTAAATGGTTCACCCTGACAAGGGTTGTGATTATTCCGATTTTTCCTTAAGGTAGGTAGGCAGCCACCCCAATTAATAATCCAATTTCTTACAGTGCTCTGCATTCGTGGGCAATAACCTAACATAATTATCTCACATTTATGTGCATCATCAATGTCTCGTTCTTTCCAGTCAACATCTGGGGAGGCTGCTGTTTCCCAGTCTCTATAGAAACTCCTGGCTCCAGACTGGTCTTTTTCTAGGCTTTGTACTGGTTCTATCCTTCCTCAGTAGGTACTACGTTTTTCAGGGAAGTCCTATATCCTTTGTAAAACCTAAGTGAACAAACACAGATGTGACATTAGCACTGATTGCACTATTTACCTGTAAAGTTATTGGCATGAAACTAATGCTGAACTGAAATATAGCCTTTATTTAAATTTGGCATGAAATTATTGCAGTATGGAACTAACAGAATTAATGATATGTGGTGCAGAACATGCACGCACCTATTTCAGAACTTAAGATTACTTACTAATGCATAATTGAAAGTTTGGAAGAGACATATGGCATGAGGTCCCCAGGTTAGTCAGTATGAATACAATTTGAAACAATGCGTTCTCTTGGTCTAAGACCCTTAGTAATACCATATGCCAGAGGTGCCGTATCAACTGAAGCACAAACAAACTACCTTCTGGAATACCACAAAGGGGATTGATCTAGGGAGTCATAGAAGCATAGAGGTGGACAATAAGACTATGGGAATGTGACTACGTTTTGAATGCTCCCTACTGGTCCCGACTCGGGATGTCTGGACACTTGATTGCCCTTCTTTCCTTAATCCACACAATGACCTGATTCTAATTTTCTGTCCCTATTACTAGCAAGAGTGATTCTGGAATCCACTTGGCCTCCTGGTTGCGATTTCAGTTCACTGTTCCTGGAACTACCCAATACATGCCAGTATGGCACAGTAACCTTTTTTTTTCTTAACAAAAGTAGGTAATTCAAGATTCACCTAATCTGGAACAACAAATCTAATGAAGTGAAATTGCTACTGGAGGAGCTGGAAAAAGAACCTTTGAGAACCCATCTATAACATTTGCCTTTTTTTTAACCAATGTGTGCCACCGTCTGTCATGTGTCACTCCTTCATTCATAACTCATGCTTTCACACATGACATCTATGTGAAGTTAGATTGATACCTGGGGGATTGGGTGTGGGAGAGAGTGACCTGTGTCTTGATGTGAGTGTGGCTGAGCTCTCATAAAAAGAAACTATCTGATGCCTAAAGATGAAAAGCTGCTTTCGGTGAGGAATCCTTTGCTTATCCTAGGTAGTTGTGGGTAGGGGTGAACATAATTCCTGCACAGGCAAAGAAGGAGAAACATGGGAATTTCTCCTGTTTTTAATCCCTTCCTCCCACAAAGTGGAATTTCACCTGACCATCCATGGGCTTCACCCCTTTGACCCCCCAAAAGCACAGTTGGTTTTTGAAGCACTGAGAGGTGCCTGCCCGTGTTTTACCCTTAAAGCTTACTGCGTTATGAAGGGCCAGGCAATATATTTGCTTAAATGCATTAGCAGTTACTAATAACATAAATACACTGGCAGTCCAATCACAATGCTCTTCAAAGCAACTTCCCCAGCAGAGAAGTCTGCCTGCAGGTTCTTCCCAGCAGTTAGCCCCACACTCAAGCTTCCTGGATGGGGAAGTTCTTTTGAAGAGCACAGACAGCGCCTGGTCATTGTCATAAACTTTATGAAGTTAACATTCATTTAATTATGATCGCCAGTCCAACATTGCTGGGTGGCACAAGGATTTCTTTATCCTTGCATTTCTCAGTGCCTGGAACAAGGAGGCATTTCACCTGCATCCCTCCCTTTTTACCACTCCCCGGCTGTGGAAAAAGTTCAATTGCTCACAGTTTACCATCCACGTACCTGTGGATGGAAAAAATGTAATTCCGCCCAGGCAAACTGCCTAAATGTCAAAAAAGAAGCCAGATAAAAATGGCAAAACAATTTAGTAGAAAAGCAGGAAAACATAAGGAATAAGAAAACATTGTTTAGTTTCTGGTTAAAACTGTCCCAGGCATACACCTCTGCTCATTCCCCTGACCAGAGTGATCATGTCTGACATTCATTCTCATCTGCAAATGGGTGGAATGCGTGGCCTTTGCCCATACTGAGTCCCTAAGTCAAGCACCATGGGCCATGCTCTGCAACCAATCCTCATGTCACAAAGCCCACTACACACAGCCTTTAGCCAGGCAGTGCAGTCAATGGGTGCATGGGAAGGGTTTGGCCAAATCCACACACAATTGTTATGCCTAGGGTGATGTTTTATAGTAGTCTATCCCTGGCTAACCTATAAGGTAGAGAATGAGCAAAAGTTGGCAGGTCTTTGGCCCTGATTCTTCTGCACTCTGCACAGTGGTGGCTGCTGCTGATACGAATTGGGGGGGGGGAGGGGCATCACAGAGGCAGCATTGGGCAACAAATTTAAAAAAATAAATACAAGTACACTCAACTTCCTGCTGCTGGCTCTGTCATCCTCTGTTCCTCTCACCTCGCCTCATGCGCCTCTGCTGCAGGTACTACAGTCCTCATGATCACAGGCTCCCATATTCCCCTACGGTCAATCCCAGCGTGTCTTGAGAAGCTCTAGGATTGGCCTGAGCAGGCTTGTTTTCCACTCCAAAGTGGACTGGATGCCTGCGTCTGCTGTTTTCTTCACCTGGAAATGCAGATCAGGTTTGGGAGCTGTCAGTGCGCATATCGGTTTGGCCGTCCTGATAGCCAGCCAAACAGACCTGCACGCTGACTGCAGTACCCTGTGCCCACCATGACTGCTGCCGATGGTCCTGCCCCCAAGACCCAGCTGCCGGCTCCGACTCCTACAGGTAAAATAAAATTCTAATAAAGCAGTTTTATTAATTGCTTTATTATCATTTTATTTTAAGTTTTGATCCGCTGCTTCCAGCAGTGGGGCGACGCTCCTCCGCCATAACGGAGGAGCCGCCCCTGACTCTGCAGCAGAAAATCGTATGCTGTGCAGCAGCTGCTCCTTCTATCTCTTCAAGATGGCATGAATAATGGGAGAGTTCTCTAAGCCAAGGGGACCCTATTATCTAGAAAAATAACATGCTACACTTTGCTTAATATTTCTGAATGCCATAACTTGTTTTTTGTGGAAACCAATTTCACTGAATTACTGTGAAACAAAAGGTAGGAGACAGGAAATGAAGAAAACAAGCACCTACCAATGGAGGAACTTGTCAGTATCCATGAGACTTGCCAGACTCTCACTTACAAGCCTCTTTCAGTGAAAATTCAAACTTTTATCAAGAATACTGTGCCCAAAACTAAGTTTCACAGGCAAACTCACTCCACTCCCGGGTAAATTTCAAACGTGAAAATCTTAAAACAATACAATAAATCAAAATATTTACTATCAAAGGCCAACGCTCTATAACATATGTATTTACAAACCGACACTATTGTAACAAGCATTAGAAATGCAATTGGGCTCGGATTTATTTGAGTTTGAGCTAATGGCATTGTAAATGCCAATGTATTGTTGCTATGTGTTATGGAGTGTGTTCATGTGGTGTGTACTGCCAGTGATCTCCTTGTGAGTGTGAGAATATTGCACTGCTGCTGCCTGTGATGTCGTTCTTGTGAGTGGGAGAAGATTGCACCTCAGCTGCCTGTGGTCTCCTTGTGAGTGTAAGAAGCTTGCACAGCTGCTGCCTGTGATGTCCTACTCACTACTCTACTCACTACTCTGCACTCACTACTCACTACTCTACTCACTACTCTACTCACTACTCTACTCACTACTCTGCACTCACTACTCACTACTCTACTCACTACTCTACTCACTACTCTACTCACTACTCTACTCACTACTCTACTCACTACTCTACTACTCTACTCACTACTCTACTACTCTACTCACTACTCTACTCACTACTCTACTCACTACTCTACTCACTACTCACTACTCTGCACTCACTACTCACTACTCTGCACTCACTACTCTACTCACTACTTACTACTCTACTCACTACTCACTACTCTACTCACTACTCACTACTCTACTCACTACTCACTACTCACTTCTCTACTCACTACTCTGCACTCACTACTTTACTCACTACTCTACTCTACTCACCTCACTACTCTACTCACTACTCTACTCACTACTCACTACTCTACTCACTACTCACTACTCTGCACTCACTACTCACCTCACTACTCACCTCACTACTCTACTCACTACTCTACTCACTACTCACTACTCTGCACTCACTACTCACTACTCTACTCACTACTCACTACTCACTACTCTACTCACTACTCTACTCACTACTCTACTCACTACTCACTACTCTACTCACTACTCACTACTCACTACTCTGCACTCACTACTCACTACTCTGCACTCACTACTCACTACTCTACTCACTACTCTCCACTCACTACTCTACTTTCTACTCACTACTCTACTCACTACTCACTACTCTGCTCACTACTCACTACTCTGCTCACTACTCTCCACTCACTACTCTACTCACTACTCTGCACTCACTACTCTACTCACTACTCACTACTCTGCACTCACTACTTTACTCACTACTCTACTTTACTCACTACTCTACTCACTACTCTACTCACTACTGACTACTCTACTCACTACTCTGCACTCACTACTCACTACTCTACTCACTACTCTACTCACTACTCACTACTCTACTCACTACTCACTACTCTACTCACTACTGTACTCACTACTCTACTCACTGCTCTACTCACTGCTCTACTCACTACTCTACTCACTACTCTACTCACTACTCACTACTCTACTCACTACTCTACTCACTACTCACTACTCTACTCACTACTCACTACTCTACTCACTACTCTGCACTCACTACTCACTACTCACCTCACTACTCTACTCACTACTCTACTCACTACTCTGCACTCACTACTCACTACTCTACTCACTACTCTACTCACTACTCTACTCACTACTCACTACTCTACTCACTACTCACTACTCTGCACTCACTACTCACTACTCTACTCACTACTCTACTCACTACTCACTACTCACTACTCTACTCACTACTCACTACTCTATTCACTACTCACTACTCTACTCACTACTCACTACTCTACTCACTACTCACTACTCACTACTCTGCACTCACTACTCTACTCACTACTCACTACTCTGCACTCACTACTCACTACTCTACTCTCTACTCACTACTCTACTCACTACTCACTACTCACAACTCTACTCACTACTCACTACTCACTACTATACTCACTACTCACTACTCTGCACTCACTACTCACTACTCTACTAACTACTCTCCACTCACTACTCTACTCACTACTCACTACTCTACTCACTACTTTCTACTCACTACTCAGTACTCTGCACTCACTACTTTACTCACTACTCTACTCACCTCACTACTCTACTCACTACTCTACTCACTACTCACTACTCTACTCACTACTCTGCACTCACTACTCACTACTCTACTCACTACTCTACTCACTACTCTACTCACTACTACCTATTCTACTCACTACTCTACTCACTACTCACTACTCTACTCACTACTCACTACTCTGCACTCACTACTCACTACTCTACTCACTACTCACTACTCTACTCACTACTCACTACTCTACTCACTACTCACTACTCTACTCACTACTCACTACTCTGCACTCACTACTCACTACTTTACTCACTACTCTACTCACTACTCTACTTACTACTCTACTCACTACTCACTACTCACTACTCTGCACTCACTACTCACTACTCTACTCACTACTCACTACTCTGCACTCACTACTCACTACTCTACTCTCTACTCACTGCTCTACTCATTACTCTACTCACTACTCTACTCACTACTCACTACTCTACTCACTACTCACTACTCTACTCACTACTCTGCACTCACTACTCACTACTCACCTCACTACTCTACTCACTACTCTACTCACTACTCTACTCACTACTCACTACTCTACTCACTACTCACTATTCTGCACTCACTACTCACTACTCTACTCACTACTCTACTCACTACTCACTACTCACTACTCTACTCACTACTCACTACTCTACTCATTACTCACTACTCTGCACTCACTACTCACTACTCTACTAACTACTCTCCACTCACTACTCTACTCACTACTCACTACTCTACTCACTACTTTCTACTCACTACTCACTACTCTGCACTCACTACTTTACTCACTACTCTACTCACCTCACTACTCTACTCACTACTCTACTCACTACTCACTACTCTACTCACTACTCTGCACTCACTACTCACTACTCTACTCACTACTCTACTCACTACTCTACTCACTACTACCTATTCTACTCACTACTCTACTCACTACTCACTACTCTACTCACTACTCACTACTCTGCACTCACTACTCTCTACTCACTACTCACTACTCTACTCACTACTCACTACTCTACTCACTACTCACTACTCTACTCACTACTCTACTCACTACTCACTACTCTGCACTCACTACTCACTACTTTACTCACTACTCTACTCACTACTCTACTCACTACTCACTACTCACTACTCTGCACTCACTACTCACTACTCTACTCACTACTCACTACTCTGTACTCACTACTCACTACTCTACTCTCTACTCACTGCTCTACTCATTACTCTACTCACTACTCTACTCACTACTCACTACTCACAACTCTACTCACTACTCACTACTCTACTCACTACTCTGCACTCACTACTCACTACTCTGCTCACTACTCACTACTCTACTCACTACTCTCCACTCACTACTCTACTCACTACTCACTACTCTACTCACTACTTTCTACTCACTACTCTACTCACTACTCACTACTCTGCACTCACTACTTTACTCACTACTCTACTCACCTCACTACTCTACTCACTACTCTACTCACTACTCACTACTCTACTTACTACTCTGCACTCACTACTCACTACTCTACTCACTACTCTACTCACTACTCTACTCACTACTCACTACTCTACTCACTACTCACTACTCTACTCACTACTGTACTCACTACTCTACTCACTACTCTACTCACTGCTCTACTCACTACTCTACTCACTACTCTACTCACTACTCTACTCCCTACTCTACTCACTACTCACTACTCTACTCACTACTCACTACTCTACTTACTATTCTGCACTCACTACTCACTACTCACCTCACTACTCTACTCACTACTCACTACTCTACTCACTACTCTGCACTCACTACTCTACTCACTACTCTACTCACTACTCTACTCACTACTACCTATTCTACTCACTACTCTACTCACTACTCACTACTCTACTCACTACTCACTACTCTGCACTCACTACTCACTACTCTACTCACTACTCACTACTCTACTCACTACTCTACTCACTACTCACTACTCTACTCACTACTCTGCACTCACTACTCACTACTCACCTCACTACTCTACTCACTACTCACTACTCTACTCACTACTCTGCACTCACTACTCTACTCACTACTCTACTCACTACTCTACTCACTACTACATATTCTACTCACTACTCTACTCACTACTCACTACTCTACTCACTACTCACTACTCTGCACTCACTACTCACTACACTACTCACTACTCACTACTCTACTCACTACTCTACTCACTACTCTACTCACTACTCACTACTCTACTCACTATTCTACTCACTACTCTACTCACTACTCACTACTCTACTCACTACTCACTACTCTACTCACTACTCACTACTCACTACTCTACTCACTACTCACTACTCTACTCACTACTCTACTCACTACTCACTACTCTACTCACTACTCACTACTCACTACTCTGCACTCACTACTCACTACTCTACTCACTACTCACTACTCTGCACTCACTACTCACTACTCTACTCTCTACTCACTACTCTACTCACTACTCTACTCACTACTCACTACTCACAACTCTACTCACTACTCACTACTCACTACTCTACTCACTACTCACTACTCTGCACTCACTACTCACTACTCTACTAACTACTCTCCACTCACTACTCTACTCACTACTCACTACTCTACTCACTACTTTCTACTCACTACTCACTACTCTGCACTCACTACTTTACTCACTACTCTACTCACCTCACTACTCTACTCACTACTCTACTCACTACTCACTACTCTACTCACTACTCTGCACTCACTACTCACTACTCTACTCACTACTCTACTCACTACTACCTATTCTACTCACTACTCTACTCACTACTCTACTCACTACTCACTACTCTGCACTCACTACTCACTACTCTACTCACTACTCACTACTCTACTCACTACTCACTACTCTACTCACTACTCACTACTCTACTCACTACTCACTACTCACTACTCTGCACTCACTACTCACTACTTTACTCACTACTCTTCTCACTACTCTCTACTCACTACTCTGCACTCACTACTCACTACTCTACTCACTACTCACTACTCTGCACTCACTACTCACTACTCTACTCTCTACTCACTGCTCTACTCATTACTCTACTCACTACTCTACTCACTACTCACTACTCTACTCACTACTCACTACTCTACTCACTACTCTGCACTCACTACTCACTACTCACCTCACTACTCTACTCACTACTCTACTCACTACTCTGCACTCACTACTCACTACTCTACTCACTACTCTACTCACTACTCTACTCACTACTCTACTCACTACTCACTACTCTACTCACTACTCACTACTCTGCACTCACTACTCACTACTCTACTCACTACTCTACTCACTACTCTACTCACTACTCACTACTCTACTCACTACTCACTACTCTACTCACTACTCACTACTCTACTCACTACTCTACTCACTACTCTACTCACTACTCACTACTCTACTCACTACTCACTACTCACTACTCTGCACTCACTACTCACTACTCTACTCACTACTCACTACTCTGCCCTTACTACTCACTACTCTACTCTCTACTCACTACTCTACTCACTACTCTACTCACTACTCACTACTCACAACTCTACTCACTACTCACTACTCACTACTCTACTCACTACTCACTACTCTGCACTCACTACTCACTACTCTACTAACTACTCTCCACTCACTACTCTACTCACTACTCACTACTCTACTCACTACTTTCTACTCACTACTCACTACTCTGCACTCACTACTTTACTCACTACTCTACTCACCTCACTACTCTACTCACTACTCTACTCACTACTCACTACTCTACTCACTACTCTGCAGTCACTACTCACTACTCTACTCACTACTCTACTCACTACTCTACTCACTACTACCTATTCTACTCACTACTCTACTCACTACTCACTACTCTACTCACTACTCACTACTCTGCACTCACTACTCACTACTCTACTCACTACTCACTACTCTACTCACTACTCACTACTCTACTCACTACTCACTACTCTGCACTCACTACTCACTACTCTACTCTCTACTCACTGCTCTACTCATTAATCTACTCACTACTCTACTCACTACTCACTACTCTACTCACTACTCACAACTCTACTCACTACTCACTACTCTACTCACTACTCTGCACTCACTACTCACTACTCTGCTCACTACTCACTACTCTACTCACTACTCTCCACTCACTACTCTACTCACTACTCACTACTCTACTCACTACTTTCTACTCACTACTCTACTCACTACTCACTACTCTGCACTCACTACTTTACTCACTACTCTACTCACCTCACTACTCTACTCACTACTCTACTCACTACTCACTACTCTACTTACTACTCTGCACTCACTACTCACTACTCTACTCACTACTCTACTCACTACTCTACTCACTACTCACTACTCTACTCACTACTCACTACTCTACTCACTACTGTACTCACTACTCTACTCACTACTCTACTCACTGCTCTACTCACTACTCTACTCACTACTCTACTCACTACTCTACTCACTACTCACTACTCTACTCACTACTCTACTCACTACTCACTACTCTACTCACTACTCTGCACTCACTACTCACTACTCACCTCACTACTCTACTCACTACTCACTACTCTACTCACTACTCTGCACTCACTACTCTACTCACTACTCTACTCACTACTCTACTCACTACTCACTACTCTACTCACTACTCACTACTCTGCACTCACTACTCACTGCTCTACTCACTACTCACTACTCTACTCACTACTCTACTCACTACTCACTACTCACTACTCTACTCACTACTCACTACTCACTACTCTACTCACTACTCACTACTCTACTCACTACTCTATTCACTACTCTACTCACTACTCACTACTCTGCACTCACTACTCACTACTTTACTCACTACTCTACTCACTACTCTACTCACTACTTTACTCACTACTCACTACTCACTACTCTGCACTCACTACTCACTACTCACTACTCTGCACTCACTACTCACTACTCTACTCTCTACTCACTACTCTACTCACTACTCTACTCACTACTCTACTCACTACTCACTACTCTACTCACTACTCACAACTCTACTCACTACTCACTACTCTACTCACTACTCACTACTCTGCACTCACTACTCACTACTCTGCTCACTACTCACTACTCTACTCACTACTCTCCACTCACTACTCTACTCACTACTCTACTCACTACTTTCTACTCACTACTCTACTCACTACTCTACTCACTACTACCTATTCTACTCACTACTCTACTCACTACTCACTACTCTACTCACTACTCACTACTCTACTCACTACTCACTACTCACTACTCTACTCACTACTCACTACTCTACTCACTACTCACTACTCTGCACTCACTACTCACTACTTTACTCACTACTCTACTCACTACTCTACTCACTACTCTACTCACTCTTCACTACTCACTACTCTGCACTCACTACTCACTACTCTACTCACTACTCACTACTCTGCACTCACTACTCACTACTCTACTCTCTACTCACTGCTCTACTCATTACTCTACTCACTACTCTACTCACTACTCACTACTCTACTCACTACTCACACCTCTACTCACTACTCTACTCACTACTCACTACTCTGCACTCACTACTCACTACTCTGCTCACTACTCACTACTCTACTCACTACTCTCCACTCACTACTCTACTCACTACTCACTACTCTACTCACTACTTTCTACTCACTACTCTACTCACTACTCACTACTCTGCACTCACTACTTTACTCACTACTCTACTCACCTCACTACTCTACTCACTACTCTACTCACTACTCACTACTCTACTCACTACTCTGCACTCACTACTCACTACTCTACTCACTACTCTACTCACTACTCACTACTCTACTCACTACTCACTACTCTACTCACTACTGTACTCACTACTCTACTCACTACTCTACTCACTACTCTACTCACTACGCTACTCACTACTCTACTCACTACTCTACTCACTACTCTACTCACTACTCACTACTCTACTCACTACTCACTACTCTACTCACTACTCTACTCACTACTCTGCACTCACTACTCACTACTCACCTCACTACTCTACTCACGACTCACTACTCTACTCACTACTCTGCACTCACTACTCACTACTCTACTCACTACTCTACTCACTACTCTACTCACTACTCTACTCACTACTCTACTCACTACTCACTACTCTACTCACTACTCTGCACTCACTACTCACTACTCTACTCACTACTCTACTCACTACTCTACTCACTACTCACTACTCTACTCACTACTCACTACTCACTACTCTACTCACTACTCACTACTCTACTCACTACTCTACTCACTACTCACTACTCTGCACTCACTACTCACTACTTTACTCACTACTCTACTCACTACTCTACTCACTACTCTACTCACTACTCACTACTCTGCACTCACTACTCACTACTCACTACTCTGCACTCACTACTCACTACTCTACTCTCTACTCACTACTCTACTCACTACTCTACTCACTACTCTACTCACTACTCACTACTCTACTCACTAATCACAACTCTACTCACTACTCACTACTCTACTCACTACTCACTACTCTGCACTCACTACTCACTACTCTGCTCACTACTCACTACTCTACTCACTACTCTCCACTCACTACTCTACTCACTACTCACTACTCTACTCACTACTTTCTACTCACTACTCTACTCACTACTCACTACTCTGCACTCACTACTTTACTCACTACTCTACTCACCTCACTACTCTACTCACTACTCTACTCCCTACTCACTATTCTGCACTCACTACTCACTACTCACCTCACTACTCTACTCACTACTCTACTCACTACTCTACTCACTACTCACTACTCTACTCACTACTCACTACTCTACTCACTACTCTACTCACTACTCTACTCACTACTCACTACTCTACTCACTACTCTACTCACTACTCACTACTCTATTCACTACTCTACTCACTACTCTACTCACTACTCACTACTCTACTCACTACTCACTACTCACTACTCTGCACTCACTACTCACTACTCTGCTCACTACTCACTACTCTGCACTCACTACTCACTACTCTGCTCACTACTCACTACTCTACTCACTACTCTCCACTCACTACTCTACTCACTACTCACTACTCTGCACTCACTACTTTACTCACTACTCTACTCACTACTCTACTCACTACTCACTACTCTACTCACTACTCTACTCACTACTAACTACTCACTACTCACTACTCACTACTCACTACTCTACTCACTACTCTCCACTCACTACTCTACTCACTACTCTACTCACTACTTTCTACTCACTACTCTACTCACTACTCACTACTCTGCACTCACTACTTTACTCACTACTCTACTCCTGTGTCAGTTTTCTGATGTTAGTGTGAGCCTCCCTTCTATGTCAGTGTACCAACCTTAGAGCCCCATGTGATATGATTGTCTCCTTATAAACTGCTTATTACATACTAAGTAAGCTTAGAAGAAGTAACAATATGGATGACCACTGGGGGTGGGGGAGAAGGGGTAAAGGATAAAGATGGAGAGTTCTGGTGATCTAAAAAATGGACCAGGGGTGATGAATATTTTAGGTAAGAAACTTGAAAAAAAGAGGAAAGTAAAGGGCAAATTTACTAAATGTTAGCGCAACTGATCCCAGCAATCAATGTTTCTGTGTGTGTGGTTCAATTGAGAGAGAAATATTGGCGAGCTATATTTACTAAAAAAGGCCTGTTCCTGCATTCTCCCACTGCACTGCTCCATGATGCACAAGCAGGCACCATTGTGCAAAGGTGTGTGTGTGTGTGTGTGTGTGTGTGTACGTGTGTGCGTGTGCGTGTGTGTGTGTGATGGTGTGAAAACTAGATCTGATGCATGTGATTCTCTACATTGCTGCCCGGCTGTTCACGCGCGCACAGAGCTGAAGGGAAAAAAAACACAGCAGTGCACACGCTCCCAGCACCATCTGCCTTCAATTACCGGCACCTCGGACAGCTGGTAATTGAGGATTTATGTATTCTTCTGCGCGTGTCCGAACACTTTATGCAGGAAGTGAACATTGACAAATTCCTAAGCCCTATGGCGTGCTGCCTTACTTAAACACAGCCTTGCCTGGACCAATTACCATGCACATGGCAAAATACCACACGCAAAAACCGCGCGCTTTCTGGAATGTGGCAGCCCAGACCCCTTTTAGAATTCTTTTTTTTTTCTACTCCATAAGAGCTCGGAAGCCCCGCCCCACTTCGTGGTGACGTAGGCCCGAGCCCTAAAAACGAGTCGTTGGTCGATGGGTGGATGATTTTTATTTTTTTGATTTAAAGACAGCACCCACCATTGAGGAGAGCAGAGCACCTCCAGCACCAGTCAGCTTAACACGGTTAAAGAACACACACATTCCAAGATGCTCACCTGGCAACAGCATGACATATTAACTCAATAACATGAATGTCATTCCACTCAACATGTCTCTTTTTGTTTTCTTTTTTAATATATAAAGAAAATATAATCCAACATAGGCCAAAAAGCAAAGGAAAGAGAAGAGAAGGGACACTAAAATAACAAAGAAAATCAGCAACAATAAATTACTTTAAAATGAAGTCTTTCAATTACATAGTTAATTTAACCACCCTTTCCGATTTAACCGAAATGTCATTTTGGAGCAAAGAGAACTATCAGGGACATTGGAATTAGGGTACACAACAGTCTTATGGGTATTAGCACTGAAATCAGACGACTCTGGAGGCAAACTTACATTAAAGTCAGAGGACACAATGGTCTGCTGGGTATCAACAGCAGGATTTATCATATACGGAACAAGCAGTTCACCACACTCACTTCTACAAGTTTCTCATTTAAAGCATCCGGATCAAAAGACTATTCATCAGAATTCAACTCATTAAACATTCTTTCCTTGCCAGGTTTTCACACAACTATGGAGCTTGTGTTCCCCCGACCTCTTTTATGTAAAAGTACAGCACTGCCTGATACTTTAATAACTTGTACAGGTACGGAAAACGTTATAAACCTGACTTTATGATACAAACCCAGTCACCAGCACCAATCATCTTGGTTTTGCTTCTGTGCAACACATCATGATATTCTTTGTTTTTCAATATAGCTTCATTCATATTCTTCTTGACTTTACCTACAACATTCTCTCAATCTTTGTGAACACTGGTCTCAAAACAAGGAGATAAAAAGGTACAACTCTTTCTCCCTCTCATGAAGTACTAAGGAGATTCTTCAGTCACCGAATGGGGTGTGGTATGATAAGACCACAGCATTTCTTTATGGAAATTAAACACATTCTTATGGTTTCCAAGAGCACCCTGACCATTTGCTTTGGCACAATATAAAGGAGCTCTTTCAACCTGAATAACACATGTCTTAAGAACTTGTACCATCTCTGAAGAAATAAACTGAACACAATTGTCAGACATAAGTAATTTGGGAAAACATTCAATTTGAAAAACATTTTCCAAAAATGTAATGACTTCATCAGTGTTAGGATTCTCTACAAAGGTATGAGAGATCCACTTGGAAAAATGATCCACAAGCAATATCAAAAATCTGTGCTGTCTGCCTAAAATTTCGTAAGGTCCAGAAAAGTCGATGGATGCCTACTCCCAGGGCCTTTGAGGACCATCCTGTAGACCGACAGGGTCACACGAGACCTTCCAATGTTTGTCCGACTGCACACACACTGAACAAGCATCCACAAAACTTTCCACAAGGGCATCCACTTCAGGCCACCAATAATACTGCTTGAGTTATCTTTTGGTGCCAGATACACCAGGATGACCATAATGGGCCAACTCATTGAGTTTAGACCTAAGACCCACAGGTTGAACAAACAAATTATGCCTAACCAGTATGTTGTTCTCAATACTAAGTTCACTAGACACCTGAGCATAACTTGGCAACCCTGCTTCCAGATTTCTACTAGGTGGCCATCCTTAGTCAAGATACTGCTTGGCTTTATTCAGCAATACATCCTCTTCATAACACGTAATCCACTCAGCTTCTGAAATATTACCATTGCAATTGTGCAAGACATCTACCACACCAACTAAACATTTGTGCTGGTCAGCAATTTTTTCCTCACTCACGCTTCCAGATGGTAACCTAGATACACAATCGGCTGTCACATTTTTCCCTCCGGAGATATGCTGTATCTCAAAGTTGATCTCTTGTAGCCTTTCAATGAGCCGTATAACCCTTGAAGAAGCTTTGCCAGACCGCCCACCATCCATCATGAACACTAATGGCTTGTGATCAGTGACCAATATAAAAGGCTTTCGCCACAAGAAGTTCTTAATTGTTTCCACAGCCCAGATACACACCAGCGCTTCCCTCTCAATGGTGCTGTAGTGTAACTCTGCCCCCCTGAATGCTCTGGATATAAAGGAGACCGTTCTTTCCGTACCATCCACAAACTGACTGAAAACGGCTCCCAACCCAATTGAACTGGCATCAATAGTCACAAAAGATTTACCATTGGAATCAAAAGTTTTGAGGGTAGGTGCTTGTGAAATAAGTGCTTTGACTTTCTCAAAGGCTGCATCATGTTCCTCCATCCACACAAAAGACACACCCTTCCTAAGAAGTTGCCTTAAAGGCTCCACAACCATAGCACATCCTTGAACAAATTTGATGTAGTACTCTCCAAGTCCCAAAAAGGATCTCAGGGTGTCCTAGTCATAAGGTTTGATGGCATTGTTCAAAGCGCTGACCAAATCAACTTTACGATAAATGCCCTCACTTGAGATTATGTGTCTCAAATAATCAATTTCCTTCACCAAAAGCTTGCATGGTTTCCAACGTAGTAGTAGTACCGTATCCAATAACTTGTCGTGTTCCTCATGGGACTTTGCAAAAATGAGTATATCATCCTGGAAAGCCTGTACTCCCACTAGGTTCTGAAACAACACACCCACCAGCTTCTGAAAAATGCTAGCTGCAGAGGCTAGCCCGAATGGTATTCTCAACAATCTGCATTCTGTACATCAACTGTTATTTTTGCATTTGTCACCCGAGTGGGACGGGTATGCTCAGACGTGAGTCCCGTGCTCTCCATGCCACTGGAATCAAGCTATCCTGGCTGAAGAGGGCTGAAATCCCGAAACCGGTACTAGGATGCTTGTTTCCAGTCCAGGGAGGACCTGGCTTGGCAGTTCGGGCTGGACTGTTGCCATGGGGCACAGGGTCAAGACTGATTTGTATATGGCTAGGTTCAAACTGGAATGGCATGGTGAGCAAAAAAACGATGGATTTAGGCCCAGATCTCTGTACTGGGGTGAATGTGTGACATTGTTCTGCATTCTGTCCATCATATGTTATTTTTGCATTTGTCACCCCGAGTGGGACGGGTATGGTCAGACGTGAGTCCTGTGCTTTCCATGCCACTGGAATAAAGCTATACAGGCTGAAGAGGGCTGAAAGCCCGAAACCGGTCCTAGGATGCTTGTTTCCAGTCCAGTGAGGACCTGGCTTGGAAGCTCTGGCTGGACTGTTCCCATGGGGCACAGGGTTAAGACTGATTTGCATATGTCTAGGTTCAAACTGGAATGGCATGGTGAGCAAAAAAACAATGGATTTAGGCCCAGATCTCTGTAGTGGGGTGAATGTGTGACATTGTTCTGCATTCTGTCCATCAACTGTTATTTTTGCAATTCTCAACAATCTATACACACCAAAAGGAGTGACAAAAGTTGTCAAATCCCTAGAATCGTTATCCAGCATTACTTGATGATATGCCGACTCAAGGTCGATTATAGAAAAATACTTAGCATCATTGACAGCCTCCAGTAATTCCTGTTTCCTGGGTAGGGGTGACTGTCAATAACAATATTCTTATTCAGCAACATCAAGTCCACACACAGCCATAAATCCCCATTTTTCTTGAGTGCAATTACAATAGCCGAAACCCATTCGAAGCTGTTAGTGAGTTCAATAATCCCTTCAGCACACAAGGTATCAATGTGTGCTTTGTGCCTTTGACGAACTCCTAACGGTACCATACATACTTTGTGTCGAACAGGTGTGGCACCCTTTTTTTATTTTAATGTGATGAGAAAAACCCTTCACTTGCCCCACTTTATCTGTAAACACAACATTTTGCTTGGCTATGATATTATCAGTTCTTGAGTTTTGGATTGCAATTTGATTCACAGAAATATCTCGTAAGACAATAGGACAATAAGTGCTAGGACACAATGTTATTCCGAGTTTGCCTAGATCATACCATCCTGCAATGTTTTCCCATTAACTGCAACATATATTTTTGTAAGAATGCTGCGCTCTTGGAAATCCAATTATTTTCAAAGTAGCCCAACATTTCAATGTCACAATTGCCGAAAGCTTTAGGGTTGACATCATTGATTTTTAACTGCATACCTTTCCATATTTCTTCAAAAGTGACATCAGATACAATGGTTATAGGGGAACCTGAGTCTGCTATCCCCTCGAACTTGACCTTCCCAATGTGGACTTCCCCTAATGGTGCCTTAAATCCTACACCCATCGCATTCACATCCAACCAAACCGGGGGATCATACAATGTGAGAATCAAATTCTCTAAATTGTCAATCACTTCACTGACGGCATTCACTTTGCATGTACTCCACTCTTCACACTTCTGCACACGCTTTGAAAATGACCAAATGTATTGCATTTGTTGCACTTTCTTTTGGTGGCTGGGCACTCTGCACTTTTAGCAAGATGCGACCTCTATCAGCATTTATATCAAAGGACTTGTTAGGCCTAACAACACCACTAAATCTAACCAATTTCTTACCTACTTGAATTGCACACACCGAACTATTGACATTGCCTTCTTCTAAAGACAATACTGATTGAATAGATCTTTCTATTCCCTTGGCTATATCTAAAATTTCAATTAGCCTGGGATTACGACAGGCCAATAAACTTTCTTTTAATTTTTTTAATTTGCAATTAAATACAAATTGGTTCATTATGCAGATGCAGATGTTCACATTCGATCCAAACTCGCAATTAGCTGCAAGTACTCTTAATGCTGCAACATACTCTTTAACAGTCTATTCCCCAAACTGCCTCCTCTTATGAAAAGAATGCTGTTCAATTAAAACATTAGGTTCAACAGTAAACTGTTTTTTGAATCTAGCAACAGCCTCTTTAAATAAGTCCCAAGTGTCACCTGCATCCGCCCGTGCTGCTATAGCAGGTACATTTTCAAATATTTCAATAGCTGCTGAACCTAAGTAAGTGAACCAAAGTGCTTTTTTCCTCTCAGCACAAAACATTTTCCCATCAATTGAAATAAGGTAATTCTCAAAGGTTTTATACTATTTTTTCCAGATCATGCTGGTTTCCCATGTACAGTCAAAAATATTTATGATTGGTTAAACCTCTGTGACAAAGCCATGACAATTGAACTGCAATTGAACACAAACACTAGCGGCTAAGTTAAACGATTGCAGAGGATAAAGCAAACAAAATAAAATACTCCAGAAACCAAAGGGAAAAGTCAGACTCAGGTGTGTGTATCACCAATATGCGAAACACAAGAGGCTTGAAGTTAAATGTAGATGGCATCTTCAGAGTGTGAGCATCACTGATACAAACACACACCTAGGATAGAGTGTGTGCATCACTGTGCTTGAGCATGAGAAAAAGAATGAGTAGTAAAAGTGTGCACATCATTGGTTTATTAATACACACACTAATCCAAATGTGTGCATCACTGATAGACTCTGCGTTGTACTGCGCGATAAATAGCTGCCCGACCAGCTGATCGGAGTGTAAACCTCTAGCCGTTCAAAATGACCGTCACATACAGCTTTGCTGACGTGATGTTTCTCCATGTCTTTGGACTTATTTTGGTGGCGCTTGACATAATCATGTGATGTGTAGGATGACAGACGTGAGCTGGAAGCAGCGCGAGTCATACAGGATGGGTTGCACGTGTCCTCAGAATCAGCAGCGCGAGTTACACAAAATGGGTTGTGTACAGTGGTAGAAGTGGGCGGCAACGGAAGGGCACGGCGTGCCCCTACTTCTAAAAATTATTTCAGTCCGTTCCCCTACTTCATACTTTCAAAAATGCATCCCGGGACGGCAAGAATAATCCTTCTTAAAAACGATACCTTTTTTCACTCAGATTCAAGGGGCTGCTCGCACTTCTCTGTTGAACTCCAGAGGCTGCAGCAGCCCCTCCCTGCCTCCCTGAGCTCAGGCAGGCCCATTGTCATTCCGATTGAGGCAGATTATCCCCTTTCGAATGACAATGCACCCACCCTCTGCCTTTAGCATATCAAGTGCCAGTGAGATCGGAGATGGTGATTACAGAGGAGTTTCCCCAGACAGAGTACTGTGGGGAACTTGACACCTTGTGTAATTTGTCAATGTTGTAAGAACTGGGTAGGAGCAGTGACCGGACAGAAGAGGTGACAGGAAAGGAGAGGTACTAGGGCAGGAGAGGTGACAGGGCAGGAGAAGTAACGGGCAAGAGAAGTGACAGGGCAGGAGAAGTGACGAGCAGGAGAAGTAACGGATAGGAGAAGTGATGGGGCAGGAGAGTTGACGTGTCAGGAGCAGTGACGGGACAGGAGAGGTGACAGGAAAGGAGAGGTGATGGGGCAGGAGAAGTGAAGGGGCAGGAGAAGTGAAGGGGCAGGAGCGGTGATTAGGCATGGGCAGGAGCAGTACCCGGCAGGAGCAGTAAACGGATAGGGGTAGTGAATGGATAAGAGCAGTGAACGGGGCAGGAGAAGTGATGGGACAGGAGAAGTGATGGGGCTGGAGCGGTGATCAGGCAGGAGTGCTGACCGGACAGGAGCAGTGAACGGGCAGCAGCAGTGAACGGGCAGGAGCGGTGACGGGGCAGGAAAAGTGACGGGGTAGGAAAAGTGACGGGTAGGAAATGAGATGAGGCAGGACAAGTGACGGGCCAGGAGAAGTGACGGGGCAGGAGAGGAAACAGGAAAGGAGAGGTGACTAGGCAGGAGAGGTAACTGGGCAGGAGAGGCGCCTGGGCAGGAGAGGTGACCGGGCAGGAGAAGTGACGGGGCAGGAGAGGTGACGGGGCAGGAGAGGTGACGGGGCAGGAGAGGTGATGGGGCAGGAGAGGTGATGGGCAGGAGAGGAGATGGGGCATGAGCTAGAGCGGTAACCGGGCGGGAGCAGTGAAAGGACGAGAGCGGTGAAAGGACAGGAGCAGTGAACAGGGCAGGAGCAGTGAACGGGGCAGGAGCAGTGAATGGGACAGGAGCAGTGAATGGGGCAGGAGCAATGGACAGGGCAGTAGCAGTGATGGGGCAGGAGAGGCAATAGGGCAGGAGAGGTGACGTGGAAGAAATGCAACAGGGCAGGAGAGGTGACCGAGCACAAGAAGTGACGGGCAGGTGACATGACAGGCAGGTGATGTGATGAGCAGGAGAGGTGATGGGCAGGAGAGGTGATGGGCAGGAGAGGTGACGGGGCAGGAGAGGTGACGAGGCAGGAGAGGTGACAGGGCAGGAGAGGTGACGAAGCAGTAGAAGTAATGGGGCAGGAGCGGTGATTAGGCATGAGCAGGGGTGGTAACCGGGCAGGAGCAGTGAACGGGGCAGGAGCAGTGAACGGGGCAGAGCAGTGAACGGGGAAGTAGCAGTGAACGGGGCAGAAGTGTCGGTGCAGGAAAAGTGACGGGACAGGAGAAGTGACGGGACAGGAGAAGTGATGGGACAGGAGAAGTGACTGGGAAGGAGAAGTGACTGGAAAGGAGAAGTGACGGGCAGGTGACGTGACGGGCTGGTAACATGATGGGCAGGTGACATGACGGGCAGGTGACATGACGGGCAGGTGACGTGAGGGGGCAGGAGAGGAGAGGTGACCGAGCAGGAGAAGTGACCAGGCAGGAGAAGTGACGGAGCAGGGGAAGTGACGGGGCAGGAAAGGTGACAGGGCAGGAGAGGTGATTAGGCATGAGCAAGAGCGGTAACCGGGCAGGAGCAGTGAACCGACAGGAGGAGTGAATGGAGCAGGAGTAGTGAACGGGGCAGGATTAGTGAACGGGGCAGGAGTAGTGAACGGGGCAGGAGAAGTGACAGGACATGAAAAGAGACAGGGCAGGAGAGGCGACAGGGCAGGAGAGGCGCCAGGGCAGGAGAGGCGCCAGGGCAGGAGAGGCACCAGGGAAGGAGAGGCGCCAGGGAAGGAGAGGCACCAGGGAAGGAGAGGCGCCAGGGAAGGAGAAGTGATGGGCAGGAGAAGTAACGGGCAGGAGTGGTGATGGAGCAGGAGAGGTGTTGGGGCAGGAGAGGTGATGGGGCAGGAGAGGTGATGGGGCAGGAGAGGTAATGGGGCAGGAGAGGTGATGGGGCAGAAGCAGTGATTAGGCATGAGCAGGAGCGGGGAACGGACAGGAGCGGTGAACGGACAGGAGCGGTGAACAGGGCAGGAGCAGTGAACAGGGCAGGAGCAGTGAACAGGGCAGGAGCAGTGAACAGGGCAGGAGCAGTGAACAGGGCAGGAGCAGTGACGGGCCAGTAGAAGTGATGGGCCAGGAGAAGTGACGGGCCTGAAGAAGGCAGGGGAATTGACAAAGCAGGAGTGTTGATCGAGCAGGAGTACTGACTGGACAGGAGCAGTGAAAGGGCAGGAGCAGGCGTTTCCCTTGGCGACTGGAAGGGTAGGGGGCCAGCTTAGTTTGGGGGGACTGTTTTTGTACAAGTGCAGGAGTTTTAAAAACACTGCAAAGTTCTTTGTATATTCAGCAGGTTTCGGTCAACAATACAAGTGCCAAAGTAACTTTGGTGATCAACGTACCTGCTGGAGAGAGATGGGAGCATGTTTTGTCTAGTGGCTGTTTTACTCATCTAAGGTAGTGCAGAGGGGTAATATGCCTGCTGCAAAGAACATGTCAAATGCATATCAAAGAGCAATATGTTATGTGCACAGTTCAGTGTGTAACTTCCTGAATGAAAGGACACTTGAATACATATGGCCTGGCAGTTCGGGCTGGACTGTTCACATTGAGCGCAGGATCAAGATTGATTTGCATATGGCTGGGTCCAAACTGGAATGGCATGGTGAGCAAAAAACAATGGATTTAAGCCCAGATCTCTGAACTGGGGTGAATGTATGACATTGTTCTGCATTCTGTCTATCAATTGTTCTTTTTGCATTTGTCACCCAGAGTGGGACAGGTATGCTCAGATATGAGTCCCGTGCTCTCCATGCCACTGGAATCAAGCTATCCTGGCTGATGAGGGCTGAAAGCCCAAAACCGGTCTTAGGATGCTTGTTTCCAGTCCAGGGAGGACCTGGCCTGGCAGTTCGGGCTGGAATGTTCCCACTGGGTGCAGGATCAAGACTGATTTGCATATGGCTGGGTCCAAACTGGAATGGCATGGTGAGCAAACAGACAATGAATTTAGGCCCAGCTCTCTGTACTAGGGTGAATGTATGATATTGTTCTGCATTCTGTCCACCATTTGTTCTTTTTGCTATATTATGGTTGAGCAGCTAGCTGGCTGACATGAATATGAAGGAGCCTTTGTGGGTTTCTGTGAGTCTAGATTCTCCTGAAGAGTCCCTTTCTCTTCTGAGCCCTGCTTAACACATGTGTACAGGAGGAGCCCTGTATTCATGACCTCAATGTTTGAGACAAAAAATAATCATGGATTTCTGAACAATGAGAGTAAAAGTTTTAAGGTAACATGTTGTTCCTGCTTATATTTCACGCGCTTTACATAAACCTGTACTCCCTATGAGTGTTTGCTTTTTCCTGAATTCAACCTCAAAAAATCATGTTTATCCATTGTTTTAATTAAATAACGTTAATAGCTGTAACTGGTCAGTGAAATGCTAAACGTACTAAAAATTGATATGTTTCGCTATTCCAGCAAAAACCCTGACTCCGCCCACTGATTCAATCTTCGGTTATTCCCGCCCCCTGATTCTCCACCCACAGTTCCCCTACTTTTTTTCCCACTTCGACCACTGGTTGTGTATCGGTACCAACTCAAACTGCCAACCGTCACCGCCATACAGTCAAGTAAGAAACAGCAGTGGTGCTTATATGGCATGTAGTAGTGCTAGGAGCATGTAGATCCTGTAAATTTCGTGTGATTTAAACAAGAAAAGTTACACTTCAGCCACGATGTGCAGAGCAGTCTCCGGTTCTTCTTTCACAGTGGGTAGTTGGGCACCATTCTTCCCAGTCATCGCAATGTACAAACGAGTAGTTGTTCAATGGGTAGATGAAAAAATTCTTATTTGAGTTCAACATATAAAACCCACCGGTGCAGAGAACAGAGCACCTCCAGCACCAGCCAGCTCCACACTGTTAAAGAACACACACATTCCAAGATGCTCACCTGGCAACAGCAAGTTTCCACATTCTTATAATGACATATTAACTCAGTGACATGAATGCAATGCTACTCAACAACTGTTTATTGGGTTTAATGAAAAACAAATACATCTTCTAACGGTTTTGTTAATTCTGGGATGGTGGAAGTAATGTGGATTAGAAGGTTTAGAAAATAACATACAGGAATCGGAATAATACATATCATTTAAACCACTAAAGTTTCTATTATTTAAGTGAACATGACTGATACACTAAATGTTTCCTTAAATAGATCATTCTTGGCTGCAGGAATTCCTTTCATGCCTCTTTAGACCACTCTTGTTACAGATGGGAAAATCAGTGAATTCATAGAAGGGTGAAACGTGGCAACTGTCTATTCGATGCAGTACCTGGCTCCTGTTTCTTGCACTGTTTGCAGGTACTCGTTAATGTCACACCACAGAAGGTTGTGCTCCTCTGAGAAGACCATTATTACTCCACTTCTGGAACAGACATTTTGGATACAGAGAATAACTGTGTAAACACTAGTGCACTATTGCAGTTTTTTCTTCATTGAGTAAACGTTTAGAAACAATAGGTACAAAACGACTGCAGGTGCTATTGGACCGATATTGTATGATATGGATACATTTCATGCCACCGAAAATACATGATTCATGGATATGATGGGAATTGGCATTCGTTCTTCAAGAAGGCTGCAAGGCAGAGGTCTAGGTCCATAACATCACTGTAGACCCTGACGATAGCCAAACAATGTCACTGGCAACAGGAATTGTGATGTCACAACTCATATGTATTAACTTATTAAACTAGATGTGTGTGGTATTCCTATTGCTATTCTCTATTACCAGAATTGTATGTGTACTTAAGTTCCGTCCTAGCATTGTAGGGAATGTTCTGATGTCATTAGGGGTTTGAAGAATGCTGATCCGTTGAAGCTATCTCTGGCAGCTCTTGGATGGGACCCTTTGTACCTGAATAAACTTCTAATGAAGTCTACAATGTTTCCTCATTTTTATGGAAATTCTACACTGGCGTAGTGTTACGCAATCTGAATGAGTGTAATATCACGGTGAAAAAGGAAAAGTGTAAATTTCGTGCAAACTCCATAAATTATTTGGGTCATAGGATAGATGCAAACGGAGTTAGACCAAAAGAAGTCATGGTTGACGTTATTTTAGAAAATGAGTCTCCCCAGGAATAAGGAAGAACTTATGAAGTTCTTAGGCATGGTGGAATACTATGCTAAGTTTGTAAACAATTTTGCTGAGGTGACTGTAAATATGAGATGTTTATTAAGAAAAGGTGTCAATTATTGTTGGTCTCCTGAATGTGATGCAGAATTTGCTGGTGTCAAGGAATGTTTAAAAAATGCTCCATCCTTACAAAGTTTTGATTCCTCTCTCAAGGCTATTCTCACGACGAATGCTAGTGAGAGGGGTTTAGGTGCTGTATTGCAGCAATGCGGTCCATCAGGTACTAAAACCATAATGTTCTTGTCTCGAAGTCTCAAGGATCCTGAGACTAGATATTCAGTTGTAGAAAGAGAGGCTTTGGCAGTTTTTTGGGGGATGTATGACATTACAACGCATGCTTTTACATCGCATGCCTTTACAACGCAAGTATTACAACGCAGTCCATTACAACGCATAGTGCTTTGGGGTGCTGGATAGTGAATAGTTTAATTTACTATTCCAACTCCAGTCCCCGTGGACACTAGGGAAGGTTATTGGATAGTAAATTAACCTATTCCCTATCCTAGAGCGCCCCCAGAGCAATGCATTGTAATAGTTTGCGTTGTAATGGTTGCGTTGTAAAGGCTCTGCGATGTAAAAGTTGCGTTGTAAAGGTTGTTCACCTTTTTTGGGCTGTGAGAAAGTTGAAAAAGTTTATATGGGGAACAGAATTTGAGGTTAGGACTGATCACAAACCCTTGGTGGAAATCTTTGAAAAAAAGGGTCTGGATTTGATTTCTGGCCGAATTACCAAATGGATAATGGGGCTGCAAGAATATTCTTTTCGCATTAGATATATTCCTGGGGTGGAGAATAAAATAGCGGATGTTCTTTCTCGTCTTGTTCCTGAGGTCGGTGTTGAAGTTAATGAAGAGTTTGAGGGTGTTGACAAGGAGTTTGAAGAGGAATGGGTTTGAACTTTGGATTTGGCAAGTATAACTGAAGTGAGATGGGTTAATGAAGTTGATTCAGATGAAACATTGAAAGAAGTTTTGTCTTTGTTAAGTGGTAATTGGGTTAGTGCTAAGGCAGGGGCTTTGCCTACAAGTCCGTTTTGGTACGTGAGGCATGAATTATTGGTCAATAGAGGTATACTGTTTCGAGGCATGAGATTAGTTCCCCCGGCCAGTCTTAGGAAGGAGTTGCTGGACATGGCTCATATTTCACATTCCGGTATTACTAAAACTAAAGAGAGGTTACGGAGCACGTATTGGTGGCCTGGTATGGACAAGTTCATAGAGAGAGAGAGAGAGAGAGTGTGTTCCTTGTGGATTATGTGATAAATCCAAATTTCCTAGAACCCAACCCATGGTAGTGAGAAGACGTCCTACGCGTCCGTGGGACGACATTGCATTGGACATTTTAGGACCCATTCATAGTGGTGGTTCTCAAACCTTTCTTTTGGTCATCATGGACATGTTTTCTAGGTGGCCTGAGGTTTTCTTTTTATCTAGTGTGGAGACACAAAGTGTGATAAGGTGTTTGAGAGAATTATTTTCGAGAGAGGGTAATCCAAGATCTATTCTGTCAGACAATGGTGTGCAGCTAATTTCCAAAGAAATGGAGGATTTTCTGATGACAAATAATATTGTGCATAAAACATCTTTGTTATATCATCCTGAGGGTAATGGAATGATTGAGAGGTACAACAGAGTGTTAAAGGAAACTATTACTCTTGCAAACTCTATGCATCTAGACTGGAAGTGTGAAGTACGTAAACAAATTGAGGAGTATAGATTAACCCCTCACTCTACAACTGGAAAATCTCCTTTCTTTTTCGGGGAAGGTTTGCAAATACTTGTTTGGAACCATTTTGGGTTAATAATTATTGTAGACTTAAAGGAACAGTTGAAAGTGTGAATTGTCAGGATTTAAATGATAGAGAGGAACATAAGGCTCAGCAAAGGAAAAGGAATTTTGATGCAAAAAAATCTGTGAAAAGAACGGTTGCTAAGGTGGGAGATTGGGTAGCTATTAGGCGACCTTGTTTATTTGGTGGTGGGAACTCCAAATATCTCAAACCAATGTTAGTCATAAAGGTTTTCAATAACACTGTGAAAACTCAGGATCACAGGATATGGAATCGTAATATAGCGGTCATTGTAAGATCAAAATCAAATGAAAATGATGGTTGTGGTGATGGTTCTAAAAACAAAAAGGATGCTCACTCTGGGGAGAGTCAACATGCTTCTACCGTTGGAAGCCAAGGTGAACATTCTTATAATAACAGAGGTGAGCACAATTATCTTCGTCATTCTTTGAGGACTTCAAAACGTCCATCATATCTAATGGATTATGTCTAATGTTTTGAAAATGTTGGAATTTGTATATAGTTATTATAGGAGGGAGATGTGTGGTATTCCTATTGCTATTCTCTATTACCAGAATTGTATGTGTACTTAAGTTCCATCCTAGCATTGTAGGGAATGTTCTGATGTCATTAGGGGTTTGAAGAATGCTGCTCAGTTGAAGCTATCTCTGGCAGCTGTTGGATGGGATCCTTTGTACCTGAATAAACTTCTAATGAAGTCTTCAATGTTTCCTCATTTGTATGGAATTTCTACATTGAGCTACGTAACTTTCTTCTACAGTTGATTAGTAAAGGTAGAACTAGTCTATATCTTGAAAATTAGGCGGGTTTTTACAGCTATTTAAGGTTTTTGTATATTATATATGGGAAAATATGCTCTTTGTTGTATATTATTAGGATATTGCAAACTATGGGAGTTTCATGACCATAAATAAAGTCTGAGGAGCAAGTGACCTTGAAAAGCGTGTGGGGATTTGCAATATCCTTTAAGAGTACAGTTAGAATATGTTGTTAACTGTGTATTATAGCCTCTTATGGGCCTTGAACAAGTTCCTATCATTGAGAAGGGGGTGGGAATATGGTGAAGCTGCTGCATTTTTTACTGGGCCATTGAGAGACTGTAGGAGGGGCCAGAGTGCATCATGTTTACTCTCACTGACAGGCTGTGGGAGTCATCTGCAGCAGCGTACACGTCACCTTCTGAGAGCAGGAGTCAGTGGGCTTGTGCTGGGATGCACGTCATCTCCTGTGACAGCCTCTTGTGTCACCAGGAGACCGCAAGAGTCAGTGGGACCAATACCAGCATGCAAACCTGTTTTGCTGAAAAAGGAGAAAGAAAGCCTGCACAAGGCTCTCTGCTCCGCTGGGTGAGGTTGCAGAAGAGAAGGAAGCCATTAAACCAGCAGTGGGAGGCACACATCTGCTGGACTTATTACAAGCAAGTAGTGATGTAATTCTCATATCACGTGTGTGTTCTGTGTTCAAAATGCTCCTGTAGCAAGAAAATGATGTGCACACACACATATATCCACTCCCACTATTTACAGGGGAAAAAATATGACAGTGATTCTTTTTTCCCCACAAATCTACAAGCATTTGGCATGATATTCATCTTTAAGTTGAGAACTGTATTTGCATTTAAAATGCTAGGATTATTTGGTTCTATAAGGAATGAAGTGGAAATGGAAGTGCCCCAACTTTGTGTGCTTTGCTCAATTAATGAATTAGATATAAAACACAATGTGAGAAATACCATGCCTCAAAATATTAACATGCAATAATACATTCAAGAGACCCTTTCACACAACAGTCAGGGCTGCAGTGGGACAGTGTAATGGGAAACAGCCTTACAACGTGGCTCGAACCAAGCTGTGCCTTAACAACGTGGTCTGAACCACCAATGCAACTTTACAACACATTCCTTTACCACACAAGTAATTACAATGACTTGCCTTAAGGAAATCGTTGTGGGACTGATGTTGGACTTTAAGGCCAACACTTTCCCTACTGTTGCGCAGACTGGAGTTGGAATAGTAAATTATATTATTCCAACTCCAACACCTTCCCTAAGGCAAGCCGTTGTAACAACTTGCTTGGTAAAGGAATGTGTTTTAAAGATGCTATCGTGGTTTGGATTGCGTTCATAAGGTAGGCATGGTAAAGACCTGTGTGGGTCCGACATACAACTCAGTGTAATAGCTGCAGATGTAAATGGCTATCCTTTATAAATATCCTAATATAAGTCGAGGAAAGGAGTTAATTTCATTCCAAAGCTTGTTAACTGGGAAGAAAAACTTGTAAGAATTTTCCAAGCCAAGGAGAACATATCCAACATTTGCTGTGCTGAAGTAAATACTTTTAGGATTGTATGATCATAAATATTTCCAATCCCCTTTGAAAAGGTCCCAACAAGAGGGCTGTCTTTTCTGGAACACCAACAGGTTTGGACAACTTAAGTGATCCGCACACAGAGGTCATGTCAAGTTTAATGGTTGTGGCTATTCTAATTCCAGAATTGGCTACAGTGATGGAAAATTAGGAAGCTGAGCAACTAATCATACTGTAGCAAGGGGACCTGTGGGGGTTCCTGAAGTTGTAACATGCCTGAAGATATCAGGATTAATGGGAGAGACAGAAGAAACATAACCGTAATGGACACAAGCTGTTGGTAATTGTCAATGGAGATGGCTGCCAAACATCCGATATATTTGAATCCAAAGAATAGGGGTCAGTTGTTGGTGTCTGTAACATTATCACATTGCTTTCATTGGATGCAACTGAGTTAAAATCGTAGGAGGCCTCATAATAAGTATTCCCTATTAGTCTAAAAGGTTGCTCTTTTACTAACACTGCGTTGTGAAAATGAACTATGTTGACAGTGACCAAATATGCACCTCAAAGGCACAGTTGAAAGGCGGAAAGTTTAACTGATAACTTCTCATAATCAATCAAGCTAACACAAGTAATAAACTCGTCACTTTTGTAGATATTACACTTCTTAGAACAAGCTTTGCTTTGAGAGATGCTGGGACTGAGCAAAGAGAAGCGGTTTGTACACAGTATAGATAATGACGTGTGGCCATTATGTGCGATCATCCTGTATCTCTGCCCTGGATGGTGTGGGGATGTGGTTGGTAGTCTGCTCTGATCGCCACTACACACGTGTGTGCGCACACAGACACCCCAACACCCCACCCCCAAGTACAATTTGTCTTCAAACATGCATGCACAGTGTGTTGTTGGGAAATAGAGGTGAGGACAGGCAAAAGTAGCAGTTTTGCCAGGTGAGAACATATCTTTCCTTAAGCACAAAGCAGTCATAGCTTTCTGCACTTGGCCACAGCCTTTCCTGTTGTTCCACTGCAGCCTTTCCCTTTCTGTTTATTACCTCTCACTTGCCACCTGCGCCCAGCAAATTGGTCCTAGGCATCCTCAGGCCCTGGATGGAGAGAGCTGTCAGCTCAGCTTTCTGTTTCCTGGAAGGGATGAGGCCTAGCTGCACGTGGCTCAGTGACATGTCCATTCGGCTCCCTCCACGTGCTACCGGATGCAGCCTTAACTGAACCACAAGGAGCTGGATACCATTGAAGGGCCACAGGCCAAGATCTCTGAAATTGCTCGTTGATAAGTGATGTGAGAAAATCAGGGGCTTAGAGTTAGTAATAACTGTATACATATGTGCACATGTGACTGTTTTGGTTTACTATATGAGTAAGAGTTTATGATTGTGCGTGTGTGTGGCGAAATGTGCGAGAATGAGCATGTTTGTGTGTGTGTGTGTGTGTGTGTGTGTGTGTGTGTGTGTGTGTGTGTGTGTGTGTGTGTGTGTGTGTAACTGCCTGACTAGGGACTGAAGCATACTAGTGCATTGTATATTTAGGCCTTATGCACTGTCCTACAAGTATGAGAATAGGTCACGTGTTGAAATCGAGGTTATTCAATGCAACTCAGAGGTCATATAGGCCTCATACATACAAAATAATGATGTTCACGTGACACTACTGGGACGAATGAGCATAAATGGAAATACATTATTTTGCAATCACAATTGCGTATCTAGTTCCACTTAGTTGAAAGTGAAAAGGGAGGAAAATGAAAAAAGCACCAATTCCACAAGGCAACTGGATTCAAAAGAAGGTATAAAAGCTGGTACAAGAAGCTGGGGTCAGTGGTCTGGTGAGGCAGACAATGATGAAGCCCTGTTGGAGTGGAGGGGCTACGAAAGGTACCAGCTTGTGGAAGAGTAAAGTTCTCAAAGTTGCCAGAGAGCTTAGAAAGCGGAAGGCACCACGGCACAATAGTTCACTTGGAAATGGCACAGTCATTGCCAAAACCAAGATGATGAGAAAAACAAGACCTGCAATTAATAATATAAGGAGAAAATCAGCATGAAAGTGCGAGCTAAAGGGGCTCTGGATGCTTGCTATAGCTCCGCAGGTCACTGTGTAATAATAAAACAGTCAGTGCCAACATTACTAAAAGTCATGGTCGCACCTGTAGTGTTGTAGACATGGAGCACAGAAGAGAGGAATTACCCAAAAGTCGCTGTATGTAGAAAGGCTTAGGATGTGGTCAAATTAAGCTGTAGACTGCAAAGTGGTCAGGTCAACAACATGCTGCTGTTAGACAGACATCTTACTGCATGCAAATTTAAATCCATGTCGCCAATTTATCAAAGAGCAAACATAAGGTACTTCACATTTTCATAGGAGATACGTGCTATGTATAAGTTGATACCAACCCAGAGAGAAGATTCTTTCCTTGGGATGGAAGGATGTGAGGAGCAAGGGAATTATTGAAAGTACCAGCAACATAAGTGTAAATTCAGTTAGAGATAATGGTGTAGATTTCAAATGTTGACCAGACAGTAATATGTACATTCTGTTCACAAATAACTTACAAACCCTGTGAGGTTATATGAACTAAAAATTCATCTCGACTATCTGTGATGTCCAGTAGAGTTGAACAAAACTCTCGTTTGAATTTCTCCTTACCTAAAAGGTGGTGAATCCTCTTTTATAACTTTTAAGTGGAAATTGTAATTTGAAACACAGAATGTACCTTCTTTAACACATCAATGAAATTGTTATCAGCAACCAATAGAATAAGGCCTCATTTATGGTTTGATGGAGGTTTAGGGGGCCAAAAAGCATCCCTCTTCCCTTCGTCCAATACCTGCAGTTCATAAACCCGATTTAGAGGAGGGGATATAGATGGGTTTCTATTAGTAGAGCCCCAATGATTGTACTAATGGTAACCCGTTTTCTGGTATTACGTGTAAGGGTGGGCGTAGTAGGCGTAGTCGCGCTACGCGAAGCTACGCGAAGACGTTCTCGCACTACGCGAGCTTCGCGTAGCTTCGCGAGCATGCGTAGTAGCTTGCTGGTCCCGTTCGCGAGCCGTGTTTCTTGCTCGGGAGCGCGTAGTGCGTGGTCGGGGCGCTGTCTGCGTGTTCGGGGGATTGTAGCGTGCGACCTTACCCATGTGGTTGGGCTATGGGCGCGGCCATCTTTTTTTTTCAATTGTCCCGCCCGCCCGCGCCCCCTATTTCCTCTTCCGGGTTGCGAATAACGTGTTCGCGCGGTGCACGTCTTGTTCGGGAACACAACTACTTGTTTACACTGACAAAGTGCGTGTTTGCGTGAAATCTCGCGCGAACTTACCCACGTGGTCGCGATGGGCGCGGCCATCTTGTTTTTCACACTCTATGCTATGGTTCTGGGCCTAGTTTTCTATCCACTTTATATCTCTTCAATCCTTACCTCTTTTCACAGTTTTTCTTACTTTTTTTATTTATCATCTATTTCTCTCTGTCCCTAAGTTTGTATTTTGCATTTTATTTCTACTTTTCCACTTTTTTTTAGCTTTTTTACTGTTTTATTTTATTTCTTTATTTATGCTCCTACTTCTTCCCCCTAATTTTCTTTTCCACCTCCACCTCCACACCAGAACCATGGCAAAGGGGAGCAGCAGAACCGGCTCGAAGGGCAAGGCGCCTGCGCCCAAGAGCCGGCTGCCTTGCGGCAGAATGCGCCCATCAGGGGTGAAGGCCCGGAATCTTTTCGGGGAGGCGGAGGTGGCCGCCCTGGTTTTTTTCATCCAGCGCCACCTCCCCTTGACCTTGGCAGCAGGCGGCAGGCCAGGGTCTGATTACCTGCCAGAGGAGCGTCACCGCCGGTGGGCGAAGGTGCGCCGAGCAGTCTACCGTCGCTCAGAAATCCGGCGCACCCACCAGCAGCTGGCCCACCGGTGGGCAGACATTCTAGACAGGGAGCAGGACCTGTTGGACCTGATAGGTGTTGAAGTCGTGGGGATTGGTGAGTAGCTAGTAATATTAATAATTTAATATATATTATAGTAGTACAAGTATTGTGTATAATTCTTGGATGAATAAGTAACACGGTTACTGGTGCGCTTTGTTACATTGCCGATGAATTCAGTCTCAAATTCTTCTGTTATTGTATGACACAGGTGCTGCTCGCCACTTCTCTTACTGGTTTGTAACTTAGCGCTAGCTTGGGCTGCTGATTATTGATGTTAGAGTTTTTAGAGAACTGAAGTTAGTTGATGCTATTGCTAGAGTCTAGTGAGTCCCATTGTCCTTTAGTGAAATAGTGGTGGATGGATAGTATTACTTGCTTCATATTTTTTAACGGTCTACATGACGCCTCCTCTGTCACTGAATGCTTAGTTAGTTCTTATTTACCCCACCCCTCCATAGAACCGGTTTGAGTTTGTTTACTGAGTGGTAGGCTTAGCACAGCAATAGCATGGTCAGGTGAGTCAGTAGCAGTTCTGACGCAAGCAACCAACAATTATGTGTATGTACAAATTTATGCATGTGTCCTCCATCTCATCATCTATGCATGTTTGCGGGTAAAAATAAAATTGAAATGCCGACTTACTGACCAATTGGCCCATCTGGATTCTTGAATAGGTGGTGTAGGTCAGGTGGTACTGGCTTCGTTAGTATTCTGCAATCAGAATGTTTATGGCACATTTGATTAGTGTTCTATAAGTAGACGGTCTGTGGATCTTGCAAGCCAGTAGTCATTTATACTTCGAAGTCAATTTTATTGGAATTGCTGTTCCCTAAAATGTTTGAGAGGATTTTTGAATGAGGTCTTTGTTTCACAGCACTTAATGCTTCTCTTTCTTTATTATTTCTTACATGATGATCAGCACCACCCAAGGGCAAGAAGACGGGGTCCGAGTTGGCGGGACAACCACAGGAGGAGCGCTCCTCTACCGCGGAGCCTGCTGCTGGCCCCAGTAAGTCCTACAGTGCTTATATTATTAACAATTATATTTCCCTAACTTTTTAACGCACCTTATTTATTTCAACCTATTAATCCTCCTTCGTAATTCAATGTTAGCAAAACCTTCTTTGGTCTTACATTTGTTTTCCAAATTTTGCGTAACTATCCAATGCCATCCCTGACTTTCAGTTCCTTCAAACTGCCTCTGCCCCTAGAGTCTCTGTGCTACTACTATTAGACTGTGTGTAGATAAGCTTGCCCTGTTGGCCACTCTTTAGTTAAGGTATTCTTTTGAATAAAGCTGTGATAGAATAGCTGTAGCCATTGGGTCCACTCCTGTCTTTTGCGTTGTCCTCTGTAATCTCCAGTCTCTCAACTCCCACCAACAAAAATGCACAACCAGATGTTTGCCTACTAATTTTTGTTCAGTTAGTATACTTTTACTACTGTTGTGGTTATTATTATTCTCTCTCTGCACATACACAACTATGTACAAGAAGAAAATAGGATGTTGTTGATGTTGGTGATAGGGAGGTTGGACCTTACACCCTGGTCACAGAACTCAGTCAGAAGAACCCATAATCCAATGACCGTCTAGTCTACCTATTTAAGTGTCTCGGTCATAGCCAATTGTCCCACTCCCGACCCCCACACGAAGATAGTTAGATATACCCAATGATTTTAATACACAACCCACGCCAGAACAGAAGAAGAAGAGTAGAAGACCCTTTCGCTCACTCACTCGTTTCAGTCCCCAGCACCCCAGACACTGAAAAAATACCACAGAGTCTACGTGCAAGTTCAAAAACTTTATTTTTTGTAATAATTAACAAGCTTTGTATTGTTGTAACTTGGAAGTATTTCAATGAGAAACATCCTGCTCCACCATGCAAAATGAAGAAGATTAAATACTGTACATTTTGTACATCTAGTGCACGATAGAGAAATGTGTGAATTGTGGGAGACATCTTTCGAAAGCTCTGCAAATCCCTTGTTTCGTAGAAGGCAATCTTCTCTTCTCATCTGCCTATGAGAAAAATGTTGCACGTTAGACAGTGAATACAACTATGGCAGTTTTTAGCAGTCATCACATGGCAAAAAGTGTAACATTATGGACTAACAATACTGGTTTGTCAATTGTATGCCAGACTCATGTGGCCTCAATGGTGTCTTTCTTACTGTGCAACAAGCTGCAAGGTAACATGGGCAAAGCAGTAGACGCAGATCAAAAAATGGTTATATGGCTCAGGCTAAATTTCCAAAGACTATAGTAGGAGTAGATTAGATGACCCTAGGGACCATCTAATAAATTAAAACAAAACTCTGTCTAATGTGACTGCTGTACATTGGACGCAATTTGGACAAGTTACACTGTCACAACGATTAATGTTGTACGTAACTGTTTTTTCAATCTTCCTTCCTGGTGAAAAAAGTACAACTAGTAAAATAGGGGGAGGTGTGCAGGCATCTAAAAAGGTGTACTTGTTTTTACAGGTGCACAATCAATACTAACCACCAGTGCTGACGGGGCCAGCAGCGAAGAGATTGCCATCCAGGAGGGGACAGAGGACGCAGCACCTGCAGGAGCATCAGTGGGGGAGGAAAGTTCCGCGGTGGGCGGTGGTAAGTTATATTCATAACTTATTTGCATTACTAGGTGGATGGGGGACATTTTTTTCCTCACTGTGCTATGAGACTTGTTAGGAAACTATGAATTTGAAGTTGTACTGGACAAAATACAATGGTTGAAGAAGACACCCTTTGTAGCATTTCCAGTTTCAGTTGAGTAAACAAGGCCTCTTCCATCAGACTCCAACTCAGCTGTGTAACTTTTGAAGAAGACTAAAAGTCAGATCAGATGACCTGAGGGATGTGTTGAACAAAAAGGGAAAGAAGTGAACTAGGGTGGAAGGAGGAAGGACTAAAGAGATGTAATAATAAGACAAACTACCATAGAAGGATACTTTGTAAGGTTCATTCACATGGCTGATATAAATCGGATACATGGGTTGTTAAAGGATGGGTAGAACTGCAAGGTCAAAGAAAATGCAGGCCTGGTTGGGCAAAAGAATATGGGTGCATGGATACAGTGGATAGCAACAATCATGAGCGGAGTTTTTGTCAATGAAACCCAAGGGAAGGAAGGAGTGGACGCATGGGTGGTTGCTGGTGAAAATGAAACCAGGTAAGCCGATAATAAAGAATGATAGACATTGACTTTTAATGGGTGGATGCCACCTAAATGTATTTGTACATTCATCATAGGTGAAGACTGTCACTGGAAGCAGAGTCTTACTTTGAAAAACTAAAAGGATACAAAAAAGACTTTTGTTCTTCTTATGTGTACTCAAGGCCACCCAGTACTAGGGCAAGTATAATGCCGGAAAAAACTTCAACAAATGCTACAGGCAGGGGAAGCAGGAGGACAGATTAGATAGATACTAAAAGTAGACACCAATTGTATGTACTGCGCTTGGTAGTGCTACTATGCCACAATGTACTGTTGAATTAATTATGAAGAGTTTCAGTTACAATTCTGTTTCTTTTTTTATGGATACTCATACTCCTTCCTCAAAACCATCGCGGAAGGAGTTGGCAGCCAGGGCCCGGCAAAGGAAACTGCAGGCCATTGTGGAGGAGTACCGCAAGCTGGTGGCTGAGGCTGAGGAGGAGGAGGAGGCGGCGGCAGCAGCTGCTGCCTCTTCCAATGCGGCTGGCCCCAGCAAGGCTCCACCTGCAGGAGTACGGCGCCGTGGCCAGGCAGCCGCTCACCGCCGGTTTGTAACATCTGCCACCCCAACACACAATGGATGCAAATGCAGGTGCCGTGCTTTTCGGCAAAAACTTCTCCTCCGGATGGCCCAGCTGGAGGACAAATTAGAGGAGCACGTAAAAAATAATTGTGGACAAACACCTTAAAGCCCGCCAACTGTAATGGACCCGGACACTGTTGATTTGCCCCTTTTTTAATACTTTTGTGGGTGGGTGGGAATTGGGTGTTGGGGTTATTTTTGTGGGACATTCTTTGGACTTGGACATTGGTTGGGGTTAGGGTGGGGATAGGAGGATATTATTTTTATACATGAATAAATGTTATTTATTTTCAACTTATACAGATATGATATGATGTTGTTTTGTGGTGGGGTTACTGTTGTACGTCACAAAGTTTACTCTAGATGCAGGGCAGCGGCCAGTGTTTGATTTAAATACTTTATTAACTGACCACATGTGTAATATGCAAACAGATAGATGCTGTGCCCCTCACTGAAAGCTATATTTGTCCTATTAGTACTACCAGCCTCTCCTCCAGTATACCTCCCAGCAAACTTCTCTTCTTACCTGTGGTTGATGTTGATGACGTTTGGCACCGCAAGGGCTAGTTGTCAGGGAAGAGGAGCTCGTCCTCAAACCCTGGTGGTTCTTCTGACAGAAGTAGGTCCTGTAACCCAATACTTATTTCTTCCGACTCGCTCTCCTCTTCCAGCTCTGATTCACGGACTTTGTAGTCTGGTGGTATCAAGTGCTGGTTCATTTTTATCATGGTTAACCGCTCCACGCTTTTGGGCGAGAGACTGGTCCTTCTCACAGTCACAATGGCACCAGCAGCACTGAACACACGCTCAGAAGAGACACTTGCAACAGGGCAAGCTAGATACTTTATCGCCAGCCTGCTAAGCAGTGGCCATTGGCTTCTTGTCCTATACCAATACACCAATGGGCTATGCTCCATGAACACCTCTGTTGTGTCATCCAGATAGGCCTGGACCATCCGCTCAATGTTCATTGGTGCTCTGGTTTGCTCGTCCTCTTTTTGCTTTGCGGCAGCAACGGACTTCCCCATCCCTTTCTGTAGAAACCAAGCAGCTATTTTTTTGCTTGTGTCTGATGAATCAGATCCTGTTGGTGTTATTGTTTGTGTTGGTGACTGCTGGGAAGCAAACGCACTGCTCGCATGCTGTGAAGAGGACCTTGACTCTGTAGGATAATCAGTAGTACTTGCACTGTCTTGGGCTGGCACTGGCAGGCCTCTAATTGAGAGCCGTTCGTTTTCTAAATCAGTGGCTTCCTTGGCTATTACAGTTTTGTACTTGGAAACATCTTCTTTAGAAAAAGGAATTAATGCATTACTATTCACAAATAGTTTGTACCGTGGATCCAAAATTGTGGCAGTAATGTAATGTTCATGTGACAAAATCTTATTTTGAATCCTTGTATTCTGAGATAAGCGCCTTGCTAAGGACTTCGCAAAATTAAATGCTTCACGTTTTCCTTCCATACCTTCGTACGTTTCAGACACCTCCTTCAGCTCTTGCTCAAGCATGTACAACAGTGGGATTGCTTGGCTCATAGTACAGTCCTCCCTGCTGACTGCACGTGTGAAGACCTCAAAAGGAAGTAGCATCTCAGTCAGGCATTTAATGAGGTCCCATTGCCACATCTCAACGGTCATGTCTTTAACCGCATTATCCCCTGATCTTGTCATGACATATGCATTTAGTGGTATGTACTGCTCAAACAGCCATTCGAGCATGTAATACGTAGAGTTCCAACGTGTTGGTACCTCCTGAATGAGTGCTTTGACTGGCATTTTATAATCACGTTGAATGACCCGTAGCTGCTTCCGGGCTTTAAAAGAATGATTGAAATGCGTGCAGATTCTTCTGCAAATGGTCAGTAAGTTGCTGACTTTGCTTTCACTTTTCAGAAAGTCTTGAACCACAATGTTGATGCAGTGTGCCAAACACGGGCCCCTGAAATAGCCGCCATCTTCCATGGCCTTAACTACATTACTGCCATTGTCGGTGGCAACAAAACCAATTTTGAGGCCTCTTGGTCGCAGCCATTCAAAGACCTTGTTGTTGAACTCATCCAAAATGTTTGCAGCAGTATGCGATTTCTCCATAGCAAACATGGCTACAGTTGCATGTTTGCGAGTATCATTAAAAATCTCATTAATGTCAATGCCTGTAGATATCTTGTCTCTAACACCTGAAAAAGAGATCCAGTGTGCTGTGATGCACATGTAATCTGTGGCTTGACTACTGCTCCACATGTCTATTGTCAGGTGGATACTATGCACTGCACTCTGCTGCAAGGTTTTTCCAAGCAATTCCAGCACATCGTGGTGTAGTGCTGGAACAGCAACTCTGGCAAAATAGTAGCGGCTGGGAACATTCCATTTTGGGCAGAGGGTTGACACAAATTCCAGGAAACCCATCCCTTCAACAAAAGAAAATGGGAGAAGGTCCAGTGCTAACATTTTAGCAAGCTTAGCATTGTATAAACGTGCTATTGGGTGGTTGCGCTCGTACTTTCCCTCCTGCCTAAACATGCTAAGAATGGTACGCTGCTGCTTGGTATTTCTTTCAGATGTGCCCAATGCAGTACTTCGTGTCGCAGACTTCGCACCCGTACTCCTTGGTGCCTCCGGGCTACTCGTACTCTGGTGCCACAGAGATGTTGCTGATCCGGAGGATCTGGGTTCTACCACTGCAGTGCTGGGGAGTGGGACAGGGGTACTTGGTGTACCACTAACAGATAGAATGTCTCCCTCTTCTTCCTGTGTGTTCCGTGGACCTTCTACTGCTTCCCCACCAACATTAATGGTTCCAGTTTTCATGATACGTAGGTGGTCCTCCCACTGTTTTTTCAAATGGGTCATTTGGCCTCCGGTACCATAGTTTGTGCCAAGCTTACCACGACGAACAGAGGAATGACAAATGGAACATACAGCAATGTTGTCCTCATTTGCGCTAACTGTAAAGAAGTCCCACACTGGGGAGCTTAACTTTTGTCTCCTGCTGGCTACCTCTTCCCCACTCATCTGCTTGGGCCTGGGGTGGTGGCTTGGGCCCACTGATGCGGAGGTGCTGGCCCCAGCTTGGACCCCAGTCACTGCTGCTGCAGGCGTACTTTTTTTTTCCCAAAAAAGGTTTTCGGGTCAACACCAGACTTAAGTGTCAGTTCCTTCTTCTGCTCTTCCTTCTTCTCAGCAACTATTTTGGAGGACCTGGTGCCTGCTTTCTTTGGGCCCATCTTCTTCAGATGTCAGCAGCAGCACTCAGTTGCACAAGTTGCTGAGAATGATGTCTGGTCAGGTTAGTCACTCACACCACACGTGACGTAGTACAAAAGGACGCCCGTCTGGCAGTAGAACAGGCGATGAATGATGACAGACACCCCCTCCAGTCTTTTGTGCACCTACAAGCAAAGAAGGCAGAACAACATCAGTCAAATATGGATTTATTTTAGCTTTAATTACTACTATAAGTATTAGTACATCCAGTAAGAGTAAGAATAGAAAAGAATTAAAATGCAAATGTAGTGGAAGTGGAACTTGTTTATCCATAATTTGTGCATCATGGATTCAGCATCAGTGACCTGCAGCAGATAGCAATGGGGATGTGAACAGTAGTAAGCTCACAGGAACAATGGCAAGACACAGGCCAATTTCTCAAAAACTAAACGGCACACTACTACTACTACTACTACCACAACAGCTCCACATGGGCACTCATCACAGGTACATGGGTAAAGGGCAAAGGCCAAAAAAAATAAACTCAACCAGGCCTATATCCCTCCCTATATGTCCAGAAAAAGGAGGATGCATACATCACAGCATAATGCAAAAAAAAATCCCCATGGCTACAAGGTTTGAAAGTTACACATCAACACAAACAACCAAGGCATTTTGGAGTTTTCCCCCAAAGAGTTAACTAGTTAACTACACCCCAAACACCACATCTGAAAATTCAATGCATTGACACCCATGCCCTAAATGATGTTAAATTCAACAGACAAAATGGAAACCGCTACATCCAGCATCCCAGCTGACTATGTCTGGGACTCTAGGCCTACTGGCAGAAAAAAATCACACAACTTTGGAGGCCTGCGGCAAACAGGATGGAAGGTCACACAAAATGGCCGCCCCCACATGGCCGGGCCAGTGCCACCCCCTAAAAACAGGAAAAGAAAGAGAAGACAGACAAATAGACAATACATTCCTATGGCAAAAGGACAATGCTTGGCTTGACAACATGGCCGCCACCAAGCCGTCCACATGGTCAGGCCACCCTCAAACAACAAGGTACATAGAGGACAGAAACAGTGAGTGGTCCATGCTCCAAAAACTACGAGCAAATGACAACCTGAGGAGTTTCTATTAGCAAAATGAACAGCATCTACATTTTCGGGAACTTTTTAGGCAACTCGAGAGATATTGCTCGCGAGAATGCAAATTTGGTGTGTTCGGCGGCGCGAACTGAACAATACGTTGTGATCGTACCCTCGAGCACGCACATTGAGCGCGCGAAGATGACAAAAACTGTAAGGTCCCGTTGCAGCACTGTGCAAACATACCAAAACAGTACAGGTCTCCCTCAATCATAATATTTAGGAAAGATTAAGAAGCACAGAAAACTGTAGTTAAAAAAAACATTTATACAGTACACCAATTCTCAAACTTACTTGTGAAAGAAAAGTTCAAATCCAAAATTCCTCAATAAATCCAATTAAATGCTATGATGCAGCAGACACAAAGAGTGATCCTTCCAGCTCTAATTCCAAATGAAAGTGAACACCACATGGACAAAGCACTGGGAGGAGCCTGGTGGACAGGAACAGGAAGTTGGAGATTTAGGGGCACTTCCTTTCTCTTGAAAAAAAGAGTAGAAACAAAAAGAAGACTCCTAGCCCAAAAAAAAACAGCCAAATCACAATCTGAGGGGTTAAATGAACATTTTAGAGAAAATTTTAACATGCTCGAGAGATATTCTGTGCCAGATTGCAGTTTCTGCGTGTTCGGAAACGCGATCTTACCAACATAGCGCTGTAAGAAGATCGCGCGTCCTAATGACGTGGTCGCGCGTCCGAATGACGTCATCGCGTTCTCACAGTCGGGTTGGATTGTGCGGCCGGATTCCAAACATCGTAGCGAACGAGACCGGGAGAGAAAAGCGAGAAAGCGAACGCAGAACCACGGTAAGTCTTTACCGCGCACGCGAGAATGCTATTGAGCGCGCGAGGAAGAAAAACTACTACGCGACGCTGTAGATTGCGAAGTAGACGACAGCTTCACGCTCCCGACGAAGCGCGACGTTGCTAAAACTTTGCAAACTCCGCGAACGGAGCGTAGTTCTCCGCCCACCCTTAATTACGTGTGGCTCAGGACCAGGGGGGCACACTGAGGGCCTAAAATCTTAGTTCCTTTATGTCTCTTTGCTTTTTCACCAGCTCCCCATTGGTTATGATTATATGTATTACTGTAGTTAAAAGATGATTTATCAACTTGAATATACATTTAATATTATTTTTAATTTTTTTTGTTTGCACACAGGTACTAAGATCAGCGGCTCACCATTAGGATGATCAACATGGTGGAAAGCTTATTAATGTGATTACATCCAGAGAGTAGCCCACTTGGGCGGGGCACCAGTAGAGTCTTCTAGCTGGCGAACAACCTACAGCCATACAGGTAGGATAAACTTGTTCCTTGTTAATGTGAAGGAGCAAGTTGGTGCAGCAGTTAACAGATGAAAATGATCAGACTCAAAATTGGTTGTAAATTAGCGAGCTGCATCATACCAAATAACACAAGTGATTGGCCACATGGGCAAAACACAATTTGTCATATACATGCACTGAGTTATATATGCCAAAGAAGCACACAGAGGTTACGGGCTGGAGACCGTCCTATATTAATGAAGAATTATGCCTCATGGAGGAGGTCTGAGTTCGTTTTGATTACAAACTAGGCATATGGTCATGTAAATGAGAAATCTATTTATCAAAGAACTATAAGTAAATATTATTATGAACTAACAAATGTTGAAATATGACAGTGTTTAAATGTATTCAACCGTTTGTGTTCATCAATTGTATATATGTATAGCAACAATAACAGCAAGAGTAATCACACTCACGCAGTATTTGGAACACACACATGCCAGGATGGCGCTTGCTTTCGCACTGCTCTCCTGACACCAAACATGTCAATTGTCCTACGTTGTTTGTAACTACAATGTTTATGACAAAGAGCATGGCAGCTCTCATGCAATAACGTGAACAAGGCAAAAGCAGAAACGCTCTGGTACAATGTATCACTGCAGGAATAAACATTTGAAGTATCTGTTGTAAGTTGATTAGGTAGGCAGCAGGACACGTCTTCAAGTTATTAAGATAGATTTATTAAGTTAGACAGCAGAGCAGTAAACCTCACAGCTGACCAGACCATCAACTGCCAAGGCTGGAATCCTTACATACCAGATAGAACACTCTTAGGTTAGAAGATAGAAACACTAAGAAAGGACTACAGACACCGAGTAGCCATTTTGAAGAAAGTATGAATATACAAGCGCCATGAGACTCCCTGGATGTGATTTGTGCGCTATACAAATATCCCTGACTTGACTTGACAACAGTATCCCAGAGTTTCTTGGTAATCTTTTGACTGTGGGGATGGTTGGTGAACTATTAGGGCTGCCGGAGTCCAATCAGGACTGCTGTCAAGTTCAACCATGGGTCTATGGATCATACTGTAATTTATATTCAATTAATATAAAATTAAACACATAATATTATTTGATATATTTAAACAACATAAAAAAATATTTAAATATGGGAATAATACAGATACTATACCCACTCCAGTCTGTGCAGCAGTAGGGAAAGTGTTGGACTTCTAAGGCATAACATTTACTATTCCCACTCCAGTCTGTGCAACAGTAGGGAAAGCGCTGGACTCCGAAGGTGTAAAATGTCCTATTCACACTCCAGTGTGTTCAACAGTAGGGAAATAATTTCACTCCGGAGAGGTAACAATTACTATTTCCACTCCAGTCTGTACAACAGTAGAGAAAGCATTGGACTTTGGAGTGGTAAAATTTACTATTCACACTCCAGTCTGTGCAACAATAGGGAACGCGTTGGACTCTGAAGGGGTAACATTTACTATTTCCACTCTAGTCTGTGCAACAGTAGGGAAAATGTTGGACTTCATAGGGGTTACATTTACTATTCCCACTCCAGTCTGTAGAACAAAAGGGAAAGCATGTGACTCCGGGGGAGGGGTTAATATTTACAATTCCCAACCCACTCTTTGCAACAGTAGGACACGTGTTGGTCTCCAGAAGGATAACATTTACTATTCCCTCTCCAGTCTGTGCAACAGAAGGGAATGTACTGGAGTTCAGAGGGGTAACAATTACTATTCCCATTTAGGAAGGTACTTCAGTTCAAAAACATAACATATATAAAACTTGACCCTATTACTTTAAAACAATTTAAAAACAAATATAAAACTCTTAAAACAAACTTGACTGTTTTACCAACAAATTGTCATTCATTTCTTTAATACTTAATTAAATTACCACACTATACCTCCACAACCCTACCAGCCCACACTATAGCTAAAATAAATAAATGTAACACAATTAACAATTAATAAAATAATAATTTATAATAAACTAAGTACTAATTTTTCATAACTTAAAACACTTCCCACCCTCTACCCCTACAAACACAAGAGCCCACACCTAATATATACCTTAAAAAATATAACCATTAAACAATTTACATATTGACAACAAATCAACAAATAAATAATAATTGTTAATTGTTATTAAATTCTTTCCGTACCATGTACCCCTACAAACCGAGCAGCCTGCATCTAAACTTATAACCTAAAAATACAATTAGTAAACTATTTCATAGTTACTAATTAATTAATTATTTAAAAATGCATTATTAATTATTTGTTAATGAATTATTACTTAATTAACGTATCCCCTACACCCCTGCAAACCCAGTAGCCCACACCTAATACAATTATGACACAATCTAAATAATTAATAATCAATTAAATAATTAAGAATACATAATTATTATTTAATTATACTTATTTAACTTCTCACCCTACACCTCTACAAACTTAGCAACATGCTACCACAATATGAATTACTATTAGCAATTACATTAAAATAGTATAAACTACCTAAAATTACAAACTATATTTAAAAATATTATTAATAATTATACAAACAATAACACATACAATTAACACACATAAAGATAAAGACAACATTTTTTACAACTGAATTATTGAAAACAATATTTACAACAACAATATTATTGAAAACAATATTACCTGAACATTTGTTATTCTTGACAGCGATATATTTGCATCACAATATTTCTGTATCACATTATTTTTTCTCTGATATTTTTGCAACTCGATCGGCCCAATTCACAAAAGTAAGTTAAGACCAAAAGTCATAGGGATCCATTAGGATGTCGGGCGGTGGCACCACAGCGGTGGTGGCGGGGCGGAAAAACAGCTTTTTCCGCCCGCGAGCAGCGGTACTCACGCCCACCACATTAGGATAACAAAACATAGGTCAATTCCGGTCCGCCGCGGAGCGACACCCACCGCCATCAAAGTGCGCCCGCCAGCGCTGCGGCGGGAGCCAATCAAGACTCTCCGCCGTGCCGAATTACGTCCCCCCCGCTCGACAAATTAGGATGGCCAAACAAGGAGACACCGCCCAGCCTGAGCAGGCGGAAAGTCGACAGCGGAGCGCGAAATCCGAGACCCGGTCATGAACGCCATGAACCCAGCCCTCCATATGCATCCGGTGATGTACCTGCTACAACACTACCGCCAGATGGGCCGCCACAGACGACGCCGCAGGTACGCAACTACACATATGCAACACACAACACACATGCCGACACAGGGCCCAAGCATCACGCAGACACCCTGCTGGGGGACATAACACACCCAAACGGGCACCCACATCACCCACCTGACAACAAGGCACCCCTCTGTATCCGGAACACACATCCTCCGCCAACCAGCAGCAACGTCACGGTCCCGGTCACGTCACCGCCGCGGTCAACACATGCACACTATGCAGAAGGCAGGGCCACTCCAAGGCATGGGAAGAGCACAAACACCATAGGGACACACCACCCCCAACCACACATCAACACACCCCAACAAGTCACAGGCCAGGTGCCCATCCCGTGCACCACCCAGGCACACCAACAAGCACTGCAACAACAAGCACAATGCACACCCTCTGCACCACACAACACACAACCAGGGACACAGTCACAGCAGGAGTGGCCGACAAGGAACACACAACACCAGTGCCACACACACTGAAGGCTCACAATCCCTCCCATTACATACATACACAAACAAACACACACCCTGGGTGTAGCCACAAACACAACACACACACACAGGGATGCCTCAACAGATGCCTGCACAAGAACAACATACAAACACTACAGGGACACATACTGAACTCCAACAGAAACAGACATACCCTGTCAGCCATACTGGGGAAAAGCAATAGGAGCACAGACACAACAGGAGTACACAACAACATCACTACGGAACAAAACACACACACCATAACACTAATCACACAAGAAGTGCATCTGGACAAACACACACTGCCACATCAAACCGACCACAGATGCACATGAAACTCCAACCAACAAACACCACAAGACATCAGGGGATGCACATCAGGCAATGCCAAGGCCACACACACAGCACTGCATGCACAACAAGCAGTGTGTGCACAACAAGCACAACAGCCACACACACATATGACTGACACAACCGCACCACACACAACACAAAACAGCACTGCACAAATACAATAGTAAACCCAGGAACTGAAGCAATACCACAGCCAACATCCACACATCCAACACAACAACTACACATGGACCATTCTGGGATACAAGAGCCCAGCCACCTCCACCAGAGCACTGGCCAGCACACACAGCTGAAGTGCTCATGACCACAACAGAATGACCAATAGCACAAAGACAGCACACGTAAATCATTGGGGCAATGTCCAGAGTGGAATAATACTCATGGCCCAAGAACTGCACCACAAAGCACAAGCCCACAAATGAAGTGATGTGGAGGCACACACACATGGAAAACAAGGGGACAGCTCACATCAAAGTGAAACAGCCTGCATGTCAGTAGCAGACATGTAAGGGGTGTACCACACACAAATAGAGGGAGGGAACACCCACAATGGCCAGGCACAAGTGGCACACATAGTGGATGGACTAAAACCACACACAGCGTGCCATACAGGAGTGGAAAAACCACCATGTGCCAGCAATGCATGACAAACACAATGCCAGTGTGGAGCAGCAGGGCCACACAGTTTACACAAAAACACCCAAAACATATAGGGGATCAACCAAACACAACACTGGTGTGCAACTCACACACTTTGCATACTTCAAACTTACAAACACAACAAGGAGGAGTCACACACAACACCATGGACACACCAACACACAGCACAGTGCACTACAAACAGCTCACACAAGTGCATACAATCCTCTACACAGGGCAAGACAAAACAAACAACAGGAATACTCCTGGGTGACACATGTGTGTCCCCCACAATACAGGGGCACACATACATCCACTACAAACTGACACCCTTCACACTGCACACCTCTGCTGCACCCAAGACCACGCATCTCATGTAGGCCATGGTATCAGGACCAAGGGCCAACACAAGATGACCATACACATACAAGGCTGGGCACACAGAAAGGAAACCACACACATACTTCATGACATCCAGCTCCTAAACATTTGCACAGCATCACACCCTGTGCTGGCAGTGTCCCCCAACCAGACATGTGAACAGTGTAGGCAACCGTAGCAAATCACTAACAAGATGGCTGCATGGCAGGTAAAATAGCCATCACACATGACAACATTTGCAGGGTCAGAATGGACTGAAGACCCTGTCACCCCTGTCCAAAGATATGATGCCTGCAAAGAGCCTTGCAATGTTGAAGTTATACATGGTGCACAGGCAATCAAATGCGAACAGAAACAGAAATGTAATCAGCAAGGCCACTGACAAAACACACAACAGAAGTAACTGTATTTATTCACAGATTGCACAGATGTAACGGTACAACAATAGTAGACAACAGCAAGGCTCGAAATGATGTACAAATGCTAGATACCATGCCCAGGTGAAACACAAACAGGAAGGCCAGTGTCCATAGCACAGGTGAGAGGCCAACACAGCAGAGCAGCAGGGCCAGTGTCCATGACAGGTGAGAGGTCAACACAGCACAGCAACAGGGCCACTGTCCATGGCAGGTGAGAGGCCAACACAGCAGAGCAACAAAGCCAGTGTCCATGGCAGGTGAAAGTACAGCACAGCAGAACAACAGGGCCAGTGTCCATGGCAGGTGAGAGGCCAACACAGCAGAGCAACAGGGCCAGTGTCCATGGCAGGGGAGAGTACAGCACAGCAGAGCAACAGGGCCAGTGTCCATGGCAGGTGAAAGGCCAACACAGCAGAGCAACAGGGCCAGTGTCCATGGCAGGGGAGATTACAGCACAGCAGAGCAACAGGGCCAGTGTACATGGCAGGTGAGAGGACAACACAGCAGAGCAACAGGGCCAGTGTCCATGGCAGATGAGAGGCCAACACAGCAGAGCAACAGAGCCAGTGTCCATGACAGGGGAGAGTACAGCACAGCAGAGCAACAGGGCCAGTGTCCATGGCAGGTGAGAGGCCAACACAGCAGAGCAAGAGGGCCAGTGTCCATGGCAGGTGAGAGGCTAACACAGCAGAGCAACATGGCCAGTGTCCTTGGCAGGGGAGAGTACAGCACAGCAGAGCAACAGGGCCAGCAACACACCCATGTTCCAAACAATGTACAGGACTAGCACACCTGTATGATGCACATGCGTATGAGGGTGATGTCAACTCATTCCTGGCTGTCATGCGGACTTGTACCTGGCTGTGTGTCGGGTACAGCAGGCCCTCTTGACTGTGGTGACAGAGCCTCGGGTGCTGTGGGGCTAACAGTGGCTTGGCAAGCTGGAGGGCTGTGTGGACCAGGTGGCATAGTGGCACATGGAGGTGGAGTCATGCAGACCCCTGACACAGTGTGGGTGGGTGAGGTTGGCGGGGTGCCCTTCCACTTTTTTGGAATATGAAATGGCTTCCCTGTCTTGGGGTTGATGGGAAGTAGTGATGACACAACAGGTACACACCCCAACTGTCCCACATCAGGTGCAGACACTGGCACCACCTCTGGAGATGTGCTGGAACCCGCGGAACGCTTGGTCTGGCTACGTCTCTGGACCACCTTCCCCTCTTTGCCAGGTGTACCCCCTACAGTGCCCTACTTTGCCTTGTTGCCAGGGGTGGTCTCTACACTGCCCTCCTTTGCCTTCTTGCCAGGGGTGGTCTCCACACTGCCCTCCTTTGCCTTCTTTCCAGGGGTGGTCTCTACACTGCGCTCCTCCACCTGCATCAATGGACGTGGAATTGGGGTAGATGTTCTAGGTGGATGTGTCCCTGTGCTCTTCCTAGGTGTACCCCTGATATGCAAGACCTCCTCAGTGGGCACAGACACTGCATAGGTAGGTTTGTGTGATGTACTACGGCAGTGTCCCCCAACCAGACATGTGAACAGTGTAGGCAACCGGAGCAAATCACTAACAAGATGGCTGCATGGCAGGTAATATAGCCATCACACATGACAACATTTGCAGGGTCAGAATGGACTGAAGACCCTGTCACCTCTGTCCAAAGATATGATGCCTGCAAAGAGCCTTGCAATGTTGAAGTTATACATGGTGCACAGGCAATCAAATGCAAACAGAAACAGGGCAGTGGAGAGTACAGCACAGCAGAGCAACAGGGCCAGTGTCCATGGCAGGTGAGAGGCCGACACAGCAGAGCAACAGGGCCAGTGTCCATGGCAGGTGAGACGCCAACACAACAGAGCAACAGGGCCAGTGTCCATGGCAGGTGAGAGTACAGCACAGCAGAGCAAAAGGGCCGGTGTCCATGACAGGTGAGAGGCCAACACAGCAGAGCAACAGGGCCAGTGTCCATGGCAGGTGAGAGGCCAACACAGCAGAGCAACATGGCCAGTGTCCATGGCAGGTGAGAGGCCAACACAGCAGAGCAACAGGGCCAGTGTCCATGGCAGGGGAGAGTACAGCACAGCAGAGCAACAGGGCCAGTGTCCATGGCAGGTGAGAGGCCAACACAGCAGAGCAACAGGGCCAGTGTCCATGGCAGATGAGAAGCCAACACAGCAGAGCAACAGAGCCAGTGTCCATGACAGGGGAGAGTACAGCACAGCAGAGCAACAGGGCCAGTGTCCATGGCAGGTGAGAGGCCAACACAGCAGAGCAAGAGGGCCAGTGTCCATGGCAGGTGAGAGGCTAACACAGCAGAGCAACAGGGCCAGTGTCCTTAGCAGGGGAGAGTACAGTACAGCACAGCAGAGCAACAGGGCCAGCAACACACCCATGTTCCAAACAATGTACAGGACTAGCACACCTGTATGATGCCCATGCGTATGAGGGTGATGTCAACTCATTCCTGGCTGTCATGCGGACTTGTACCTGGCTGTGTGTGGGGTACAGCAGGCCCTCTTGACTGTGGTGACAGAGCCTCAGGTGCTGTGGGGCTAACAGTGGCTTGGCAAGCTGGAGGGCTGGGTGGACCAGGTGGCATAGTGGCACATGGAGGTGGAGTCATGCAGACCCCTGACACAGTGTGGGTGGGTGAGGTTGGCGGGGTGCCCTTCTACTTTTTTGGAATATGAAATGGCTTCCCTGTCTTGGGGTTGATGGGAAGTGGTGATGACACAACAGGCACACACCCCAACTGTCCCAAATCAGGTGCAGACACTGGCACCACCTCTGGAGATGTGCTGGAACCCGCGGAACGCTTGGTCTGGCTACGTCTCTGGACCACCTTCCCCTCTTTGCCAGGTGTACCCCCTACAGTGCCCTACTTTGCCTTGTTGCCAGGGGTGGTCTCTACACTGCCCTCCTTTGCCTTCTTGCCAGGGGTGGTCTCTACACTGCCCTCCTTTGCCTTCTTTCCAGGGGTGGTCTCTACACTGCGCTCCTCCACCTGCATCAATGGACATGGAATTGGGGTAGATGTTCTAGGTGGATGTGTCCCTGTGCTCTTCCTAGGTGTACCCCTGATATGCAAGACCTCCTCAGTGGGCACAGACACTGCATAGGTAGGTTTGTGTGATGTACTACGGACAGGAGAGTCTTTTGCTGGTTATGCCTCTGCAGCATGTGAGCCTGATGTCTGCCTCATTGCTCTTCTGGCCTTGCCCTTTCCTGACTGGCTCTTGTCTGTGCATTCTGGGGTGGCCATGCTCTTCAGTGGGGATGGTGTCTGTGGGCAGGAGTGTTTGGCTTGTGTCTGTTGTGTGCTCCTGGTGCTGTATCTTTTCGTTGACGCAGGCGAAGCGTTCACACTGTCATCTGATGTGGCGACTGACTGGGGGTGGACAAAGGCACCTGAGCTGCAATGGGAGCATGTGCCTGTTGAAGGGCTGACGTTACTGTGGATGACAACGCCTGGACTGTATGGTGTAGCCCACCCACGTCTGAGTATATGCCCTCCATGTATGCAACCACCTGGCCTAATTTCTTGTCATGGTCACTGAAGGCATTGAGCAGGGTGGTCTGGCCCACACAAAGCTGGCGCAGGAGCTCGACACACTCTGCAGTGAGGGCAGCAGGGGGGACAGGTGCAGGGGCACCGGTGCCAGGTGTGAATGTGTCCCCTCTTAGTGACACGGATACGGGCAGCACCAGAGGAAGTGGATGGGAGGCTGGGCACAGGCCGCTGGGTTGTAGACGATGATCCAGACTCCCCATCCACTGTGCCTGCCAACATGGATGCATCCCGCTGGCATCTGATGATGTGGTACTCTGTCTCTGGCACAGATTCCTCCTGCATACTTCTGTCCCCCTCAGATGCACCGGTGGGCTCTGTGTCACTAGCCTCCAGTGCAGCTGTAGTGCTACTCTCGCCCCCACTGGTTTCTGGCTCATGCTCTTCCGTGGTCTCTTGCGAATCTGCATGAGAGAGAGATACAGGGTTGTGTAAGTGTCATCATCTGGTCACACGAATTACAAGCAATGCAGTATAGGAGATGGCCAAATCTACATGGTAACTGCCACACCCTGCAATCACTGTGCAGCAATACACTACATAGACCACAACAGTGCCTGTAACGGAAAAATAATACCATGAATTAGCCATGTTGATGCAACACAGCACTACTCCCTGCCCGTAGATAGAGTGCCCCCCCCAACTCTCCCTGCCCTAGGGACATAATGTCGATACAACACTTATTACCAATGTCAGACCTTCATGGAACAGGAGGGGACAACACACACATATATTAGGTCATTACAGTCCACAATGCCAAGTAGGCCATAGTAAGCACCATGTGGTAACCTGGGGCACATTGTTGTCTGATGTGTCGGCCGCAACGATCATGGTGCATGCAAAGTAGGCATACATGAAGTCACACTCAGAAAGTTGACATTGCAGTTCACCCCATTATGGATTCCCCACACTATTCCAATGAAGAATGACCATGTGGAGACAAACCCCTCTGGCAATGCGAAAGTACATCAGGGATTATCAGTCCAGTAAGGCAAGGGTGGGCCAATGCCTGATAGATCACAGCAGCCACTCACATTACACAGCACATCACAGCACATCACAGCACCGCACGCACATCACATGGGTCTCCGGTGCCACAGGCCCTGTACACAAGCATCCACTCCCAGCAAATGTCACCCTCCCCAGGTACTCACCACCCCGAGCCGATGCTCCCTCAGACGTGCATCAAGGTCTGGATGAGTCACTGCCAAGATACGGCCCATGAGTGGAGTCATGCTGCGCCGTGCCAAACGCCCTGTGCGTGGTAGCAACCCCAAGGTCATCTCTGCCACTTGCTTTGCCAGCCGGCTGATGTCGTCCCACCTCTTGTGACAGTGGGTGCGTCGTCTGTTGGAAACCCCCAGGGCTCGCATCTTTTCTGCAATGGCCCTCCACAAGGCCTTACGCTGGTGTACCTTGAGCTGCAGGTATGAGAGAAAAGAAGGGTAAATGTCCAGTTACACAATGTCAGATACCAACATCTATCATAACAGTAGCAAGACACAGACTCATCACTAATTGTAACCTCCCTCCCTCCATGGGCGTATAGGCTCCAAGATATTCCCACAAATGCATGATGCCTCAACAGAATATGCATCGACAGAAGTGTGTAGGTCTGCAGTAGTCCAGGGCATAGATGGGGCATATTTACTATTCAGTGGGAAGGAACTGTAGCAAGGAGCATGTAAGTTTGGTGATGTATAATCGTTTTGGTGGGCAGGCACTGAATCTACTCTCTGGGTCACACTGACTCAGACTACAGGTGCACACAGAAATATTCACAGATGCAAATACTGTCCTGGATCCTACATGGCTATCAACCGTTGGCTCTGTATGTCTGACAACGTAACACACACCACACACACATACAAGATCAGGCATATAAAAGAGTGACATTGTGACACACACACTCCCTTGCCCTGGAGACAGCTTGTCTGTCATTGTTTCACGCAACACCACCAGGCATATACTGCAGCTGCACAACTACACAACTGACACCCCCCTGCCCTGCAGCTACCATCATGGTGACTTACCACTACATTGGGACCACCAAACAGCCTTGGGTACTGTGCCAGCACCTCGTCCACAAGGGCCTCCAGCTCCTCACTTGTGAATTGACTGGCACGGATCTTCTCTGTCCTTGCCATCCCTGTGGACATGTAACACCTGTGGTGGAAGTGAGTGGTGCGGGGTCCCAGGCAGAAGGCTCCTCGGGCAGCAGCAGGAGAGAGTCCCAGGCAGCAGCAGGAGAGGGTCCTAGGCAGCTGCAGGAGAGGGTCCCAGGCAGCAGCAGCAGAGGGTCCCAGGCAGCAGGCACTTCAGGCAGCAGCGGCAGAGGGTCACAGGCAGCAGGCTCTGTGAGCAGTGGAAATGTGAGGCTCACTCCCACAGATTTATAGCCCCCTGTGGTCGTTTGGAAGCTGCAAAGCAGCAACAATTGGTTGTCCAGGTCTGCCTCTTTCAAAAGTATCCAATGATCGCCTCCACAGTGGCAGAGCACACCTTCCGCGACTTTCAAATCTGCATCATGCCACCACGATCATCGCTCCCATTGGCTGTAGGCAATGCTCCATGGCTGTGATGCACCGCGGGTGCCTGGGGTGCGCTACCGCAATGGTGCATCATTCAAAAGTATCCAATGACCGCCTCCGCCCTGGCAGAGCACACCTTCCGCGACTTTCAAATCTGCATCATGCCACCGCGATCATCGCTCCCGTTGGCTGTAGGCAATGCTCCATGGCGGTGATGCACCGCGGGTGCCCGGGGTGCGCTACCGCGATGGTGCATCATTCAAAAGTATCCAATGACTGCCTCCACGCTGGGGGAGCATGCCCACCGCCATGTACACATGTCCATATGCCAATGGCTACCGCACTTGTGAAGGGGGTGGTGCTGGCGTCACACCGCCGGGGACAGGCGGTAGGTACCACGATGCATGTGGCGGAGCATGCCCACCGCCATGTACACATGTCCATATGCCAATGGCTACCGCACTTGTGAAGGGGGTGGTGCTGGCGTCACACCGCCAGGGACATGCGGTAGGTACCGCTATTTTCATAACCGTTAATGGCTATGTCATTCCTGAACACTGTATCAGTACACAGCAGCAACATGGTGAAGGGCACATCATTGTACACACAATGCCATACTTCCATGTCATCCACAGGTGGACGCACGTTCAGTGTGACACACTTTGGTCTCTGGTCCGTGCCATGTTAGTTATGCATTTTATGACTGATGATGCTTGACACTCTTGAGCTGGTGTTAATGATGTAGTACTAATCAATTTGTTTTGGGTCAGTGATGACCTTGACAAGGCTTGTGTCACTGCATTGTATCATATCAGACTGGTGCATTCACAACAGCTCATGCACACATCTGAAAGTTTTCATGATACTGTGATCATTGTGTTGATGGATGTGTGCAGAGTTTACATGATGCATTGAGGTGTGACAGGTACAGCAGATGGGTATGATACAGACATGGTAATTTCCAAAACATTGGCGGATGTTGCAGCACCTTGCCTGCACATGTGAATTGTGTTCTCCAGTATGTGCGCATTCACATTCCCCGATGTGTTTGTGGCACTTGTGTATTGTCAGTGGAGCGGTGTGCCCTCTGTGTGTATCAAAAGGCCACCCATGTAACCTGGTGTGCCAGGCATCCCTCGGGCAGTCTTTGATTTTCCATGACATCATTGATGGCATGTGCTGTGGCCATCTCATGATGGTTGTCACTGACATTTTCAATTTTACATCTCAACTAGGAGGAGGCCAAATCTCCTACGTCACCTGACAGTGCTGGAGGACATGGAGAATGAGGCAATAATACGGAAATTCTGCCTGGATAGACCAACACTGAAGAACCTGTGTGTGTGTGATCTATTGGAGCCCCACCTGCAGCCTCGCCGTCACTATCCAACGGCATTCACACCCACATACAAGGTGATGGCAGCCCTCCACTTTTTTGCGACAGGTTCCTTCCAGGAGACCGTGGCTAGAGCTGGAGGGATGTCGCAGCCCATGTTCAGCATGGTGTTGCGGGATGTTCTTGAGCCATGATGCTGTATCGGAATCGCTACATCCATTTCCCTAGGGGAGGAGAATTGGCTGCCGTGAAGGGGGACTTCTATCCCCTTAGGCGCATCCCACATGTTGTTGGTGCCATCGATTGCACCCATGTAGGTCTGGTGGCACCACAGGCGACGGAGCACATTACAGGAACCACAAACATTATCATTCTATCAATGTGCAGGTGGTGTGAGGTACTGGGTTTTTCAGAACCGGTACCGAACCGGTAACCCAGCGGTGTCAGGGTACACCCAAAGACCTCGAGTACTTTCCTGATTCAGACCACAGAAACTCAGAGTCTTCTAGGTGAAGTCAAGGATCGATTTTATTGGCTGCAACCAAGGTAACAGGCGTCCTAGAAGTACAACAGCACGGGATGTATATTCTCAGGAGACTGCTCAATCTTACAAAGCCAGGCTTCTCTTTTTATACAAAATATTAAGCTTCAGGCAAACATTCTTGGATTTACAGTATACTATTCACATATTTTCGTTACAAAGGAAAAGCAGAGTCATGATGACAAGCCCATATTTCAGTTTGTCCAGCCCACAACAAATTACCCGGCAAGGCCCAGCATTTCCATCAGATACCGGTGGACCCCCAATAAAAACGGGCACCTCCCCATCATAAAGCAAGTGAGAGAGAAAAGAGCAGGGACAGGTGTGAGCAAGATTCGGCAGGGTGTGTGTGTGCGATGAAAAGGGTTTATGGCCTGTTGTGCCTTGATGATATCTTGTTTGGCCACTGGGAGAGGAACTGACCAAACAGGTTCAGCCTGGGGCAATGGTTCCAACTTGCCCAGGTCACAGGAAAGTCAATTAAGGTGTATGTGTCCTTTGGAATCGAATTTAGCTGTATCATAAGCCTATGTAAAGGGCAACTCAGAAAATGGCTGCCGTACACAAAATGGAAGCCAAGGGTTCAAGACGAAAATGACGATTTCGAGGTGAAATCGTCACTCGAATATGACGAAAATGCTTGTATATAGTGTACTAGCCATTCTCGGTCTTTTGGCGGATGTTGCAGCACCTTGCCTGCACATGTGAATTGTGTTCTCCAGTATGTGCGCATTCACATTCCCCGATGTGTTCATGCTACGACGAAGTTTTATTCACGAGTCCAGAATTTTCAGAACTACAAACCCTCCTTTTGCCCTTACATAGGCAATTTTAACCTAATCTCATGCTAATCCGAGTCCAGGTCTATATTCCTAAAGTCATTGAGGTGTTGCTGTAACATCATTCTATTATTTAGTTTGTCTCTTGATACAGGTTTCCTTACACATGATGTAACACAGACGCCACATATTGCAGGAGCACACTGTATGCACAGACAGAACAGGAAAAGAATGGCTAAGACCATCCCAATGACCATCAGAATTTTCCATCCCCAGCCGGATATCAGTTCCCAGAACCATCCCATCAAAGACCAATCTCCTTTATCCACATGAATAGATTCAGAAATCTTATGCAGTTTAGAGATGGCCTGGTACACTGTTGGAGCGTTATCTGGAATGAAAACACAGCAACTCGATTGGATCAATCTACATACCCCACCTCGGTCTGCAAGTATGACATCTAATGCGACCCTGTTCTGAAGGGTCATAAGACGATCCGACTGGAGCTCAGCAGTCAAGTTACTAAGGGCACCAGCAGTTTCAATTACGGTGGACTCAACCACCCTTGTCAATTGCCTTATGTTTACGAAGTCCCCAAATTCTTGTCCTGCAGTGTCTTCTTTACTCAAGACACCTCTAACTATCCTTGTCTTGTGGTAATCTGCCGCTGCTGTGTAGGTGGGAGGCAACAGGAATGAAACAAAACAGGTGCCCGAAAAGTCAGGGGGCAACCATGTATAGGCTCTATCATGGCAGATGAAATAGGTACCCTTAGCTGCTAAAAACGAAGGGGAAGTCTGGGCTGCAAAAACATACGTTTTAGTGCGGATACTCTTCCCTAACTGAGCTCTGGGATTCTTGCCATTACCTTGCAGACACAGGTGACCCTGATGGGGTACAATCCAAATCAGGGAAGATCTCTTAGCATCCTGTTTCTCACTCAGAGTAGCTCCATATCCGGTCACGTTCCAACCTATGTATACTAGTGTCTCAGCTCTCGGGATAGTCTCATAAGAAATGTCTTCCTTTATCATATCTACTTTACCCTTAACTAGAGCACTATTTTTAGGATTGTCTGTTACAGAACGTAGGGGGTAGATTTCATGTGCATATATGAACATTGTTCTGTATGCCCACACAGAACCATTGTGACTGAATGGCAGGACCAGATAAGGGATACCTTTATCCGTTGTGTGAGGCATAAGACCACACACCCAACAGTTAGTCGTGTTCATTACAAGTTGGTGTTGGTGCAAAAGCTGAACAAAGGAGTTATTACTAAACTCTAATCTCCTAGCTGATTCGTGTTCAGGAAGGGTTTGAAAAGAATGTGAGGAAATGGTGGAAGGAGGAGGTATAGGCGATGTAGTGGGTGCAAATGTTACTTGAAAAGAGAATAAAACATAACTTATCAAAAATATCATCACACTGAATAACATGAAAATGCACAATATCAAAAAGCTTTTCTTTTTCATTATTTTACAGATCCTGGTTTTAAAGTTCACTCTTTTGGCAGTTCTCTCCATCTCGGAAAACTCCATCCTCTTTAAAGTGCTGCCCGCGATGGGAGGTTGTTTCTGCTAAGGAGTGCTTCTGTCAGTCCAGGGCAACTCCCTTAGACCAACCAGAACTGCCGACCTAACGTCGTCAGCTGCACCCCAAAGACTTTGGGCAATCGCGGCTCTAGCAGCGGAACCCGGATGGCGGTTCGAAAAACAAAAATAAGCACGTTTCTCAGATGGGAGAGCTGCGCTTTCAAAAATAGTACTTGGAGGAAAAAAAACGTTTATTAGTTCGTATTTCTCGGCCTCAGATTATACCGTTGTTTTCCTGGTATTGTATTATCTTGGAAAAGGAGTTCAGGTTCTGTAGTGTCCAATCGAACTGATGGTGATACAGCTGGTTGCAAAATTTTATCACTCTCTTGTTCAGTAAGTGTTCCTTTTACTCGTGCATCACTGAAAGGCAGAAAACGTGGCACGGTTTCAGTCTCTGAGTCAGCGACACGCTCCTGGACCCACCGGTCGTACGGCAGAGGTAAAGGGATCCGCTTGCAGTGGATCCCGTGGATCCAGTTTTTCTTCCCTTCCACCCGAACAGCTGATCTTGTGGAAAGAAGGACGAGGTGCGGTCCGGTCCACCTGGGCTGGTCGTTCTTGGTTCGCTGGAAGTTCTTGACCAGCACCCAGGATCCAGGGTCGATCTGATGTCCTGGAGCTTCAGAGACTTGAGGCAGTGTATCATGCACCTGTTGGTGTAAAACACACAATTTAGCCGTCAATTCGTACAAATAATCAAGCAAAACAGGGTGTTCTATTACGCTGAACTTTGTGGGCCTTGGCACTCCCCATATGTTGGCCGGGCGGCCAAAGACTATTTCGTAGGGACTAAGTTTCACCCGCTAATGCACAGTCATTCTGGTGGATAGGAGTGCTAAGGGTAGAGCATCAGGCCATTTAAGACCTGTGCTCGCTTGAATTTTGGCCAGATTTAACTTAAGCGTGCCATTGTAACATTCTACTAATCCAGCTGATTGGGGATGATTTGCAGCGTGGAACTTTTGCTGAATGCCTAGCCCTTCACATACTTTTTTCATCACTCGACCCACAAATTCACTTCCATTGTCACTCCAGACCATTCTAGGCATTCCGAATCTGGGGAAGAACTCTTTCACAAGGGCTTTAGCTGTGGATAAGGCAGTGTTGTCTTTTAGGGGATATGCTTCTACCCATCTTGAGAAAGCACAAACAACAACGAGTACGTATTTTAAGTTATTGCACCTCTCCATGTGGATGAAATCTAGATGCAAAACCTCAAACGGATACGTAGGAGGTGCAAAATGACCAGCTGGAGTTGGGGTTCCCCTACCAGGATTGTGTTTCAGACACACCATGCAATTCTTGACCACATTCTCTGCACACTTGGGGATTCCTGAATTTTGCCAAACTGGAGCCAACAACTTACAAATCCCTTTCACACTGATGTGAGCCATTCCATGAGCCATTGTAACCACTGCAAGCACATATGCATCGGGTAGCAACCATCTCTGATGCTCTGATAATTCAACCCAACAACCATTTGCATCCATTCTACCCGTACTTTCTCTCCACATGTTCAACTCTTTCTCTGTAGCCTCAGCTTGAATAGACTTCACACTCTCTATCGTGTCTTCACACATTCCAACATCACCAACCCATCTTGCAGGGCCTGCAACATACATTCGGCTCATCACATTCCTTGCAGTTTCTTTCGCGATTTCGTCAGCAAATGCATTTCCCCGACCAACATCATCAGTCACCTTCTTGTGAGCACTACATTTCACTATCGCCACTTGCAGAGGCAAGGTCAGTGATTCAAGAAGCTCATTCACCAACTGACCATGCTGAATCTTAGCTCCATGCGAAGTCAGGAACCCACGTTCTTTTCACAATCGTCCAAAACTGTGAGCCACTCCAAACGCATACTGACTATCGGTGTAGATGGTCACTTTCATTCCTTTTGACAACAGACATGCTCTTGTAAGTGCAATCAATTCTGCTGCTTGAGCTGAATTATGTGGGATACGTGCAGCCTCCACAATTGTATGCAAAGTCGTGACAGCATATGCTGCAGTCATATCACCATTCGGGAGCTTGAAGCATGAACCATCCACCCACAATGTACCATCACATTCAGCAAGAGGAGTGTCCTGGAGATCTATTCTCCCTTTCGTTTCTTCTTCTGTTCTAAGAAAACAATCATGCTGTTCTGAAGAATCTAATTCCTCTACAATTGGCAACAAGGTAGCTGGGTTTAACGTGCTACATCTTTTTATGTGCACATGACTTGCTAACAAGGTTAATTCGTAACCTGACAATCGAGCACTAGTTAAGTGCTGTGTCTTGGTTCTCTTTAACAACGTGTCCACTGCATGTGGAACCATCACGACTAACATATTATTCATCACTAGACCCGCAGACTGTCGAATAGAAACAGCTGCTGCCGCTGTTGCTCTTAAACAACTTGGCAATGCTTTAGCTACCGGATTCAAAGTCGACGAAGAATATGCACATGGATGCTGTTTCTCTCCAAACAACTGTGTCAGCACTGACAATGCACAGACTTGTTTCTCATGGACATACAATGTAAAGGGCTTACTGTAGTTGGGGGTACCCAACACAGGAGCCAAACATAATGCTGTGCGCAATTCAGAAAAACTTCTGACACTCTTCAGACCAAGGAACAGGATTGGGTGTATCTTTACACGTTAATGCCACCAAAGGTTTGGCTAATAACGAAAAATTTGGTATCCGCTGTCTGCAATATGATGTAATACCCAAGAAAGCACGCACTTCTCTCTGTGTTCTTGGCACACTCAATTTCGCTATTGCCTGAATTCTTTCTGGGGTCAGTTTCCTTCCCTCCTTCGATAAGAGATGACCTAAGTAGGTCACTTCTTGTCGACAATATTGCAATTTGGAAAGTGACACCTTGTTATGCAAATCACACAGATGACGCAACAATGACAACGTGGCTTTCTTACATATTTCCTCAGTATCTGCAGCGACAAGCAAATCATCAACGTACTGTACAAGAGTAGCACCTTCAGGTAAAACAATTGTATCAAGCTGTGTTTTTAAAGCTTGACTATATATTGATGGACTTTCACAGTAGCCCTGGGGAGCACGTTTAAAGCGGAAGCTGCGTCCTCCTAAACTGAAGCCAAAAATATCCCTGCTCTCCTCAGCAATCGGGATGCTGAAGAAAGCATTCTTCAAGTCAATCACCGAAAACAATGTTGCAGAAGCTGGAATCATAGTCAATAGGGCAGTAATGTCAGGAACAACTGAAAATTGTGGTACGACTATTTTATTGACCTCTCTAAGATCAATCACAAATCTGTAAACAGGTGGCTGGGAAGGATCAGTTCGTTTTAAAACAGGCAGAACAGGGCTATTGCAAACGTTGCCTCTTGTCTCTTCAATTGCATCTTTTTCAATTAGATCGTAAACGATCGCTAGCAAAGCTTTTTCACCTTCACTAGAGATTTTATATTGGGGAATTCGTGGCATTTTAACATTGGCTTTCAATGTTACAACATATGGTGGTATTTCTAAAAGACCCACATCATTAGGACCAGTAGCCCAAAGAATATCAGGAAGAAACGACAATTCTGTTGGAAGTTTATCCCTTGACAAATACATTGGAGAAACCACTTTCTTACCTAAAGTAACTTGTACTCCCGAAGGAGAACAGTACAAAGTTGCATACAATCTTTTTAACAGATTCAATCCCAACAAGTTTTCACCACAACCTGTTGTCAGAATAAGGGGTGCTTCGAATTCACAAGGACCAACAGAAAGAGACAAAGGGTCAGAAATCGATTTCTAACCGGGGCGCCAGAAAAACCCACTGATACATTCATTTCGCCAGACAAAGGTGCGCCAGGGAGTTTGGAGTGCATAATAGAACTCTTTGTAGCACCAGTATCCAACAGAAAAGGCTCTGACACACCTGATGTAATCACCTCAACGTATGGTCCACTCTGATCTACTGGAACTGAAACAACTCCCTCTCTTTGTCTATGGCTGTCCTAGCAATCATTACCTTCCAAATACTCATCTTCTGCATAGTAATCATCAGCATAGTACTGAGCTGTCCTACCAGATGCGTTATTCTGCTGATCGAACCTATTCATTGAATTTTGAGGTGGAAGGGGACGTGCGTTCTGGGGGACGTTTCCACGTCCTCTACCTCTAGGCGCTTGCTGAACACCCCTACCTCTTGTGTTTGAAACACCATTCGCGTGCTGTAACAGAATAGGGCAGCTATACTTAAAATGACCCTCTTCCTTGCAATACGAACACTGGTTGGGGCCTACCGGAACACGTGGCTGAGTATACTCGACTCTTTGCGAGTTCCTATGATACTGTTGAGGCTGCTGATAATTACTCTGATAGTTATACTGACCACCATTATTCTGGCTACCACCACCACGTGGCGGATATGCTTGCTGTAACAAAACCTTCGTTTTCAGCTCCTTAGTTTTCTTTTCTGCTCTATCTTTCTCGTCTTTGTCTCGATTTTCGTAATATTGTGCAGTAGCCAATATCTGTGCTGAAGAGGAAACTGCCCATGAACTCTCTGAATCTTTTAACTTCCTACACAACTCCGGAAGCAGATTGTGCACAAATTTATCGACGAACAAACGCTGACCACCTTCTGTGCTCATATCTTGACCACTGTGGTCGACAAACGTTTCTTCAAACCTGGTGAAGAAATCAGACACCGTTTCGTCTTTCTTCTGCTTACATGCAGACAACTTATCCCAATTTACACGCATCGCAGGCATTATCATTTTCATGTAATCAATTATTTTACCAGGAAGTTCAGCTACTAAAGGCTCAGGCTTAGCACCACCAACTTGTCGGCCATCTGCAGCATTAATATTAGCCCATGAGTCACCTAACTCCTGATCATGATCTGCATGACGAATCTTTCCCCATAGAGGCTGTGGAACAACGTTCCCAAACAACATGTCTATGTCTGCTAAATTCATGATACATGACCCAGCAGTCTGTGACAACTCTTTGTAATACCCTGCTGGATTTTTACGGGGATCAGGCAATGTCTGTTTAATGGCCAAAACTTCAGCTCGCTTCCAAGGAACATGTACCCACACACGCTGAAAATGTTCTGGCACAAGTGGTGGAACATTACCAGGACCAGCTGCTACTTCTTCCTTCCATACTGGAGGGACTTCTCTCATGGGGTAATGTCGCGCCTTTTTCCTACCGGATGTGTCACGCTCAAATAGTGATCGAGAAGTGCCCCCCTTACTCCGATACGACAACAATGTCTCAACCGCTCTCTCGACATCGGGACCTACGATCATGCCCTCTGCGAACTCGAACCGCACACGACACAACTCGGGTGGGTTGTATTCCAGATCATTGTCTTCCAAATCTTCACAGAGAAAAACACACATTTGTTCAAAAACATATCTCTGCTTCGGTGCTTCCCATTGACGGAAGACTTCCATGACGGACTCTACATCATACTTTACAGCGTCGATAACCCATTTATGCGCTAAACGATTCAGTAAATCTCTCTCTCGATAGTCAGGCAGTTGACTCCGCAACTGTCTTCGTTCTGTGTTAGGGGTCGTATTAGGCAACCCGAAGAAGGGTGAGAGAAGATTAGTAACAGTGTTGGCCATTCTCTGTCGAACGGAAGGAGAAACTGATGGAAGAACGGGCAGAAAAACAGGGTGTGATAAGGCAGGAGCAGAGGCAATACCAGAGGGAGCATTATGAGAAATAGAAGGTGCACTAGGCAAAGTCGTAGAAAGCACAGGTGAAGCAGATGTGATCGGTGGGCCTTGAGGAGGCTGCACCGAAGGAGCAGGAGCCAGCTGGAGAACAGCTGGTGGGTGCTGTGGAGGAGCAGGAGGCAATGTAATCACAGGTTGCACAACTAAAGGTTGCGGAGGTGCCGTGGCATTTTGCGCATAGGGGGGTGGCGAACTTAATAAATGCGCCATTAACGGATCTTTTTCAAGCTCTTTTGCTGCATCTTGCTGAAGAGGCGGCAAAACTGGATAGCATTTATCTATTACCATTTTACGTTGCCTGTGCAACTGCTCACTCATCTGTTCTTCTTCATTGTCTTTAAACTGCATAGCAGCTTGCATTATCGAAATACCCCTTTCTCTCTTATTTTTCTTCGCTAATTTAATTTCCTTCTGTTTGGCTTCCTTACGCCATAGGCGGAAAGAGTCAAACATCGCCGGCCCGGCTTTCTTCTTGAAAAGTTTAACTTCGAGGTTTTCTATGATTTCCGTGTCAAAGCTACCATATTGGGGCCATTTTAAAACACCATCTTTTCTGGTGTATTTGATCCATACTTCACTATATGTGATGGGGCCTACTCCATGTTTCACATACAGTTCATAAGTTGGAGTTCCAATCGGAGGAACCGGACACGAGTCCTCCAATCGGGAGTCCCTTTTACTACAACCAAGACAAAACAAATTTCCAAGTCTGCTAAGACCGGACATCTTTGCTCTCTAGTCTAGCTTCAAACTTCAAAGGATTATCGATTACGATATTTTTTGTGAATACACGAGTCCTTCGGCTATGGCACTTGCAAGTTCCAAAAATGATCCCAAAGGATACCTAAAACTAAGAACCAACTAAGGACTGGGAGACGCTCCACTTATACTTAACTGAGATATCGATGATGTCACCAGAAGACTCGTCTTATCGTTTCGCTCTACCAAACTTCAAGGGTCCAAATCAGGGCGATAGCCAGGGCAGCAGTCCTTTGTAGCCGTCGGGAAGCGGGGAACCTCGCAGCAAAGACTTTCGGACCACGTTGACATGCAGGGGTTGATGAAGTGGATGGCCTTCCTCCAGAATTTTCACACGAAGCTCCTCACGAACCTCTGGCTGGACCGGTACCGCTGGTATCGCCCCACGTGGGGCGCCAACTGAGGTACTGGGTTTTTCAGAACCGGTACCGAACCGGTAACCCAGCGGTGTCAGGGTACACCCAAAGACCTCGAGTACTTTCCTGATTCAGACCACAGAATCTCAGAGTCTTCTAGGTGAAGTCAAGGATCGATTTTATTGGCTGCAACCAAGGTAACAGGTGTCCTAGAAGTACAACAGCACGGGATGTATATTCTCAGGAGACTGCTCAATCTTACAAAGCCAGGCTTCTCTTTTTATACAATATATTAAGCTTCAGGCAAACATTCTTGGATTTACAGTATACTATTCATATATTTTCGTTACAAAGGAAAAGCAGAGTCATGATGACAAGCCCATATTTCAGTTCGTCCAGCCCACAACAAATTACCCGGCAAGGCCCAGCCTTTCCATCAGATACCGGTGGACCCCCAATAAAAACGGGCACCTCCCCATCATAAAGCAAGTGAGAGAGAAAAGAGCAGGGACAGGTGTGAGCAAGATTCGGCAGGGTGTGTGTGCGATGAAAAGGGTTTATGGCCTGTTGTGCCTTGATGCTATCTTGTTCGGCCACTGGGAGAGGAACTAACCAAACAGGTTCGGCCTGGGGCAATGGTTCCAACTTGCCCAGGTCACAGGAAAGTCAATTAAGGTGTATGTGTCCTTTGGAATCGAATTTAGCTGTATCATAAGCCTATGTAAAGGGCAACTCACAAAATGGCTGCCGTACACAAAATGGAAGCCAAGGGTTCAAGACGAAAATGACGATTTCGAGGTGAAATCGTCACTCGAATATGACGAAAATGCTTGTACATAGTGTACTAGCCATTCTCGGTCTTTTGATATAAAGATCGTCATGCTACGACGAAGTTTTATTCACGAGTCCAGAATTTTCAGAACTACAGGTGTGCCTTGCGGACATGACCATGTCTCATGTGTATGCAAAGTATCCTGGCTCGGCACATGATTCGTACATCATGAGGAACAGCATGGTGCCACGGATGATGGAGAATCTGCATCCCGAGCGTGCTTGGATTGTGGGTGAGTATGCCTACTGATATGGCGTGCTGTGTGTTACTTGATGCACTCTGGCTGTGCAACATTGCAATGGGTGTTTGTCATTCACAGGTGACTCAGCATATCCCATAAGGCCATGGCTGTTAAGCCCCCTCAGGAATCCCAGGACCCCGGCTGACATCCGCTACAATGAGACCCATGGCAGGACCCGACGGGTAATCGAACAGACTTTTGGCCTGCTGAAGTCAAGATTCCGCTGCCTTGACAGGACCGGAGATGCACTGCATACTCGCCTGGGAAGGTGTGCAAGATTGTTGGGGCATGCGTTATGCTGCACAACCTGGCCATCCACAAGGGGGTTCCCCTGCTCCTGGACGATGGTGAGGAACCAAGGCCACCACCTGCTCAAGGACCTGAGTCCAGTGATGAGGACAGTGGAGAGGAGGAAGGAGTAGACCTGCGCCAGCAGCTCATTGACCGCTACTTCACTTGAAGGTGGGTGACGAGGTACAACGTGTACATTGTCTGCTGTGGTTGCTGTTGTTTTGAAGGGCTATGCGCGCATGTAACCGACAGGCACATGTTCAGTCACCTGTGTGTGGTAAATGTGACATTGACGTTCCATATGGGGATGTATGCTGGACCCTATTTGTTCACACCTGCAGCCCATTGTCTAGTATGCCTGTTGTGTTTTGTGTATGTTTTGTCTAGTGTTCTGCCTGTGATGCCACAATGAGACCAGTGACTGTTGTTCTGTTGTGTCTCCCTAGGTGCTACAGAAGAATACTGCCCTACATACTGTACATCATTTGGACACATCATGGACATTTTCGACACTGTAAATATTGCACTAAAAACGATAATGCACAAAATCAGGTGCGTCAGGTATTTTATTTTGAAGGTGGACATGTGAATTGTGCGGGAATATTTACATGAAGGTGGGGAATGAGCAGTGAGTTGACAGTCCTGTTCGTTGAGATGCAAGAGTAGACACCACATGGATGTGGTGACCCAGTCCAACAGACAGGTGCCATTGCCAAGGAAATGTGGGGAAAGACAGTCCAAACAGTGAATGCAGTGGGGAAGAGGGTTGTCATCACGGCTGGCTCCGTGACTGGCGTGTGGCAGGTGCTTTGCCTCTAGAGACTCCGAGGCTCTTCTTCGGACGCCCCATAGATCTTTTTGGTGGGGGGGGCCTGCTGAATGGCCAGCGGCGTCAGAGGACTTGCCCCTCTCTGTTGGCCCAGGAGAGGATGGTGCACTGTCATCCTGCGGCACAACAGGAGGGGACGGAGGTGGTGGTTGTGACACAGGCCTGTCCCTCTGCAATGCCACTTGCTGGCCCATGAGGTCCACCATCTGTCCAAGGCGGTTGTCGATGGACCTAATCAGCAGGATGAGCTAATGCAATAGTTCATCTGACCGGCCACTCTGTCCCTTGACCTCTTGGTATGCCTCCACAACTCTGGTGAAGTGGTCCAGGGATGGTGTCCACTCCTCCCGAGGTCTGGTGGTGACCCTGGCCCTCCCACCTGCTCTGCTGCCACGGACCTCTTGCCTCGCCACTGTGGGTCCACGCACTCTCTCCCTGCCCTCCACAGTTGTTGCTGTGGGCTGGTCCTCCTCTGGGACAGGAAGGGTGCTGCAGGTGGTACTGGTGGTACTAGTGGTAGTGGCGGTGACGGTGGTAGTGGCTGCGGTGGAGGCAGAGGCCGTGACAGCAGGGGTCTGCTGCGCTGTTGTTGCAGCAGACGTGGTGATAGGGAGGATGGGGGCCTGGGAACTCTGGGTCTGTGGCACACCAGATGGACCGGGCCGGAGCTCATTGTCCAAACTGTCCTGGGATTGCACATCTGAGAGTCCATGTGCCGGGGGTGGAGACTGGCTCTGCTGGTCGTTGGGGTGCTCCTCAGCAGTGAGTTCTTCATCACCTTTGGAGTAGATGGGGAATGGACAGTGTTGGGCACTGTGCAAGGATTGTATCATCTGCGTATCATCGACTGTCTGTACACGACACAATTATGAAGTCACCAGTAGTACAATTCATGGCAACACTGTGTGTAATATCATAGTTCAGAGGAACATCATTTACTCATACATGTTGAATGTCAATGCATTGCATGCAATTGTTGTTGCGTTTAGGGATGTAGGTCTACCACACACACACACACACATCAGGAAGAGTTAAGATACCTACCTACATGTTAAGTGAGGGTGAAGAGTGCAATGGCTGACACATGCTCCTGGGTGGGGGTGGCCTGTATCCTGCTCAGTTGTGGACCAGGGGGCATGGTGGTTGTGTTAGTGCAGGCCTCCCTCCAACAGACAGACATCACAAGCAAGATAGCTACCTACCTGTTAGGTGAGGGTGAAGAGTGCAATGGCTGACACATGCTCCTGGAGTGTGGGCCAGTGGGCATGTTGGGAATGGTAGTGCAGGCCTCCCTCCCACAAACACCATCCCAGTGAAGATGGCTACCTACCTGTAAATCTGTTTGTTGAACTGTGCAATGGCTGACACATGCTCCTGGGTGGGGGAGGCCTGCATGCTGCTGGAGTGTGGGCCAGGGGGCATGCTGGGAGTAGTGATACAGGCCTCCCAACCCCAAACAGTGCTCCAATACAAGATGGCTACCTACCTGTAAGTCTGTTTGTTGGACTGTGCAATGGCTGACACATGCTCCTGAGTGGGGGAGGCCTGCATGCGGCTGGAGTGTGGGCCAGGGGGCATGCTGGGAGAAGTGATACAGGCCTCCCAACCCCAAACAGTGCTCCAATACAAGATGGCTACCTACCTGTAAGTCTGTTTGTTGGACTGTCAAATGACTGCCACATGCTCCTGGGTGGGGGAGGCCTGCATGCTGCTGGAGTGTGGGCCAGGGGGCACGCTGGGAGTAGTGATACAGGCCTCCCAACCCCAAACAGTGCTCCAATACAAGATGGCTAGCTACCTGTAAGTCTGTTTGTTGGACTGTGCAATGGCTGACACATGCTCCTGGGTGGGGGAGGCCTGCATGCTGCTGGAGTGTGGACCAGGGGGCATGCTGGGAGTAGTGATACAGGCCTCCCAACCCCAAACAGTGCTCCAATACAAGATGGCTACCTACCTGTAAGTCTGTTTGTTGGACTGTGCAATGGCTGACACATGCTCCTGGGTGGGGGAGACCTGCATGCTGCTGGAGTGTGGGCCAGGGGGCATGCTGGGAGTAGTGATACAGGCCTCCCAACCCCAAACAGTGCTCCAATACAAGATGGCTACCTACCTGTAAGTCTGTTTTTTGAACTCTGCAATGGCTGACACATGCTCCTGGGTGGGGGAGGCCTGCATGCTGCTGGAGTGTGGGCCAGGGGGCATGCTGGGAGTAGTGATACAGGCCTCCCAACCCCAAACAGTGCTCCAATACAAGATGGCTACCTACCTGTAAGTCTGTTTGTTGGACTGTGCAATGGCTGACACATGCTCCTGGGTGGGGGAGGCCTGCATGCGGCTGGAGTGTGGGCCAGGGTGCATGCTGGGAGAAGTGATACAGGCCTCCCAACCCCAAACAGTGCTCCAATACAAGATGGCTACCTACCTGTAAGTCTGTTTGTTGGACTGTGCAATGACTGCCACATGCTCCTGGGTGGGGGAGGCCTGCATGCTGCTGGAGTGTGGGCATGGGGGCATGCTGGGAGTAGTGATACAGGCCTCCCAACCCCAAACAGTGCTCCAATACAAGATGGCTAGCTACCTTTAAGTCTGTTTGTTGAACTGTGCAATGGCTGACACATGCTCCTGGGTGGGGAGACCTGCATGCTGCTGGAGTGTGGGCCAGGGGGCATGCTGGGAGTAGTGATACAGGCCTCCCAACCCCAAACAGTGCTCCAATACAAGATGGCTACCTACCTGTAAGTCTGTTTGTTGAACTGTGCAATGGCTAACACATGCTCCTGGGTGGGGGAGGCCTGCATGCTGTTGGAGTGTGGGCCAGGGGGCATGCTGGGAGTGTTGATACAGGCCTCCCAACCCCAAACAGTGCTCCAATACAAGATGGCTACCTACCTGTAAGCCTGTTTGTTGAACTGTGCAATGGCTAACACATGCTCCTGGGTGGGGGAGGCCTGCATGCTGCTGGAGTGTGGGCAAGGCCAGAGAAGGAGCGGTTGTGTGTCTTGTTTTTGTTGAACTTCTGTGGTTTCAACAGTGGATATTTAGCGCTTCTTAAGGAACGACTACTGCCGGATAGGTCGAGTTTTTGGGCCAGGTAAACCAAAGTGTTATGGTGAAGTCATGCATGCAAATTTCAGTTGGATTCTCTCTTCAATCCGGAGCCCTTTTAGTTGTTTTAGGTCTGGATTAATGTGGTTGATTCTTCTGGATCCTGTTATGGGTCTGGCAGCGAAGTTCAATGTGGCCTTTAACAGACCTAGCTATACTTTGGATAGACCAGCAAGAGTAGCACTCCTGTAATCTAATCGGGAGATTACTCGAGGTTGTACTGCATACAGAAAGTCCACAGGGGGCAGGAAGGGTTTAATTTTCCTTAGAATGCTCATTTGGTAATTGGTTCCCCTGATATGATCTTTCACTTTCAGATGTTTTTCCAATGTTATGCCTAGAGATCGAGTAGAGTCAATAATGTGAGGGAGCAGTTGAGAACTGTGAGTTGTTCGAGCCATTCTTCTATGGAGGCGGAGAGATTGTGAGTAGCAATCAAAAGGAATTCTGTTTTGAGGGTGTTAAGCATGAGGTGATTATGGGTTAGCCACTGTTAGGTTCTCGAAAGGGTACCGTTGAGCCTTTTGATATCTTCAGGTGAGGAGATGTTCAAATACAGTTGTGTGTCTTCAGCGTATGTGTGGTATTGAATGTTTGAGAGCTTCAAAATTTTGCTAAGAGGTTCCAGAAAAAAGTAGAACAATGTAGGTGAGAGCATGGAACCTTGAGGTACTCCAATTGTTACAGGCATAAAGTCAGATAGGGATTGATTGAGTTTGATTCTCTGCGTTCTATTATGAAGGAACGATAGCCCCATCCTATTTTTGAAGAGGTCAATCAAACTGTAATGTTTGACCATATCAAATGCAGTGGAGAGATCATGGAGTATAAGTAGACAGTGTTCTTTCTGACCAAGTAACCTGCATCATTAACTATTTGTGTAAAGCCGTTTTGGTGCTATGTCCAGTTCTGAAGCCAGATTGGCAATGGTCTAGAAGTTGGAATTGTTCAATCTGGTTGCGGAGTTGCAAGTGCACATATTTCTCAAGTAGCTTTGCTAGAGTCAAGATGTTGGAAACTGGGTGGAAATTGTTGAGGTCTGACTGCTCCACATTAGGGTTTTTTAATTGGGGTGATCTGTCCTATCTTTAAGCACTCAGGAACCCTGCCCTGAGAGAGAGAGAAGCATTGAAAATGTGCGTCCATTATGAAAGATGTGAGCTCTTTGATGAGCATAGCCGGTAGAGGATCATTAAAGTAATTAGGTGGTTTTATTGATGTCATTACTGTGAGTATGTTGATTTCGCCAGAGATTTTGGAGGAAGGCCAGGTAGCCTTATATTTTTAGAACAATCCAGTATGAGGGGAACTGTCCAGGTAGAAAACTGGGCTGGTCATGGCTGAGTAGACGCTGAGAGGTGAGTTGCAGTTCCAATTCGAGCTTTCTTGTCTTACTAATGAAATGGGGGGAGAACTCATCGCCATTTGGTAATGTCTCATTGTCTACCACGTGGTGTTTAGAATGGCAGGTTGCTTCTTGGTTATGATTTTGAATATTTTTTGTGTCTGTTTTTGGTATTATCTAGTTGCACCCTAAACTTTTCTGCTTTTGACCTACAAATGTGTTTGTTGGTGGAACTTTTAATGACCTCAATTGCTTAAGATCATTCCAATGGATATTGAAATCCTCAAAAAAGATCCGTGTGTTGGTCTGGGTTAGAGGAGATGGTCTCCATAATTTGTTCAGTGTTTGGTATGGTCGTAAATTGAGTGAAGTTTACACAGAAATGATCATTTCTCCATATTTCAGTATCTTGGTATTAGAACGAGAGCATTGGAAGCATTTGTGATTGTTTAAGGGTGAGCATGGAACAGTAAATGCATGCTATGCCACCTCCAGCTCGTCTTTATCTGTCCAGTCTGATGATGTTGTAGTTGGGTGGTACTAAAATGTCCAGAGTGGGTGCGGAGAAATCAATGAGCCATGTTTCAGTTAAGATAAGGAGGTTAAGGTTTTGGGCAATATTGAGATCAGCCATGACAGCTGTGTGTCTTATGCCGACCTGCAATTAAGGAGCAAAGATCTGAGATGAGATCTGGTAACTAATGTTTCATGATGTGTAGTGGGGACTCGTAGCAGATTATAATTGTTCATGGATCTATAGCAGAGACTGGGTTTCCTGTGTGGGTTGGGCTGGGTTGGAGTGAATAGTCTGGATGGTGACCAACGAGGTGGTCGAGTCCTTATGTGTAGTGGTATATGATAACAGAAGGGAGTGAATGTTAGCAGAAGGAATGTGTTCAGTACCCCTCTGTGCTCTGGAGGTAGGGTTGAAGTGGGGTCAGGATCTCATGAATTAGTTTGGTGACTTCTCGTTATTCAATGAAAAATGATGGGAGAAGTTAGGCCAACCCCTTGAGAGTGAAGTATATTCATTTTTGTGTGAGATTCTGTTAGCCCAAGAGGTCAGGTTAAGACTCCAGTGCTTCTTGAGATTCTAGGCGATGTATATAAGGTTCTGGAAATTGGCTTTGACTAACTGAAGGTCTTGTCTAGGGCCAACGAGTTTGCCCTCAAGGTAAGAGAAGTCATCATTGTGGATGGGAATGTAGTACGGCGAAGGGATGGAGGAGTTATGTGAGCTCTCTATGGTGTAAGGGGCGGTCTGCAGCCCTGAAGGATCAATGGTGGTGGGGGAAGAAAAGGATGACAGTGGAGGGCTAGGAGAGGGACTGCTGGATGTGATGGTAGGATGAGGGATAGGAAGAACGACTAATAGGCGCAACAGCATGGCCTTCAAATACGACTTTCGGTATTCACAAAGAGACTTTCGAGTAGTATCTTTATGACTTCAGAGTTCTGCATTCGGGGTGGACTTTCCACACTCAGGGCAGAATATCCCCACTTGGGATGAAATCTGTGCACTCAGGAGGAAAACTCCACTATGAGAGCTGAGTACGTTTATCATCATCCTGACACACCTGTGTCAGTGCCTACCATGCCCCCACCTAGCTGAAAGTCGTTAGTCGAACAGGCAATACCAGCCTGGCTGCATACATAAACTACGAACTGCACCACACAAACCTTTTCAGACCTTTCAACATGTTGTGAAATGTGTTTGTCAGTTTGCCCCTTGTCATGCAACAGATTCATATGAGGAGAAGCAGGAGGAGGACAGCAGAGAGGATCTTTAGACAAAGGATCACTCTCTTCGGGATGTCCAGCCAAGATGTCAGTTTCAGATACTTTTCTCCCCTGATGTCAACTTGACGATGGTTTGTGAGTGGGAGCAGGATCTTGACTCTAAGACATGCCGCTCCACGCCATCCCTGCCTATGAAAAGATCCTAGAGGCTCTCCCTTTCTATGTTACTAAGGCCCAGATGTAGGTAAATTAGATTTACCGATTTTAAATTACCGAATCATACCGATTCGGTAATTAAAAATCGGTAAATCTAAGGGGTTGAGATGTAGGAACATCCAGATGTTCCTGCTACCGAATCGGTAAAAATCTGTATTTACCGATTCGGTAAATACCGACCGGTAATGGCCCATTCATTCCTATGGGCTTTGAAGCCCATAGGAATGAATGGGGCATTACCGGTCGGTATTTACCGAATCGGTAAATACAGATTTTGACAAGGGTGCAGGGGGTGTCACTTTGACACCCTCTAGCACCCCCAAAAAAGATTAGGGGGCCATGTGGCAGGCATACCTGCCCTAAGGGCAGGTCTGCCTGTCATATGGCACAGGTGTGCATGCACACATGTGCATGCACACCGGAATCGTTTTTTTACCATGAAGTTGGATTTCATGGTAAAATACCGATTCTGTAAGGCTTGTGGGACTCAGAAGAGTCCCACCTACATATCAATAATACCGAATAGGTATTAATACCGAATCGGTATTTTACAGATTCGGTAAATTTACCGATCTGTAAATTTACCGAATCTGTAAAATAATGTGTCCCTACATACCGATTACTGAATACCGGTCGGAAACGGCCGAAAATACCGATTTTCGGCCGTTACCGACCGACCTACATCGGGCCCTAGGTCTTTACAGAGGGTGTCTGATGTGGGGAATGATACGATGTTCACCATGGAGTTGTGGTATAGGAAAGTATATTTATTGCTAAGCTACAGGTATCAGCTGGTGTCCCTCTCCAGGCTAGCAGGCAACTGCCCCACTAGGCAAGGAGAAAGAACACAACAGTAAAGAAGAATCCAAAAGGAATGTAAAAGTTAAAGAAACAGTGCCAAGAAAATAATACAAAAGAAAACAAGATACAACATATCCTCTTTCCTTCAGTTATTGTAAAAAGAGAATAAACTAAAGAAACACACAAAAAAAAACTAAGGATCATCACAATAATAATCTCGTAAGTAAGAAGGAGGCTTCCTAACCCTACTTGTTAAACCACTTCCTTCTTCTGAACAAACATCAACCACATCCTTTCCCTTCGCAACCACATCACACAGTCCTCATTGACATGTCTTTTGTAAAGAGCCACTCTTCTAAGATTCCAATGTTCACCATTGCTCAAAATCACATATCTATCATGGACAGATTTAACCTTGAATGGCCCCCTAACCTTTTTCAAACCACCAGTAATCCATCCAGGTTTCACTTTGACCCAATCATTCACCCTGATTTTCTGTGTGTCAGGATGTACCACCTCCATAGCCTTCTTCTCACTACTAGGATTCCCCAAACCCACACACTCTTTCATCCAAGCTGGAATTAACTTTGTACCAACAGCACGACCCCTCATCACAGTAAATGGAATCATACCAGAAGAATAATTCTCAGTCGTGCGATATGTCCAGATTAATTCCTCCACCATGCATTTCACTGAACCACCAGTGGTTATAGCCATTTGGATTGCACCCTTCACCATGCGATTTGCCCTCTCAACCATTCCGTTCCCCTGTGGGTTGTATAAGGATGTTCTACTGTGAACAATCCCGCAAGCACACAAGAATTTTCTCATTTCCTCTGAGGTTAACTGAGTCCCATTATCGGTTATTAATTTCAATGGAAATCCTTCTTCTCTTAAAATTTCCGTTAACAAGTGAATCGTCACCTTGGTGGTTATTTCCTTGCAAAACTTAACAACTAACCATCTAGAATAGACATCAATCAGTACAAGGGCAAACCTCAAATCCATACTTAGACCATTGAAAGGACCAATAAAATCCATACACACGGAATGCCAAGGAGCAGGAGGATCCTCAATAGTGCCATGAGATGCCTGACTGCTTAACTTTAACCTTTTCTCACTCTCAAAGCAATCATAACACCTCTCAACCCAATCAGACACATGTTGATCCATGGATGGCCACCAAAAATATTCCCTTAACCTTTTTTTGGTGAGAGACTGACCTAATTGGCCTTCGTGCGCCAATTTGAATAATGTAAATCTCAATTCTATTGGCGGTATAAACATATCGCCCTTCATTACTATGTTTTCCTCATTATCCAAAATAGACAAATCATCTATTACTTTCAGAAAAGGTCTAACCGCACTCTCAAGAGTACTTTCTCGTCTGATCCCCTTCACTATCAATTCCTTCACCTTACGCAACACACCATCTCTTGCCATGCTCTCATTCCATTTCTCCTTCCCTACGGCACCTGAACAGTATTCAACCACATCACCCACTGGTGCCACTGAGTCTTCACACAAAGATGACTCTACACCAGACCGATCAACCTCCTGGCATGGTAACGGAAGTCTCGACAAACCATCCGCCAGGTTATTCTTCCAACCAGGAATATAATCCACCCTGTACAAGTACTCCTGTAACCTTGCTGCTAACCTTGCTAATCTCGCCGAGCCTTTCCCTGCTCCACCCGGCGACAATATCCTCACCAAAGGCTTGTGATCAGTCTGCTATCTGAAAAGAGACCCCCACAGATACATCCTGAAGTACTCACATCCCCATGCAGCGGCAAGTGCTTCTCTCTCTATTATAGAGTAATTCCTCTCCGAAACAGTAAGGGACCTTGATGCAAACGCTACTGTCTTTAAACCTGAAGAGTGAACCTGAGCAAGCACAGCGCCCAAGCCAACACCACTTGCATCAACGGTCAAAACAGACTCCAATTTCGTATCAAAAGGTGTTAAAATACCAGCATCACATATCTCTTTTTTAATTCCAACAAACGCACTCTCTTGCTCTTTACCCCAACTAAACTTGCAACCCTTCCTGAGCAATTCTCTTATTTTCCCTGTTTTGTCCGCAAAATTACGAACGAATTTCGTGTAGTATTTATTAAGGCCCAAGAATGACCTTAACTGATCTCTATCAACAGGCGCAGGCGCGTTCCATATAGACTCCAACAGATCACGCTTAGGTCTCACTCCCTCTGCTGACAAGGTATAACCCAAATACTCCACCTCTTCTACCGCAAACTTACATTTATCTTTCCTCAAAGTTAATCCAGCAGACTCCATCATGTGCAACACTTCCTTCAAGATCACATCATGCTCTTCCTTCGTCTTACCAAACAATAACACGTCGTCTTGAAAATGAACCACATTTTCCACCCCATTCAAAACGGAACCCATCATCCGCTGGAACACTCCTGCTGCCGATGCCAACCCAAACGGCATCCTAGTAAACTGGAAAATGCCTTCAGATGTGATACACGCCGTCAGATGTTTCGACTCATCATGCAGTTTGATCTGATGATAGGCACTACGCAAGTCTAATTTTGTGAAAAATGTTCCCCCTTTTAATAATAGTACCAACTCATTAATATTCGGAAGGGTAAAACTATCCACAATTATATTGCGATTTAGTGTGCGCTGTGGTTCTGAAATTCTGGACCCTACTGTTGTCCCGGTATCGAGGTCCGATACCCGTGTCCCGAAACATCAACATACCATGACGAATTAGGTGTCGACGAACCGATAATGATTAGGACATCATTCCTATGCATTTGCGTCATGATCGAGACATGCTAACACCCCTGAATCGTAGTTTCCGTCCCGAACCCTCAGACTCCATTTTGTAAACGGTATCCATCTTGTGTCTTGCCCTCATGATAAGTCAATTAAAGGTCGAGCTTGATCTAAAAGGACACGTCCACCTTCCCTGACTCCCCCCTGACCTGTCCCAACTGACTCCATCGCCTCCAGCCGAACCTGTTTGGGCAGCTCCTCGCCCAGTGGCCAAACACGATAGCATCAATGCACAACATACCACAAACCATTCACCGCGTACAGATCATGTTTTCTACACACATACACACCTGTCCATGCTCCCTGTTTATGGCCAGTTTTATGACTAGGAGGTGCCTTCTTTTATTGGGGCTTCACCGATATCTGATGGGAGTTCCGGGCTTGGCTGGGTAATCTATCACGAATTGGACATCTAAAATACGGGCTTGCCTACATGACTTCGCTCTTTTTTATTATTGTAGAAACATGTGTATAGCCATATCATAAACTCAAGAATTCTTGCTTGCAGCTATTATTTCTGTATATAAGGAGAAGGCTGGTTCTGTAAAAACGAACAGTCTCCTGAGAACACATGACCCGTGTTTGTCGTGCTTCTAGGACACCTGTTACTTGGTAGCTATCAATAAAACTTGATCTCTGACTGCGACTAGAAGACTCCGTGTTTCTGTGGTCCGGAACAGGGAGAACTCAGAGGTCTTCGGGTGTTATCCCCTGGCACCAAACGGGTTCCTAAAAACCCGTTACCTCAGTTGGCGCCCAACTCGGGGCGGTATCAAGCGGCGACGGTCCAAGCCAGATGTTCGTGAGGAGCTTCGTGTGAAAATTCCAGAGGACGGCCAGCCACTTCAGCGACCCCTGTATGTCGACGTGGTTCCGAAGGTCTTTGCTTCGAGGTTCCCCGCGTCCCGACGGCTACGAAGGACTGCTGCCCTGACTATCGCCTTGTTTTGGACCCAGTGATCCTTGGTAGAGCGAAACGATAGACGAGTCTTCTAGCGACGTCACCGATCTTCAAATACTTCAGTTAAGTATAAGTGGAGCGTCTCCCAGTCCTTAGTTTGTCCTTAGTTTTTGGTATCCTTGAGATACGCTTTGATTTGGTACTTGCAAGCCCCAAAGCCGAAGGACTTGTGTATTCACGAGAAATATCGTAACAGATAATCCTTTGAAGTTTGAAGCTAGACTAGTGAGCAAAGATGCCTGGTTTTAGCAGACTTGGAAACTTGTTTTGTCTTGGTTATAGTAAGGACTCCCGATTAGAGGATTCCTGTCCGGTTCCTCCGATTGGAACTCCAACATATGAGCTCTATGTAAAGCACGGCGTAGGTCCTATCACATATAATGAAGTGTGGATAAAATACACCCGCAAGGATGGTGTTTTAAAATGGCCCCAATATGGTAGTTTCGACTCAGAAATATTAGATAACCTAGAGGTCAAATTATTTAAGAGAAAAGCCCGGCCGGCGATGTTTGACTCTTTCCGCTTATGGCGCAAAGAAGCCAAACAGAAAGAAATAAAATTAGCAAAAAGGAATAAAAGAGGTATGTCAATGGTGCAAGCTGCCATTGCATACAGGGATAACGAGGAAGAGCAAGAAAGCGAACAAATACTTAGGAGCAAGAAATTAGCAGTAGATAAATGCTACCCGATGTTACCAAATAAGGGACAAGGTCAAGAGGAGAGATCCGAGAAAGATCCATTAATGTCCCACTTATTAAGCTCACCTCCACCGTATGCGTTAGACGCTACTACAACGCCAAAGCATTTTACTATACCGCGCCCCGGCGCACGTAACCTAGCTCTTGCACGAACGCCAGCTCCTCTTCAGCTGGTTTCTACTTCTCCGGCGCAGCCTTCTCAAGGGCCGCCATCTTTACTACCTACTCCATCTACTTCTACAACTTTGCCTACAGCTCCAGCTATTGTCTATGATACTACGTCTGCTACTACTTCAACTTCATCTGCTTTTGCCTCTACTTCTTCTTTGCCTCAGCCTGTTTTTTCCGATGCACTTGCTCCTCCGCAAGGTTCTCCTTCTATTAGACAAAGGGTGACAGGTACCGCCACTGGTCTGCTTTCACCTTTCTTCGGGTCGCCTAAAACGACCCCTAAAACAGAAGATAGACAGTTACGTAGTCAACTGCCTGATTACGAGGAAAGAAAAGTGCTGAATGAACTAGCCCGTAAATGGATTACGGATACTGTTAGATATGATGTTCAGTCTGTTATGGAAGTTTTCCGTCAATGGAATGCACCCACTCAGAGATACGTATTCGAAGAAATGTGTGTATATCTGGGCGAAGATGTGAAGACAAATGATCCCAAATACACAATGAACGAACTATGGCGTACACGCTTTAAGTTCTACGAAGGTATGAATATAGGTGCAGATGTTGAGAAAGCGGTAGAGTTATTGCTCTCTTATAGGAGTAAGGGAAACGTCTCTAGATCATGTCACGAAGACGATGCACCAGGTGGGAAAAGAGCGAGACAGTACCCCATGAGAGAGGTTCCTCCGGTTTGGAGGGAAGGTGATGCGAATGCGAATCCACCAATTCTGCCTCATTTCCAGCGTGTATGGGTACATGTCCCCTGGAAAAGATCCGATGTCTTAGCACTCAAGCAGACACTGCCTGATCCTCGTAAAAACCCGACTGGGTATTATAAGGAGTTATCACAAACTGCAAGCTCATGTATAATGAATTTAGCGGATATCGACATGTTGTTTGGGAACGTTGTTCCACATCCTCTATGGAGCAAAATACGTCATACGAACCATGACCAAGAACTAGGTGACTAATGGGCGAACATTGCCGCTATAGATGCTAGACAAATTGGTGGTTCTAAACCTGAGCCGTTAATAGCTGAACTTCCCGGTAGAATTATCGCGTACATGAAGACGATAATGCCTGAAGTACGCGTAAACTGGGACAAGCTATCTGCGTGCAAGCAGAAGAAAGATGAGAATGTGTCTGACTTTTTCACAAGATTTGAGCAGACTTTCACTGATCATAGTGGTCAGGATATGGCAACCGAGGGTGGTCAAAGATTGTTTGTAGACAAATTCGTACATAATTTAATCCCTGAACTGTGTAATAAACTGAAAGATTCAGAGAGTGCTTGGGCTGTCTCTAAGTCAGCGCAAATTTTAGCTACCGCCCAGTACTACGAAAATAGGCGCAAAGACGAGCTAGATAAAGTCGACAAAAAGACAAAAGATTTAAAAACGAAAGTTCTTCTCCAGCAAGCCTATCCGCCTCGTACGACTAGTCAGCCCAATTATCAACAACAACAGCAGTATTCGAGAAACGCGCAAGGGAACGAGTTTTCCCACACGCGTATTGCTTATGGCCCGAATCAATGTGCGTATTGCAAGGAAGAGGGTCACTTTAAAGGTAATTGTCCGGCTCTTGCGCGACGTTTGAGCGGTGCTTCAGGTGTAAGGGGAAGAGGTGTTCAACATGCCCCTAGAGGTAGGGGCCGTGGAAATTTCACCCAGAATACAACTTCCTTTCCGCCTCAGAATTCGATGAACAGCTTTGACCAACAGAATAATGCGTCGTCCAGGTCAGCTCAGTACTATGCTGACGACTATTACACCGAACACGAAAATGAGGGTAACGATTATTGCTAGGACAGCCATGGACAAAGAGAGGGAGTTATTTCAGTTCCAGTAGATCAGAATGGACCTTATGTCAAGGTAATTACCTCAGGAGTGTCAGAACCATTTCTGCTGGATACTGGTGCTACAAAAAGTTCTATCATGCACTCGAAACTTCCTGGCGCACCTTTGTCTGGCGAAATGAATGTTTCAGTAGGTTTCTCTGGCGCCCCTGTTAGAAACCCGATCTCTAGTCCTATATCCCTTTCTATTGGCCCGTGCAAATTAGAAGCACCCCTCATTCTTACAACAGGTTGCGGTGAAAATTTGTTAGGTTTGGATTTGCTAAAAAGGTTATATGCGACTTTGTACTGTTCCCCCTTGGGAGTACAACTTACTTTAGGTAAGAAAGTCATTTCTCCAATGTATTTGTCAAAGGACAATATTTCGACTGAATTGTCATTACTTCCTGATACACTTTGGGCTAATGGCTCCAATGATGTAGGTCGTTTGGAGATAGCACCGTATGTCATAACATTGAAAGCCAACGTTAGGTTGCCACGTATTCCCCAATACAAAATATCTAGCGAATGCGAAAATGCATTATTGACGATTGTTTATGACCTGATTGATAAAGACGTCATCGAAGAAACAACAGGAAATGTTTGTAACAGTCCAGTTCTGCCCGTCTTAAAGCGTACTGATCCTTTACAACCGCCTGTGTACAGGTTCGTGATCGACCTCAGAGAAGTGAACAAGATAGTTATCCCACAGTTTCCAGTTGTCCCCGACATTACTGCTTTATTGACGATGGTTCCAGCTTCAGCAAATTGGTTCTCGGTGATCGACCTGAAGAACGCTTTCTTCAGCATCCCGATTGCCGAGGAGAGTAGAGATATTTTCGGATTCAATTTAGGAGGACGAAGCTTCCGCTTCAAGTGCGCTCCTCAAGGCTACTGCGAAAGCCCATCAATATTCAGTCAGGCCCTGAAAACACAACTAGACACGATTATTCTACCGAAAGGTTCAACTCTGATTCAGTACGTAGACGATCTGCTGATCGCTGCAGACACTGAAGAGATTTGCAAGAAAGCTACGTTATCATTATTACGTAACTTATGTGACATGAAGCACAAAGTCTCTCTTTCCAAACTTCAATTTTGCCGACAAGAAGTAACCTACTTAGGTCACATCTTGTCGAAGGAGGGAAGGAGACTGACACCAGAAAGAATACAGGCAATTGCAGAACTGAGTGCCCCAAGGACACAGAGAGAGGTTCAAGCCTTCTTGGGCATTACATCGTACTGTGGACAATGGATACCGAATTTCTCACTACTAGCCAAACCCTTGCTGGCACTACTCTGTAAAGACACGCCAAATCCTATGCCCTGGTCTGAAGATTGCCAGACGAGTTTCCACAAGTTGCGTGATGCATTATGTTCGGCTCCTGTGTTGGGAAACCCCAACTACAGTAAGCCTTTTACATTATATGTCCATGAGAAAGAAGGTTGTGCATTATCAGTTTTAACACAACATTTTGGGGACAGACAGCACCCATGCGCGTATTTTTCGGCAACTCTAGACCCTGTGGCTAAAGCCCTACCAAGTTGTCTGAGGGCTACCGCCGCAGCAGCTGTCTGCATTCGACAATCCGCTGGATTAGTCATGAACAATACTCTGATCGTTATGGTTCCGCATGCAGTAGACATTTTACTAAACAGGACGAAGACACAACACCTTACTTGCGCTCGACTATCCAGTTACGAACTTACACTGCTAGCAAGTCACATCCACATAAAGAGGTGCGATACACTGAATCCCGCAACGTTATTACCCACTCCGACAGAAACAGACAAGATTGATAACCATGACTGCTGTTTTAGGACAGAAGAAGAGACAAAAGGGAGAGTAGACTTACAGGACACTCCCCTTCCTGAATGCAACGATACTTTATGGGTTGATGGTTCATGTTTCAAGCTGCCGAATGGTGATACGACTGCAGCATATGCCGTAACGACATTGCACACCATTATAGAGACCGCGCGCATTTCCCATAATTCTGCACAAGCTGCAGAGCTAATTGCGCTTACCAGAGCATGTGTGTTACCAAAAGGAAAGCGAGTGAATGTGTACACTGACATCCAATACGCCTTTGGTGTGGCTCACAGTTTTGGGAGATTGTGGCGTGAACGTGGGTTTCTTACGTCACATGGTGCAAAGATACAACATGGTCAGCTAGTTAATGAGCTCCTCGAGTCACTGACCTTGCCACTACAAGTTGCCATTGTAAAATGCAGTGCACACAAAAAGATTCAGGATGATGTTGGCCGCGGGAATGCATTTGCAGACGAGGTTGCGAAAGAGACTGCAAGGAACACAATGAGTCGGATGTATGTTTTAGTTCCCACTAGATGGATTACTGATGTGGGAATGTGTGAGGATACCATCGAAAGCGTGAAATCTATACAAGCCGAGGCAACTGAGAAAGAGGTGAATGAATGGAGAGAAAGTAAGGGTAGGTTAGATGCGAATGGTTGTTGGGTCGAATTGTCAGAACACCAGCGATGGCTACTACCTAACGCCTATGTACTTGCAGTAGTAACAATGGCTCATGGATTTGCGCACATCAGTTCGAAAGGAATCTGTAAAGTATTGGCCCCAGTATGGCAAAATAGCAATATCCCGAAATATGCAGAGAATGTGGTCAGAAACTGTATGGTGTGTTTGAAGTACAATCCCGGTAGAGGAACCCCAACTCCAGCTGGTCATTTTGCGCCTCCAACGTATCCGTTCGAGGTTTTGCAGCTCGATTTCATTCACATGGAGAGATGCAACAATCTGAAGTATGTGCTCGTTGTTGTTTGCGCTTTCTCCAGGTGGGTGGAAGCATACCCCCTTAAGGACAATACTGCCTTGTCAACTGCCAAAGCCCTTGTCAAAGAGTTCTTCCCGAGATTCGGCATGCCTAGAATCGTCTGGAGTGATAATGGAAATGAATTCGTAGGACGCGTGATGAAGAGAGTGTGTGAGTGTTTAGGCATACACCAAAAGTTTCACTCTGCGAATCACCCCCAATCAGCTGGATTAGTAGAGTGCTACAATGGCACTTTAAAGCTCAAATTAGCCAAGATCCAAGCCTGTACAGGTCTTAAATGGCCTGACGCCTTGCCCCTAGCACTCTTGTCAACCAGAATGACCGTCCATTCCAGGTTAGGACTTAGCCCCCATGAGATAGTGTTTGGCCGCCCAGCCAACGTCTGGGGCGTGCCAAGGCCAAAGAAACTCAGCGAAATAGAGCACCCCGTACTGCTTGACTATTTGTGCGAATTGACAACTAAATTGTGTGTTTTACACCAACAGGTTCACAGTTCCTCTCCACCAGCCTCTGACGATCCAGGTCACTCCATCGAACCCGGCACGTGGGTCTTGGTGCGGAATTTCCAGCGCACAAACAACGGACAGCCGAGGTGGACCGGACCGTACCTGGTACTTCTTTCCACGAGATCAGCTCTTCGGGTCGAAGGCAAAAAGAACTGGGTGCACGGGACCCATTGTAAACGGGTCCCTCTGCCCCTTCCATACGACCGGTGGTCAACGAAGGAATTGCCGACTCCGAGACAGAATCCATACCTCGCTTCATCCCTTTCAGCGATGCACGTTTAAAAGAAACTGGTACCGAAAAGGAGAGTGATCATATTTTACAAGGACTTGTGCCACCGTCTATGCAGTTGGACACTACCGAACCTGAGACATTGTTTGAAGACCACACCGTACCTGGGAAACAACAATATAATCTAAGGTCAAGACAAAGAGACTAATAAAAACAAACTAATGTGATTTTCTTTTCCCCTAAGAACTATTTTTTACTTTTCAGCTCTCTCACTCTCAGGAAACGTGCTCATTTTTGATTTTCGAACCGCCATCCGGTTCTGCTGCTAGGGTCGCGGTTGAAGTCTGGGGAGTGCAACTGGGGACGTCTAGGTCAACGGTTCTGGTTGGTCCAAGGGAGTTACCCCGGACTGAACAGAGCGCACTCCCTGGCAGAACCAACCTACCACCGCGGGCAGCAACTAGAGGATGGAGTTTCCTAGGGTAAAGAGACCTACCAGACTCACGAACTTTGAAAGACAATTATGCCCTGTACTGGCCAAAAGAAGGTTTTTGATAACGTGTATTTTCATGTTGTGTAGCATAACGATGTTTTTGACTGGTTATACTCTATTCGTATTCCAAGTTACTTTTTCAAATGACACCCGGCCACCGCCTCCTCCTACTATCTCTCCACACTACTTTCACCCTCTACCTGAACACGAGTCTGCCAGAAGACTCGAATTTGTAAATAACTCATTCATTCAACTTCTACACCAACACCAGTCCATAATGAACACATCGAACTGTTGGGTATGCGGACTCATGCCGCACACGACTGATAAGGGTATCCCATACTTCATCCTGCCATTCAGTTATTATGGTTCTCTGTGGGCTTTCCAGACCATGTTCCTATTCGCCCTAGAACCATACCCGACCCGTTCTACTGAGAGTGATTCCAGTAACAAGGCACTAGTAGCAGGGATAAGAAATATGAGTAGAGAGTTCGACACCTATCTTACGATTCCCAAAGATGAACTCACTCCGTACACTCGTTGGAACGTAACTAAATATGGGGTTTACCTGAGTAAGAGCCAGACAGAAAGAAATCCCGCCCAGTTTGGATAGTACCCAACCGAGGTCACTTATGTTTACAAGGTATCGGCAGGGATCCCAAAGCACAATTAGGAAAGAGTATATGCACGGAAACCTATGTGTTCGCTTCCCGAACTTCCCCTATACTATTAGCAGCCAAAGGCACGTATTTCGTCTGCCATGACCAAGCCTACACCTGGTTGCCCCCTGACTTCTCAGGTACATGTTTTATCTCATTTCTGCTGCCTCCCACCTACACGGCCAGAGCAGATTACCATCGGACAAGGACAGCTAGAGGGGTCGTGAGTAAAGACGACACCGCGGGTCAGGAATTCGCTGACTTCGCAAAGGGTTTTCTGCCATTTTGGGGGCCTATGGTGAACAGCAGGAATATTCGCCAGTTATCGAGGATAGTTGAATCCGCCGTGATTACAACGGCCGGAGCCCTTGGCAATTTGACGACCGAACTTCAGTCGGATCGACTTATGACCCTTCAGAACCGAGTTGCCCTAGATATCATACTCGCCGATCGTGGTGGTGTGTGTAGAGTGATCCAATCCAGTTGTTGCATTTTCATCCCTGATAACGCACCGACAGTGTACCAGGCCATCTCTAAGCTACACGAGATATCTGGTTCCCTTCACGTAGAAAAAGGGGACTGGTCCTTACTAGGGTGGTTCTGGGAACTGATCGCTACCTGGGGATGGAAAACACTGATCTTCATTGGGATGATCTTAGCACTTCTGTTTATGTTCTGCCTGTGTGTACAGTGCGCTCCTGCACTATGTGGCCTCTGTGCTACCTCATGTGTACGGAAGCCTGTGTCAAGGGACGAACTGAGCAACAGAATGATGCTACAGCAGCATCTCCACGAATTCCTTCATACAGACTTAGACTCGGATTAACATGAATTATTGCCTTATATGAGGGCAAAAGGAGAGTCTGTGGTTCTGAAATTCTGGACCCTACTGTTGTCCCGGTATCGAGGTCCGATACCCGTGTCCCGAAACATCAACATACCATGACGAATTTGGTGTCGACGAACCGATAATGATTAGGACATCATTCCTATGCATTTGCGTCATGATCGAGACATGCTAACACCCCTGAATCGTAGTTTCCGTCCCGACCCCTCAGACTCCATTTTGTAAACGGTATCCATCTTGTGTCTTGCCCTCATGATAAGTCAATTAAAGGTCGAGCTTGATCTAAAAGGACACGTCCACCTTCCCTGACTCCCCCCTGACCTGTCCCAACTGACTCCATCGCCTCCAGCCGAACCTGTTTGGGCAGCTCCTCGCCCAGTGGCCAAACACGATAGCATCAATGCACAACATACCACAAACCATTCACCGCGTACAGATCATGTTTTCTACACACATACACACCTGTCCACGCTCCCTGTTTATGGCCAGTTTTATGACTAGGAGGTACCTTCTTTTATTGGGGCTTCACCGATATCTGATGGGAGTTCCGGGCTTGGCTGGGTAATCTATCACGAATTGGACATCTAAAATACGGGCTTGCCTACATGACTTCGCTCTTTTTTATTATTGTAGAAACATGTGTATAGCCATATCATAAACTCAAGAATTCTTGCTTGCAGCTATTATTTCTGTATATAAGGAGAAGGCTGGTTCTGTAAAAACGAACAGTCTCCTGAGAACACATGACCCGTGTTTGTCGTGCTTCTAGGACACCTGTTACTTGGTAGCTATCAATATAACTTGATCTCTGACTGCGACTAGAAGACTCCGTGTTTCTGTGGTCCGGAACAGGGAGAACTCAGAGGTCTTCGGGTGTTATCCCCTGGCACCAAACGGGTTCCTAAAAACCCGTTACCTCAGTTGGCGCCCAACTCGGGGCGGTATCAAGCGGCGACGGTCCAAGCCAGATGTTCGTGAGGAGCTTCGTGTGAAAATTCCAGAGGACGGCCAGCCACTTCAGCGACCCCTGTATGTCGACGTGGTTCTGAAGGTCTTTGCTGCGAGGTTCCCCGCGTCCCGACGGCTACGAAGGACTGCTGCCCTGACTATCGCCTTGTTTTGGACCCAGTGATCCTTGGTAGAGCGAAACGATAGACGAGTCTTCTAGCGACGTCACCGATCTTCAAATACTTCAGTTAAGTATAAGTGGAGCGTCTCCCAGTCCTTAGTTTGTCCTTAGTTTTTGGTATCCTTGAGATACGCTTTGATTTGGTACTTGCAAGCCCCAAAGCCGAAGGACTTGTGTATTCACGAGAAATATCGTAACAGATAATCCTTTGAAGTTTGAAGCTAGACTAGTGAGCAAAGATGCCTGGTTTTAGCAGACTTGGAAACTTGTTTTGTCTTGGTTATAGTAAGGACTCCCGATTAGAGGATTCCTGTCCGGTTCCTCCGATTGGAACTCCAACATATGAGCTCTATGTAAAGCACGGCGTAGGTCCTATCACATATAATGAAGTGTGGATAAAATACACCCGCAAGGATGGTGTTTTAAAATGGCCCCAATATGGTAGTTTCGACTCAGAAATATTAGATAACCTAGAGGTCAAATTATTTAAGAGAAAAGCCCGGCCGGCGATGTTTGACTCTTTCCGCTTATGGCGCAAAGAAGCCAAACAGAAAGAAATAAAATTAGCAAAAAGGAATAAAAGAGGTATGTCAATGGTGCAAGCTGCCGTTGCATACAGGGATAACGAGGAAGAGCAAGAAAGCGAACAAATACTTAGGAGCAAGAAATTAGCAGTAGATAAATGCTACCCGATGTTACCAAATAAGGGACAAGGTCAAGAGGAGAGATCCGAGAAAGATCCATTAATGTCCCACTTATTAAGCTCACCTCCACCGTATGCGTTAGACGCTACTACAACGCCAAAGCATTTTACTATACCGCGCCCCGGCGCACGTAACCCAGCTCTTGCACGAACGCCAGCTCCTCTTCAGCTGGTTTCTACTTCTCCGGCGCAGCCTTCTCAAGGGCCGCCATCTTTACTACCTACTCCATCTACTTCTACAACTTTGCCTACAGCTCCAGCTATTGTCTATGATACTACGTCTGCTACTACTTCAACTTCATCTGCTTTTGCCTCTACTTCTTCTTTGCCTCAGCCTGTTTTTTCCGATGCACTTGCTCCTCCACAAGGTTCTCCTTCTATTAGACAAAGGGTGACAGGTACCGTCACTGGTCTGCTTTCACCTTTCTTCGGGTCGCCTAAAACGACCCCTAAAACAGAAGATAGACAGTTACGTAGTCAACTGCCTGATTACGAGGAAAGAAAAGTGCTGAATGAACTAGCCCGTAAATGGATTACGGATACTGTTAGATATGATGTTCAGTCTGTTATGGAAGTTTTCCGTCAATGGAATGCACCCACTCAGAGATACGTATTCGAAGAAATGTGTGTATATCTGGGCAAAGATGTGAAGACAAATGATCCCAAATACACAATGAACGAACTATGGCGTACACGCTTTAAGTTCTATGAAGGTATGAATATAGGTGCAGATGTTGAGAAAGCGGTAGAGTTATTGCTCTCTTATAGGAGTAAGGGAAACGTCTCTAGATCATGTCACGAAGACGATGCACCAGGTGGGAAAAGTGCGAGACAGTACCCCATGAGAGAGGTTCCTCCGGTTTGGAGGGAAGGTGATGCGAATGCGAATCCACCAATTCTGCCTCATTTCCAGCGTGTATGGGTACATGTCCCCTGGAAAAGATCCGATGTCTTAGCACTCAAGCAGACACTGCCTGATCCTCGTAAAAACCCGACTGGGTATTATAAGGAGTTATCACAAACTGCAAGCTCATGTATAATGAATTTAGCGGATATCGACATGTTGTTTGGGAACGTTGTTCCACATCCTCTATGGAGCAAAATACGTCATACGAACCATGACCAAGAACTAGGTGACTCATGGGCGAACATTGATGCTAGACAAATTGGTGGTTCTAAACCTGAGCCGTTAATAGCTGAACTTCCCGGTAGAATTATCGCGTACATGAAGACGATAATGTCTGAAGTACGCGTAAACTGGGACAAGCTATCTGCGTGCAAGCAGAAGAAAGATGAGAATGTGTCTGACTTTTTCACAAGATTTGAGCAGACTTTCACCGATCATAGTGGTCAGGATATGGCTACCGAGGGTGGTCAAAGATTGTTTGTAGACAAATTCGTACATAATTTAATCCCTGAACTGTGTAATAAACTGAAAGATTCAGAGAGTGCTTGGGCTGTCTCTAAGTCAGCGCAAATTTTAGCTACCGCCCAGTACTATGAAAATAGGCGCAAAGACGAGCTAGATAAAGTCGACAAAAAGACAAAAGATTTAAAAACTAAAGTTCTTCTCCAGCAAGCCTATCCGCCTCGTATGACTAGTCAGCCCAATTATCAACAACAACAGCAGTATTCGAGAAACGCGCAAGGGAACGAGTTTTCCCACACGCGTATTGCTTATGGCCCGAATCAATGTGCGTATTGCAAGGAAGAGGGTCACTTTAAAGGTAATTGTCCGGCTCTTGCGCGACGTTTGAGCGGTGCTTCAGGTGTAAGGGGAAGAGGTGTTCAACATGCCCCTAGAGGTAGGGGCCGTGGAAATTTCACCCAGAATACAACTTCCTTTCCGCCTCAGAATTCGATGAACAGCTTTGACCAACAGAATAATGCGTCGTCCAGGTCAGCTCAGTACTATGCTGACGACTATTACACCGAACACGAAAATGAGGGTAACGATTATTGCTAGGACAGCCATGGACAAAGAGAGGGAGTTATTTCAGTTCCAGTAGATCAGAATGGACCTTATGTCAAGGTAATTACCTCAGGAGTGTCAGAACCATTTCTGCTGGATACTGGTGCTACAAAAAGTTCTATCATGCACTCGAAACTTCCTGGCGCACCTTTGTCTGGCGAAATGAATGTTTCAGTAGGTTTCTCTGGCGCCCCTGTTAGAAACCCGATCTCTAGTCCTATATCCCTTTCTATTGGCCCGTGCGAATTAGAAGCACCCCTCATTCTTACAACAGGTTGCGGTGAAAATTTGTTAGGTTTGGATTTGCTAAAAAGGTTATATGCGACTTTGTACTGTTCCCCCTTGGGAGTACAACTTACTTTAGGTAAGAAAGTCATTTCTCCAATGTATTTGTCAAAGGACAATATTTCGACTGAATTGTCATTACTTCCTGATACACTTTGGGCTAATGGCTCCAATGATGTAGGTCGTTTGGAGATAGCACCGTATGTCATAACATTGAAAGCCAACGTTAGGTTGCCACGTATTCCCCAATACAAAATATCTAGCGAATGCGAAAATGCATTATTGACGATTGTTTATGACCTGATTGATAAAGACGTCATCGAAGAAACAACAGGAAATGTTTGTAACAGTCCAGTTCTGCCCGTCTTAAAGCGTACTGATCCTTTACAACTGCCTGTGTACAGGTTCGTGATCGACCTCAGAGAAGTGAACAAGATAGTTATCCCACAGTTTCCAGTTGTCCCCGACATTACTGCTTTATTGACGATGGTTCCAGCTTCAGCAAATTGGTTCTCGGTGATCGACCTGAAGAACGCTTTCTTCAGCATCCCGATTGCCGAGGAGAGTAGAGATATTTTCGGATTCAATTTAGGAGGACGAAGCTTCCGCTTCAAGTGCGCTCCTCAAGGCTACTGCGAAAGCCCATCAATATTCAGTCAGGCCCTGAAAACACAACTAGACACGATTATTCTACCGAATGGTTCAACTCTGATTCAGTACGTAGACGATCTGCTGATCGCTGCAGACACTGAAGAGATTTGCAAGAAAGCTACGTTATCATTATTACGTAACTTATGTGACATGAAGCACAAAGTCTCTCTTTCCAAACTACAATTTTGCCGACAAGAAGTAACCTACTTAGGTCACATCTTGTCGAAGGAGGGAAGGAGACTGACACCAGAAAGAATACAGGCAATTGCAGAACTGAGTGCCCCAAGGACACAGAGAGAGGTTCAAGCCTTCTTGGGCATTACATCGTACTGTGGACAATGGATACCGAATTTCTCACTACTAGCCAAACCCTTGCTGGCACTACTCTGTAAAGACACGCCAAATCCTATGCCCTGGTCTGAAGATTGCCAGACGAGTTTCCACAAGTTGCGTGATGCATTATGTTCGGCTCCTGTGTTGGGAAACCCCAACTACAGTAAGCCTTTTACATTATATGTCCATGAGAAGGAAGGTTGTGCATTATCAGTTTTAACACAACATTTTGGGGACAGACAGCACCCATGCGCGTATTTTTCGGCAACTCTAGACCCTGTGGCTAAAGCCCTACCAAGTTGTCTGAGGGCTACCGCCGCAGCAGCTGTCTGCATTCGACAATCCGCTGGATTAGTCATGAACAATACTCTGATCGTTATGGTTCCGCATGCAGTAGACATTTTACTAAACAGGACGAAGACACAACACCTTACTTGCGCTCGACTATCCAGTTACGAACTTACACTGCTAGCAAGTCACATCCACATAAAGAGGTGCGATACACTGAATCCCGCAACGTTATTACCCACTCCGACAGAAACAGACAAGATTGATAACCATGACTGCTGTTTTAGGACAGAAGAAGAGACAAAAGGGAGAGTAGACTTACAGGACACTCCCCTTCCTGAATGCAACGATACTTTATGGGTTGATGGTTCATGTTTCAAGCTGCCGAATGGTGATACGACTGCAGCATATGCCGTAACGACATTACACACCATTATAGAGACCGCGCGCATTTCCCATAATTCTGCACAAGCTGCAGAGCTAATTGCGCTTACCAGAGCATGTGTGTTAGCAAAAGGAAAGCGAGTGAATGTGTACACTGACAGCCAATACGCCTTTGGTGTGGCTCACAGTTTTGGGAGATTGTGGCGTGAACGTGGGTTTCTTACGTCACATGGTGCAAAGATTCAACATGGTCAGCTAGTTAATGAGCTCCTCGAGTCACTGACCTTGCCACTACAAGTTGCCATTGTAAAATGCAGTGCACACAAAAAGATTCAGGATGATGTTGGCCGCGGGAATGCAGACGAGGTTGCGAAAGAGACTGCAAGGAACACAATGAGTCGGATGTATGTTGTAGTTCCCGCTAGATGGATTACTGATGTGGGAATGTGTGAGGATACCATCGAAAGCGTGAAATCTATACAAGCCGAGGCAACTGAGAAAGAGGTGAATGAATGGAGAGAAAGTAAGGGTAGGTTAGATGCGAATGGTTGTTGGGTTGAATTGTCAGAACACCAGCGATGGCTACTACCTAACGCCTATGTACTTGCAGTAGTAACAATGGCTCATGGATTTGCGCACATCAGTTCGAAAGGAATCTGTAAAGTATTGGCCCCAGTATGGCAAAATAGCAATATCCCGAAATATGCAGAGAATGTGGTCAGAAACTGTATGGTGTGTTTGAAGTACAATCCCGGTAGAGGAACCCCAACTCCAGCTGGTCATTTTGCGCCTCCAACGTATCCGTTCGAGGTTTTGCAGCTCGATTTCATTCACATGGAGAGATGCAACAATCTGAAGTATGTGCTCGTTGTTGTTTGCGCTTTCTCCAGGTGGGTGGAAGCATACCCCCTTAAGGACAATACTGCCTTGTCAACTGCCAAAGCCCTTGTCAAAGAGTTCTTCCCGAGATTCGGCATGCCTAGAATCGTCTGGAGTGATAATGGAAGTGAATTCGTAGGACGCGTGATGAAGAGAGTGTGTGAGTGTTTAGGCATACACCAAAAGTTTCACTCTGCGAATCACCCCCAATCAGCTGGATTAGTAGAGTGCTACAATGGCACTTTAAAGCTCAAATTAGCCAAGATGCAAGCCTGTACAGGTCTTAAATGGCCTGACGCCTTGCCCCTAGCATTCTTGTCAACCAGAATGACCGTCCATTCCAGGTTAGGACTTAGCCCCCATGAGATAGTGTTTGGCCGCCCAGCCAACGTCTGGGGCGTGCCAAGGCCAAAGAAACTCAGCGAAATAGAGCACCCCGTACTGCTTGACTATTTGTGCGAATTGACAACTAAATTGCGTGTTTTACACCAACAGGTTCACAGTTCCTCTCCACCAGCCTCTGACGATCCAGGTCACTCCATCGAACCCGGCACGTGGGTCTTGGTGCGGAATTTCCAGCGCACAAACAACGGACAGCCGAGGTGGACTGGACCGTACCTGGTACTTCTTTCCACAAGATCAGCTCTTCGGGTCGAAGGCAAAAAGAACTGGGTGCACGGGACCCATTGTAAACGGGTCCCTCTGCCCCTTCCATACGACCAGTGGGTCAACGAAGGAATTGCCGACTCCGAGACAGAATCCATACCTCGCTTCATCCCTTTCAGCGATGCACGTTTAAAAGAAACTGGTACCGAAAAGGAGAGTGATCATATTTTACAAGGACTTGTGCCACCGTCTATGCAGTTGGACACTACCGAACCTGAGACATTGTTTGAAGACCACACCGTACCTGGGAAACAACAATATAATCTAAGGTCAAGACAAAGAGACTAATAAAAACAAACAAATGTGATTTTCTTTTCCCCTAAGAACTATTTTTTACTTTTCTGCTCTCTCACTCTCAGGAAACGTGCTCATTTTTGATTTTCGAACCGCCATCCGGTTCTGCTGCTAGGGTCGCGGTTGAAGTCTGGGGAGTGCAACTGGGGACGTCTAGGTCAACGGTTCTGGTTGGTCCAAGGGAGTTACCCCGGACTGAACAGAGCGCACTCCCTGGCAGAACCAACCTACCACCGCGGGCAGCAACTAGAGGATGGAGTTTCCTAGGGTAAAGAGACCTACCAGACTCACGAACTTTGAAAGACAATTATGCCCTGTACTGGCCAAAAGAAGGTTTTTGATAACGTGTATTTTAATGTTGTGTAGCATAACGATGTTTTTGACTGGTTATACTCTATTCGTATTCCAAGTTACTTTTTCAAATGACACCCAGCCACCGCCTCCTCCTACTATCTCTCCACAATACTTTCACCCTCTACCTGAACACGAGTCTGCCAGAAGACTCGAATTTGTAAATAACTCATTCATTCAACTTCTACACCAACACCAGTCCATAATGAACACATCGAACTGTTGGGTATGCGGACTCATGCCGCACACGACTGATAAGGGTATCCCATACTTCATCCTGCCATTCAGTTATTATGGTTCTCTGTGGGCCTAGAACCATACCCGACCCGTTCTACTGCGAGTGATTCCAGTAACAAGGCACTAGTAGCAGGGATAAGAAATATGAGTAGAGAGTTCGACACCTATCTTACGATTCCCAAAGATGAACTCACTCCGTACACTCGTTGGAACGTAACTAAATATGGGGTTTACCTCAGTAAGAGCCAGACAGCAAAGAAATCCCGCCCAGTTTGGATAGTACCCAACCGAGGTCACTTATGTTTACAAGGTATCGGCAGGGATCCCAAAGCACAATTAGGAAAGAGTATATGCACGGAAACCTATGTGTTCACTTCCCGAACTTCCCCTATACTATTAGCAGCCAAAGGCACGTATTTCGTCTGCCATGACCAAGCCTACACCTGGTTGCCCCCTGACTTCTCAGGTACATGTTTTATCTCATTTCTGCTGCCTCCCACCTACACGGCCAGAGCAGATTACCATCGGACAAGGACAGCTAGAGGGGTCGTGAGTAAAGACGACACCGCGGGTCAGGAATTCGCTGACTTCGCAAAGGGTTTTCTGCCATTTTGGGGGCCTATGGTGAACAGCAGGAATATTCGCCAGTTATCGAGGATAGTTGAATCCGCCGTGATTACAACGGCCGGAGCCCTTGGCAATTTGACGACCGAACTTCAGTCGGATCGACTTATGACCCTTCAGAACCGAGTTGCCCTAGATATCATACTCGCCGATCGTGGTGGTGTGTGTAGAGTGATCCAATCCAGTTGTTGCATTTTCATCCCTGATAACGCACCGACAGTGTACCAGGCCATCTCTAAGCTACACGAGATATCTGGTTCCCTTCACGTAGAAAAAGGGGACTGGTCCTTACTAGGGTGGTTCTGGGAACTGATCGCTACCTGGGGATGGAAAACACTGATCTTCATTGGGATGATCTTAGCACTTCTGTTTATGTTCTGCCTGTGTGTACAGTGCGCTCCTGCACTATGTGGCCTCTGTGCTACCTCATGTGTACGGAAGCCTGTGTCAAGGGACGAACTGAGCAACAGAATGATGCTACAGCAGCATCTCCACGAATTCCTTCATACAGACTTAGACTCGGATTAACATGAATTATTGCCTTATATGAGGGCAAAAGGAGGGTCTGTGGTTCTGAAATTCTGGACCCTACTGTTGTCCCGGTATCGAGGTCCGATACCCGTGTCCCGAAACATCAACATACCATGACGAATTTGGTGTCGACGAACCGATAATGATTAGGACATCATTCCTATGCATTTGCGTCATGATCGAGACATGCTAACACCCCTGAATCGTAGTTTCCGTCCCAACCCCTCAGACTCCATTTTGTAAACGGTATCCATCTTGTGTCTTGCCCTCATGATAAGTCAATTAAAGGTCGAGCTTGATCTAAAAGGACACGTCCACCTTCCCTGACTCCCCCCTGACCTGTCCCAACTGACTCCATCGCCTCCAGCCGAACCTGTTTGGGCAGCTCCTCGCCCAGTGGCCAAACACGATAGCATCAATGCACAACATACCACAAACCATTCACCGCGTACAGATCATGTTTTCTACACACATACACACCTGTCCACGCTCCCTGTTTATGGCCAGTTTTATGACTAGGAGGTGCCTTCTTTTATTGGGGCTTCACCGATATCTGATGGGAGTTCCGGGCTTGGCTGGGTAATCTATCACGAATTGGACATCTAAAATACGGGCTTGCCTACATGACTTAGCTCTTTTTTATTATTGTAGAAACATGTGTATAGCCATATCATAAACTCAAGAATTCTTGCTTGCAGCTATTATTTCTGTATATAAGGAGAAGGCTGGTTCTGTAAAAACGAACAGTCTCCTGAGAACACATGACCCGTGTTTGTCGTGCTTCTAGGACACCTGTTACTTGGTAGCTATCAATAAAACTTGATCTCTGACTGCGACTAGAAGACTCCGTGTTTCTGTGGTCCGGAACAGGGAGAACTCAGAGGTCTTCGGGTGTTATCCCCTGGCACCAAACGGGTTCCTAAAAACCCGTTACCTCAGTGCAAGTCAACACAGAATCTGTATTTGCCATCAGATTTGGTCGTGATCACGACTGGCGAAATCCAGCTTGAGGTTTCTATCTGCTCAATAACCCCTTGTTCCAACATTTCACCCAACATCCTCTTGACGTCACATCTAGCTACTATGGGTACCTTCCTAACTTTATGTTGCAAAGGAACGGCATCCGGTTTTAGCATAATCTTATGTACGTAACCTTTTAACTCTCCAATCTCTTCCTTAAACAACTCGGGCATCCCATCAACAATCGACAAAGTAGGTACTTCATCCACCACCATTTCTTGATCTTTCGCTCTCGGTTTCAACACAATGTGTAAATCGTACTGGTGTCCCCAACCTAATATCGCTGGACCAGACTGGGCAACATATACCTTACCCCTCACTGATCTGCCCTTAAACGAGATATCAGCAGACATAAACCCAATAATTGCAATCTTTTCGCCCTGAAACCCACTTGGATTGATGTCCTTTGGTTCTAACTCAACCTTTGGCCATTTCACACCAAACAAGCAAACAGGAATGATGGTCCAGAATGACCCAGAGTCCACCATCAACTCTACCTGTTCACCATCAATCACAAACATTGCCTTGGGTCTCACTCTCCTCCTAGGATTCATATCTGACTCATCATCACTCACACACAAAATCTTATTAACTCCTTCAACACTAACAACCATAGCAACATCGGCCGGTTCCTGTTGAACAACAGCAATTTTTCCTCTAGGAACGAACTTGCACAGTCTTGAAAAGTGTCCTCGCTTTCCACATTTCATACAATCCTTGTCCAGGGCAAAACATTTCTTATATTCTGCTGTATGTTACGTACTGCCGCACCTTGAACATATTTTATCTCTACTTCTATATGAGTCATTGTTACTGTAAGCATTATTAAACGTCTTCCCCACATTCCTCTCACTCCTCTCATAGGATTTTTTACCACCCACAGCTCCCACTTCTTCAACAACGTCAACACACGACACATTCTCCTTCACACTATCCTTGCGTTCCATCTCTTTCATACATGCACCAGATTCTTCTACAACTTTTGCAATGTCAATTGCATTCTGCAAAGAAGGGTTCTTCGCTGCCCACAGCTTTTCTTGCATCTTCTTGTTCCTACACTGGACAATGAGTTGGTCCTTTATCATTTCGTCCCTGATGTTGCCAAAGTTGTATTTCATCGATAACTCACGTAGGCGAGTAACAAACTGATCAACGCTTTCGTCTTGGCGCTGAGGTTGCGTGTAAAACTTGTGTCTTGCCATGACAATGTTGACTTCTTTTGAATACCTCTTTTTTAAACGAGCTTTTGCCTCCAAATACACTTTGGTTATAACTCTTCCTTCGGCATTAGTACCTGGAGACCAAAATTTAAAAGCATGTTGGCCCTCTTTCCCCAAGGTGCTCAATAATAACGTTCTCTTCCTTGTTGCACTAAAGTCTTTGCCGTCAATCGCCTCAATATAATTCTCGAATACTTCAATCCATTCCTCCCATTCTATGGGAGGATCACCACTCTGCTGCAAAAACAATGGTGGCATTACTACGCTGTTGCTCTCCATTTTCCTTTCTTCGTATTTCCACACAATATTTCTTATCTTGCGTTTCCACTGTCCCAAAATCTGAACAAACAGTGAAGTCTCAACAAATATTGCAGTCTCTCCACACGCTTCTAATAATATTTTAAAAGCAAACGTTACCGTTAAAACCACTGAGTATGCATGAAAACATCGTGAACTGCCTCTCCTTCCCGCAACTGCTTCGGTGTTTCCTCAAGATTATGCACAGAGTTCAGCCGTCTCTCTTCTCCGTGTTCCCTTTACGTTACTTAGCAACCTTCATTGTTATTATAAAAATGGCTGTCATCACGCAGGGCAAAGAGACGTCAATACGTCAGGACGTGATGAAATGAGTCACCAGAAGCTGCGCCTTGCAATCTTCGAAGGGGATGACAATGGCAGTGTTCTTTGGAGCAAGTGGTGAGCGTTACTGCTATTTTTCAAAAGTCGCACTGAAAGTGTCCGTGTATAATGATTACGAAAATTGCGCTCCCATGTGGTTGCACTGGGCAAAATAGCGAAGTGAATATGGCAAAAATAATCAGACGTTTACTCACTCCGAGATGTTGAGATTCCTCAGCAACACTTTTCTGTTTTTCCCTTCAGAATGACATCCGAAAGATGAATAATTTGCGCAAAGTTTGTAAAGTACAGTCTCAACTCACTACACGGTTTCCTTAAAATCGTACATCACAGTAGCTTGATTTGTCTTGCAAATTCTTCATAGGCAGTAACCATTTCAAAACCAAATTCACGCGTGGTTCTCTCTACCAGCCGATTGTAATTCCTTCAGTAGCTTCTTTAAGGTTATGCTAGCCAAACATCGCCAAAATGTTGTGTGGAATGATACGATGTTCACCAAGGAGTTATGGTATAGGAAAGTATATTTATTGCTAAGCTACAGGTATCAACTGGTGTCCCTCTCCAGGCTAGCAGGCAACTACCCCACTAGGCAAGGAGAAAGAACACAACAGTAAAGAAGAATCCAAAAGGAATGTACAAGTTAAAGAAACAGTGCCAAGAAAATAATACTAAAGAAAACAAGATACAACAGTGTCCTTTGAACTTTTGGGCATCTCTCCGGCAAACCAGTCCCAGTGCTTACGTCATTTACTGAGCTGCATCAATAGGAGAGTTCATCTCCACATATATATAACCCATACACTTGCAGGAAGCAAAGCAGAGATCAATTCAGTGTAAATGAATTGATCATACTAACTGAGGGGGGGCTTTATAAGTACCTTCAGCGTTATGGGGGTCCAGAGGAGCAACTGAGTATTTCAGCATGCACCAGTTTCTGGCAAGATATTGCACCACGCTTTTTTTTTTCTTCTTGAAAATGACAAAGTCCTTTTTTTTATCAGGAAGACCTTTGGTGAGGAACATAGCGGCAGGCTGATGCCAGTCGCAGGAGCTCAGTGAGGCAGCGCAGCACACATATGCAGGGACGGCAAGGAAATGATTCAATAACGTCCCGTTAAGATCTCCGTTGGGCCCCCGCAACCTACCCGGTGAGAATGTGACACGTTGTGTCTTCTTCAGCATGATACGGGATTAAGCAGTCTTCTCCCTTTTCTTTCTCTGTTGGTTCCCGGCTTCCAAGTTTCACGGCGCTCCACGGCGGAGGCTCTAGGCCCAGTAACGGCGGATGGGCAGAGAGTTGGAGCAAGTGCAGGTGCTGCAGAAAGAAGCAGGATCCATAGCGGTTGTGCGGCTTGTATAGCGTCGGTACAGGCTTTGGAGTTGTGCTCGGGCTGCTCTTGCAAACACCCGGTTCCGGGGGCTGGTGTGCAGGGATCATCAACAACAGACAGGAGGAGGAGCGCTTTCATCGCATTTTCCAGTAACACAGTGTCCCATTTCACCGCAACAGAGCCGGGTAAGGTGGTTCCGAGCAGGGGGGGGGGGCGAAATTGGAGTGTATGGATCTAGATTTTATTGCAGCCCATTTAGTTATTCCCTTGAGCAGTGGGGGGGGGGGAAGTAAGGGCAGCGTCTGTTGTGCAGCACCCAGAGGGGACGGAGAGATCTAGCGTGCAGTTGGACTCAATGCGTAAGGGGAGCAGCAGAACTGGTACTACAGTGCCAAGTACGCAGGGCCACTTGAAAGGGCTACCACCATCACCGCAATCACCCCCATCACCCCTCAGAAGAAACAGATATCAACTAAGATCCCAACAAGAGCTGAGGTCTAAGTGAGTTCTGGACCGTCTGGAGGGAGAAGGTGTGACACCATTAACTCCATATAAAAAAAAGAAAAAGCCTGGAGACATTAAACAATTTAAAAATTAAAGGGTCTTAAGGCAACTCACTCGCTCCAAAAGAATACTCCATCTCTTAAGACGTACTTCAAAATTATGGAGCATGTTGCGGGTTCAGTCGGGGCAGCGGATAAATCTATGTCTGTTCAGCACAGTGCCCCCCCTTGGTGCTTGAAAATCGCTATGCACCGCTAGAAAGTATTTCGGACCCAGTGAACCTGGAGAGCTCAAATGGGGGGCACGAGGATCCTATCATCAATCCACCTGCACCTAATCATGGTTATCTCTCTTTGGGGGGTCTTAACCCCCTCTTGTTCTTCCTACTGATGGTAACATGCAGGAGTGCAGGGGTAATAATAAGGACAATAAAGACAACGATAGTTTAGGTTTCCTGTTGCAGACATTAAGAGGGGACCTTATGTCCAAATTTGAAATATCCGAAGTAAATCAGAAGGGCATACACGATAAGTTTGATGCCCTTGAATTAAAACTGGAAGACATATGTACACGTACAGGATCACTCAGGCATTACAAATGATATGGAGAAGTTGGAAATGCATGCCCGTAGGAACAATCTAAGGATCCTTAAGATACCCGAGGGAGCCGAAATTGAGGATATAAAGGGATTCGTGTGTAAGCTGTTACAAGAAGGAGTTCTTAAAGACCGACCAGACATAGATTTGGAGACTGAAATACAAAGAGTCCATAGGGATTCTTTCAGGCTTCATCCGGACAGAAAGGCTCCCAGAAAAATCCTAGTTAACTTTCAGACCTATAGTGTTAAAGAACTAATTCTAGGGAGATGTCTAACTCGACCTACTCTTCACTATCAGGCTACTCCCTACCAAATTCGTTCAGATATTGGAGGGAGAACAGCGCAAAGGCAATGGGAGTTAGGCTCTAGAATGCCTGAATTAAGATCACTCGAGGGCGCAGGTCCAAATGAAATTTCCTGCATTATTGAAGATAATGTGGAAAAATAAAATGTATAATTGCAGCCAGCTGGAAGATGTTGATGACCTTCTGTCCCAGATGAGATAGTAAAGGTTAAAGGGAATGCAATGTGGAAAGCTCCATAAAGGAGGAGAAGGGGAAGATAGGGTAGGAGAAAGGAGGTTGGATGAAACGGAAGAGGAATAAAATAGAGGGAAGATGGGATAACGTTTTTTTTTTTTGAATGTTTTCTTCTTTTTTTCCCTGATTCGGATGAGACAAGATGCTGTGCCGCTCAGGGAGGGTTCCTAAAAGGCGGTTCTAACACCAAATATCAAGGGTGGGTTCCTCAGGGGGGAGGGGGAGGGAGGATGGGGGGGGGGATTTGGAAAACTCGTCCTCATACAAGGTTAAAGCTGATGGCATGTATGAGGACAAAAAAAAAAGATAATGCACCACGCTGCAGTGCAGGGGGCATGTGTCGCAAGCGCTGGGAGAACCTTTGACACTGGGCCTGAAATAAGGCACAGGACTTATTGGGCCTGTCCTCCCAGCCCCACTTACAGAGCCCCCCCCCTTAGCCCACTGTACGGGAAGGTCCTGAAGTCAGCTTGGCTGACCCTTCATGCTCAGCTGGAGGAGTTTGAGCAGCAGAGACTTGGTAAGCTCATGACCTTGCAGTCTGTGTAACTACCACTCTGAATCATGGCTGCATCTTCTGTGCTGCTGCCCGGCACTAGCAGCCCCTAGAAGGTCCCTTTTGAACCCCTTGTTTTTAAAATGGGGCGCTAGGACGTGCTGGGAGGCCTCGGCCTTGTGCTTTATATCTACTGACATTCAAGTGCTCGCAAGGTTTGGAAAATTTGTGAGACTTGGCTGCCACGCTTCCTCCCCCTCAAAGACTTATTACAGACTTTTTCCGTCCTTTGGCCTAGTACTCTTTGTCTTAATTATTTTTATCTGGTTAAGCACAGCAAAACGTTCACACAGGCAACCATAATGCTGCTCCTCAATAAGCATATTGGTCTTTAAGCCTGGAAAATTGTTTTTTTTAGTCTTGTTTTTATTTGATATATATGCTAAAAGCTAAATTTTATAACCGTGCTAAAGTAGATTTTGTATAGCAATGGTTTTAAGTAACTGTGCTAAATTAATAAAAACTTGAAACTTGAAACTTGACCTTCATTATGTCTCTTGAAGTATATGAGCGGTGAAAGAAATATCCCATCATGTGTCTTTTGTCACCTTTTACTTTATCAGAGTAATGGCTTCAATACTTATAAGCACCATTGGAGCACTTGGAATGCTGATTTCTGAAGGCATTCTGGGACTTGTAGTGTTCTACTCACAACTGGGTAAATAACCCTTACAGTAGCATTGTAATTCATAAATGCACTTACATCATCATGACTAGTGAACTAAGTACCTTATATCTGTTGTATGCAATGGTGAAGGAATGGCTTGGACAATGTCTAGTGTTGGTATGACAGAGGTTTGGGTGTTGAATGCTGTGTCAGGCATTTTTTGTGTATATTTATCTACCATGAAGTAAAGGCTGACTTTGTGATACTTTTCTCACTCAAAATGATACAAACATATCAAGGGGGGGATAAAATACATACTTCTTCTCAACAGTGGCACTTATGTAATTTCTAACATCTAAGTAGCTGTACCGACTACCATCACACTTGGAACAAAGGGACAAGAGGTTTTAGCTTTACCTAGTCCTCCCCATTTCATACATCAATTCACACACAAAAAGGGGAAGCTTCCATATATTGTATTTATCAAATCTGAGAATTGGAAACCCTAGGGGTTTGTTAACACTGCCCTCACCCACTAGATAGTGGCATGCTTCACCATAGGGCCGCTACTACAAGCTGCTACAGGCCAACCTACAGGGTGGAGCGCAAAAATATATATATTTTTTAAAACCCACTAGGAATCCACTTTGCAGAGACAGTAATAAGATAAAACTATCTAGGATGGTACCCTTTCTACTTTTTTTTCCTGTGTCCTTCCTGACAGGATTTAAAAAAAATCTATATGTCTGGTGTACTTAGGTAAGAAACATCCCTGTCACCCTCTCTAATTTGGTCAACATGTTTCAGCCAATTCTATCTGCCCCCTAGAGGTCATTGGCATTCCTCAGGATATAGATCCCATTAACTTGCCTCACCAAAATATTTTATACGTGGAGGTTTTATAGGTTACTATACATGCCAGTTGTACTAAAACTCCAGGAAATGCCAGAAATAACATAATTGCCTTGTTAGTAAATGTAATTAAAAAACATTCTTTTAAGTCATATGCTTTCATCTGTTGACTTTAATGGCCCGTGGGAATTACTCCCTTCTCTGACTTCTATTACATTTCTCTATCAATTTTATGCACTTTAATTCACACTAGTATCTATGAGTGTGTGTGTGCTTACTCATCTCACGCAAGCCACCAATTCCCATACAGGAACAGTGTAACACCTCTTTTTCTTTAAAAAACGCATTTTATATTTTGAATACATATTTCGAAAAACCATACATAAAGGCTATTCGTCTCTTACCCGAGTTTCATATAATCCGCTTTAAACTCAGGGTGAGAGTGGGACGTTGTCCTGTAGTCACACTCTAGGTAAAAAGGAGATACATGTTCTAGTGGGTGAGGGCAGAATGAAAAAACCCTAGGGTTTATCATTCTCAGACTATGATAAATACAATATAGGGTAGCTTCCCCTTTTTTGTGAATAGCTGTACTGACTATGAACATGTGATTACCAGTATATAGCACAAACGAAGCAGTCTTGACATGCTGAATGTGGCACTTGTCAAGTAGAGTGTCTGATGTTGTCAGGGGATCTTCCAATATCTATAATCACATCTTAGCAAAGGTCATATCCAAGGCCTTGTTTGAATATGTACACCCAATTTTCCATGTATGTTGGGTTTTATTGGTTAGTGTAAGACAGATAAGACTGCATATTACTGAATAATCCTGGATCCAGACTGTGTCTCATTTCCACGTGTAGATTTACATTGGAAGATAATTATGTTTCACTGGTAGGATGCACACATTGCACTAGTGATGAAGGTGAGGGTTAGTAAATACAGAAAAGTATACTGATCTAAACTGAGAAAGATGTCATTTTGCCAGTAAATTCTGGAAATTACAGTGACAGTACACATACGTTTGGGTCCAAGACACATATAATTGGTTGGTGAGATCAAAGAAGTCCAAAGTCAGCATTTGCTTTCTGGAGTCATGTGTTTTGTGATGAATTGTACACCAACTACATCATTGTTTGCCTTCTATTCAGTGGGCCAGGCTGGCCAAGAACCAACAGGACAGGACCAAGGGCAGAGCAGGACATCCTCGGCTCAACGGCGGGCACTTTCACTGGATACCACCAGCGAGGATGTGAAAAGATCTGAACCATCAGGCAGGGGTGCTGCGCCCACCCGAGAAGAGCCTTCAACATCCACAGCATTAGCCCAGGTAGAGGCTGAAGTGAAGGGGAGACATTGATAGAGACACCTACAGCCAGGGGGGAGGGAATATGTCTCTCCCCGGCCCGCAAGAACTTGACTTGGATGTGGTGTCCCCGGGTCAGGCCCCATCACTATCTGGGCCTGCCACTGATCCCTCACTAACTCTTGAGGCCCCCATTCCATTGTGCCCTCCAGCTGCACCACCTGCATCTAGGTGCCTGCCTGGATGAGCTGAGGGAGTATCTGCCCGTTATATCCCACCCCCCTCATCTTCTTCACAAACCCCTCCATGTGGTTGCATCCCTGGATTTGATGGTGACATCTAATGTGTCCTCTCGGGCCTTACTGGAGATCAGGGTATAACTCCGTAAGTTACGAGAGGCACACTTCTGTGAAACTGTCAACATCAATGCATCCATCACTTCCTTGGGTGCACTCATACCCAATGACCAGTGACTCACCCGGACCACTGTAGTTGTGTCTTCCAGTTGATCTTTCCTCACTGTTTCCCCAGCTACTGCTCATCCATCCAGCTGCTGCCTGCTCCCGTGGGGTGCCTGGTCCTGTACTGGACAGCCAGGATGAGTCCACAGGAACAGAGGATCTACACTTTGTGGAGAACGAGGACAGTGAGGATGACCAGTGACTAGACTAAGGGGGTCATTAGGATCGCGGACGGACTTGCGTCCGTCCGCGACCCCAGAGCAGGAGGGAACCTCCGCATGGCATGCGGAGTTCCCTCCTGTGCAATTAGGATGTGACCGCAAGGGTTGCGGTCACATCCTCTATTTTTAACATTGCGGCGGGTGGAGCTTCAAGCTGCACCCGCCGCAATGTTAAAAATGCACGCATTGCATTTGCATGCAGTAAGAGGCAGGCACCGCGCGGTGCCTGCCGCTTTCTGCATGCAAATGCAGGGGGGTACCATAGGTACCCCCCATGTGCACCCCCCACCCCCCCTTCACCTAGGGGGCCCGCAACGGGCCCCCGCAGTGAAGTTCCGTATGTTTTTCCACGGCGGAAAACCCGCCGCGGAAAGGCATACTTTACAGGCCATCCTAATATGGTGGACGGTGTCTGACAGACACCATCACCATATTAGAGCTTTTCCGCCGCGGTTGTAAGCCAGCCGCGGCGGAAAAGCTGCGGACGGAAACCAGGACCCACCAGCCATCCTAATGTGGCGGTGGGTCTTTGGTCAGTCCGCTGCGGTTTTCCGCATCCTCTGGGCCGGCGGTGCCTTCCGCCGGCCCCGAGGATGCGGAAAAACCGCGATCCTAATCGCCCCCTATGTTTGGACTGTGGGCTTTTTGTTTTACCCACGTGCATAAATTGTTTCCCCTGATGTGATTTATTTATTTTACCCAACCCCTTCCAAGTTCCGGTACCCATTTTGCCTGAAAATTTTTATTTGATTTATTCTCTCTATTTCCAATGGACAGTTTTTTACTTAATTTAACACCATCACTGTCTTGTGTTGTTCATTATATATGCTGGTGTCAAAGTATGGAAGTCAACATTGGTAGGTGTTTAGCTATGCTTTCAACATGATACCTTGTTACACAGATGGTCCTACAAATCTACATGTCTCACTCACACACATTTTCATCACATATGTGGCCTACAACAAGAGCAACCGGTTAACCATCATCAACTATTGCGCAATTCAGTATTGACTTGCGACTTTGCCATTGTAGTTGTGAGGATCTCTGTGAGTAAGTGTGTTTACTGTATTGTTGCTGAAGTGTGGGTGGGTGTGATACATTTGCCTGTACAGCTGGTAGGTGTACAGTTCAAAGGAAAAAGTCGGCCCAGAGATCCTGGTGTTGGATATGATATCCTATGGGACTTTAGGACTTCGGAGGAACGTAGCTCAAGGCTCTGGACCTTACAGCCTCGTTTTGGCAAATGGGAGTAGGGGTGTAAGCATATGTTCCTCCCTTCAATCGGTCTGTTTTTTCATTACGTTCATTCCTTTATTTTTTGACACAACCCAGTAGTCCAGTTGGGATTTAGTGAAGGAAGATATTTTATTTCCTTTTGTCCATTCTTAAAACCATTTCACTCTTTGTTTGAACATGTTTAATGACAGGATGTTTAAGAAAAGGGAACAGCTGACACGTGTTTCGCCCTTTATGGCAGATTGAGGCAGGGCTTTCCCAAGGCTAGTTTGTAATATTCAGATGTCATGGGAAGGATGTTACATTCCAGATTCCTTCCTTGTTGTATAAAATAATATTCACAATTTGAGGTGACAAGGTTTTAGTCCCAGGATAAATCCATCTTGCACGGTGTTGCTATGATCTCTCTACCTGTACAGGGGGTGAAGGTGGCTGTACAGGTAGGTAGATACCTATACAGGGGGTGAGGGCACCTGTACAGGTGGGGGATGTGACTAGGCAGGGGTGATACCTGTGTACAAATGGGGTTGCCTGCGCAGGTTGTGGCACAGGTGGGTGGGTATTGTGTGGTACAGGTACTTGTGTTGGGTCCTCTCCATGTGTTGACCATGAAAGTAGACTCTGATATAGTTTCAACACACCCTCCATCATCTTTATGGCAAAGGCATGGTGTCTAGCACTGCCTTTCCTATAGATTGCTATGATGTCATTTTGCCTCCTTGTTATGTCTTGGCAAGATATCCTGTCCATGACACGGGTCTATCTGTCAATCATCTGAATAATTTGTTGTATTCCCTGTAGGTAGTCTGAAATGTCAGACAGAGTAGCCCCTTTGGCATGAATGTCCTGCCTCACATCAGCCTGCTGTTGGAAAAAGCATCCTCCAACGGTCCACCATGACCATTTGCCAGCCCCTACGCATTGGACAGCCTCTGATGCGACTATCAGTTCTACCGGCACGGGAAGGTGTGGTTTGTGTGAGGCTGTGCGGAGGAGATTAGTGACTATGGGATACTTGCTCCTCACCAGGGGTATTAGGTCCCTCAGTTGCTTGAGAGAAGGTCTGGAAAGCACTGCCATGAGAGGAATATGAGATCAACGCCCTACTCAAAAAACCCAAGGCGGACCCGAGATCTCAAGAACTTCCGGCCCATCTCCTTGCTTCTGTTCCCAGCCAAGGTCATCGAGAAGATTGTCAACAGACAGCTGACCCGATACCTCGAAGAAAACAGCATCCTGGACCCATCCCAGTCAGGGTTCCGCAGCAACCACAGCACCAAGACTGCCCTCATCGCCGCCACCGACAACATCAGGACCCTGCTAGACAATGGTGAGACCGCGGCCCTCATCCTCCTGGACCATTCTGCCGCCTTCGACAACGTCTGCCACCGCACACTACGCACACGCCTCCACGATGCAGGGATCCGAGACAAGGCCCTGGAATGGACCACCTCCTTCCTCTCCAGCAGAACCCAGAGCATCCGCCTCCCCCATTCCAATCCGAAGCCTCCAAGATCATCTGCGGCGTACCCCAGGGATCCTCCCTCAGCCCGACACTGTTCAACATCTACAAGGCCCGCTCGCACAAGTCGCCCGACAGCACGACCTCAAAATAATCTCCTATGCCGACAACACTCAACTGATCCTCTCCCTCACTAAGGACCCCCTCACGGCCAAATCCAACCTCCACGAAGGAATGAAGGCCGTCACCGACTGGATGAAGATCAGCCGACTGAAGCTGAACTCGGGTAAGACGGAGGTCCTCATCCTCAGCTCCAACCCTTCAGCCTGGGATGACTCCTGGTGGCCTGCGGCACTGGGAGCAGCCCCGATTCCCACCAACCACGCACGCAACCTGGGAGTCATCCTCAACAACACTCTCCATGACCAAGCAAGTCAAAGCAGTCTCCTCCTCCTATTTCAACACCCTAGATCTACAGGTGGATCCTGACAGATACAAGAAGAACAGTCACCCAGGTGCTCGTCAGTAGCAGACTCGACTATGGAAACGCCGTCTAATGCGGGAGCCCCGGCCAAGCTTATCAAACGACTGCAACAAATTCAAAACGCCTCTGCACACCTGATCCTTGACCTACCACGCTACAGCCACATCACCCCCCACCTGAGAAACCTGCACTGGCTCCCCATCAACAAGAGGATTTACTTCAAGCTCCTCATCCACGCACACAAGTCACTCTACAAGACCAGCCCAGCCTACCTAAACAGACGACTCTTCTTCTACATCCCCAACCGCCAGCTCCGTTCCTCTGAATTCGCCCTCGCCACCGTCCCTCGCATCCGAAGAACAACCACTGGCAGCAGATCCTTCTCCCACCTCGTCGCCAAGACCTGGAACACCCTCCCACTGATCCTACGACAGACCCAAGACCTGCTGACCTTCAGGAGGCTGCTCAAGACCTGGCTGTTTGACCAGTAGCGCCCCCCCCTTTTTTCCCCCAGCGCCTAGAGACCCTCACGGGTAAGTAGTGTGCTCTACAAATTCTTGATTGATTGATTGAATATGTAGGAGACTCAACACGTCTGACCTGGACACAAGAGCTGATAGTTGTGTTGGGGTAGGTGAATGATGTGGCTTTTAGGCTGACTGCTGGGACTGGGCAACCCTCAGAGGTGAAATGGCAGGCACAATGCTGGCCATACCTGTTGTAGGCTTTGATGTTTTTCCCAGTGGGCCAACAATGCCCTCCTGAGAATCTGGCTCCTCCTCTGCCACCAGTATGATATTGTCTTCTTCCTCCTCATCCTCCTCTTCTTCAGCAGTGCTGTCACTTGACATTGCTGTTTGGGGGAGCACTAGATTCTCTCCTTGGATTGCCCGTCGCCCTCCACTGGTGAATGGTTCAGCTTTTTCAAGCGACTCATTGTCCTCAGCACCTGAAAGACAGAGATTTCAAAAGGATAAGTATTTGCCATGGTATATACTGTGCTACAACACAAGGGTTGGGTCAAATATTCTTGGCATCTATCTGATGTTTCTCCTGTGACCTGGTTTGTGTACACCCACAAGTGACAGCTCACACTGTAGCACTGAGGGGTTCAATGCTGATGTGCACTGCAAATTCAAACTCACCAGCTCTAGCCACAGCTCTGTCTGATACCGAGATCCCTGTAATGTCAGCTGCTGAACCTGGCTCCTTGAGTGTGTTGCAGAAGATGTGGTCCTCAATCCACAGTTACAGAAGGAAGTGACACCATAGTTAATGTTCAGCATGATTTATATGTGAATATTCAAAATTAACACAGACATCACTGATTATGTTGGGAAAATATTACACACCAACTTCAGAGGCTACAAAAAAGTGGCAATATCTGCTAATATCCTTTTACAAGGATTTAGTTATTGTGCACAGTTTGGTAATCAATAGTTTACAACACTATATGGCACACTTACCTGACAGACCGATGGTAGTGGGTCTGAGTGCTACAGCCAGGATATCACAAACCCATGGATGGTATACTCTGGATCCCTGAGGAGGTCCTGACATCAGCTATAATGTACCATACACATCCATATTTTAATACAAAGGATGAAGTCAATCATTTTACATGATTATGTAATGGATATAGACCAGTGATTCTCAAAGTACGGCCTGACGGGCCATATGTGTCCCTCCTGACCTTTACATGCAGCCCCCTGGTAAACAGCTGCGCTGGGTTGCTGTGAACTCAAAACAACACTAACATTAAAAAGATGTTACATAAACCGTCAAACATGTATTTTAAGGTTAATTAGGTTAAAGAAAGGAAATAATTAGGGTGTCCTGCACCACTTATCTTTAGAAACGCCTACATTTTTAAAGATGTCTTGCGACATAAATACAAAAGTATGATAAAGTCTTTTCAAAGTTCTAAAAGTGTACTTCATTAACATGCAGAACTGTTTCAGTGTAGTACCTCAGATTATATGAGTCCATTGCAGAGTATTTTCTAAAAGGGATAGTTTTCAAACATGAATTTGGTAAGATCCATTCTTCCACCCCCCACATCCTTCCAACCCAGACAATGATCCCAATAGTGAACTAAGAAAAAAAAATGGTTGTAATGTGCACTCTTTGGGTGGCTTGTGTTCCTATTGTAAATGAACAACATACTAGTTTATTAAATCAAACAATTGAGACATTTCTGTGCGGTGCACAACCAGAAGTCATGTCTTTCAAGGTTCTCATATGTGATTATGAAGAAAGAGGAGGGAAAATGAAATAAAAAAATTGCCTAGGATCACACAATTTGGTTAAGTGGAGAAGCTGGGATTAATCACCGTTTTTCTGGTTTCACGTTGTGCAGTTCAGCCACCAGGTGTATACTTCGCTTCTCCTAAGCCCACCTTACTACTACGTCCACCTAAACCTCAACCCCCAGCCTGCTGCCTGCTGGCATTAGTGCGGACCTCAACTACATTACCGACCATACATTTTGGCCCCAGGGAAAATGTTTTCAACTATCCATGTTGTAGACTTTCAACCAAGTGGTGGCTACTCATATTTAGATGAGGCAATAAAAGCAATTTGGTACATACAGTATTAATTTAACATATTTAGCCATCCTTTCATTAGCCAACATGTTATACTTTTATGAGCCATATCTGAGCATATAGAGATGAGTGACAACAGTGATATTAGACGCACACCACATACTGCAGACATGGCCAATATTTAAGAGCACAAACTTTTTGTGAACGCATTATTAATTGTACTTACCAGGGTCTACTATCTGTCCAGTGTGTGGTGCCTGACCAGTTGTCAAACCTGCACATGGAGCAGAGATCGCTGTGGGCTGTGTATTTCTGGCTAACATCACAGGACCTAAAATGATATGAGCGTATTTAGTTTACATTCTAATTGACACATGTAATGAACAATATTTCCTAGTTCAGTTCACATGTTTGAAATATTGATGGATGCTTTGTAAAATATCTATTGGTTGTCTGATCACAATGTAGTAGATGTGACCTTCTTTATGCCATATTTACGTACAGGTTTGTGATGGTGGTACGGGTTGATGTGCCCCATGACGTTGCCTCCCTGCAAGTGCAGGGACCTCTGATCCAGTGGGTGAATTTACTCTGGTTGTAAGTGACAATAACAAGAAGAAGTCAAAGGACAATAGGACAATAACAACAAATTATGGGTATGTGCAACTTTTCACATATTTACTCAATTGCATTTACAGGACAACAGTGATGGTTACTAAATCAGGCAAATTGTATAGTGCCTTCTGACCAGTGTAAAATGAAATCACCAGCAGTGATTGGTCACTGTTTGTGAATGAGAAATTAGAAGTTACTATTTCCATCACAAAGGATTCTGGGACTTGTAGTGCAATGGAGAAAATGAGACACATGAGAGTCTAACTCACCTTGAATATTTCCACAACAGTCACATTTTTAATGTATCATACACATTTATCAGTTTGAGTCATTGTTTCAATCATCACATATTACCTAGCACCACATTAGGGTCATCATTCACAGGCAGCCTATGCAGCTAGTGGGAGTGCATGGTGGAGAGGATGTCCTTCTCAAGTGGGGTGAGACAGAGATGGGTTCCAGTTGCCCTACCAGAGAGCGCTCTAGCCACCTCTGTCCTGATGAACTTCTCCTTCACCAGCCTCTTCTCATCCTGCCACTTCTTCTTAATGTCCACCAATGGACTAACTGCAGTTGCCAACTGCTCCCATAGGGCTGCCTTCTGTGTTGCACTGCAGAAGTATGGAGGAAGGCCATGCAATTTTTTGTAGTTCCTCACTACAAAATGTACTATCATATTGGTCTCCTCCTCTGTATAATTCTTCCTCCTCAAAGGTTGCATTCTGGAAGCACAACAAGGCTCATACCAGGCAGGTGAACAATCAGTGTGGAAGGACCAATGCCTTGAATGTGTGCTACTATTATATATGGTTTGTAGTACATGGTTTTCAGGTGGAAATAATTGTCTGCAGGGATATGAAATTATGCTTACTCTGCCCTGAGTGCCGAAAGGGTTGATAATAAAGGCTATTTTGAACAAAGGAGATGCAAGCTGTCCAGCTAACTTTGGACTAATTAATCTGTTAGGCCTCTCAGGGAAGGTTTTCTCAAAAGTTCTCCTGAATGAATTAGAGGAATGGGTTAGGACTAATGACCTTTTCCCTCTTGAAGAAAAGGGATTCCGGGAAGTGCACTCTACAGCAGACAGCTGTTTCATGTTATGGGCAACTGGTTAACTGCTTCAGCGCTACCGCGTTTACCTGCTGTGCGCTGAAGAAGTATAAATGGCTTGTTTGTGACAAAGCCAGCTCGTCATGAGCGCAGGGCAGGTAAAACCCATGACGAGCTGGCTTTGTCATTAGCGTCGAAGGGGTTAAAATATGTTTTTTGCTTGGCAGAGGTATGCACCCTGTTGAACCAGAAACCTCAATTCTAGTCAGGGTAAGTCACAAATGCACCCTAAATGAGCCTGTGCTCACTCCCTGGTAGCTTGCCACAGAGCAGCTTAACTCAAGAGGCAAAGTGTAAAGTATTTGTGCAATACTTCAAACAGTAAAGCAGTGAAGACACCACACAAAAAGACACCACACCTGATTCGAAAAATAGAGCTTAATTTAGAGGACAAATCAAGACCAAAGCAACAAAAATCCAATTAGTAGAACCAGCATTATGCATTTCTAAAGAATAATCTGAAATGGTGCGCATAACAACATAAATCACAAACCAGGACTATCTGGTTCCACTAGACAGGGTCAAATCCAAAAGCTCAGACCAACCATGATGGAGTGCGAGTCAGACACAGGAACCAGCTTTGGCCCACTGCAAAGTACCTTGCTTGCATTGACATTGAGGGAGATGCGAAGAGCAGAGGAGGTGATGTATTGTTGTCGATCCTTAGAAGGGAGATGATGTGTCAGCTCTGAGCTACACAAAGTGGGAAATGCATCAGAGATGGAGGTGATGCGCCGCACCGTCAGCGATGCGAGGCACTTGATCATCGCATCAGCGGCGACGCATCCGCTTCGAAGAAGATGTGCTGGTCGCGAGCAGTGCAACAGCGTTGATGCGTAGATTTTTGCTGGAACTGCACTTTATACCAATTTCCGAGGGCCAAGTACTGGATTGGCACCACTTGGCAGGGCAAAATTCACCAATGGCAGAGTCCAGGTGCTGTAGCAGCTGAGCTGGAAGTATTTTATGTATGTCCCTGAGACGTCAATCAGGCGGCAAGCCTGCATGCCCTTTGAGTCACTCTGGTTCTGGGTTCAAGAGATGTGGGTCCAGTCCTTCCATGAGGCACAGGGTCAAGGCTGATTTGCATATGGCCATGTCTGAACTGGGGTGGTGTGGAGTGCAAAAAAACCAATGGATTTAGGTCCAGATCTCTGTACTGGGGTGAATGTATGACATTGTTCTGCATTCTGTCCATCAACTGTTGTTTTTGCATTGGTCCAGTCCTTCTCACCCAGGCAAGAAGGGCAGCAGACAGCAGGTCAGAACAGCAAAACAGAAGTTCTTCAACAGCAGCAGTCCAGCAGAGTGGCTGTCCTACAGCAGCACAGCAGTTCTTTCTAGCAGAGTATCCACTTAGGTGGTGGGGTCAGAAGTCCAGTTCTTACACCCAGTGATGTCTTAGAACTGGGAGAGACTTCAAAGAGGGGCTTTGCAGTGCACAGATGTCCTCCCTTCCTACCCTGGCTCCAGACTCACTAGAGGGGGTTAAGCAGTTTTTTGTGTGGGGACAAGATACAGACTAATCAGGTGTAAGTGTGAGGCTGTGCCGAGCTCCTCTCTCCCATCCTGCCCAAGATAGCCCATCAGGATCTGGATAGCCCATGAGTTACACCTAAGCTCCCATTGTGTGTGGCTGTCTAGAAGGAATGCGCATAGCCAATCTGTCACCCACCTCAGACGTGTTTTGGAGACAGGCTGCAGGCACACAAAGCTAAGAGAAAAAAGAATGAGATATTTCTAAAAGTAAAACCAAAGGGGATGATGGACGGAGTGTTGAACATTGCAAGCACTCACCCCCAGTCAACTGATCTGGGTTTAATCCATCATCATTCTTTAGCTCACTCCGCCACCCCAGTTCAGACATGGCCATAGGCAAATCAGTCTGACCCTGTGCCTCATGGGAATTTCAGTCCAGCCTGAACTACCAAGCCATGTCTTCCCTGGACCGGAAACAAGCATCCTGGGACCGGTTTCTGGCTAATCAGCCGCAGGGCCGGCCGGACTGGGAACAAAAAAACGGCCCTGACAAAGTGCTTGCCTCCCCTCCCCCCCACGTCTGGGCATACCCTGTCAACTTAGGGCAAACAAAGCCATGTCTTCATCGGTCTGGAAACAAGCATCCTAGGACCGGTTTCAAGCTAACAGCCCTCATCAGCCAGGCTAGCTTGAATCCAGTGGTAAAGTGAGCAAGGGACCAATGTCTGGGCATACTCTTCTTGTGTTTGCAGTGTAAACTGCATACACAGGCTCTGCAGAGCAGACCTGAGACAGGTTTTACTGGGTTAATTAAGTGGGTAGCACAATTAATGCTGCAGGCCCAGTAGTAGCATTTAATTTATAGTGGCCTTTACTATGGACTTATAAGTGCATTAAATATACCAGTTGTGGATAAGTCAATCAAACCATGTTGAGGGAGGGAGCACATGCACTGTAGCACTGGTGAGCAGTGGTAAAGTGTCCAGAGTCCTAAAACCTAGAAAAACAAGATCAGCAAAATTGTAGGCAAGCAGACAAAAGGTTTGGGGGAAGACCACTCTAAGGCTGTCAGATATAACAGCAATTGTTAGGAAATCTTTGATATTAATCAGAGGCTGTGCTGTTGATTTATTGATTTCGGCACAGCACAGCACTCAGTACAGTGGACAGAGGGTGTCTGTAGTCAAAGCTTAGTGTCTGAAGGATTCCCATGGACCTGCTTTCTGCACTTCAGGCACTCCACATGTGTTATTGGGCACAGGTGGAACTGGATAAGTCAGGGAAATTCTCATAAAAAAATAGATATTAGAAGGGGGATGAGACATGGCTGTGTCTTTTCACCCACCCTTTTCAGTCGTCATGTGGCTGATTTACTTGCTGCATTAGGAGGAACTACATGATGCTCCCCCAAAATAGGAGCCACACACATTTTCTGTTTAGTTATGCAGACAACTTAATTGAGCTTGACTATACATCCATGGGTCTCCAGAGTAAATTAGACACTTTAGGTCTTTATTGTAAAGAAAATTCATTTACTATACATTTGGAGAAAACTGAGATTCTGGTCTTTGGAAGAAAAGTAATGAGTTTTAATTGGTTCTTGGAATCCAATCAGATTCCGATCGTGAACCATTACAAATATTTGGGTCCCACATTCTCAAGTAATCTGAGATATGGGTTGCATATTGACTGCACAAAGATCAGAATCGGGCTTCAGACAGGTCCGCTTGTAAAATGTAACAATGATGATTGTTGCTTTTTGTGGGCCCCTCTAATGAAAGCTTATAGTAGCAAATCCCTTGTGTGGGGTGGAGATTTTTTGCCTGAACTGAAGATATCCTTGGTATGCCTTTGGAAGGGCGGTCCTAAAAAGATTATTGAGTCTACCAAAATGCTCAATGGTCCAAGGGATCCGGCGAGAATTCAGTTTAACATCTTGGTATCTGATGGCTGTTATCCGTTTCCTTAGGTTTCTAAATCAACTAGCTCAGAACCTCCCTAGCCTAACTTGCCACTCAAAATGTTGAGGTTGTGTTGGGAGGAGATCCTCATTTGTGAAAGGGAATGGGCCAGAGCAGTGGTCAATAGGTTTAATGAGTTTAAAATGCTGTTTACTTCCTTGAGAGAATTATCAAAATGGCATCCCATCCCGTTTAAATGTCTAACTAAAGGGGTCAGCAGCTATTGTGTCTGCAAATCTTTATGTGAACTTTCTGTCAAAGAAGTCTTCTATTACCTTTACATATAAATCCTAAGGGCATATTAATCTTTTTTCAGACATGCCTGATCTGAATTACCGATTATAATTGCTCTAATTCCGACTGGAGTGTAATTCTGTATATTCCAATCAACAGTGGTATGAAAGCCTGCAAATCCATAATGGGGAGTGCCTACGTGACCTAAAAAGAAAGTGGTCCATATGTCATTTTTTACTAGGTTATTTGCATTTTAAATCAGTCTGAATCAGATACTTAAAACCCTTCTTTATCAAGTTTCTGACGTTGTCTAAGTTGGAAGGGATAGCACTTTTGTCTAATATGAATTTCTTTGATGTACCTGTAGACAACACATGTTTTTTTAACCTACACCAAATATTAGGGAGGAATTCTTTGATAATCAGAAAATAATGAAAATACTCTGAATGGACAATCCATACAATTTTTATAACTGATTGTTTGGATGGAATTCGGAACACCCTAGACTATAGGGCCGAACATACTAGGGTAGCCAGCCCTCTCCTTGGTCTCCCCATGACCACAAGGAATGCTGGGGTACAAAGGCTATAAAATCCATTGCAAACAGTTTCCATCATTTCCCAAGATGCTTGAAGCATGATAACATAATATTTCTGAACATATTCAAACTACTCCTGTCAGCCTTAGGGAGGACTTCCTTCAAACTTTTTGCTTACCTCCTCCATTTATTTTGTTGCTCTCGTTTTTGCAGGCCTTAGGACTCAGTGCACTTTACCACTGCTTACCAGCGCTAAGGTGCATGTGCTCACTCAAAGTATGGTGACATTGGCTTATTCCCAATGGGACTACTTCATTTACTTATAAGTTCCTCGTAAAGTGGTACTATGTGTGCCCGGGGCCTGTAAATTAAATGCTACTAGTGGGCCTGCAGCACTGGTTATCCTACCCACTTAATTAGCCCTTTAAACATTTCTCAGGCCTGTCATTGCAGCCAGTGTGTGTGGTTTTAAACTGCCATTTAGACCTGGTAAAATAAACCTTTTGCCCGGCCCAACCCTTCCTTTTTAATACATGTAAGTCAACCCAGGGTGCCACCCGCATAGGATAACATTGGATTTACCATATTACCTTTAATAAGCTGTAGATTACAAATGGGAACAGGTAACCAGCTCATGTTTAGTGTGTTTGAAATTGCAATGAAAAGTCCTCTCTTATGTTAAAGTCAGATTTTAAATCACAATTTTTGAAAATGGCACTTTTAGGAAGTTGCCATTTTCCTGCCTTAGCCATTTAGTGCCTGCAGTCTGTTGATAAGTCACATGACTGACTGTAGTTAGCAGTTGTGCTTTGTGTATTTCTCCTAGACAGCCACATTCAATAGAGGACTTAGGTGTGCCTGAATGGGCCATCACATGGAAGATGGGAGGGCAGAACTTGGCAAAGCCCTACTTACACTTGAATAGACTGTGTCCTGCCCTTACACAAAGGGTTGTATACCCCCTGTAGTTAGTCTGGTACCAGGGCAGGGGCGACAGGAAAAATGTGCACTTCAAATGGAAACCTATAGAAGCTTCTCCCACTTGAAATGATGTACCTGGTATAAACATTGGCCCAGGCCAGGAACAGAGGCGGCGCGGACCAGGTAAGTTGTGTTTTTTTAATTTTAAACTCCCCCGTGCGACCCCCACCCAACTACCCCCCGCTTTATGAACCACATTGCTTCATCAAATTTGCATTAAAATGCATGTTTTTCCCACTGTTTTTTTCAAATTTTTTCAGGGTAGAACCCCTCTGAACCCCCTGATGACAGTCTTGCTGACTTGCTTCGCTCGCTCACGACGCAACACTCATCAATATCTTTTACGCCCTATCACTTTCAAATGTCACCAGCCACCACTGCACTTCTGTTCTGCAGAGGATGGGTCAAAATAATTTCAGCTGGAAGAAGCATATTTTAGTGGATTCATTTTTTTTAATTCAAACATTTTGTGCAATTCCAACCACCAGCAACAAAGTTCATAAGAAAACAAAAATGCCTTTCCTATGGAAACTGTGACCTAATTATAACTACCCTGTGGCCACTGTCACTGTGTCATATCTATATATCTATGTCCCAATGGGATTACACTAATTATGCTGGTGTTACTTAAATTTTGCCCAGACCTATCTGCCTCCTTTTCTTTTTCCATTAGTTTGTAGCCTAATAATTCATACTGACTCAATATATTGACTATTTTAGGTCTCACAACCAAATAAACAAACAAGACTAAAAAATGCTTCTTTCAGCTGAAGTTTCTCTAACCGATCCTGCCACTCCTTGAGAAGCACCTCTGAATTTATGTAGTGAATGCAGTGATTCTATCCAGGATAGACTATGGCAAAACAATTTTGCTAGCAGCCCCAAAAAGCTCATTTCATATTAGCAGATAGGCCAAAATACTGCAGTTTATCTGCTTTATGGCCTTCAAAATTATAAGGCAGTAACATCAACGAGAAGAAAATTGCACAGGGTACCTGTTCAGAACAGAATAATTTGAAAAACATTAACTATCGTTTGTAAATCCATTTAATCTCAAACTCCTGATTGTTTGGCCACAACATTTGTTTCAGTATGATCCCTCAAGACAGGGCTGGACTGGGAACCGAAACCAGCCAGGCAAAGAGCTCAGCCGGCTCCTACAAGGGGTGAGGGATGAGTGGAAGGGGTGCAAGATGAAACCTTTGTGCCACTTTTGCCGTTGGGTGCTGATATTGCAGCTATGCTTCAAAACCTCCCCGGTAACAAAACTGGCCCCCCAGCGGTCTAAAACCAGCCCCCACCCTGGTGGTCCACCGGGTAAATGCACGGTGCCTCCTACAGCCAGTCTGGCGATGCCTCTAGACACCTATGATCAGACCAACAATTTCTTCTGCACATTGGAAGAGTTCAGTCTTCTACTTTTCGTGAACAGACCTTTTCTGTGACAGCTGCGAAATCCGAGAATGGTCTCCACCTTAAGCTCCGGAGACAATCCACAGTGCTCCTTTTCTGAAAATTTTTGAAAACATTTAATTTTAACCAACACCTCGTCTATAGAAATGCCATTTAGCTGTAGTAGTAGTGTCAATACATTATTGGCGAACGTTGCACCTAACAAAGACACTAACCATAACTCTAAATCTCATAACTATATGGGACTGCACTGTGGAGATAAAAGTGTCTACTGAGACCCAGAGCATATAAAGCTGCATTTGTTCATTTTGATCTGCCCCTGGGCATGTTAACCTGTACCTCGAAATTTTAGGCTGTAAATTGGTATTAGAGGCTTTAATTTGAGGTTTGGGGCAATAATTGAACATATGGGACTGTACCTGGTTATTTGGGCCTTGTTTTTTGTCTCTGCATTTAGATCAGTGCCCATGTTTTTGGCATTTTTGGGTCTGGCGTTAGGTAAGGCCTTCTGATTTTACCAACATTATATGTATAATATACTTACACAAAGCGGTTTTCAGCCATCTCTCCTAAACCATTGGTCTGATCTTATGTCATTCACATTTTGCTTCTGCCCACTACAGCAAACACTATGGGGCAATGGGTCAGCCTACTCCAGCCACGGGCTAACTACAATTTGAGGGACTTCATTTAGCCCTTTCATAAGCAGCACAGGCACACACAAGTTCCCTTCAGTGCCAGTGCCAGTGCCAGTGTTTCTACTTTATTATTACTTTAGAGTTGCCTTTGTTTGTAGAACCTGATGTAATGGCAGGATGCTTTCTATCAGATGAGCGCACAAGATATACTCCAGCTTTATCAGTTCCTGTCTCCTGCCAATGCTGTTTTGAGGTAACCTATCTGATTGCTGCATTTTCATAGCATACCAGCAGCTCCCCTGAACTCTGAATATAAGCTCATGTGTATATTCTATCTTTGCAACCCTGTCTTTCACCATTCCTCTGTCTGTCCTTGTTTCCTTCAACCTATCCTTATTTCTTTCTTTGGTTCTTTCTTTCATTCTTTTCTTTCCTTTTTTCTTCTTTCTTTCCTTAATTCTTTCTTTCAAATTTTCTTTTGCTATTTATTTCTTGCCTTCCTCTTTTCTTCTTTCTTTCTTTCTTTCTTTCTTTTTTCCCTTCTTTCTTTCTTTCTTTCTTTCTTCTCTTCCTCTTCCTTTCATACTTTGTCATTAATTATTTGATTATTTCTTTCTTTCCCTCACGTATTAATTCTTTCATTCTTTCTTCCTCGCCTCCTTTCCCAAAGGCAAGATGCTGGCAGCCAATGACAGACCAATTGACTTCTTCATGTCTCTGTTAGCCAGGACCTTTGATTTGACTAAAATTATGTGTATAACATAGTTATCAATAGGGTATTTCAGAGAGACTTTGTTCATTGGGTCTGTGGTCCTGTCATTCACATTTTTCATCCACTCACTCCAGCATATATCAAGGAGAAATGTAACAGCCCACTTCAGCCATTGGCTGACTTCACTATGAGTTATGGCTTGCTGCTATTTCACAAGGCACAAATGAGCTCTCAAAGTAGTTCCCTTCAGTGCTTTTTGAGATGCCACTCATATGTCAGTGAGGGGAACACTGTAATATGCCATGAAGGCAGCAGGATATGCTCACGAATAGCCTTCATTAACCCTAGTGCAGTGATTGAATGCTTAAGTACAACCACCTGTACTCAGTTACTGCCCATGTACTCAAATGACCAGGCACTGTCTCAAATGCCCAGGCACAACCCACAGTGTCATGTCAAGAGAATATAGCTGTCACTGAGGTTACACGGATCTTGCAGCAGAATTATCCTTATGTTTAAGCACATTTTTGACAATCATGCTTCAGTCAGCTGTACTAGCCCCAGTATTCAGCAGATTGTATAGGCTGAGCTGTGGGCAGCAGACTTAGGGCTAGATGTAGGTAAATAATTTTTACCGATTCTAAAATACCGAATTTTTCCGATTCGGTATTTTAGAATCGGTAAGTCTAATGTAGGTAAATTTTTGGTATTTTTTACCGAATCGGTAAGAATTGGTAATTACCGAATCGGTATTTACCGATTCGGTAATTGCCACTCATTCCTATGGGCCTGGAGGCCCATAGGAATGAATGTCAATTACCGAATCGCTAATTACCGATTCGGTAAATACCGAATAATTCAAGGGTGGCAGGGTGTCACTTTGACACCCTGTTGCACCCCTGATTAGGTCTTGTGACAGGTGTACATGCACAGATTTGCATATACACAGGTATTCGTTATTTACCACCAACTAAGAGTTGGTGGTAAATAACGAATCCTTAAAGCCCTGTGACATTGTTTACAGTGCCACCTACATCTTAATATACAGATTCTGTAATTTTACCGACTCGTAATTTTACCGATTCTGTAAAATTACCGAATCTGTGTTTTTTAATGCCCTACATCTCAGTATCCAAATACCGGTCGGTAACGGCCGAAAATCGGTATTTTCGGCCGTTACCGACCGGTATTTGGATACCTACATCTGGCCCCTAGTCCTCAGGTTACTAAACCTTATTAGGTTCAGGTATAATATAGTAGATGCATCCATAAGGTTAAACAACTCTTGAAGACTGAGGTCTGAGACAGCAGGCTTATCTGGCAGGGCACACATATTTTACAGCTCAAACCTCAGGCTGCAGAGCTTTCACTCAGACTTTTTAAATCTCAAAGTTGAAGTAGAGCGATCTACCAGATTACACCGATCTTGAAGGTTCAGTCACATTTTCCCTCCGGTTTCTCTGATTTTCGAGGCTCAAGCCTCTGCGGTAGAATTGACACAAAATATAAATAGACCTTGCAGTCTCTCTCTTCAAATAGCAGAAATATTCCTTGTGTGTTACGCAGTTCCTACAGCAGAGCAATCTCTTACTCTACTGGTATCGAAAGTGCCAACTTTCCCACAAGTACGAGCATCAGGCTGTATAGACTTTACTGGGCCAGGCTTCGGACAGCAGAGCCATCCTTCAAATCACACAGACCTATAGCTCAGGCTTCTGGAAGCAGAGCCATCTCTCATGTCACATAAACCTTGAATGATTAGACTTCAGGTAACGCAAAGCCTGTGCAGTCACATAACGTAAGTGGTTTGTATAAATTCAAACAGACACCACATACACAGGTGTCAAGAGGCCAAGCTAAGTTATTTATCCAAGATACATTTAGATGTGTGCCTATAACACCAAAACATGATACAACAAGCCCCAGAATGCATAATGCATTCTAGTTGACTAAAAATTCACTACTTCCTTAATGTTTTATATTATGTTGAAATGACAATCCAAACTTGAAGTGGTTAAGCTTGATTCAATAGGAGCTTAACCCCACGAACAGCAGAGAAGACAGGAGCGGACGCAGCCGCCGGTAACAGACTCTCCATAATTCCAATCAACATCCCAGAACATGGCAACATATTTAAAAGAAAATACAAACCCATACCGTGTTGTGCTTGAGCGCATCTCGAGCCTAGCTCCAGCTAGCACGAGACACAACATTTTACATGTGGTATGTTATGTTATGTTATGTTATGTTATGAGGTTTTATAGAGCGCACAGCTACCCCAGCAAAGGGGCGTCCCGGCGCTGATCCTAAACAAAACACAACAGAGAACAGGAAAAGATATCCGGAAATTAAGGAAACAAGAAAGTTTTAATGGCTTTCCTGAATTGGTACATTTCATTTATTTCTCGAATATGGGCTGGTAGAGCGTTCCATAGCTTGGCTGCTAGGTATGTGGTTCTTACTTCACTCTATGTGTGCATGTTAATGGTGAAAGCAACTGTGAACTTATTTACCCGTTTCTCAGCTGCAATAGAGTGAACATGGGGGGGCGGGGGGTGCGGGGGGGGGGGAGTTTCCTGATAATGCCTTGCTTTGACGAAACATTTTGAATTTGTTTTTCACCTCCTCCACCTTCTAGCTGAAACTCTTCTGCACTATGCTGAATCCCCGATAAGTAAAGGAAGCAACCTTTTCTCCATGGGAGCTCCTTACTGATGAGAAGCAAGGTTCTACTGAAATTAACTTCTCTTGAGGCTTTGCTATGGGGGCTGACACTTTCAAGCAACAGCTCCAGCATCAATATTGAGCCCTTTGTTAAGAAAGTAACACTCCACCAGGTAAGGTTGGTAGTATTGATTTGTAATTTCAAGTCCAGCATTAGGAGTGGCATGGCGTACAGCTTAACTCTGTCTGAACCCCTCCAACCCCCAATCTCGAACCCCCAAGCTCCTTCCCATTCCTTATGCTACTCCCAACATTCCTCCACCATACCACACATCTTCCCCGTATTAAACCACAACATGAACTATGTACAACTTATCATGAATACTATAATACAATAGAATGTCACCTATCACTTTACCCAGGGGGTGATTAACTAAACTGGTAATCCCCCAAATGATCAGGGAGTTTCCTCACCCTTGTACCCTGACAAACTTCAGGATCGCTCCTATCCTCCCCATTGCTTCCACTCACATCACCACAACTACCTTCTGCCGCACCCTCACTACTTCCTGTATCCACCACACATTCCTTTCCCAACACATAACCATTTCCTTCACCTGACTCTCTGGTTGCCCCCTTTCACAACGTGACACACCATTTTTACCATTGCACACACTCACTTGACCTAAATTCCACCGTCTATCATCCTCGAACTCCACCGGATCACCCATAACTCTCCTCACCCTCAATGGTTCTGACCAACATTCAGCACCTTTAGCAATGAATCTGGGATTTTTCATGCATACTAATTGACCCACCTTAACATCAGGCCACTTGTTATTGGAAGTGGTACGTTCTTGTCGCTTCTCCACCTTCAACCTCATACTCCGATCACAAACCTCACTCCTTATCCCCCATTCCTTCATAGTAACCACCAAAGTACCAACTTCGTGAACGTTTTCCTTCCTTTCAACAATTTGAAAGGCATCACCCCTGTCACTGAATGAGGGGTAACTGTATAAGATAACAATCTATCCTGTAGAGCCCTTCTCCATGGTAAACTAGCTACAAGGGCCAGCTGTATTTAACCGCTAAAACTGTCCACTGCTTTCTGGCTGATATAACGCCATCCTCACATGTTTGATTCCAGACTCAGCTAAGAATATTTGCACTTTAGTGGAGGTCAATCGCACCCCATTATCCGACAAAAAAAACCCGGTACACCTTCTCGCGAAAATACATCCTGCAGGAACTCTATCACGACATCTGTTGTCACATTCTCCACCATTCTTACTTCTGGCCATTTCGAGTAATAATTCTCTAGAATAATAGTGTACTTATCCTTAGCAGACAAAGTAGTAAACAGACCCATAAAATCAACAGCCTGTTTCTGCCATGGACCCTTAGGTAATGCTACCCTTGTCATAGGTATATTCAAGGGGTTAAACATCTTGTCACTTGAACTGCATGATTTACAATTCCTAACCCAGTGTTCCACAATGCCATCCACTCCAGGCCACCAGAAGTTCTCTTTAATTCTTCTTTTAGGACTCAACATAAAACCATGTCACTTGTGACCAATGCTTACAATGCAATTCCGTACACCTACTGGAAGTACAATTCTATCACCTCTCAAAATCACCCGCTTGGACACAGATAATTCATCCTTCACCTTCCAAAATGTGCTACACGTTTCTCATAATTGCCCTTCTCTTGGCCATCCACTCACCACATATCTTCCCACAGCCTCCAGAACTCCATCTTTCTCCATCTCCTGTTCCCACAAACTTTCTGTCAGCATTTGTTAACCTCCCCTTATCTCTGCTCCAACACTTACCATATCCTCATAATTAAGCGCCACTTCACTCTCATCCTCCATCATCCCTTGCTCCACCACACAAGCTTTTGGCAACCTTGACAATCCATCGGCAATGGCATTACTTTTCCCAGGAATGCACTCAATATCAAAATTAAACATTTGCAGTATTGATGCCAACCTACCCAATCTTGGTGTCAATTCTTCCCACCTTTGAGTTTCAAAACATTCACCAACAGTTTATGATCTGCACACATTTTTACTTTCTTTCCCCACACATACATACGAAAACATTCCGCTGCCCACACAGCTGTAAGTAACTCCTTTTCTATGACAGAATAAATATGTTCAGATTGTGGTAGTATGCCAGAAGCATAAGCCGCAATCCATGAATCGTTTTTACATCTCTGTTTATAAACAGCTCCAATACCATAGCCACTTGCATCCACAGATAGTATGCAAATAACTTCCCTTTCAAACTGCTTCAAAAATGGCGCTACAGATATCTCCTTCTTGATTGCACCAAAACACTTCTCCCCAGACAAGACAAATTTTGTATTTTCTTTTAGTAATTTTTGTAAAGGTTCCACTCTAGATGCATAGTTCCCCACTAATCTCGAATAAAAGTCAGTGAGACCCAAAAATGACATCAACTGCTCCTTGTTCTTGGGCTCTGGTGCAATCCACAATAGCTTCCACATGACTTGAATTACATCCTTTGAAATTACATGGCACAGGTACTCTACCTGTTGCTTACCAAACTCACACTTGTCCTTTTTCACAGATAATCCATTTTTTTCTGAGCACCAACAGAACCTTATGTGACACTTTATCGTGGGAGCACCTTTCTTCACCGAAAATCAAAATATTGTCGTAGAACTCTTTAGCTCCCTGCATCCCTTTGAGAATGCTGGACATTTCCCTTTGAAAAACCGCTAATGCACTTGCTAGCCCAAAAGGCATCCTGCGATACTGGTACAGCCCCATCGGTGTAATCAAAGCTGTGCAATGTTTGGACTCCTCTTCTAATTCGATTTGATGGTAAGCACTTACTAAGTAAATGTTTGTCAACCAAGCGGTATTTCCTATTGATAACGTCAACTCTTGCAAGTTAGGCAAAGGGTAAGTATCAATCCATATTACTTGATTTAAACACCTCACGCATAGGCACAAATCCCCATTAGCCTTAAGGGATATTACAACTTGGGACACCCAATCAGAACTTTCCACCGGCTCAATTATCCCCTTATAACATAAATCCTGCAAAATACCTTTCAGCTTTCCTCGGTAATTCACTGGACAATTCCTTAATTTCTGTCTAATAGGTATTGCGTCAGTGCGAAAAATGATTTTATGTTTGAATTTCTTTATCCTTCTCAGTTGCCCACATAGAACATCCGGATACACACTCTCCAAGTTCCTATATTTGCCCACATTAATACACTTTTATACGCAAACCTTTTCCTCCTCCTTCACTTTGTACACTGCCGGATCAACATTTGGATCTATATTCATTTTAAGTTCAATAATGTGTGGCCACCCAAGAATCATGGTGATACAAAAGGGGATGATGGACGGAGCATTTGAGCAAATCAAACACTCACCCCCAGTCAACTGATCTGGGTTTAATCCATCACCATTCTTTAGTTCACTCAGCCACCCCAGTTCAGACATGGCAATGTGCAAATCAGTCTGACCCTGTGCCTCATGGGAACAGTCCAGCCCGAACTGCCAAGCCATGTCTTCCCTGGACCGGAAACAAGCATCCTGGGACCGGTTTCGGATTCATAATCCTCATCAGCCAGGCTATCTTGAATCCAGTGGCCAAGTGAACAAGGGACTCACGTCTGAGCATACTCTGCCAACTTAGGGCGAACAAAGCGATACAAAAGGGGATGATGGACGGAGCATTTGAGCAAATCAAACACTCACCCCCAGTCAACTGATCTGGGTTTAATCCATCACCATTCTTTAGTTCACTCAGCCACCCCAGTTCAGATATGGCAATATGCAAATCAGTCTGACCCTGTGCCTCATGGGAACAGTCCAGCCCGAACTGCCAAGCCATGTCTTCCCTGGACCGGAAACAAGCATCCTGGGACCGGTTTCGGATTCATAATCCTCATCAGCCAGGCTATCTTGAATCTAGTGGCCAAGTGAACAAGGGACTCACGTCTGAGCATACCCTGCCAACTTAGGGCGAATAAAGCGATACAAAAGGGGATGATGGACGGAGCATTTGAGCAAATCAAACACTCACCCCCAGTCAACAGATCTGGGTTTAATCCATCACCATTCCTAAGTTCACTCAGCCACCCCAGTTCAGACATGGCAATATGCAAATCAGTCTGACCCTGTGCCTCATGGGAACAGTCCAGCCCGAACTGCCAAGCCATGTCTTCCCTGGACCGGAAACAAGCATCCTGGGACCGGTTTCGGATTCATAATCCTCATCAGCCAGGCTATCTTGAATCCAGTGGCCAAGAGAACAAGGGACTCACGTCTGAGCATACCCTGCCAACTTAGGGCGAACAAAGCGATATAAAAGGGGATGATGGACGGAGCATTTGAGCAAATCAAACACTCACCCCCAGTCAACTGATCTGGGTTTAATCCATCACCATTCTTTAGTTCACTCAGCCACCCCAGTTCAGACATGGCAATATGCAAATCAGTCTGACCCTGTGCCTCATGGGAACAGTCCAGCCCGAACTGCCAAGCCATGTCTTCCTTGGACCGGAAACAAGCATCCTGGGACCGGTTTCGGATTCATAATCCTCATCAGCCAGGCTATCTTGAATCCAGTGGCCAAGTGAACAAGGGACTCATGTCTGAGCATACCCTGCCAACTTAGGGCGAACAAAGCGATACAAAAGGGTTGCTGATAGACGGAGCATTTGAGCAAATCAAACACTCACCCCTAGTCAACTGATCTGGGTTTAATCCATCACCATTCTTTAGTTCACTCAGCCACCCCTGTTCAGACATGGCAATATGCAAATCAGTCTGACCCTGTGCCTCATGGGAACAGTCCAGCCCGAACTGCCAAGCCATGTCTTCCCTGGACCGGAAACAAGCATCCTGGGACCGGTTTCGGATTCATAATCCTCATCAGCCAGGCTATCTTGAATCCAGTGGCCAAGTGAACAAGGGACTCACGTCTAAGCATACCCTGCCAACTTAGGGCGAACAAAGCGATACAAAAGGGGATGATGGACGGAGCATTTGAGCAAATCAAACACTCACCCCCAGTCAACTGATCTGGGTTTAATCCATCACCATTCTATAGTTCACTCAGCCACCCCAGTTCAGACATGGCAATATGCAAATCAGTCTGACCCTGTGCCTCATGGGAACAGTCCAGCCCGAACTGCCAAGCCATGTCTTCCCTGGACCGGAAACAAGCATCCTGGGACCGGTTTCGGATTCATAATCCTCATCAGCCAGGCTATCTTGAATCCAGTGGCCAAGTGAACAAGGGACTCACGTCTGAGCATACCCTGCCAACTTAGGGCGAACAAAGCGATACAAAAGTTTGGGCTGGACTGTTCCCATAAGGCACAGGGTCAGACTGATTTGCATATAGCCATGTCTGAACTGGGGTGGATGAGTGAACTAAAGAATGGTGATGGATTAAACCCAGATCAGTTGACTGGGGGTGAGTGTTTGATTTGTTCAAACGCTCCGTCCATCATCCCCTTTTGTATCGCTTTGTTCGCCCTAAGTGTGGCAGGGTATACTCAGACGTGAGTCCCTTGTTCACTTGGCCACTGGATTCAAGATAGCCTGGCTGATGAGGATTATGAATCCGAAACCGGTCCCAGGATGCTTGTTTCCGGTCCAGGGAAGACATGGCTTGGTAGTTCGGGCTGGACTGTTCCCATAAGGCACAGGGTCAGACTGATTTGCATATAGCCATGTCTGAACTGGGGTGGCTGAGTGAACTAAAGAATGGTGATGGATTAAACCCAGATCAGTTGACTGGGGGTGAGTGTTTGATTTGTTCAAACGCTCCGTCCATCATCCCCTTTTGTATCGCTTTGTTCGCCCTAAGTGTGGCAGGGTATATCAGACGTGAGTCCCTTGTTCACTTGGCCACTGGATTCAAGATAGCCTGGCTGATGAGGATTATGAATCCGAAACCGGTCCCAGGATGCTTGTTTCCGGTCCAGGGAAGACATGGCTTGGCAGTTCGGGCTGGACTGTTCCCATAAGGCACAGGGTCAGACTGATTTGCATATAGCCATGTCTGAACTGGGGTGGCTGAGTGAACTAAAGAATGGTGATGGATTAAACCCAGATCAGTTGACTGGGGTGAGTGTTTGATTCGTTCAAACGCTCCGTCCATCATCCCCTTTTATATCGCTTTGTTCGCCCTAAGTGTGGCAGGGTATACTCAGACGTAAGTCCCTTGTTCACTTGGCCACTGGATTCAAGATAGCCTGGCTGATGAGGATTATGAATCCGAAACCGGTCCCAGGATGCTTGTTTCCGGTCCAGGGAAGACATGGCTTTGCAGTTTGGGCTGGACTGTTCCCATAAGGCACAGGGTCAGACTGATTTGCATATAGCCATGTCTTAACTGGGGTGGCTGAGTGAACTAAAGAATGGTGATGGATTAAACCCAGATCAGTTGACTGGGGGTGAGTGTTTGATTTGTTCAAACGCTCCGTCCATCATCCCCTTTTGTATCGCTTTGTTCGCCCTAAGTGTGGCAGGATATACTCAGACGTGAGGCCCTTTATCACTTGGCCACTGGATTCAAGATAGCCTGGCTGATGAGGATTATGAATCCGAAACCGGTCCCAGGATGCTTGTTTCCGGTCCAGGGAAGACATGGCTTGGCAGTTCGGGCTGGACTGTTCCCATAAGGCACAGGGTCAGACTGATTTGCATATAGCCATGTCTGAACTGGGGTGGCTGAGTGAACTAAAGAATGGTGATGGATTAAACCCAGATCAGTTGACTGGGGGTGAGTGTTTGATTTGTGCAAACGCTCCGTCCATCATCCCCTTTTGTATTACCCAAGAATCATAGCACCCTTATTGGCCACATACACCTTCCCACAACATTTCTTAGAGTCAAATTCAATGTCAGCCCACAATAACCCTTGCATAGGTATCTTATGTCCTGAATAGCTCCCAAGATTGGCATCTGGATCACACAATACTCTACAAGCCATAGATTTTTTAAAATAAACTCTTACCCATGATAGTAAACTGTGCACACAAATCAACCATGGGTTTCACTTGCCCTCCATCAATGCAAATGTCACATGTGGGTAAACTTGTGGTATTCCTCCCCTCACCCATTTGCTCATCCTGTACACTTAATATCACACCTTGTAAAATCCCTTCCTCATCAGAAACATCCTCCACAATTTGATTTACTTTACTCACCATTCTATTATACACCCTACTGAAATGCCTCATCTTCTTACAAGTACTGCAGGACACATTTTATAATTTGCTAAATGACTACTTGAGCTACAATGAAAACACGCAAAAATCTTGACACCTGCCCATACAATTTCATTGAATTTAACTTTGCCAGTTTTTTGTTTAAGTCTTGCATCTTTCCCTGTGCTTACTGCACTGACTTGATTACTGCTGCCACACTCACTTCTTACAGTTTTAATACACTTCGCGGACACCTCAATGCTCCTAGCAATGTCCACAGCTGCCCTCAATGATATTTCTCCTGAAGACCACAACTTCTCTTGTATTTTTTTAGATTTAGTCTTCATGAGAATCTGATACCTTAGAACCTGGTCGTAAGACGTGCTCAAAATTACAAGTTACAGCTAACCCCCTAAGAGGAAACACAAACTGATCAATGGTCTCCTCTTCCTTCTGCACCCTAGAAAAAAACTTGAACCATTCCATGACTACATTTATCTTCCTGCCAAACCTTTCTTGCATTTGTTTGACAGTATACTCATACACACCTTTATTCCTAGTATTTTCTAATAATGGTAAATTCTTACATTTCCTAGGCCCTATTGCACCTGATCTGTGCTTCAGCAGTGATTAATGCCTTGCTTCAGAACATTCATCCTATTCTAGAACCTTCACATATGCTTCAAGCAAATCTAAACATAAATCCCATGATATAGGATGCTCTCCTATTTAATTCAGCTAGGAAGAACGGAGGGGGCTGAATAATAGCCATCTTAAGAGCCAGTTTGGTTATTTGATGACATTAAATACATTTTAAGAATACTAACTCTCTAAACACCCAATTATACAGCCATTACTTTATCAGTTAACAAAGCAAAAATAATTTTTAAAAAACCCCTCAATAATGGTATATTAGAAATACAAATCCAATATGCCCAACACACCCACACATAGAACCAATATATAGAAATGTATCTTAAATAAGCTGTGCGTATTAGCGTAGGGATCTGAACCCGCTGGCAGCATGAACACACAAGGACCAATTTATTGTATTGTATTGTAATTGCATTTATATAGCGCTTACTACCCCTGACGGGGCTTTAAAGCGTTTTTTCTGCAAGTTGCATGCTACTCCGGAACCCATAGACGATTAGTGGTCAATTAGTATAGTGAAATATGAAAGTAATTTGAGTGGTGGATATGTTAGTCAGTTATTATATAACACTTACTACCCCTGATGGGGTGTTAAAGTGCTTTTTCTGCGAGTAGTACACTACCCCAGAACCCATAAATTATTAGTGGTGAATTAGTATAGTAAAACATGTAAGTTATTTGAGTGGTGGATATGTTAGTCAGTTATTTGGATTGAGAAGGATAGCGGAGGCATAGACCAGGGAAAAGTGTTGCATATATATAGCACTTGCTGCCTCTGATGGGATATCGAAGTGTTTTTTTGTTGTTAGTAGAACGCTACTCTGGAGCTGATAAAGGATTAGACATAAAGTAGTATAGTGAAATATGAAAGTATTTTGAGTGGTGGATATGTTAGTCAGTTATTTGGACTGAGAAGGCACAGTAACAGCTGTGTATATCAGCGTGAACATGCACAGAACACCAACTGTGATACAATAACTGCTGTGCATATTAGCGTAAAGATTTTTGGACTTCCAGTTAAAAAAAAAACATACAAGTGAACCTGCCTGATGGAAGAATGGTGGAATTCCAAGAATCAATCGGAACCAGCAGCGTATTAGGTGTGCGTATCAGCGTGACCACCTGAACGCACCAGCGGCATGAGAACGGTGAAATGGAAGTGAAGGAACTGGTTCCTGAAACAGTGAATCCACACGTGCCCTGACCAAGATGTCCGCCCACGCCATAATACATGGGCTGTCCAGACGTATGCAGGCACTGAACGCTCACACAAGGAGCGGAAGACAACGAACGTCCATTGCATCCTTGCAAGAACAACTCTTACAGACACACGCAACTTGACATTGAGTCCTCAAAGCACGGACATGCACAACTCATCAACAGGATCGGGACATGTGCAGCTCACCAACAGGGTTGTGGCATTACCATCATGCGTGAACGGACACGTGCATCTCATCAACAGGATCGGGACAAGTGCAGCTCACCAACATGATAGCGGCATTACCCTTGTGCAGGCGATACCTGTACAATACGGTACAAGGTCAGATCACTTCTGACCAGCAGCCTCCATCCCTCCACAGTTCCAGAGCACAAGGAGTATAACACCAGCAGTAGACCTCCACTGCCCCAGATGATTTCAGACCCGCCTTAAAGTTACCGACAGTGGACATTCAAGGCTCCGCTTCACAGGGCAACACCACAGCCGCATCAAAATTACCCTCCACTTCACTCATAGACCATCATCACATTCCGACACCACTCAGCAACAGGACGAAATCTCTGCAAACAGTGGCGTCAACTGCTGGTACCGCTCCAACCATCAATCATCGCCATTGTTAAGAAAGTAGCACTCCACCAGGTAAAGTTGGTAGTATTTATTTGTAATTTCAAGTCCAGCATTAGGAGCGGCTTAATTACGTCTCAACCCCTCCAATCGCCAATCTCAAATTCCCAAGCTCATTACCATTTCATACTCTACTCCCAACATTCCTCCACTATACCAGCAATGAGCCTGTGAAAAATGATTGTCTTCAAAGTAAGAGAATAAACTTGTTTCTAAGCCCTGCTTGTGTTCCTTTCCTGGTGATGCTCCTGCTATGACCTCTGAGGCCAATAGTGCCAAGGACAACCAGAGAGAGGATGCAAAGGGCACCAGCTAGAGGTGACATGCAGCTGCTACCTCTAGCGACTGCCAATTGAGCTCTATGCTTGACATCACGTCTTGTGTTGAAATCAGACTCAAAGGTTATATAGAAAGTCGCGTGTGCTACAGATTGCATTTCCATGAATCAGCATTGAGGACTTAGGTAGATGAACTATTTTAAAAGTCTCTAGATGAATTCAGCAATAGCACTATGTATCGGCTATTAAAAGATGTCAATGAAATCCATGAGGACATATAGCAATCAGATGTGTTGATAGAAGGGTTAATGTGTAGGAAGAGTATGTGATAACATTTATAGATTTCTCTTTAGTACCAAAACAGCTAAAAAAAGTGCTTAATTTGAGTCAAAGTTTGAAGGTGGGGCACTTATTTTTGGGGAACTAGCACTTTTTCCTCATAAATCTTTGCACCATGAACAAGAAATAGAAAAAGTCAAAAAGAGGAAAGGAGGAGGAAGAGAACAACAGAGAACAGTGACAAAGGACGAAATCAGGGAAGAAAAAGAACCTGCATGCGTAAAATAAAAGGGCAGGGAATACTTGACAGTGGATGAAAAAGGCAGGAGGTGGGATCAAGACTACGCAGCCTTGGTAATCGGCAACACTGACATGAGCCTCTAAGACTACTCTGAGACATCTTTGAGCACTGGCACTTATTATTTTATAACTCAAGTGGACACTTTTGATGGCTGCTGGACTTTTGTCTAGGTGGGAGCCAAGAGCTACACCTCCCAAGATACCCTGCTGCTTGGAACAATGAAGGTAGGGAATAGGGGGAGCTAGACACTACGTAGCTCTCTGTTCTCCTGCAACACTGAACTCTTTTAGTTTTTGCTGGGCTTTTGCCTGGGATAGGACCAAGAACTACACCTCCCAGGATACCCTGCTGCTGTGGACCCTCAAGGTGGGAAGGAGAAAGAGGAAGAGCTAGGTTCTACATAATATACTCTGCTCTTCTAGTGTGCGGAATGCTCATTGGCTGTACCCGCACTGTGTCTGGGCAAAGACTTGGCTTAGAGTGGGCCTGTCTGTGCCTGGTAGGGGCTGAGCTGGGCCACCCCACCTTTGTCTTCCCTTTTCTTATTCGGAACTCTCTTACTCAATGGGAAAGCATAAAATGCAAGGCAACTCTAGGTCAGTTAATAACGGCCCATCTCATGCCATCATTGAATTTGTTTGTGAGTGTGCCGATGGTGTAATCACCAAAGAAATTGAACTGGGGGAGAGGCATCTCTCTCCCTCCCTGGAATGTAAGGCTTGTTGCCAGGATGGAATGCTACTCTTTGAAGTAAGAAGGAGTTGGAGATGTGAAGCTGGAAGAGAGATCTGGAGGTACTTGTCATTGCATCTTACCAATAAAGATAACCATCTTCACTTACTGCGTTGGAGTGGATCTTTACATTGGCGACGAGTTGACCCCCGCCGTCTTCGCAGGGGGCAGACATCAAGAACAATAACTCTACCCCTAGATGAATTACTAAGGAAACTGGAAAATTCCTACTAAGCTATATACCTCTTACTTACTGGTATGTAAACTTTGCCTACTCTTATCCTTCCTGCTGTGCCTTCTTCTTTGCAAGAAATTACTCTGCGCCTTATTTGTGCTAAAGGATAACTGGAGCCTTCTTCTGAACTGAATTGTGCCTAGAACTGTACCAAGAACTGTTCTCTACCGCCTGCTAAGTTGTGCTTCACATTAAATTGGCTCTTTTTTTTTATCTTAACTGGACTAGCGCTCTAGTGGCTGTTAAGTTTGGAAGATATTTGGAAGCGCTGCGCCTTGATCCATGAACTGTGGAAGTGCCACAATATAAACACTTGCTTGCGCTGTGTTTTGAAAAGTATTGTATCTTGCGTGTGTCTTGCTGGAGCTGCTGTATACTCTAACTTAGTTGCGCTGCACCGCGCTCACTCCCGAGTCATATGCGCCCCACGGCTATTGCTGTGTGATTGTAAATCGTGCCCTAGTGTGCTGTTGGGACCGTATTTTACTATTTTAACTGCAGTATACAGAGACTTGTTTGCATTGCATCTTGCTTACATCAGAGACTTATATGCTCTATACTGCTTTGCTGTGTGATTGTACATCGTGCCCTGCTACTGTTGGGACCACAGTTTACTGTTGGGACTGCAGTGCACAGAGGCCTCCTCGTGCTGTGCTGTGTCCGCGCACTAATTGAATAATAACACCCAACTGATTTTTGTCGGAATTAAAGATGTTCTGTGCTTTCAAGATGATGTGCTGGTTGTGGGAAAGGACAGTGCACACCATGATATAGTGATGAACAAGGTCCTGAGGCGAATGGAGAGTCACAGATCGACTATAAAAAAGTGTAAATGTCAATTAAGGAAGAATTGTGTGACATATTTAGGGTATGAGATATCCGATGCAGCGATTAAGCCCAAGAAGAGTATTGTTTCTGCTGTCAAAGATACCCCTACTCCTCTCAATAAGGAACAGTTGAAATCTTTTCTAGGGCTGGTGGAATACTGTTCCAAATTTATAACTAGCTTTACAGAGATTGTGGAACCGCTGAGGTTATTAATGAAGAACGGTGTTGCATTTAATAAATGGGATGACATCTGTGACAAGGCATTCAATAGAGTGAAGACTTGTATTCTCCATGCACCCACTCTTGAGCATTTCAATGTCAAATCTAAGACTTTAATTACTACTGATGCCAGTGGCGTGGGAATTGGTGCTGTTCTGACCCAAGTGAATGACGAAGAGGAAAAGATTACTGGGTTTACGTCTAGGAGACTTCATGGGGCAGAAGTATCATATTCTGTAATTGAAAAGGAGGCCCTGGCATGCTGTTGGGGCATTAAGCACTTTAGATATTTTGTCTGGGGGTTACCTTTTAAAGTTTGCACGGACCACAAGCCCCTTGTGTATTTGTTTAAGGGGGTAGGGGTCTGGAAGGCAGTGTGACTCCCAGGATTTCCAGATGGATGTTATCAGTGCTTGAGTAAAACTTTGAAGTGGAATATGTGGGACGTCTGAAAAATGTGGTAGCTGATTATTTATCTAGGATGCCAGTGGATGTGGACATAGAAATAGGTGTTGAGGTGATCAGGTGTAGTGAGGAACACGCCTTTACCAGGAGGAGTGGAACACTGCTCTGTTGAATGATGACGTGCTGCAACATATCATGAGTTGTGTGTCGGAAGGATGGAGAGAAAATCTTACTCAAGATGCTCACTTAAAAAGGTATTGTCACGTTGAGGCAGAGTTGAGTGTGAGTGAAGGGAAGTTGTGGAGAAGGAATCAATTGGTGCCACCGGCAGGTCTTAGGAGTAAGATAATGAACATAGCGCATGAGGGGCAATTGGGCAGAAATATGACAAAGAGACGTGTGCGTTAGTCAAATCGGTGGCCTGGCATGGACAATGATTTTGAGGAGGTTGTTAAAGAGTGTTATGCGTGTGAGGCTTTTACCAAGCATCCTTGGGAGAGGGAGGCGATTGACTTTCTCATCCTATCTCCAAACTTGGTTCGGGTAGTATGTTTTTGATGGTCTTAGTGGACTAACACTCCAAGTGATTTGTCATTGAGACTGCCGATTGCATTGAGACTGAGAAAGTGACCGGGTTCATTAAAAGAGTGTTCATAAATGAAGGGATACCTAAGGCCCTTGTATCCGACAATGGAGTTCAAATTGTATCCAAAAGAATGGATGAATTTCTCTGCAAGTTGGGAGTCAAACGTGAAAAAGTTGCCATGTTCAGATCAAGCTAACGGCTTGGGTGAAAGAATTAACCGCTTAATAATGAACAATATTCAACTTTCGATCTCTAATGGTTTGTCATGGTCTGAGGAACTCAAGAAATTGGTGTGTCATATAGAGTGACGCTTCATTCGGTGAATGGGGTGTCGCCATTTGTCTCTCTCAATGGGCATGAACCTGGCATGAACGAAGTTCCCTGACTGGCTTAAACATAAGAATTGTGTATGGGTTGATCCTGCTGCTGTGGAGAGTGATGCTGGAAAACAGCAATTGGTTGCTACAACCTACTACAATATCAGTAAAGGTGTCAAAGTTCCTGATGTAAAGGATGGTGACTGGTTTGTAGTGAAACGAGGGGATTGTCACCAAATGAAAAAGCACATTTTCTAAACCTATGCAAGTGAGAACTGTGAAAAGAAATATTCTCATTTTAACTGATGGCTCTGCTTGGAGTACTGGAAATGTTTGTAAATGTCATGCTCCACAGCCAATCCTTTGCAATTATTGTGTCTGTGGTTCTCCCCACTTCATTGTTTTCTTCTTGCATTGTTAAGTGGGATATTTTGTGGGATGTTTTTCTTACTGCATATAGGGGCAAGATGTGTGAAGTCTTCTCAGTGAAAGTGGAATGTAAGACATGTTGCCAGGATGGAATGCTACTCTTTGGAGTAAGAAGGAGTTGGAGATGTGAAGCTGGAAGAGAGAGCTGGAGGTACCGGCCATTGCATCTTACCAATAAATATAACCATCTTCACTTACTGCATTGGAGTGGATATTTATACAAACGCAAGAGAAAATTATCTAACTCCACGCTCCAAAGCGCCTGTGTTACATTGCATGAGTTTAGATGAATCCCTGTTAGCTTCTATAGTTAAAGGTCTCTTAGACAGCATGTTGAGAAAAACCCCTTGTGTGAATGATTCACATTTTAAGATAGATGATGATAGGCTGTTTGTGTTTAAATCTTTTTATTAAACTTTCAAGCAGAAAATGCATACAATACAGCATTCACATGCAAGACCGCTCACAAGAAGACATGTCAACTAAACAACAACCATAAAGTCGAGCACCTTATAAGCTCCCAATACCCTTGCCAGACACAAAAACTGTATCAAAACATTACAATTGGGGGTGGGGTCGCACACTACTCACACACCAGCGGTATCGCCCCTAAGGACTATGGTAAATGTAGTTACGTGTTCCGCGATGCATCTTCTTTTGATTCTCTGCTATCTTCGCTGTCTTCGCCATCCCTGGACATGTGTTTCGGGGTATCACCCCTCGTCAGCAGGGATAGGCCGTGTTCTGGGGTTGCCGGTGGCTGCCAAATATCTGCAAGGTTTAGTACCACTCAGGCGCGTAGGTGCCGGGTCCCAGGCTCGTCAGCCAACTGTTCGAGGCAGCTTTAACATTACAATTGGGGGTGGGGTCACACACTACTCACACACCAGCGGTATCGCCCCTAAGGACTATGGTAAATGTAGTTACGTGTTCCGCTATGCATCTTCTTTCGATTTTCTGCTATCTTCGCTGTCTTCGCCATCCCTGGACACGTGTTTCGGGGTATCACCCCTCGTCAGCAGGGATAGGCCGTGTTGTGGGGTTGTCGGTGGCTGCCAAATATCTGCCAGGTTTAGTACCACTCAGGCGCGTAGGTGACTAATAGCCCTGTAGGACTCCAGAGGAAAACCATCTTCCCATATGTTTTGGTCGTGTTTAAGGATTTAATATCCTTAGCAGCCTCCTCCTCTGAAAGGTGAGTCCTGGACCTCCCGATCTCTCACAGGAAGGGTGTGATGTCAGAGACCCGACGTGAAAGCATGCTTTCACGTAGTATCAGCCAGGCAGTCCATTGCATAAAGTGCTGTATAGAAGGTGGAGAATTCCTCCATAGAGTCCAGTGGAGGACCCTGGAAGTCATCTGGAGTGCCGGGATTGCCATCCATGCTTCTCGTTGTTTCAATTGCATCGCCAATGCTGTCCTCCTGGCAAGAGCCATTGAGCATGCAATACCAGTCTCCCTCACTGACATACTGTATAGGTACACCCGCCCAAAGGTCGCTGTTGTTTCATTAAGCATGAGGTAGTCACAATGTAAGTTCTACAGTCAAGATTTCTTCTCTGGCGATTTCAGTGGCGAACTATTCAGGTGCCAGCTGCTGGTTACATGGGTAGTGTTAATTGCAGAGTGAGAACGACACGTGTGGTTCTAAACTGCTCCAACATCTTAATAGCACATGCAGGTTAGTGGTAGGGCCATAGTAGTCATCATAAACATGTATCCATAATTCCGAACTGTGGGATGGTGCAAAAAAACTATATTCTCTGTCTGTAGAATAGAGAAGGTGACACATGTTGTGCAAAGAATAGTGTTCCATCAAGTCATGAAGCGCAGCCCGATCCTTGTCTCGACACAGATCTTGTCTACCCAATTTATCCAGGAGGTGATCCAGAATCAAATTCTAGTCACTACCTATGATGAGCTTATGAGAACCGAATTCCACAAGCAGTTTGTGAAGGTTAGAGAGCCAGGGGTGCTTTGCCCCCACAGGAGCATAGTTGGAGCTGACAATCAAGATCTGGTCTGCAATTTTAATTTGGGCAAAAATATAGCATCCTTGGTCATCTGACCATGATTTTAGGACTTGGACTGGGGATTTTTTGTGAACCAAAAGTGGGACTCTGTTCTTCCTGGGGGAAGACTTGTTGGTACAGGTCGCAGGCAGATCCTCATGGAGCCCGCTGGAAATGAGGACCATGACCATTCAGTCGCTTTTAAGCTTCGCTAAGTCTTTTCCTACATAAGGACGATATCCAGTTGTTTTAGAACCTAAGAAGGTGAGAGACATTTTGAGTTTCCTAAAGTGGGTCATACCACTCATATTGAGGGAGCAAAGAGACAAGTGTGCAGTATGATGTTGAGGCATAGTGGATTAAACAGTGAGAGGTAGAGGGGGGAAGAAAGAGGGGTCAATGTGACTTTCAGTGGGGGTGATAGACCACCACTGGTGGCCACTGCCACAAAGAAAATAGGGAAAGAGAGTCTATCAGGCCAGGGAGTGGGATGGGGTGCATAGAAGCCAGTACACAGTCAATGATGAGCAAGTCTTATGACTTACGAGAAAACCAGGATTTATTCCTATCATAGTGATGATCCAACTCTGGATCTCTGTCCGAGTCTCTAGTCCTGGTAATCACCTCCCTACGTTGTGCTGGGAGAGAAGGAAGTGGTTCCACGCGTGAGGAAGGCCCGCATTGGGGGGGCGCTCTTTTAGCCTCAAGGCCTCCCAGCTGTGGAACTCGCTCCCTTTGGTACTCCGCAGTACTCCCAATTTGCTTCAATTCAGGAAGAATTTGAAGACTTGGCTTTTTAATCTTTCTGTTTAGGTGGGTTTCTCTTTTTTCTTTTGGGGTTCTGTTTTTCCTGTTATGTTATTATACACTGTAGCTGCCTGTGGAAAGCGCCGGGACACTCTTTTGGAGTAGCCGAGCGCTATATAAACGCTTTTTTAACATAACATAACATAACAGAAGTGTCCATGGATGAGTGCCCTTGGGTTTCCATGGCATGCAGAGGTTGAGCGGGAAGCAGTGTGATGAGACAGTTCCAACTCTAGCGTGAAGGAATAGGTCCAGCCCAACAACATGCAAAAGAGTGGATTGAAGAAACTGGGGAACATTCTGTGAGCTCACTGATTTGGGGACCCCAAAAATATTGACTTTATTTTTGCGGATACGATCTTCCAGGTCCATTAGTTTCTTATGGGTGCTCCAAAGTTCAGAGCTCCAGGTCACCGGCAGGTCAAATTCATCCACTTTGTGTTCTGTAGTACTCATGCGATGTTGCAAGAGGCAGAGCTCTGGAGGTAAAGGAGATGGGCCATAGGTCATATAGTCTGCAAGGAAATCGTTGAATGAGCAGCTCCAGGACCATGGGCACTCAGGCACAAGTGGGTCCCAGTTTGAACTCCAAGAGTTTCATCATGCTGAGGGGGTCCTGCAGCCGCTGCAAGGATAAGCAGGAGGCCTCCGACAGGCACTCGGGGTGGTGGCTAACCGGGAAGAAAAGCCGTCAGCATCTAAACCGCCAACGGACATGGCGATGCTGGAAAGACGTGCCCAGGCTGCTGCTTCCAGGGAGAAGCCCACCGGCAGCACCACCCAGCCCTTCAGGCGGTGAGAGGCAAAGGTAGGAATAGCCGTGAATAGCACTCTTTACAACACATGTGTTTACAACGCAAGTCATTACAACGAAGTGTTGTTACATCGCATGCCATTACAACTCAAGTTGTTACAATGACTTGCAGTGGGGGGGCACTGTAGTTTGGAATAGTATAGTTTACTATTCCAACTCCAGTTTGTGTAACAGTAGGGAAGGTGTTGGATTGAAAATCCAACAAATCCAACACCTTCCGCCCCCTATGGCAAGTCGTTGTAACAACTTGCATTGTAATGGCATGCGATGTAACAACGCATTGTTGTAATGACTTGCATTATAAACGATGCGTTGTAAAGGTTGTTTCCCATCTGCCGTCGTGTGGAAGCAAGGTGAGGGTTAGGGCCCTAGGACTGTGCAGATCCCCCGCAGCATGGACCAGTCCCAGTCTGTTTCACCGGTGGCTGAGGAGGTCAGGACGGCAGCCAAGGACACTGGGACAAGAGGAAGAGCAAGAAGGCACCTCCTGCGCTGAGGTAGGTCACCGTATGGAGCAGAGGTCTCGAGAGCCTCACATAGGAGCCATCTTCATTCCCGGTGTAGCTCCGCCAACCCCAAAGACATGCTGTTTGGTATTGAATGTGCCGTAGACCTACTAATTAGCCATCCTATCACTACTTTAGTCTCTCTTGCAGGTCCTACTAATGTTGTTGCACTTAGTTCCACTCGTGCTTTACTAGGCTCTCATGCGCCTCTCTCTGGTACTTCTTTGACCTGTTATTGGCAATTGTTCAACCTGTCTCGATATCCAGCTCATTACTCTTCTAGGTATGGCAGTCAATAGACTGCCTTTGACTTTATTACTTCAACTAGCCATGTCACAAGTCATTTACTTTATCAATGTCTCTACCTTTGACGATGCATCTGCGTCTTAAAGCGTGCCCTTATGCTCCTATTTTGCCACCTAATACAACTAAGCCCACCTATCAACTTATAATGGATGCACTGGTTGTCCACTAAAATAAATTTAAATGTTGCTGTGTATGACAGGGGTTTGCTTGTGTGGCAAATTCCCCGGGTCGTCTTATCACCTCAAAACTATCAAGGGGATTGAGTGGTTGTTAATTCTAAATATCCTACCCGTCTAAAAGAGATTCTCCTTAAATATAGCTTTATGAATCCTGACACTAATAATAATACAGATAAGGTTTTTCCATTTGGCTTTTTTTTTATAAACCTTCTTCTTTTTTCTATAGCTGAATAAACCTTTCTTTGATTGATTGGTTTGATACAAACTATGCCCTTTGAAAACAGCAGGAAATGGACTTTCCTGGTGTCCAGGGAGAACTGAACCTAGCTTTACAATGACCTCCTCTCAAAGTCAGTCTTCAACATATTACCTCCAGATTAACCCAGAGAAATGGGACTGCAAACTACAAACTCTTCCCTTTGCCGCAGGAACTGTTCAACAAATGGCGACCTGGGCGGTAAACAAGCCAGCATTAGCTTATCATCTTTGTTTGCTTTAATTTAAATTATGTTATTTTAGAATCTGCCGTACTACCATCAAAGCACTTAGCGCTGTATTTTAAACATGTCTAACTTTGTTCAGAGAGATATAGTTTATGTGGGAACTGCCAAAAAAACTGTAACTCTGCCTCAACGAAATGATGGTGGGCTAATGGAAACATACCATATCACTCTATTAACCGTTTTGTCATCAGATAAACAAATTAGTGGCACGTTTCGATGGACTTCACTTAAACTTTTAGCCAAACATGTTTCTCATAAAATGTATTTACAATACGTTTTATAGACTGATTCACCAAATTAACACAGGGAAGCTTCACAACCCCCCTCCCCCCCACCGCCCAACCCCCATCCATTTAAAGGGTACGAAAACGAAACACACTTTAACTCTGCCTTGGTTTATTAGATCTGGCCAGGAGACGGTTTTAGCTAATTCACCATTTTCATTAGATGCAAAGTTAAATACAAATACACAAATATTGAGGGGCTTTGGATCAACCCTCTTCATCTATTGCTCTATTCAGTTGTCATTTACATTTTACTTCCACGTGAAGCAGTGAGCTCGCCGACTTCAGCCACTGTCTTTCTTGCACTGTGTGGAGGAATTGTTTACTGATAACGTACACGTCTGCCTGAGGAGAGTACTTCAGTGTCACCACCGATCTCCAGTACTGTACTTTGCCAGTGCTTTTGCTCTTTCCATTCTTTCTTCTTTTTTTCTTCATATTTTAGTCATTCTTGTGTTTAAAATATATCTTCATATTACTGGAATTAAAAGTCAATTGTATGTTTTCTTTGCATCAGTAGGAATTATAGTTTCCTGCGATGTGCATTAAAAAGGGTTTCTAAGTACACCTGATGCATCCCTGTTTAACTGACCTATTAAAATTATATATACGGGTACAGTTAGTTTTAAATACAATTTGTTTATGCATGCAATGGGCCACAGCATGTAAGCTGCAGTTTTTTTTTCTTTTCTTTACTTCTTTTGTTATTATATATGTGGCTTATGCTTGCAATAAAACAAATAAAATGATAAGTGTTGCGTCAGCTTGCCAAATGTATAGCGGTTTCAGTCTACCTGCTGAATTATCAATACCTAACTGAAGCAGTCATTAAAATTCATAGAACTGAACAACTGGGTCCTTATTACATGGCAACGTGAAAGGAAGATTTCGAAATGCCTATCCCTTTTGCTTTTGTATTCTGAAAAGTTGTTTACAAGCCTCAGTGAAACAATGTACAAATACTACATGGCTAGCAGCAGCATGCAAACTACCCACATACATGGAATATTGCAGCATCTCATTACTGTTCTTTGTGTTGGGGAAGCATAAATCAGGGATGTGGAAAACAACAAAAGACAGGCACTAATTATAGTGCATTTTTCACCTAAAAGAAAACGTACATTTCTTTATTCTTTAACGTGTGTTTATTTGATACCTTGTGGACAATAGAAAGTGATACAGCTTAACCTAATTGTAGAGATCTGATGTTCTGTCTCATGACTTGTGTGTGTTGTTGCATCCAGACACATACAGACCACGGTGATGCTTTCACAATGTGCTTTTATATGAAATGTGAGACTTATAACCGATAGGAGGTGATTGTAGCTTACATTTCCGGCATCACTAGCCCACCACGTTAGTTGCCTTCCGAGATTTGTATTTTTTTATTTAAATAGCTCTAAAGTTTAGAAATTATGGCACAAGCATTCAAATAGCAGTGAAATAGCCATCGGGTCAAGGGCAATATAGAACATGAAAGCATACAATATTCAATACCTCGTGGTTTCCCACATTGACATGCCTATAAGAGCAAACACACATTTGTCCATCACTGAAGCATTATCATACCTCTACAACAGTTGAACATATTTGTGGGAGAGAGGATATTATTTATGGTGTGTAGGTGCCCACCTCAAGGCATAACAGCATTAATTTGTCAGGAAGAACCCATAAAGTACCTAAATTACACTGAGATCAACTCCTTGGTAGCAATGGCACAGAGCAGACAGGCTTAATATAGGGCAATGTGTAAAGAATTTCTACAGTATAAAAACAGTTATAAAGTCAAAACACCAAACAATAAAAAATCCAAATTCAATTGAAAAATAGTGTGAATTTAAATAAAAAGAATTATAACAAAATCCGATAGGGGACTTGGAGATATTATTTCAAAGATTTAATTGAAAATAGCGCCAAAAAGCACTAGGGGCCAAAGATAGTCTATGGAAGTAGTAGACCACAGTGCAGACATGGTTTCTGGCTGACTGCGAGGGAGCGAGGGTTGAATATATCAAGTAGGTTTGGCCAGGTCAAAGATGTTACCTTCTGACATGCTCTGTTTTTATGGAGCTCAACATATTCCAAAGGGGCAAACTTGAAGCTGTATCTGTACTAAAATCAGACTCTTTTGCCGTGTGGTCTCGTTGATGCTCTGGAGGTCTTGAAGACCAAACACTATCCAAGACCCAACCTATCAGGGTTTCTGGTGCCTCTCCTCTGAGTCACTTCTAAAGTTCCCAGGACCTCAGGTCCACCCCTCAGGTCCCCACACCAGTCACAGACACCAGGTTCAGTCATCGTCTAATTTTCAAATGGTCCAGAAAGTGTTCTAAGGAGGTTTCCTTGGGATCTCACATTTATGATTTGTGCTCACCAGTAGATGGGGGTAACTCATAAACCCTCTCTAAACATTGGGGGTGTTTTTCACAGCTCTTTAAGGTCAATTACTGGCTAGGCAGCTGCTGGCAGGCTAATGCCAGGAAATTCAAGGCAGAGAAAAGGTACATTTATAAAAGTTATTTCTCCTAAATATTTATTAAAATTCGAACTTCAGCAGTGAATTTGATCTTGAGTAAATATGAAGAATAGTCTTTTTTGACAAAAGTTACAGTTTAAAGTTTAGAATCTGTACTTCAACATTCTTCAAGATACAGCTTAAGATCTGCCAGTGAAAATATCTATTGGGGTATAGTCACTAGAGGTACATGGCGTCAGTTTCAAACATGTGCCACTTTTAAATACCATGTAAGAGTTTACAGGAGTATGACCCATATACCAAATTGGGACTGGGTAAGGAAGGTAGAACAAAACAACAATGTCCCAACAGGTGGTAGTAGTAGTCAAGTAAATCAGCATGCACAAGGTATTACAAGCAAGGAAATAAGGAGAATACATGTTTGATTGATTTAAGATTGTAAGTCATCTTATATTTGTAAAACACTAGTTCATGGTCGGGAACATACAGTTAGGGCAGCACTGCAAAAAACCAATTTGTGACAACCATATTACACTTGGTGCTCAAGAACGTGTCAGTGAAGAACGTGGCAACGCAAGTGAAGGGGTGAAACAGCAAGGACGGTGCACAGTGAACAATGGTGCAAAAATATATACAGTTGGTGGCTCAAGTATTGTGACAGGGTGATATCACGGAATACAGAATTTTCGTAACTAGGTTGTCTGAATGAAAGAGTTAATTGGTCAGAGGTAATTCGGAGGGAGCAGTAGTCATCCAGGGAAGGAGGCCAAGTCTGCACCACCGGATTTCTTCCCTCGCCGACACGCCGATCCTGTAAGGACCCGTGCCTGGCCCCCGGCTGATCACAGACGACCCTACCACGCCGATTTACCTGCCCCCACGCAGACTTGGCCTCCTTCCCTGGATGACTACTGCTCCCTCTGAATTACCTCTGACCAATTAACTGCTCATTTCTAAGCACTCTTTCATTCAGACAACCTAGTCCTGATGACGATCCCGAGTTATCGGATCATCATCTCTCAAAACGCCGTCGACCAAACAGCGTTTCAATAGGCGTACCTCTCAACGTGGCTCAACACAAATTACGAAAATTCTGTCCAAGTGTAATATGGTTGTCACAAATTGGTTTTTTGCAGTGCCGCCCTAACTGTATTTTCCCGACCATGAACTAGTGTTTTACAAATATAAGATGACTTACAATCTTAAATCAATCAAAAGTGTATTCTCCTTATTTCCTTACTTGTAATGCCTTGTGCATGCTGATTTACTTGACTACTACTACCACCTGTTGGGACATTGTTCTTTTGTTCTACTTTTAAATACCAGGCACCCTACTTTGAAGGCAGGAAGATATTCTTACAAGGATCCTATTAATATTTAAAATCTGAGTTTCCAGTCTGACAAAACTGGTATTTTCACAGGCCTGAAAACATGTTTATGGGCTGCTGCAATAAGACTACACACATAAGGCCTGAAGCTTTATGTTTTACAGATTAACCCTTTGGATGGCACAATAGGTACTGCAGTCCACATGTGTCATTTAACTTCTAGGCCCTGAGTGTTTAAGTGTATTTTCTACACCATTTACTAGCACTAATAGGCAATTTTAATATGTCAATCAGGAGTAAGAAGCTAATTTACCCATTTTTAGTCGGTCAGAGCACATATACTGTGGCCTAGCTAGTAGTGTCCCAGTGTGCAGAGTTCAAGAACCAGCACAAATAGAATCCAGAATAAGGTGAAACATTTAAGGAGAGCATGCAGAAAAGGCATATTGCTACAGTATTGTTCAAGTGATGTAATAGAAAGGATTACTCATTTGCCATTTAAAGGAATATGCATATCAATGTGACAGAAAATAAAAAATAGTCAGAAACGTAAATATTATTTTTATGATCTATGCTGGTTGCAGCCAATATACATCTGAGTGACTAATAAATAATCTAATAAATAATCTAAGGGATGTTACAATTAATATAAAGTTGGTAATCAAACAATCATACTGATATTAGTATGATGCTCAGTGTTTCAGTCTGCAGGCAGTACACCGTGGCTTTGGTATGCCAGTAACATATTGACCAATTAGGCGCTCATTTCCAAGCCAGAATTACAATGCATCACCTTCAGAAACCACTCTACCTATTCAGAATACCCTATATCAGCATCTTTAATGAAAACATGTTCTGCATGCATTGTCCCGCCTTCTCCCATAGTCATTTGAGGCTAGTTAGGGGTCGTAGCTGCGACCTCTAAATTCTGCCTGCTACTCCTGGCACTTCCTTTGTGAGCCCTGGCCTCAGAGGAGGCAAAGGCTGGGCCCCTTCTGAGGCCAGGGTTCACAAAGAAAGTGCCAGGAGTAGCAGGGAGCAAGTTAGAGGTTTCAGCTGTGACCCATAATTAGCCTTAAAGGATGCCCATGCCTCCTCCTCAAGATAATCAACTCCCCTGTAGAAAAAGGATTCTTCCCTGAAACATTAACATCTGGCCAAATATCCCATTTCTCAAAAAACCGCCACCTAAACAATCTTGAATGTTTTAGTACCATAACCCAGTTAAAATGTTTAGGAAATTGCAATCACAAACCAACTGGTGAACCGCATGTTAAACAGAAACCTCCTAAAAAAAGTTTAAGTGTGGATTCCGACCCAATGGCAGCATAGAGACAGCCTCTCAACAAATTCTATATGATATTCTAAAATGACTAAACAATGGAAATTCATGCCTACTGATATTATTAGACTTAGCTGCAGTGTTCTAAATCAACAACATCTACTCTCTGCTAAACATCTTACCATCCAGGATAGATATAAAAGGATGATTTCTAATCTGGTTCAAAACTTTCCTATCAGCAAGAACACAATTTGTCACTACACACTCTCAGTTCTTCTTACTACCCAGCACATTGTGGAGTAACTTGGGGCTCAATCCTTTTGTCACATCTCTTCAATCTCTACCTTGAGCTGTTTAGCTTATTGGTTCATGATCGGAAAATATTCTTACATTAAAACACTAACAATAATCAGCTATACCTTCTTCAGATATAACAGCTCTAAAGTTCTTTTTGAAAAGCTAGTTAATGGATGTCGGCCTTCTCTTTAAATCTAAAGACAAATTATACTGAGTGCCTACTACTCTATCCAGTCCAATTCCCCTTACCCAGTGCAAAAATTGTTTGACTTCTGTCCCTCAAGGATCCTCACTGAGCCCCACCCTCTTCAACGTCTACATGAGCCCCCTCGCGACCATCGCACGCCAACACAACCTCAACATCATCTCCTACGCTGACGACACCCAGCTGATCCTCTCCCTGACCAACGACCCCGCCACCGCCAGAGCCAACCTGCACGAAGGGATGAGAGACGTAGCCGAATGGATGACGACCAGCCGCCTGAAACTGAACTCAGACAAGACGGAGGTCCTCATCCTGGGCTCCACGCCCTCCGCCTGGGACGACTCCTGGTGGCCCCCCGCCCTGGGCACCGCACCCAAACCGACGGACCACGCACGCAACCTGGGCTTCATCCTGGACTCCTCCCTCTCCATGACCAGACAAGTCAACGCCGTCTCCTCGTCATGCTTCAACATCCTGCGCATGCTACGTAAGATCTTCCGGTGGATCCCCACCGAGACGAGGAAGACGGTCACCCAAGCCCTCGTAACCAGCCGACTGGACTACGGCAACGCCCTCTACGCCGGAACCACTGCCAAACTCCAGAAGAGACTCCAGCGGATCCAGAACGCCTCGGCGAGACTCATCCTCGACATCCCCCGACGCAGCCACATCTCCGGACACCTGAGAGATCTGCACTGGCTCCCGGTCAACAAGAGAATCACCTTCCGGCTCCTCACCCACGCGCACAAAGCCCTACACGACCAAGGCCCGAGCTACCTCAACAACCGGATCAACTTCTACACTCCCAAGCGCCTCCTCAGATCAACCAACCACGCCCTCGCCGCCGTCCCCCGCATCCGAAGAGCGACAACAGGAGGAAGATCCTTCTCCTACCTGGCCGCCAAGACCTGGAACTCACTTCCGACCAATCTGCGCCTGACCCAAGACCACCTCTCCTTCAGGAAGAAGCTCAAGACCTGGCTGTTCGAGCAGTAGCGGCACCCCCCCCCTCCCAGCGCCTTGAGACCCTACGGGTGAGTAGTGCGCTCTACAAATGACCTGATTGATTGATTGATTGATTGTATCCCATTGGACATTCCACTGTCTCTAGAACCATCAGCAAAATTATTTGCTTTTGTTATTGACTCCAGCCTCAACCTAGGCAAACAGCAATTAGCTAATCAGTTCAGTATTATACCAACAATACCGCCTAGTGTAAATCACACGTTCTATTTCTCAAAAAGATTGCAGGACTGCTGTTCAACTCCTTGATATTTCACATATCGTTAAAGGTAACACTCTCCTTGTTCTCATTGTCAGTCTTCCAAAATCCTCCACTGCACATGTCATGAACCTCAACATTGGAGAAGCTGGGATTCTCATCCAGAGTTTCCTTACCGCTCAGGAGTCCCAGCTCAGGTCGACTGAATCTTTTTGTCTGCTTAGAAGTGTAGAGGGAAGATTTACTAATTCATAACTTTAAACAGCTTTGTAAATAATCAATCAATCCAAATCAATTTTGAAGAACCACTGACTACGAACTGAAGTTGAAGAATTTATTACAAAGCCAAAAATAACTGAACATACAAGCACCTCAGCAAGAGGTTCAAAAAATAACCTGGCACTAATACAAATATAATCCTACGCAAGAGTCTCAGACGACTCAGAATAAACACTAGAGTAAGTTCAAGAAGCATTAGACATACTATGACAGTCCCTGCTTGAAGTCTAGAAGGCATTTATTGAAAGGAAAAAAATGGTTAGTCTGTCCCTACACTAACTCTAAGGTGACATCGCTACTTAACATCCCTCCCAGGCAAGAGTAAAGGTGTCAGCAGTGAAGACTTCCGAAGAAGTACAGTCACTTTCCATAGGTAAGTAGCCTAAGCTACAGAGCTCAATTTTAAGATGCTCCTTCCTACACCCCTCTCTGCCCTAAATTCTTCAAAATCTGCTCTAAGACTGCTCTCTACCCTCTGGGTACTGTCTCTAATACAAAATCCCAAAACAGTAGGCCCGCCCTAAAGCACCCACCCCCCCCCCACCCTGAGCAGGTGTTAGCTTGTGGATTTTTCCAATAGTAGCATGTCTCCGTCCAAAATCCGTTGAGGTGACTTGGGTCCCAGGCACCTTCTCCGCCAAATGTTGTAGATGTACATTCCAGCCACCTCCCTTCGTTCTCACTCCTACCAGCCTAACTTCTAAACAATGAATCATTCTACCTAACAAGCTCCATAGCCTTGCACCTGCAAACAGAATTGTATGAGAAACACCCTTGCACGTTCTCCAAGTTACATTTCAATATTCCCTGAGAACAGCACCCTTCCGATGGAGACTCATTTCAAGCCTTCAGCAAAAGCTAAGCAAAAGAAATTACAGTTAGGCCTCTACTGGCTTCTTCATGTCCCAGGCCTTTACACGTTTAAATGCATTTCTAATTCTACATCATAAGTAATACATTCAATATCATTGTAAAAGCATAATTGCACTTCGATTCTAAATCATATGCTCTTCTCATGTTAAAGCATCACTTTTATAACTCGACACGTGCAGCTTTTAATATGGCACGTTTATCCTAATGCAACATTTTACACTTAAAGCTCCATTTCTACGTTTATTCAAGGCATTTTTCTCTTCTTAAGGCACTACATTAGTCTGCAAATGCTATAAGCACACTCCTACATATTGCACTGATCCTCGACCTAATACTATATTTTAAAGTCACACGTTAGCATAGTCCTCTAAATATGCAGGTGCTGACTACTCGGGATTATGGTGAACCCCTACAATTTTTAAGATAACATGGCGCTCCATCAACAGCCAGCGGCCTGGCTCATCTCTGAAAAAAGAATCAATTATATCACCCCAATCTCTAAGCAACTACACTGACTACCACTAGAAGCCTGCACCAATTTCCAAACCGTCACATTACCCACAAGGTAACCCACGCCTCTCTTGCATCTTACGGATTGTAAGCAGTTAGCAGTGATCACATCAGTGCATCCGGCAGGGTTGCCAGCAGCAAAGTAAAACATATTAGCAATTTGTAATGCCTCTTCATGGTTAATACATAAGTGCCATAGCTGCAAAGCCAGTGGCACCCCAAGGTAATAATATTATGACCAGTAAGTCTCTCCAACACCATGTGATTTATCACTCAAACAATAACTTTAAATACATTTTGAAAATCCAACCATTTTTCTTCAAACGTCTTCATACAGGTTGAGAGAATACACGTGGTTCATCTCCAATACAAGCTTGAGAAAGAGGAAAATTACCTTCAGGATTATTTTTGTGGTAGAATGTGCCCCTTCCTGCACAAAAACAATCCTGCTTACAATGCAGGCATCCTTTCACCATGACGCAAGCATGCCTGCGCTAGGCAGGCAAAAGTGCGCCTGTGCTAGGAATGGATATGCATGCACCGTACAGTGGTAAATACAGCACATTCCTGCCCTTTCAGGCAGCGTAGCAAGGTGGAATGCTACATTGAACTGCGTAAAATGAGCTCACTACTTGATCCAGTGTTTTCAAAAAGTTTTCCTGGGGACTTCTCTCCCAGCTTGAGGAAGGCAGGCGTGCTTACTGTTAACCAGCTTTGTTCATTCCCCTTAAAGGCAGCACTTACTATTTTATTTTCACAAATTAAGCATTGTTATACCACACCAGAGATCTAGAAATTTCGTTCTATACCACCTTGCACAGAGACGCAACCAAAGCTAACCTCTCGAAACACAAACCAACCATCATAGACTACTCACAAAATTTAAACAAAATAGGCCACCAAATAGCCCACATTTACAAACTCATCACACCACGCACCACAACACTAAACAACAAAACACTAACATTCTGGGAAGGGGAGTTACAGAGACCACTAAGCGAAGGTGAAAGGGCCAGACTATGGACCTCAGCATCCAAAAACAAGGTAACCCCACAACTAGCCCAAACTAAATACTGGCTACTACACAGACTACACTGGACCCCGGCCAAGCTAGAAACAGTAGGAGCTAGGGAGAGCGACAACTGCTGGAACTGTCACAAAGCAAGGGGGGACCTGGCCCACGTCCTCTACGAATGCCCCAAGGTCAAGAGTTTCTGGCACAAAGTATACGACCTCATAGACACGATTACAGGCAGCCACACACAACGAGGCCTAGCAGGCATAACCATGGCCTTCCTGGCTACTGATCTCGACTCCAAGGGAAACCGCGAACTAGTTGACGTTCTGCTAACAGCAGCCGCCAAAACAATTCTAGGAAACTGGAAGAACACGAGCAAAGCAACGTTCAAACGTTGGTTCAACTGGATAACATTCCTACGAGGGGCAGACAACATCACCGCCAATCACCAAGCCGCGAATCATACGGCCAGAGGTGATATGTGGGCGGCCCTGGATTCCCATTTGGAGCGATAAACCCCCACTCCCCCCTTCTCTCTCTCTCTTCTCCTTCTCTCTCGTGCTCCACCACAAGCCAGACAGTATACTTGTCGTAACAGCCAAGAACTGTGACAAATGTTTTTTCTTTTTATCTTTGTATACGTCAAATTTATTCCAATAAAAATATTTTTAGATAAAAATATATATATATATATTCTGTGTGTATATGGCAGTGTTTGTGATTACACATTAAAGTTAGACCTATTGTCTTTGGCAATCTTTGTTTGTTCACAGCAAAATATATTATACTTTAAGCCAGACACAACAAGGTAATATTATTATTGCTCCAGGCAGTAGCTAACTGCTTGACTTTCCGCATTTAGTGTAACAGGGGCATTTCATCTATGAAGTAAACTACACAGAGCACTAGGGTGGGTGTGATCAGATTGCAAACACATTTCCTGTCCAGAATAATTTCTAGTGATGTGCATTTCCTGATTGCAACTCAATATTATAACTTCATGTTGAAAGTATAACTTTTATAAATATTGCTCGATTTTGTAGGAGGAATAAAAATGCCCCTTTATAACTTCCATTCGCAATACAATAAAGTTTGAGAAAACATAAACATGTATTCCTATTGCATTAAATACTAATGCATATTCAGGGGCGGCTCTAGGCTCATGGGGGCCCTGGGCAGGGAGCATAGGTAGGGGGGGTCCGGGCGGGGCGGAGCGCGGAGGCCAGTGAAGAGGGGGGGGGGGGGTCAGGGTGTTTGGAAGTGGAACAGAGCCGGAGGCCGCCAAATCCCTGACAGAGGCCGCCGCACAAAATGTATCCATCCTCAGAGGATTATTATATTAAGGATATATATTGGTGTGGTGGCCCCTGGGGTTTGGTGGCCCTGTGCAGGTCCACAGCTTGCACATGCCTAAGGCCACCCCTGGCATACTTGTGCATGCATATCACGACATGCTAGGATATATTACCTAATTGAATTTGTGAATGGTTTTCATACTAACCTGAAGTGTTCATGAGCCTTATCATGCATGCGAGGTTTCATGATTCGCATTGGCCTAAATGCCATTTTATTTGAGGTAGTGTATCTGCACATTTCCTCCTGCACCTCATAGTAAAGCAGAGCCACGCTTTAAATATTGGCAAACAGAAGCATGATTTTAGGATGATAATCTTTTCAGCAGTATATTTATGTATCTTTATCTTTGATTCAAGGTCTTTTCACAATTTCCTCATGAGGAGATCATGCCTCCTGCTCATCAGATAGTTTACTTGAAGTAAAAGTTTCTGTCACATGTTCTTGCTCATAAGATTTGAATTGAGAGTGAATAACAACCATTAAACATTGCACACATTTTAGCATTACATACTCCAACTGGCTTTTTGAGTGAGAGCTTCGGTCAATTGAAATGACAATTGTCTTATAATCTGCCGTGCCTTTTTTCTGTTTCTGCATTAAAAGCTTGTTAGATTTTAGGTCTCCTATCATTTTGTGTTGAAAATGAAACAGTGGGTACAATTTCTGCTCCTCTTCTTAACATCATCCATGGCATTCTATAAACCGGCAGGGATTCATTGCCAGTGGCATAGCAAGGTTGATATGGGCCCTAATGGAGAGAGAAAGATGCTCCCCTGCCCACAGTTTGATAGTCAAAGAAAGCCATTTGGGGTCCAGAGTCCCCTTAGATCCCTGGAATACAGTTCCTCTGTACCAGCTGCACTATTCATAGCACCCCAGTACTTTGCCCACATTCGGAAGATCTGCAGAATAACTCTCTGCTTTCAGGAAATGTATCTCATTCACATTCTATATAAAACTAGCCCTAGAAAAGCCCATTTCCAATACTATGAAAAACCCAGCAGCTGGGGAGGTGTTTTAACAGCAGATGAAAGCAGATTTGGCAGGCTTGGGGTAATACCATAAATTGAAGATCGCTATGTGCATGTTTAATAAAAATACATAATTCATAACATCAAGCGTATCAGTGAGGGCCCTCACTGGCTTCTTAGTGGAACAGAAAGTTACCAGCTCTCATTTTTGTGTAACAACTCAATCAGAGCCAAGGCAGCCTCTGTACAAATACAGTTATTGAGAAATAAAGTTTAGTAAGCTCATTGAAACACAGTGAGACAGAAATACGCAGACGGAGTCGCTGTTATAGAGAAAAAAGTATTACTTACTGCATTATTAGTTATTACTTGTTTAGGGTTGCTTAAATGAAACTGGTGGCCCTGCCTGAAGCTGGAATTGAGTGTGTGGGGTAGCAATAATGAGGCCATTAATCTACAAGGCGACTTGAGGACAAGCCTCAGTCTCCACTTGAGGAAAGCAGCAACAAAAAGGAGAAGGTAACGGATGTATGACGTTACAACGCACACTTTTACAACGCATACCTTTACAACGCATTTTTTACACCGCAACATCCATTACAACGCACACCATTACAACGCATACCATTACAACGAATTCTTAAAAAATACCTTTACAACGCATTCCACTACAACGCATACTACATTTACAACGCATACCATTACAACGCATTACATTACATTGCATATAAGGTAAGTGTTGGATAGTGTAGGGGTTAAAATTACTATTCTAACTCCAGGGGGTGCAACAGTAGGGAAAGTTTTGGATAGTGTAGGGATTAAAATTACTATTCTAACTCCAGGGGGTGCAACAGTAGGGTAAGTGTTGGATGGTAAGTTTTGCGTTGTAATGGTATGCGTTGTAATGACTGCGTTGTAATGGTATGCGTTGTAGTGGTGTGCGTTGTAGTGTCATGCGTTGTAATGACTGCGTTGTAAATGTATGCGTTGTAATGGATGTTGCGTTGTAAAAGTTTCGTTGTAATGGTAGTGCGTTGTAAAAGTTGCGTTGTAAACGTTGTATAACGAAGGTAACATCCTCCAGCTAGGCCCCTAACAGACACATACAATGTGCCTCCATTACAGTGCAAGGACATTAAGAGTCCATGCACTGGTGGACTGATATACCAAATTCATTAATAAAATCAGTTAGTGAGAAAGATATACTATTTTGTCTAGCCCAAAAAGTGAATTACACTATCTTCAAATAATGACAGAATGGAACTGATCCAAAAATCTAATGGCTGAAGGGGACTGGCTGGGGCTGTTCAAGCTCTCATCACAAACCATGAGTTATAGGCATATTTTGTGAATGCTTCTTCATAACTGCCTGTAAGACCTCTAGATTTTCAGGTAATGTCCTTGAAATGCTCTCAAATGCACCATTTATCCAACACTTTATAGGGGGTGAATCCCCAGGGTGGTAGTAGCTTACCCTAATGGGTGTCAGGGTTCTGCTATCCTTGTTTTCTGACCAGTTTTTATTACACCACCGATGAATAACACCCTATTACTCACCACTGGTATAATAAAACAATGCTGACCCTCAACTTGAGCAGCAGATTGAGTCAATGACATCTGTCTGATGGCTGGTGTTGATGTATGAAGGTGCTTGCATCAGCTGTCAGAGAGCTAGTCCAGGTCTGGTGAAGTCCCGGTAATGGCCTCAGGGGCCTGGCACACCTCAGTGCCTCCCATCTGTGAATTGTTGCTGCTAAAGTTATCCCGGGAGTGGTAGGCATAAGAGCTATGGTGCCTCATGCTATACACCAATCAGCCTGACACTCCACCCTTTCCCAACTGGTCACAGTAAGGAAAGGGTGAGATGAAGAAACAAGTGGCTGAAACCTTAAAATGCATTTAAATGTTGAGCGCTTGCGTACATAAGAGTTTGTGCCTGTGTGAGGAAGTGTTTATATGTATGACCTGTGTCTATGCCTGAGCATGTGTGTGAGTGAAAGTGAGTGAGTGAATGTATGAGTGAGTATTGAGCGATAAAGAATAAGAGAGTAAGAGTCAATGTAAGTGAATGATAATGAGTGAAAATAAATGTGTGAGTTACAGTAAAAGTGAGTGCCCGTGAGTCAGAGTGAGTTCGAATGAGTGAGAGTATGACTGAGTGCAAGCAAGGGTGAGTGAGTGCAAGTGAGTCAGAGTAAGGGTAAGCACACGTGAGTCCGAGTGAGTATGTATGAATGAGTGAGAATAAGTGCAAGTGACAGAGTGACAGACAATGAGGGGGAAGTGTTGTGATTCATATTGAGTGACAGTGAATGTGAGTTTAAATGAGCATGAGTAATAAGTGAATTTATGTAAGCATGAGTAAATGACAATACCTTTTGAAGGTAATCCTTGGATTACAAACACACCCATACAAAAGTTGGTATTAGCATACCCAAAGTAACTTCTAGCATAAGAGCACATGTGACAAAATACTAGCATAGTATAGGTAATACTTACTGGCAGTCTAGATGTAGTTCTTGACATATGGGACATAAATAGAGATTATCAAAGGACACGAGGATAGATCGAGCTACCTAGTTGAACTGAAGAGCTATCATTGTGCCCAAAAAAAGCAAAGAAAAAATATTTTACAAAAAGGATTGAAGATAATGGTAACTCATCAAAAGAACTGTATTAAATAATTCGAGAACTAATCTGCCTCAAACTATGGCACTTACAATAGACAACTGCGAGCTACTTAACAACTTCTTTGCCGATAAAGTGACCAAAAACTATGCATCCTTCAACAACCAGCCTGAGGAAGATAATATAGACTGGGAATCTACAACACCATACCCCCTAGGTCATGTTCATCTGGCCATGCTGGACCCCCTCTCAGAGGAGCAGGTGGCTAAAGCTATGACCGAGGTTAAGGCAGTGTCACCACCCTATCCATGCCCACATTTTTTTTTTCCCGACTATAGTGTCAGTTTTATGTCCCCATGTCACAAAAATGTTTAATTGATCCCTAGAGCTAGCCTCCTTCCCACTTATATGGAAGGAAACTGTGGTTTTCCCTTTATTAAAAAAACAGGCCTAGAAATTCATGACCCAGTAAATTATAGACCGATCTCACAGCTACCGTATTGATCCAAGGTCCTGGAGAGACTGGTCAACAGACTGCTCACTTCTTTTCTTGAGACCAATAGTTTACTGGATCCCTCCCAAACTGGTTTTCGAACCAACAGCAACACCGAGGCTACCTTACATGCAGTATCTGATAATATCAGATCCATAGTAGACGAAGACAGAGCGGTAGCACTGATCCTTCTGGACTTTATTGCGGCTTTTGATACTGTATCGCATAACAACTTAGTACGAATTCTCCACGAGAAAGGATTACTCTCAAAAGCCCTCTCATGGTAAAAATCCAAATGGGCCCCTGCTCTTCTACCCTAAAAGATATCAGATATGGAGTCCCACAGGGAGCTTCTTTGGGTCTCACCCTTTTTAATGACTATGTCTCTTATCTAGAAGCCATCAGCAGGAAATGGGGCTTTGACATTTACTCTTATGCTGACGATACGCAGTTATTGATCCCCTTTGGTGACAGATCTGCTAACACTGACACTAAAAGCAATCTAAATAACTGCCTGACCGAAATTGAAACATGGATGACAGATCACTGCCTAAAGCTAAATGCTGGAAAATCTGAGATTCTGCTCTTTGGGGACCACCACTAAATTTGGGACAGCAGTTGGTGGCCCCAAGCATTGGGAACTGCCCCCGAACCCAAGCATGTAGCTAAAAACCTGGGCATCCTATTCGATAACACTCTATCCATGCAGGACCAAGTATGCACGTTATGTGGGAAAAAATTCGCCATACAGAAACTTTTTCGCAGGCTTTTTCCTTGGGTTCCTCTGAACTGTAGGAAAAAAGTAACTCAGGTCCTTTTTCTAAGTAGGCTGGACTACGGAAATGCACTTGATGTGGGCATGTCCGAATAACTTTTTTCTCGCCTCCAAGTTGTCCAGAACGCAGCCGCTAGACTCATCTGTAATAAAAACAGATACAGTTCAGCATCTGACAGCATGAACGAACTGCACTGGCTGCTGGTGCGGCAAAGAGCCAAATTCGAGCTCCTCTGCTATGCTCACAGAACCTTGTACAAGAATGGCCCTCACATCTTGCGAGACAGATTGGCGTTTCACGTCCCGTTTCGCAATCTGAGATCATTGCATCAGGCCCTAGCAAAAGTCAAACGCACCTCCAGAGCAAGGATGGGAGATCGCTCCTTCTCTGAATTAGCTACTGTTTTATGGAACGACCTTCCACTAGACTTGCACCTGACCGACCAATACTTGCTTTTTAGAAAGAAGCTAAAACCCTTCCTGTTTCCTAGATACTAAATCAATTAATCATTTAAGAACAACCTGGACAGCAACTAAACATTCTCTTTCCTGCACCGCACTGTATTCGATCCTAGCGCTGTGATGTCCTCCGGGATGAATGTTGCGGTCTACAAATACAAATATATTCATGGCATATTCTTTTATTGGCATACTTGAGGACATTCTTGGCATCATGTGTACCCATGGCGAAATACTGACACTGGCATACCAGAGTAATTCTTGGTAAATGGGCACCTGTGAAAAAAAATGGAGATGAAATATTGGAGGCAATTCTCTGTATTTAAGGCACATTTTCAAAAATGTTGCTTCAGCACATTGAAGGTAGTCCTTGGCATATTGGAAGACAACTATTACCTTTGGGAGGGAGGCAACCATGACAAAATTGTGGCCCTGGCATTCTAGATTTTCTTTTTTGTTATAAGGGTCGCCAGTGGTGCATGAATGGCAAAATGAAGGCATGGGCATGTTGTAGGTGATTATTTGCATAAGAGGACACTTATGGTATGGAGGCACCTATGACAAAACGCTGACCTTGCATAGTTAAGGTAATATTTGTTGACATATGGTGTACACAAAGAATGTTTTTAAATAAATGTGATCAACTCTGTGGAAGCAGCAGGGTTCATTAGTTTGCCACACCCTGAAAGAACTTTAATATTTCACTGCTCTTTCAGAATCTATTGCTTTTGACCAAATTTAAATAGAAATAGTGTTCTAAAATGTACTATTTGACCCCTGCCGACAGCTCATGCACTCTTGCTGCTTGGGATATTGTTATATATATATAGTGCTTGCAGCCCACCCATTGCTTACCATATGTTGGCATCCTTGTCACTCTTCTATGGTGCCTCCTAATTGGCCAGGTGGTGCTGGGCATCACTTCCTTTTCTTTCTGTGGAATATAGACCAAGTACAGATTGATTCAGTCTAATTAGTGTCCATCTGCTTCTCGCACTGTGATTGAGGTACTATTTCTTTTTCCCTCCCCCCCCCCATTGCCTAGGGTGCTTTTTCCCCCTCCCACTCACCCCTTCTCCATGTTGTTTTTTCCCCTACAATGTCTGAAATAACCATTGTAGACAGTCTGCTATGCTCTACCCTTCTCACAAGGGATTGCAACTGACTGGCATTCTTTATCATGATTGAGTACTAAGCATGCATTCTGCGCCTGTTTGGAAAAGGCTTTTAACATTTGTAGCTCCACAACACTGTCACCACCCGGCTCCATCTCCTTTATCTCCAACCAGTACGATATATGTTGTTCCTTCGCTCAATATCCTCTCCCGGTCTCAAACGCATTTATTTGTAAATAAAGCAGTTCTTGCAGAAGAGTTGTACACACCAGGCACCTGCATTGCATCAAAGGCATCAGATGTTTACGGAGATCCTAGGTCAAGATAATTGGTAACATATTGTATTATAATTGCATTCTTAGAGCACAAGGATTGGAAGAAGTACAAGGCAAATCAGTGGCAACTCGGGCAACTTTCTATGCCACAGAATGCCACTCCTCTCTACACCACACCACACCACACCAGACAATTCCACTCCACTCCATGCCACACAATGCCACTCCACTATACTCCATGCAACACAGTGCCATTCCACTCTATTCCTCACCACACAATGCAACTCTGCTCCACTACACACCACACAATATGACTCCACTCAACACCAAACAATTCTACTCCACCCCATACAATACCACTCCATGTCACACAATGACACTCCACTCCATGCCACATAATGCCACTCCACTGCATGCAACACAATTTCACTCCATACTACACCACACAATGCCACGTTACTCCCCTCCATGCCACCTAACCCCACTCCACACCTCACAATGCCACTCCACTCCATCCAATGCCGCTCCACTCCACATCGAACCAACCTTTATTATGGAATGACTTTACCACACATGCCTTTACCACACTGGTATCTTTATCATGCATCGTAAATAAATAATGCAAGTCTATCTATCTATCTATCTATCTATCTATCTATCTATCTATCTATCTATCTATCTATCTATCTATCTATCTATCTATCTATCTATCTGTCAATCTATCTATCTATCTATCTATCTATCTATCTATCTATCTATATATCTATCTATCTATCTATCACTCTAACTATCTATCTACCTATCTACCTGACTGTGCACATACATATATATGGTAAGGCTAAAATTATGGTTTAAGGGTGGTTAGTGGTAAAGGGTGGTAAGGGTAAATTTAGAGTTTAGGGCTCGGTAGTGGTAAAGTGTGGTAAGGGTAATTTTAGGGAGTATGGGTGGGTAATGTTAAAGGGTTGTAGGAGTAAAGTTAGGGTTTAGGGGTGGGTAGTGGTATGGGTAATTTTAGTGTTTAGTGATATAGGGTGCTAAGGGTAAATTTAGAGTTTGGGCTGGATAGTGGTAAAGGGTGATAAGGGTCATTTAAAAAATGTGGAGTTTGATGGATTAGCTCCTAAAAATAACAAAAATAAACTACATCTGCTTTATGTTCCATCTTTTTCGTCGTTCATCAACCACCACTCTGAGAGAATTGCAATTTGTGTTTGGCTGTATGTTTAGACAAAGGTACCACGTGGCTCCATTCTGCACTAGTGTGCCGGCAATGAACGGGTTCATGATACGGCCCTGGACTTTTATCTAGCACAGGTTTTTCCTCCAGAGCAGGGTTGAGGGGCTTTGGCAGGGCACTTGCACTGTTTTTGTTCATGCTGTCAAGGACATGTGGTCAGAAGAATTAATTTTGGAGTTTGCTCGACCTGTAGATTTCATGAGAAATTCCATTCACACTCATGAAAAAGAGATCTTCAGAATAACATCCTAAATGCTTGCGTTTCACCCTAACCTCCTTTTAAAAAGACTGCCCTCGGTCCTTTGCATATGCATGAGCTGGCAGCTGAGACTGAAAAGATGGAAGGAAAGAAGGGAAATGAGGTAAGGAACAAACAGGCTCCACCGGTATATAAATACTGTGTAAATGCTGTTTTCCCCTGGTTCTGTCAAAGTGTGTGCCAGTCGTGATAAATGGGCCTCTTTGGCTTCACTTACAGAAATATGTTTAGCACTGTATTAGGGAAACAGGTTTATTTCGGTGATAATGTGTGACAAGAATGTGTATGCATATTTGTTGTGTATGATTTTTTCGTTCTGGCGTTGTATTTTTTGTTTTGTTCTGGTGTGTCTTTGTGATGCATTAGTGTAGGTAGTATTATGGGCTTTACTGTTCTTTTTGTGCTGCGTTCCTGTTTTTTTTTGTTTAAATTGTGCTTTTTACGATTTCATTCTGTTGTTATTTTGTTTTGTGTGTGTTATTATAATATTTTCTGTTGTTTACCATCATAATTTCAACAAGTTCTGCTATATTTATAGGGCAATGCAATACGTTGAGGTTACTGTGACAAGTAACTGAGTGTCATCTTAATGATTTTTGGGACCTTGGGCAACGCATCATTTACTTCTGTCTAAGGTGGAAAATACAGCTGCTCCAGCTCAGCTCACCAGTCAACCCAAAAACCCGGCAGAGTCCTTGCCTGAAGTAAGCACTCTGTGGTCACTGAATGGGATAGGGCTCTTCAAACGGTGTTTATTTAGTGATGATCGGCCAGAATTTGGTGAAAAGGTTCATCTAAAATAAAGTGGGATTCTGAACTCATCAGGGAGAATTATTGATCACAGTAGTCTGTATTACCCCATAATAGACAGACACAGAGACTAGTTGTAGCCCCTCTCGCTTCTGCAGGCAGGGAATTGAAAAGTAGTATTGATACTCCACAGGAGTGCTCAAAGCTTGTCATATGCAAATTAAAATGGCATATTCTGATATAAGACTCTGAAGATGGGTGGATTTTTCCACTGTCATGAAAGTAAACCTCATGGTGGGAAATTGGAGTTCCTGTGGAAGTGTTTACACTGTAAGTGTGATGAATGCAAACGTCTTTTTCCCAAAGCTCTGCAATAGCATTCACACACCAGTTTTTTGAGCTAACCTCTAATTCAGTTAAAAAATCCTTTATTCAGTTACATGACCATCAAAGGTACAGAACATGCAACAGTTTTGCTTCATTCAATATTCATAGTACATAAATATACTCTCACAAAACATTAAAACGTAACAAAAAATAAACCCCCAGCAGCCCAAATGCAGTGCCATTCCAATATGACTGCTTTTGTCGGAATATCAAGAGAGTCCCTCAAATTATTAGTCCTATCTCTACATATCTAAGTTATTAATTTAAACTAATCCTAGTTTCCAAGGATTTAGAAAATTTATGATAATTTATAAAATGTAATATTTTAAAAAGTGCCTTAAAATTGGACTGGCCAACCGATAATAACTGTATAAAACACAATTCACTTAGACAAATACAATTAAAATGGTTCCCACAGGACTACCCGTTTATTAAACTACTGGATTTACAATAATTTTCAGAAACTTATCCCGCTTAATACAGATATTGATCTAAAACCGGCTCACGGAAAAGACAACCGAGCCGGACGGAAAAGACAATTCAAGTAGGCATGATTGGAATAATGAAAGTAAATTTTTTACAAACACACTTTGTTTTTTACAAGGAAGTGAAAAAATAGGAAAACAATGTATTTTCTTTACTTTTACCCTGAAGTAAAACAGTGAAGTTCACAAACTCCCCTGGCATACTGTAGTAGTAGTCACTAGTGCATGCCAGGAAAGTTTGTGAACTTCAAATAATTTCGAAATGTATGCTCAACATTGGTGTACACTAGCTTTAAATTTACACATGTTGTGGATAAGCGTTTGATTGTCCATACAAAATCCTACATCATCTAAATACCATAGGGAGGGCAGTGTCAAATTGGCAGTGTCATTATGTACACTCTCAGGAATTGCAGTGCCCTGGTTGGCAGTAATAATCGGGTGCTGAGTTAGGATATGTAGTGTCACTGCTTACACTTAGCTAAAAAGTCTTAGGCAGTGTAAAGCCATTTGTGACATATTTCATTACTTTGATGGTTTGGCAACGAAACCTGACACTCCTCTGCAGTATTGCAGGTTTCCTGCCCTAACATAATTTTGAGAAAATGATGGCAAAATAGTTAAATTTCCTCACACAATTTCCCTAATCAGTTCTTAAAATCCTTAAATCCTTATGTGGTGGAGACAGTTCAGAAAATGCAATTTCACATGACCTGTCATTTACCATACCATCAATATACACTTCTACATTTAAGGTGGAAAAATAAAAGAAAAGATTACACAAATCTCTCAATCTCAGTTGACCTTGATAAGCTCCCTAGTTTTATCTGCATTAGACTACTGCAATGGCTTGTTTGCCAATGCTCAGATTAGGGTCATCAAAAAAATGCAGACGGTACAGAATGCGGCGGCCAGACTTCTCTCGGGAACTCCTAGGTATAAACCCATAGCTGATGCCATCAGAAGCTATCATTGGCTCACCATTGGAAACCGCATTAAATTTAAGACCTTAAGCATAGTCTACAAATCATTGCATCAACAAGCACCTCAATTTCTGACAGACCAGTTAATTCCATACCGCCCCTCTAGACCACTCCGCTCCGCCAATCTTAATGAACTGGTGGTGCCTCGCACAAAGTTGGTCACTTGGGGAGATCGCCGTTTTTTGGTTGCTGCACCAAAATTATGGAACACTCTCCCCCAGTCTATCAGGACTAGCTCCTCTCTTATGTCATTCCGAAAAAAACTGAAAACCTGGCTGTTTAATCTGTAATCACCAGAACCTCAGCCATGGAGAATTCTGCAGTAGTACTAGTGCCGAGACGCCCACGGGCAATTGTTCGCGCTTTATTAAATGTTAAAAATAAATAAATAAATAAATCAGTTGGTACATATCAGTGTGTTATTCCTCACCCTCTCTGCAGGGGCACCCCAACCTTTTTGTGTTCGCCCCTCCTGTTTTCCTGAATTCGTTTTTGTTGATCTTAGGACACTGTGGACTTTACCGCTGCTAACCAGTGCTAAAGTGCTTGTGCTCTCTTCTCTAACCATAGTAAAATTGGCTTACACCCAATTGGCACATTTAATTTACTTGTAAGTCCCTAGTAAGGTGGTACTACATGTAAGCAGGGCTTGTAAATTAAATGCTATTAGTGAGCCTACAGCACTAATACTACCACTCACTTAAGTAGCCCTTGAAAACATGTTTCACGCCTACCATTGCAGCCTGAGTGTGCAGTTTAGAAATGTAATTTTGACCTGGCACAATAAACCTTTTGCGAGGCTTAAGCCTTCCTTTTTCATATCCCTATATTAGTCACTCTTAGGGAAGGCCATAAACAGCACATAGGGCAGGGTGCATTGTATTTAAAAAGTTGGACATATACGTTTTAGTTTTAAATGTCATGGTAGTGAAATATACCTACATTCGTTTGTCACTAATGCAAGGCCTACCTCTCCCATAGGATAACATTTAGTTACCTTATTACATGTACTAAGTGCTACGTTTTCTCTTGGAGCAGGTAGGAATGGCATATTTGGTGTCTAAGAAATTGTACTTTTAAACCCTCTTCATTAGTAAAGTAAGTTTTTAAGTCACAAGCCTGAATATGGCACTTTTAGAAAGTTATCATTTTCTTGTCGTAACCATTTGCTTCATGTAGCCTGTTCCTGGGTCGCATTACTAGGTGTAGTTGGCAGTTGGCCTTTTTGTATTTCTCCCAGACAGTCACACAAAAGAGAAACTGGGTACTGGCAGGATGGGCAACCCAAAGCAGGATGGGTGAGCCGAGCTCTGCACAGCCCTACTTGCACTTCACTGCCTCAGCTCACACACAAAGAACTTCTCGCTAGGCTATTGTGTTTGCAGACAGACTAAGGCCATGGCAGGGAGGCAGGAAATTCCAGACACTTCTGTAGAGAGAAAACTCCAGAACCTTCTCGCACTTTAAAGTTGGCATCAGGCATGAAAATGGGAACACCAGATCAACTCTTTAGAACACTTCTAGGGAGAAACCTCCAGAAGCTTCTCACACTTTAAAGCTGGCATCAGGTATGAAAATGGGACCCTCAGACCCACTCTTCATATCACTTCTGGACCTGTGGAAGATTCAGAAGAAGGACTGCTCTGATGTCCTGCTGCTGGAAGGACGACTGCCCTGCTGCAAGAAGGATTGCCCTGCTGCCTGAGGAAGGAAGAGTGGACTAGCTCCTTGATCCCAGAACCACCAGAGACTCAAAAGGATAGCTGACTGGCCTCCTATTCTGAGCTACAGGGACATAAGTTCCGGAGACCTGCCCCATATCTGCCCAGCTGCCCAGATCCAACTTTACCTGCCTGTGCCCTGCTGCTGGCCTCTTCTGGAGTCAGTCCTGACTCCCAGGAGGAGTCCCCCCAGGTTCTAGATCCTTGGCAGACATCAGAGTTTATAACTACGAATGCAAATTGGATCGGTAAATAAACAAAAGTAGCACAAAAGAGTTTTTTATTAAACGGGTGCAGGAGAGGCAATATGGGGGCATAGGTGGTGGAAGCAACACAGAGGTTGGGGTCTGAGGGTGAGCAACACAGAGGGTGCAGTGGTGAAAGCAAAACAGAGGGCAGAAGTAACAGAAAGGGTGAGAGAAGACATGGCAAGAGAGAGCAACATGGAGAGCTGAGGAGGGGAAGAGAAGCATAACTGCATGCAAGAGCAACATGAAGCTGGAGGGAAGAAGCGCTAGGGGCACACAAGGGCAAGCGCAACAGGAGGGGGCAGGGTAGAAGCGCACAGAAGAGAGACTGCAAAATGGAGTGCAGAGGGAGAAAGAGGCATACACAAGAGACAGCTGGAAACCTCATGCACTCTCATGGAATGTGCAACAAAAACGGAAAAAGGAAAACGTACGCCTCCCCAGGGAGAATATCTTTATTTCTCCAAAAGCCTCTTGTGATTGTTTTTGTGCATGAAGGTTTGCATTCCTGCACAAAAAGGCAAAAGTGCCTGCGTTGGCATGCAACAGCCCATTGTTCTCCAATGCAGGGAAAAAGGACGGGAATGCGCCATATCAGATAGATACGGCGCATTTATGCCATTTTCTTTTACCTGCCGTAAGACCTGCGGCTCTGCCCTAAAGCAAAATCTCATAAATGAGGCCTATAATATTTTGGGAGATCAGACTCTTCCATCATTTTAAGGACTACAGGTACATAGCAGAAGCTCAGAAGCTATTGCACACCGATTTCCCTTTAAATCTTCCAAAATGACTCACTATTTCGGTGATTCGTATAGGGCCAAGATGATGTAGCCAAGTTATTCTGTCACGAAATTGACACATGGCACACACATGGGTGCCAATGTCCTTCCTTACTACACAATTCCACAGATCCTATTACCTTGGTCCTGCTGTTGTGGTGAGTTCAGAGTTAGTTGATGTGACTAAACATAAAACAGTACTCCTTTGCTGCTGGTGCTCTAAGCCTTAGGCACTCCATCAAGTTGGAACATCGACAGCTTTCACTAGGAGCAGATGGAAGAAGTACATTTCTGTAAATGTCTACATTTTTTTTCTTCATTTCGTGTATGATTTATAGACTTCAGTAACGTTCTTGGATGAACTGTAGACCAGTAAATGTAGTCAGGCAGCAAAAAGACCAGGACTACATACTCCCACCTGTTTCTTGGTACAGGCCAAGGTAAATACAGTGCTTAAGATTATTTCTTTGTGCCACTTCCAATAGCTACCTTTGAAATGCATTATGGCCCGATAATTCATTTTCAGAGTGAAACATATCACTGTGCTTTGTGTTTAAATGTCATTGAATATATTTTCTTAGTAGGTCTGCTGGTCTTTTTTTATGGGAATATGTGATTTTCAGGTTTGGACACTATTAATTGTCATTCATGGTGAATGCTGCCAGTTCAGAACCAAAAGATCACACATTTCTGTGCGTTAAAATATTTATACTCGTGGGTGTAAGGGTTCCACAGTTGGGAATTCACCAGAGGTCACAGTGGTAAGCCTGGAAAACCGCGATTGCCACTGCTTTTCAGGCGCACTACTGAGAACGTGATGTGACATCTGTTATTTTGCCATTGCAGAGTTGTAGACAGAGAAACTCTGCATTGAGAAAAAAAAATGAAAATACCCAGTGGGGGAAGTAAGCCATACGTGCAAAAGTACATTCCTTTTTCTTTTTTTCTCCACTGGACAAACATATTTTTCTGTGGAGCAAATACATCACCCTCAAAAGTTGGGGGTGTTCCGATCCTCAATTCAATCTAGAAGCAGATTTACTTACTCCAACTCTTTGCCGGAGTTAATCTATTACCGTTGCACAGTGGGAAGGAGCCCAAGAGAAGTTTACAAAGGCCCACAAACTAATAAGTTTGTCCGCGTTCATAAACTTGCAAAGGAAACAAGTCTTGATCCTCCCACCCTGCAGGGTTGACTACTGTGAAATTGTAAGCAGCAGGAGCAGTACTAAAACATTTATGATTTGATTTGAAATTTGTAGAGCGCACAAATACCCTGAGGCGACTTGGCCCTGGGTCGGATGCATAGAATCTGGACTGCCTGAGTTGGAAATCGAACTATACTGAGAAGAGCCAGGTTTTTACGGCTTATCGGAATACTAATAGAGATGGGCTATTTTTTATTGGTAGTGGTAGCTGGTTCCAGGTCTTAGCTGTGTGCAACAGGAAACTTCTCCCCCCCATCTCAGTTGTTTAAATCTGGGAGTCTTGAACAGCTTCGCGTTGCTAGATCTGAGCTTCCTTGTCGGTTCATATTGTTTTAGGTTAGATTTTAGAAATTGGGAACCTATCCCATGGAAAGCCTTGTATGCCAGGCAAGCTGACTTGATTCGCACCCTTTTCTCCATTGTAAGCCAATGCAGGCTCCTCAGTCTGTGGGCCACCGGTTCGGACCTAGGGACGTCCAGAACTAGCCTAGCTGCAGCATTTTGCAGTCGCTGGAGTTTTAGCATCAGTTGATTTTGAAGACCTGCATACAAGGCATTCCCATAATCCAGCCTTGAAAGAGCCAGCATGGTTACCAGAGTTTTGCGGGTGTCACCGGGAATAAACGGCAATAGCTTTTTTATCATCTTCAGGATGTACCTCACCGAGGAGGATAGTTTGTTTATCTGGGCTTGAAATGTTAGTTTGTCGTCGAATACAAAGCCCAAATTCCTAACTTTGTCCAATGGTGACGAGCAGTTGCCCAAACTGTCAGGCCACCACTTCTGTGACCAGATGTTGGGCTTAGCCCCTAATAACATGACCTCTGCTTTATCACCGTTTAGTTTTAGACAGTTTAGTTGCATCCAACGGTTGACTTGTTCCATGCATTTACTAAACCTGTCCGCTCTTTTTGTCTACGTTGTTGGAAATGGACACCACTATATGGGTGTCGTCGGCGTAGGAAACAGGGAGAAACCCACAGTTTCTGATGATGGCTGCAAGCGGGGCAACATATGTGTTAAAGAGGGTGGGACTTAAGGAGGAGCCCTGTGGCAACCCCCACAGAGACTTAAAAGATTTGGATGTACACTCCCCTAGTTTGAGAGTAAAGGTTCTATATCTCAAAAATGATGACAGCAGTGTGAGTGTTGAGACATGGACTCCCAGATCTACGAGACGGGTCAGGAGTATGTCATGGTTAACGGTATCGAAGGCTGGCGATAGATCTAAAAGAATCAAGGCAGCCTTCCCGCCTCCATGCAGTACACTCCTGAGCTCCTACGCTGCCATGATCAATGCTGTCTCGGTCCCGTGTTCTTCCCTGAACACATACTGCGATTGATCTAAGGCATGGGTGGATCTGAGAAACCCAGTCAGCTGTATGTTTAGAATCTTTTCCAGCACTTTTGCCGGAAAAGGTATTCTTGAGATCGGCCTATAGTTTGCCGGGTCTAATGGATCCAGATTAGGCTTTTTCAGCAGCGGTATAACAGATGCAGTTTTCCAAGCATCTGGGAAGCAATTTGCCTGTAATATTTTATCGAAAAGTAGCTGGAGTTGTTTACTGAGTAACTCTAGGAACAGATGAAGTAACTTAGGTGGGCATGGGTCCGTAAGGCCCCCTGACTTAGTTGTCAGTATTATTTGGTGTATTTGTTCTACTGACGGGGTCGCAAACCGGAACCCTGAGTCCCCCGCTTCTCTATGCCCGCGAAGGATGGGGGGTGCCTCTGTTTGTGACGATTTGGAATGATTGGTGATGATAACAGATTTGTACACTGATTTCACTTTTTTAACAAAAAAATGTCCCAACGTTTTGCAAAATACAGTGCTCCCTTCTGTTTGCTTGTTTGCGTCAGGATTTGTCAGTTTCTTAACTGTGTAAAACAGTTCTTTACAAGAGTTTTTGGCCTCATTTATTTTCTTTACAAAATATGCAGATTTTTCTTCCAGTATTAATTTTTTATAAGTTGTCAAGGTCCTACAGTAGGTTTCTTTAGCCCCTCCTTCATAGTTGGCCCTCCATTTCTTTCGGCTTTCCTACACGTCTGCTTTTGTAGTCTTAGTTTCTCCGAGAACCAGGGTTCTGAAACATTTTTTCTTCTTGAGTTTGTCTTTTTTATGGGGGCGGCAATTAAGACAGCAGATTTAATCTAGTCGTTTATTTGCCTGCCTGCCAGGTGTCCTTTTGAGAACACCTGACAAAGGTAAATAGAGCCATTTTGCCATAAACGGGGTTTACAGCCTTAAATAGGTTTGTGAAACTTCTCCAATATGCTTTGTCCTCAGATGTTGCCATATTTCCTGACTTCCCTGCATAGCCTGTAGATATTAAGCATTACCACCAGAAGCACTGTCAGGGGAAAGTCGAGCTATATTTGGAATCCCATACACTTTTAAAAAAACCTTGTAGCTAAAAATCTAAACAAAAAAAAGCGATATTTCAAAATGAATATGATGAAACGAGGCTAAACAAATGCATATGGCAGCTGCAGTAAATCATGGCAATTTCTTATTCTTTCCTAAGCAACATTTGGAAAAATCATTTTACTTCAAGATCATCTCCGGTTTCCGCCATCCTGAGACTCTCCGGTTGGTTGAATTTCACCCATGGTTTTCACTTTCTCTATTAAAGTCTGTGTTTCAGCACAAGTGTTTCCTTTTCTTCCCTGACGTCATTTGAAACATACAATTACCTGCTTGCAAGGCTTTTCCCTGAATGCCTTCATATTGTTCCCCTCTGTTGGAAAAAAGTAATCTTGACCACAGAAGCGGGTCATTACCGTGAAGTCAGGTTCAGAGGCTCTCTGTGGGGAAAAGACATCTATAAATCATCTGGTGTAATATGCATCTCAATTTCCGACAAACCAAGCCTGGAAGAGTAAACAGTTATTAAATACTGGTTGAAGAAACAGCTCCCGCTGCTTAACTTTGGAGGACTTCCCTCATCTGTATTATCGTGCTGAGTTCCAGGAACGTTCAGGAACAAAGGGACAGATTTTCAAGAAACTGACGCATCTATAGATGCGTCAGTTTCCCTGTGCCAGCCTGCGATACCCATGCGCCATCATGGTTGCGCCGATTGACAGATGCGTTATTTTTTGTCCCAAAAATCACGCATTGCTGGAACCGTGTCACAAGCACGTCCCAACTCCAGAAATGCTTGGATGAGGCCTATACTTAACATGCTGCATCACTCCTTACGCCTGCTTCAAGCCTTACGCCTGTCTGAAGCAGGCGTAAGGTTTGTACTCAGTGGCATCCTAGAAGTGGACCAGTAAAATAATATAGATTTCGCTGCGTCACTTCTACGAGGATTTCCTGCGAGGGAACACCCACCCTGCATACATTATACCTGACGCAGGTATAATGTGACGCAGGGCTTTACAATGTGACACATCTCCCTAGATGCGTCCCGTTGTAAGTTGGCCGCATTTTTTACGCCGCCGCTGCGTCACAAAAGTGATGCAACAGTGGCGCAAAAGTGTCGCAAGGGGGTTGTAAATCTGCCTCATTGTTTGAAACTATCATATATGGCATAAAGTTGCACTCAAACATTTGCAACAAATACATGTGAGCTTCATGTGTGTGAAATTGTGAGGTGGGGAGGTGCGGGAGGGGAGGGGAGCTACTACCTCGTGACTGGATCTACTGACAAGCTCCTGTGGTCCACTCTCTGTTAAAAGGGGGCTTGTTCCATTGTCCTGAACTATAAACACAGGTGCTCTTCAACATATTTAAAACTTTTGGGTAAGGGGGAATGTACCAGGTATGATATATCTAAAGGCATCTCAAAACTGGATCTTGCCTTACGGTACCTTCGGGTGTCAACAGATTGATCTAAAATTTAATTTTGAACATTTTTGGACTGGACAACATGACATACATTTTTGATTTCTACTGATGCCTATGATGGTCCAGTCTGTAATTGGATTACATTTAGCCCTATGAAATGTCTCATGTATTGCAATGTATTGTAGTCTTATTGTATGTACTCCTTACCAAGGGCTGAATGGGGTGGAGGATGTTTTGCAGTCACCCCTATGGGATGTTTACAATGCAAGAAACTTTGTCATGCACCAGATTTACAATTTGTCATGCTATTTATCTCTCGCTTCTCGCACAGTTTGTAAGATGTTTGCCATGCAATTTCTCATCCAATCTCTTATATAAAGTATGCTGCAATATATCCTCAGAGGGTTCTGCAATCATTCATGCAGTCTGAAGTGCAGGTGTTCTTGAATGTGGACATGTAGTGGGCATGCAGGAATTCATGTGGGCATTCAGGTCTGTGGTCATTGGAGTGCTCATATCTGATATCATGCAAGCGACCATGCAACGGCCATGTGCCTCCATAAATGTGCTTGGATGAGTGCCTGTACATACATGTACACAAAGTCACAAACCAATTGGTTTGATATCACAATATACAGGATTGTTATATATCTGTTGAACCAAGAAACATGCATATTTCAATAAGCCAACATTCAGATGCATGGTTGGGCTCATTTGGATGCGCAGCTCTTCCAGTGCCATAAGAAACTGAGAGCATTTGAAGACACTGTTGAACCCAAAAAGGAGTGTTGTATTCTGGTTGGTTGTATGACGGAAGCAGGTATTGATTATTTTGCATGTCTTAACAATGCGGTCTTAACCACAACCGCAGCTTTACCAAGCATGCCTTTAACACGTGTGCCTTTACAACGAATTCCGTTGTAAAGGCATGATTGGTAAAGATAAATGAATGGTAAAGGTTACACCCCAGTCCCCGTCCTGTGCCCTAAAATCCAGCCCGCCCTTAAAACTACTCCAACAATAGCCCTTAAAACACACAAGCCCACACACTAAGCCTTTAAACCTGCTCTCAGCCCTAAAATCTACCCAAACCCCAGCCCTAAATACGCCTCAGCCCGCCACCCTGAGCCCGCAAAATGACCCGAGCCCTACAAACTACCCCAACCTCAGCCCTGAAAACTGCCCCCAAGCTCTAAAATGTTATGTTCAAATATTTGTAAAGGCGCATGGCTGCCCCAGAAACGGGGCGTCCCAGCACTAAATCTAGCAGAGTGGGTGTTCAGGAAGCTTAGTGATTGGAAAATAGCCATGTCTTCACAATTCTTCCACCCTCTAGCTCTAAAAACTACCCTGACTCCCCATCCTGAGCCCTAAAACCCAGCCCCCGCTCTGAAAACTACCCCAACAACAACTCTGACGAAAAAACTACTCACCAAGTCGCATGCACGAAGGAAGGAAGCAGGAAGTCCGAGCAGGAAGTCTCCAACACCTCCCACCCATTTCTCCAAGTTTAGAGTGCTGACTCACCTTTACAACGGAAATGCGTGGCAAAGTAATGTGCGCAGTGAAAGGCATGTGTGTGGTAAAGGCAATCGTGGCGTGGTAACGCTTGCGTTCTTACGGCATGTGTGGTTTTGACCACGTTGTTAATGCTGTTTCCCAATCTGTTCACCAATTGGTGATTGAGAGGCAAACCTTTTAAAGGCACTATATTACTATAAAAAAGAAGTGTCTTATGGTGGTCTTCCAGAACCTAGAGGAGCAGCCCACTGGTAGCAGTGTTAAACCCCCAATAGGAGTGCTGTGAGACAAGCAGACAGACGTGAGAGAGCCAAAATCAACTGGAGGCTATGTTTAACCCAAAAAAGAATGAGGTATGGTATTCACTCAGATGTAACTGATGAGCAAGCCATCGGAGTCCTTGTTAAAATTCCAACATTCACCCAGAAGCAACACAAAGAAGTCGTGTATGGTGTTCACTTGGAGCAATAGCAGGACAATGCATCGGCTGTGATGTTCAATCTCCAAATGAGAGCAGTGCTTTGTACAGCTAGAAGATCCAATTTAGGATAATGATTATATTCTTGAACACTTCTGGGGGGTCTGGGAGAAGACAGTTCTTTCAATTTGTTTTCCTAGAAAAGGGTCATTATGGATCGCCCTGTAGTTGGCTGGGTTGTAAGGGTGGAAGTTCAATCCTCCTAAAAGCAATCGTGGCCCAAACCCCTGGTGGCACTGTTGAGCCACGAGACAATATTGCATGGAGTACACCAAGGTACACCAATGTATCACAAATGGATACCCTGGAGACAGCAAGTAAGTAACATGTTTATTGTACAGTTAATTAAAACCTTTACAAAAGTTGGCCATCTTTTATAAAACAGTAAAACATCAATTTAAAAGGTTTATAGCCTCAGTTAAGAACACACTTAAAATTGCAAAAGCGATCCGCTCCTCCGGCCTTGGTAACCCATAGTCCAGTTACTTCAGTTTTTTTTTGTTTGCTGGAATTTAGAAGCACTTCGTGAGGTAGAATTGCCCCCTGGTCAGGGTCTTGGCTGCAAAATGAGTGTGGGCAAATGGGTACCAGTTTAAAGTGCACGGTGCTGCATCAACTTTTGTTGCTAAATACAAAAATGGCAGAGGTAAGCCTGTTGATGCTTTTCCTTGAGGCTTGGATGCGCAGAAATGCTTTGTGCTTGGTGTACAAAGCGCTGTTAAGGCTCCATCCCAGTTCCAGTGCTACTTCTTTGATGATCTGGCGGTATCTGTTTTAGTCTGAGATCCGCAGCAGTTAAAAATGTTACCAGGCAGCAGCTTAGTTGAGTATCTTCACCGGAGAAACTTGCGAGCACCTCTTGTCTGCACGACCGTACTTGTTTCTTGTTAAAGATTGGTCTAAGTAGTGACCGGCGCTCCTGCATCTGTTCCCGGCATATGGTTATGATGTGGACTATGTCCTCCTCTCCTTCCCCACAGAGACAGCAAATTGCCGACTTCGGAGGGCATAACCATGGCGGCAGGTGATAAGCAGATGGCAATAAGCCTAACCAAAATTTCAGAAACTTCTCTTTAGTGATTTTGGAGAAGTTAGATAGGAGGTATGCTTAAGGGGTCGCTTTACTGTAAGACTGTACAGTGAGTCAGCCGTGTGCGCGTTCTGTCAAGACCGCTTTGTCTTGTATAATAGATTCATTTTTGACAGTGTTGTTTATGATGTTTTTGAAGCTGGCCATGGACCCTGATGATTTCCAGAGTTGCTGTAACCCCAGCTTGTCCATTGCACTGTCCAAGAAGTGTCTAGCTGGGCAGATCTCTGAGGCTTCTAGTTCCCTCCACAAGTAGGAGTTTAACGTTTCTGGCTGCCCTTTTTTGATTTTATAGCAGGTTTTAACAAAAGCTCCTTTACGGGCCAGCTCTTGTCTTTGAATCCCGAATTCAAGCCTCATTTGCGCCAGAGATGTATATCCAGGCAACCCGTACATTAATGTCAAGGCTCTTGAAATAATGCCATTCTATGTTTCCGCGTCTCTCCCTCTCATGGCTTCACTTCCATAGGTGATTGATGGAATTAATTTAGCATGTATCACTCTGGTCAGGGGGAGTAAGCTTGGTCCAGCAGTCATGTTTTTCAGATTTCCTAATGCCACTGCTGTCGTTAGTCCCCTCTTTTTTATTGCCTCACATTGTGCTTTGTAGTTGTCTTTGTTATCGATCATGACCCCCAAGTATTTGTAGTCTTGTACAACTTCCAGCTTAACTTTTGCCAGGTGCCAGTTGTACTTTGTTTTTGTTTTCTGGTAATTTACACACATGACTTTTGTTTTTTCTTGATTAATACTTAGGGGCCCATTATGATGTCGGGCAGATTGCCCCCACCAGGCTGGCGGTGGCCACCGCCAGCCTGGCGGGGGCAATCCGCCCGACATCCACACTCGTTCCCCCCCCGCCAAAGGGAAGACTCCCTGCGGGGGCCCATTGCGGGCCCCCTGGGAGTCCAGGGGGTGCACATGGGGGTACCTATGGTACCCACCCGCATTTCAAAGTGCAACATGGCAGGCACCGCGCGGTGCCTGTCATGTTGTGCTTTGAAATGCACAACGTGCATTTTTACCATTGCGGCGGGCGGCGCTTTCTGCACCGCCCGCCGCAATGGTAAAAATACAGGATGCGCCCGCCACTGTGGCGGGCGCATCCTAATTGTCAAGGCGGGACCGCCGCACCTATGGCGGGCGGTCCCGTTTTGCACTGGGATGTCCGCCCGCCATCCTAATGGACCCCTTAATTTGTTGGTCTCCGAGTATTGAGATGTAATTTCAAGCAAGCGTTGTAGTCCTATAGGTGTCCGGCTGATGAGTACCAGATCATCTGCATATAGGAGATTGGGTAGCTGATGGCCTCCTAGCTTCGGGGTATGCGAGTTGCTTCCATTGAGTTGAACTGAAAACTCGGCCATGAAGAGGTTAAGAAGTATAGGGGCAAGTACACAGCCTTGTTTTAAACCTGAGGTTGTGTTTATCGTTAGATGGTCTCCAGCCCCCAACTTTACTTGTACCCAGGTGTTACTATGCAACAGAATTAGTTGTTTTAGAAGCAGTGTTGGAATACTTAGCCTTTTTAGTTTTTGCCACAGAATATTTCTGCTTATATAGTCAAATGCTGAGCTGTAATCGATGAAGCACATGTACAAGGGCTGTCTAATTACAAGTGTAGCATCTATCATTAATGAGAGGGCGGAGATGTTAGTGGCAGTGCCCATATCTTTACAGAAACCAGTTTGATTTTAAGGTATTGCTTTGATATCTGTGGCCCATGTTGTTAGTTCTTGGAGGAGTAAACCGGCATAATATTTGGCTTCATTATCCAGAAGAGCTACCAGCCGGTAGCTCTTTGGGTCACTCCTGTTGCCTTTTTTATAGATGGGAGAAATTATCGAGCCCCTCCATGATGATGGTACAGTTGACATTTGCAGAATTGTGTCGAAGATCGGTTTTAGAACTGAAGCCCAAAATTCTGGCTCTTGTTTAAATAATATTGGCGGAATCCCGTTTGGGCAAGGAGCTCCCTCACGTCTGCCTTTCAAGATTCTTTTATGAACTTGTGTGTTAGTAATTATGAGATCCAGTCCCATTTCTGCATTAGAGTTAAACTGTTAGTTAAGCAAATTTGGGGGGTCTGTTCTTTATTAAAGTGTAATTAAAGATAAGTTGTCCAAGCCTCTTCTGTGACGTTGGAATTAGTGCACTGGCCTTGCGGATTAGACAGAGTGTTAATCTTCATCCAAAATTGTGCGCTATTGTTGTTTTTAATGTCGTGCAGGAGTCTAGCCCAAAGAGATTCTTCGGCTTCCCTTTTATTTTGCCAAATTAGTTTTTTTGCGGGTGGCTTTTAGCTGCCTCAATTCTTGAAATGTGTGGAGTCTTTCTTCTGGAGACAGAGCTAAGTGCCAAGTGACTACTATGTGAAGTCTACTCAAAAGTGGCACAGAGCCAGTGCTTCATTTGTAAAAGAATATGTGCTTGGATCCGAGGTTTTGCTCAGTAATGTGTGGGGGAGACTGTTGAAAATCGGGGTGTCAAATACCAAGGTTGTGTGGTCTCGATTCCACCTCATGCCACTTTAATCCGCCATCAGACAATCCCTGCCTCTTTATCTCACTCTTGCTGGTCTTTTTCATCCCTTCTTTCTTCCTTTGTCTCTAATTTGAAGTCTTTACTTTCATCCCTCTTTAATCCTTTTATGTTTTTTCACTCTCTTGCTCTTCTGGAGCGAAGCCTGTTGAGGAAAAATAAAGTGCTCATCCTAAAAAAGGATTGCGGGTGGACCCAACCCGCAACCACCAGCTCAATTTAAGCACTGCACGGAGCAACTTGCAGGACATGGCAATATATGTATATTAAGGCATGCTATTAAGTTGGTGCAAGAATGGTGCTTGCCCAAAGTGGGCGGCAGTATGGAAACGAAAAGGAGAGGGTCTAATTTGGTGTAAAGAATACACTTAGGTTAACCAACAAGAGGTCAAACAGGGTTGTGGGACCCTGAGAGTGGTAAGGGTGTGAAACAGGACAAGAGTTCTGGCACTATCTCTAGATCCTGCTTAGTACTAATGTGTTCAAACATGGAAGCAGTCACAGGAAACCACAAATAAGCTTTCTGCCCTTTGGCTAGATGTCCTGGAAAGAGAAGCTTAAATGTTGAGAGTAAAAGGAAAGGCACCTGATCAGGAAAGGGCTCAAAGAAGGTCTCGAGGTTGACCTGCTGGAAAGGGAGGAAGGAAGAGGTAGAGATAAAAAGTCTTCCCCACAAAGCGGACTATGAGGCAGACCTCAATGGCTGCAAACAGAAGGAAAACAAATCAAGCAAGCTCACATAAAGTGCATATTATCAACACATGCCGATCTAGCTGCAAATTAAAGCAGAATCTCTACTGCAAATCACCTGGCAACACAATATAATTTTAAAAGATGCAACATGAACAACTTTGCAGATGTATGTACCCTCCAAAAAACTAGCCAGAATTTATCACAGTATCAGCACTTTATATTGATACCTATGCAAAGGTTCACAGATACAGTGGCCTTCAACCAGTCCTCTCTCCCAGGGCACCACTCAAAAGGGCTGCAGTGAGACACACTCTTGTCCGATTTCAAAATCAAAAACGTTTTGCAGCTATTTATCTGTACCTACTTCTCAGCATTTTTCATGCTTCAGTTGTGCACCATGCTGAGAACTGCCATCAACCCATGAAACAGATAGTGATGTCAGCACAGGGGAGGATATATATTGTTGTGCATGTCTCTCACAGAGAGCCATTAGTATGAATGACTGGTTTTGAAATCCAATAATTCACCGCAATGACATAACAACAGTGGAGAACAGACTCACTAATGCTAACTCATAAAGGAATTCTAGGCTAATCTGGCTCGGCTATTTTAGATCCTGCCAGGGCGGTGCTGGACAGCTGAGAGCACACCTTCTGGAGGAGAGGGAAGGCACAGAGGCAGTGGCGGCTGGTGACATTTGAAAGTGGCGGGCGTAAAAGTTGTGGACGTCGCACTGTGGCGAGCAAGCGCAGCCAGCAAGCATGAACGCATCGAGGGTGCACCTCGCATTTCTTCACATGACCCTTCTCCTGATGCCTGGTGGGACAGACATTAAACAGACTCAAAATAACCTCGAAATAAAGCTTTTTTTGACTTGACTTGGAAATGTATATCCGCGATCACCGCAAATCATAAAAGTTATTTTCTTCTCTATGAAAGGTGCCATTGTAAATGCTTCCGCGGCTAAAATGTGGCATTTATCCGACGGTAACGCCTGGGTACTCGCATTTGGTCGGAGATCCAGATCTTATGCATCATACCAGTTAATCTGTGAAAACATACTTTAAAACTTGTATTTTGTGAATAAATTGTTCGCTCGCTAGAAAAACTGTAAACTCAAATCCGGTTAAATAATGTATGTCTCCACGGGCCACGCAATCATCTCAGTGCTACGGGGAGCACGAGCCTCGAAGGCAAGACATCGGCCCACAAAGACGCACACACTTTATGACTCACTTCAAAGTCAAGGCACTTTCTCCCCTCCTGTCTCCGTCTCGTATGGTTATTACAAACACATCTCTGCTTTGCCTCTTCTCTCCTCCCCCAGAAGCGTTTGCCCTCTGTGCTCCAAGGCAGCATTTTACTAAAACTTGGCTCCAGTTTTAACTGTAGGTTTGCACAATAAGAGACAAATGCGTTTTTGTGAGTTATTTCAGCTTGAATGCGTTGTGGCCAATGAAACTAAACAAACATTGTATAAAGGCAGAGACCTGGGCGCCAGGCACGAACACGCCAGTCGCAGCCGGCAATACGGGTGTGGGGAGGGGTGGAAATGGTGTTGTCGCGCTGCAGAGGGGAGGGATGGGGGGAAGCGGGATAATTTTAAATAAAATAATAAAACAAAGTCAATAAACTTAACTTACCTTACCTTCCCGCCTTCAAGTTAGTTCCGACTCCAGACGTCCCGACTCCCGCGCCGTCCTGTTCTTGAATTCGTCGTCACGCAGGAAGCCAGGCAGCCTCCCTCCCCTCCACCACAGCACAGCGCTGTGATTGGTTTGGCCGGCTGCCCCAACACCACGTCATTTCTCTGTATGCTGCAGCATACAGAGAACAGGGAGAGTGGGAGCCACTCCCCCTGCCCTCGAGTAACCCCTCCCACTCTCTCAAGCAGGAACTTCTGCTTTCTCGCCGTGCGAGAAGGCAGAAACAAATGGTAGTTCTCTACTATTTATTTCTGCCTTCTCGCACAGCGAGAAAGCAGTGGGGCGGCGCCCAAACGCCCCCATGGAGGATCCACCACTGCACAGAGGTGATGGGATGGGTGGCTGGAGGGCAGGTAATCTTTTTTTATTTGGAAAAGAAAGGAGAGGCCATGTTAAGTATGGCTTCCCCATGATTTATTTGCCCCTGCATAGAAGTTGAAAGCAAGGACAGATGATTTTGGGGCCCATACATAACATACAATTATAGATAGTTAAAAAGTGAATTGTGGGGATGTTTTCAACCTTGGGGTTCTGAGTGACAACTCAAGCTTCTCTCTTGTTGTCTTTTTGTTGTCACTCAAACTCCTCGGTGAAAATCATCCTTGCAATTCACTATTACCCAAGTATAAATATGTGTATAAAAATAGGATCCTGCAATCCCCGTGTAAAAATCTGTCTCTAATTTCCTTGTTACAGGCCACTTGTAATGCACCTAGTTGCCTGTTATAAAGAAGTGATGTAGGTGCTCAACAGTAATAACTTAATGCAGCTGAGTGCTGACATCACAATGCCTGCTGCAAGAGCCAGCCCTTAATGGAAAGCGAGGTCACATAGCATAATTAAAGCTGCAGTTGCAGCATCGAAAATGTGGGTTTCCTCTTAATACTCTGTTTTTCTAGGTAAATAGTGATAGGCAAAAAGGAGACCTGTAATGCCAGAAACCGGTCCTAGGAAGCTTGAGTCCGGTCCAGGGAAGGCATGGCTTGGCAGTTCGGGCTGGACTGTTCCCATGAGGCACAGGGTCAGACTGATTTGCATATGGCCATGTCTGAACTGGGGTGGCAGAGTGGGCTAAAGAACGGTGATGGATCAAACCCAGATCTGTTGACTGGGTGTGAGTGTTTGATTGGTTCAGATGCTCCGTCCATTACCACCCCCTTTTGTACCGCTTTGTTCGCCATACGTTTGGCAGGGTATGCTCAGACGTGAGTCCCTTGCTCACTTTGCCACTGGATTCAAGCAAGCCTGGCTGAAGACGGCTGTAATGCAAGAAACGGGTCCTAGAAAGCTTGAGTCCGGTCCAGGGAAGGCATGGCTTTGCAGTTCGGGCTGGACTGTTCCCATGAGGCACAGGATCAGACTGATTTGCATATGGCCATGTCTGAACTGGGGTGGCAGAGTGGGCTAAAGAACGGTGATGGATCAAACCCAGATCTGTTGACTGGGTGTTGGTGTTTGATTGGTTCAGATGCTCTGTCCATTACCACCCCCTTTTGTACCGCTTTGTTCACCATAGGTTTGGCAGGGTATGCTCAGACGTGAGTCCCTTGCTCACTTTGCCACTGGATTCAAGCAAGCCTGACTGAAGATGGCTGTAATGCCAGAAACTGGTCCTAGGAAGCTTGTTTCCGGTCCAGGGAAGACATGGCTTGGCAGTTCGGGCTGGACTGTTCCCATGAGGCACAGGGTCAGACTGATTTGCATATGTCCATGTCTGAACTGGGGTGGCAGAGTGGGCTAAAGAATGGTGATGGATCAAACCCAGATCTGTTGACTGGGTGTGAGTGTTTGATTGGTTCAGATGCTCCGTCCATTACCACCCCTTTTTGTACCGCTTTGTTCGCCATAAGTTTGGCAGGGTATGCTCAGACGTGAGTCCCTTGCTCACTTTGCCACTGGATTCAAGCAAGCCTGGCTGAAGACGGCTGTAATGCCAGAAACCGGTCCTAGGAAGCTTGTGTCCGGTCCAGGGAAGGCATGGCTAGGCAGTTCGGGCTGGACTGTTCCCATGAGACACAGGGTCAGACTGATTTGCAAATGGCCATGTCTGAACTGGGGTGGCAGAGTGGGCTAAGGAACGGTGATGGATCAAACCCAGCTCTGTTGACTGGGTGTGAGTGTTTGATTGGTTTCGATGCCCTGTCCATTACCACCCCCTTGTGTACCGCTTTGTTCTCCATGAGTTTGGCAGGGTATGCTCAGACGCGAGTCCCTTGCTCACTTTGTCACTGGATTCAAGCAAGCCTGGCTGAAGGCGCTGTAATGCCAGAAACCAGTCCTAGGAAGCTTGAGTCCGGTCCAGGGAAGGCTTGGCTTGGCAGTTCGGGCTGGACTGTTTCCATGAGGCACAGGGTCAGACTGATTTGCATATGGCCATGTCTGAACTGGGGTGGCAGAGTGGGCTAAAGAACAGTGATGGATCAAACCCAGATCTGTTGACTAGGTGTGAGTGTTTGATTGGTTCAGATGCTCTGTCCATTACCACCCTCTTATGTACCGCTTTGTTCGCCATAAGTTTGGCAGGGTATGCTCAGACGTGAGTCCCTTGCTCACTTTGCCACTGGATTCAAGCAAGCCTGGCTGAAGACGGCTGTAATGCCAGAAACCGGTCCTAGGAAGCTTGAGTCCGGTCCAGGGAAGGCATGGCTTGGCAGTTCGGGCGTGACTGTTCCCATGAGGCACAGGGTCAGACTGATTTGCATATGGCCATGTCTGACCTGGGGTGGCAGAGTGGGCTAAAGAACGGTGATGGATCAACCCCAGATCTGTTGACTGGGTGTGAGTGTTTGATTGGTTCAGATGCTCCGTCCATTACCACCCCCTTTTGTACCGCTTTGTTTGCCATAAGTTTGGCAGGGTATGCTCAGACGTGAGTCCCTTGCTCACTTTGCCACTGGATTCAAGCAAGCCTGGCTGAAGACGGCTGTAATGCCAGAAACCGGTCCTAGGAAGCTTGAGTCCGGTCCAGGGAAGGCATGGCTTGGCAGTTCGGGCTGGACTGTTCCCATGAGGCACAGGGTCAGACTGATTTGCATATGGCCATGTCTGAACTGGGGTGGCAGAGTGGGCTAAAGAACGGTGATGGATCAAACCCAGATCTGTTGACTGGGTGTGAGTGTTTGATTGGTTCAGATGCTCCGTCCATTACCACCCCCTTTTGTACTGCTCTACTGATGAAGGGCTCGACCAGAAACAGGTGTCTAGAAATATACAGCAATGTCTGCACAAACTTTGGTGAAAAACTCCAGCTAATTTTGAAGTAAGTGTGACCTGTGTACTGCTTTTGCCACGATGCAAAGGGGTGAACTGTACTGGGACTGTGAGGCAGTGTGCTCCCAACCCCCATTTTGTTTAAAAGGCTCCCTTTAGCCAGCAAGCTGATGAGCTTTGCAGATGCACGTGTGTGCCTGTGAGTGGTACTGTTACCTGAGGGTAACTGGGCAGCATTTCCAGCAACCCCAGATGATTTTACTTTGCTTTCTAATACTGCTGCTCTCTACTGATGAAGAGCTCAAGCCAGAAACACGTGTCTAGAGATATACAGCAATGTCTGCACCAACTTTGGTAAAAAACTCCAGCTAATTTTGAAGTAATTGTGAACTGTGTACTGCATTTAGCATGATACAAAGGGGCAAACTGTGCTGGGACTGTGAGGCAGTGTGCTCCCAACCCCCATCTTGTCTTGCTTGGTGTTTGTTTTGACCCAGGTACATTTCAGCTTTCAAATTTACTGGTTTATCTCTTTTATCTCTGTATTTCTCCAAGGTGTCTGTTTTCTTTTGCTCTGTTGTGTTGTTCTTAGTGGTATTAGGAAATCAAAACCATCCTGTAGCCACTTATATAGTTTTTTAACTGAATTTATTGTGTTTAGATCTGTACTGGATCTTAGTTGTGTTTTTAGGTTTTCAATATTGAGTTTATCCCAGGGTCGATAGGGGATGCAGGTAAGGTGGTTTTAGGTTTCTTGCTTTGTATTGTTTTATGTTGGAACGCAAGCAAATGGTGGTCTGACCTTGTGACTGGAGTCATTGTTTGAAAGATAACTAGTTCTGGAGTTGCAAAAATGACATCTAGGATGTGTCCAGTGATATGTGTGGGTTTGTCGACCATCTGATGCGTCTAGGCCAGTGATGATTGTGTTCGAGTAAGGCATGTTGGGTTTGTCAAACCAAATGTTTAGGTCACCCAGAATGCGTAGGTTTGTGTGTTGTGTTATAAGGTTTGTGAGAATCTATCACAGATATTTTGCGTAACAATTTGTTAATGTTTCACGCAATATCCATAAAAAACACTTTTTAGATCAAAATTGGACCTCCCATATGAGAAATGGAAGGGTGTCACAGATATTATTTGCAGCAATATTGATGAGCTGCTGCTGTGTTACAATATTGAAAGCACATGTGACAATCCCTGAATATTAGATGCAAACACATGAAGAATTAAGACGAGTGTGCCTGTGCACTGTCACTGAACTGGCCAAAGAGGGCATAGCGAGCTGAAACTGGATCAGAAATTCAAAGCTGTTCTGAACAGGGGCCCCTAAAACACATTTGGCCCCCAAAATCCTTAAGATGTCCATGGTTACAGCATATGCCAGGGACCTCTCCTCTTGCCATGAATGAAGCAACATACCCCCCACCATTGATAGCAACCTACGCTGTACAATAGTCAATTGACCCCCTACAGATAAGTGAAACACACTGAAAAAGTGGCAAGGAACAATATGTTTAATATAAAGCAATAAACTGTGCTCCAGTTGAATCACACCACATGCTCAGACCTCCATCTCACATGAATTACTTGCAAGCTTGCTGATTATTAGTGGAGGTACAAGACCCACCATTGTGTTAGAATGTTTTATAGTTTATAGAGAGCAAATTTATGATTGCTGATAATGTTGATATTTTCTAACTCTACTAGTCCTTCACCAGAAGAGCGATACTTTGGGTGCAATCCAGAAGCCCTTTAGAACTGCTGAAGGCAGCTATTTCTTCCTGCTGGGTCGCCTCGATGGGGAGGAGGTACTATTAGCCAGTATCTAAGCACTGAACATGAGTCTAGAACACTTCTTTGATATCTTATCAGTTGTCATAGGCCAGTTGTTAGAAATATGGTTATTAATTGAGGGGGTAGGTACCCACCTAAGGTAATAACCACAATCCTTCTCAGGGTGAACTCTGGAAGTCATGGGAAACAGATGTTACAACGCTGTCTTAGCCATGCATGTCTTTACCACAAATCCCTTACAACATAATCACTTTACTACGCTATGCCTTTACCACGCATGCCTTTTCCATGCATATCTTTTACCATGCATGCCTGTACAAGCAAGGTAAGTATATTTAAGGCGAGTGTGTGTGTGTGTGTGTGTGTGTGTGTGTGTGTGTGTGTGTGTGTGTGTGTACACATACTGTTAGACCTGGCATCCTTGGCGTGGTTTCCCCTGACTTTTTGCCTCTACCTCCTGTATTTTTGACACTGTGCTGGATTTTGTTTTTGCTGGATGCTCTGGGCACATTGCCACTGCCGATCAGTGTCAAAGTGCAAGTGCTCCCTGTAAATTGTTATTGTTATTGGTTATCCATGATTGGCATATTTGTCTTACTGGTAGGTCCCCAGTAATGTGTACTAAGTGTGCCAGGGCTGGTAACTCAAATGCTATTGGTGGGCTTGCAGCACGGATTGTGCCACTCACATGAGTAGCGCAGAAAAGAGGTCTCAGGCCTGCCACTGCAGTGCCTATAAGCAGTTTGTTAACTGCCATGTCGACCTGACCATTGTACCCACTTGCCAGGCCTTACCCTTCCCTATTTCTGAGACCTAGGACACCCTCGTGCTAGGCCCAAGGTACCCCCTGGCCAGGGTGCAGTGTATGTAAAAGGTAGGACACGTACTAGTGTGTGTAACATGTCCTGATAGTGAAATACTGCCAATATCGTTTTTCACTATTGAAAGGCTATCTTGCCCATAGGAGAGAACGGGGAATGCTGTGTAACATATTACCAGCATATCTTCCCATAGGAGTGAGATAGGAACTTGGAGTCTGGTATCCGCGTACTCAGAATTTAATGACCCATCTTTTAGGAAGGCTGGTTTTTACATTCTGTGTTTGAGAATATCACTTTTGGAAAGTTGCTATTTTCTTGTTCAACCTTTCTCTGTGCCTCTGCCTGTTTGTGGATTGACTGTCTGGTTTGAGAGTGACAGGGGCTGGGGTGGCTCCAGGAGTCTGGGTGAGTCAGCACTAGGCTGAATAGGCTGATCTGCATTTGGAGTGGTGGGAGGAGTAGCAACAGGGCCTGAATAGGGCTGTGCCTGCCTTCCACAATGCGGGCTTCATCTTCTGCGGTGTGTCTGAAGACCCTGACCCACACTGACATAGGAAGAAGTTGGTCACTGGCAATGTGCACCCAGAACTGGTTTGGACTGGGTCCAGGACCCCTCACACATAGAGAACAAAGATTTTTGGGGTATAAATATGAGAGCTGAAACCCCTGTAAGTCAGACTACTTCGTGATCCAGAGGAACCTGTTACCAAAGAGGACAGCTGAAGAGACTGAGGAAAAGGACTGTCCTTGCTGTGTGTCTGGGGTTGACCTGCAGTTTGCTGTTTCTACTGAGGAGAGGACAAGGGGACTTTGTTGTGTGCTGTGTCCCCTGCTTGAAGAAGGACTTTGCTGTGTGCTGTGTCCATCTGAAGAAAAGTCACCAAGGGCCTGAGAAGAGTTAGCCTCCTGTTTTTTGAAGTCGCAGGAACAAAAGTACTTCACCCCCAGCTTCCCTGATATTGCCTGAAAAAACAAGATTATCAGGACGTTATTGTTAGGTTCAGGTTTTACACAGACAAAACCACAGAGATTCATCAGTTATAGTTACCTGATCTAACTATAACATATACACCCCACAATGCACTGCTTGACAGTGACATCACTGATGACATCACTGATTACATCTCAAGTGACATCACGGATGAAATCAAATGACATCACTGATGACATCATCCAGTGAGTGTGAGTGTTTAGTAAAAATTTCTGACTCTGAAAGATACACACCGAGCTACTGTATCAGTTAAATGACTATTCTTTATGTACTACTAATGAGTGTTAGTATGCACCAAGTCTTTCTTTTTTTTCCATTTTACGGAGCCACTGATCTATTCCCAACCAAAAGCACACTTTCAATACTAAAACAACAACACATTTAATACAAACATATGCTATTACAATTTTTATAAGTGTATCACTGCCTGTGTGCGTGAGTGACGGTGTGAGGAATGGGTGAGTGTGGAAGTTGGTGTGGAAGTGACTTTGTGGGTGTGTGACTAGGTGTGTGAGTGGCTGTATGGGTATCTGAGCGGGTGTCTGAGTGGGTGTGTAAGGATGTGTGAGTGGGTGTGTGAGTGGCTATGAGGGTCTGTGAGTGTGTGTGAGTAGTTTTGTAGATCTGTAAGGGGTGTGTGAGGGGCTGTATGGGTGTATGAGTGGGTGAGTGAGTGGTTGTGCATGTGTGTGAGTATGTGAATGGGTGGGTGGGTGGTTATGTTGGTCTGTGAGTGGATGTTTGAGTTGCTTTGTGGGTGTGTGAGTGGATGTGTGTGAGTCATCATGTGGATGTGTGAGTGGGTTTGTGAATGGTTATGTGGGTGTGTAAGTGGGTGTGTGTGAGTAGGTGTTTGAGTTATTGTGGCTTTGTGGGTCTATATGTGGGTGGGTGTGTGAGTGGTTTTGTAGGTCTGTGGGTAGGTGTTTTGAGAGGCTTTACCTGTGAGTGAGTGGGTCTGTAAGTGTTTTTGTGGGTGTGTAAGTGGATGTGTGAGTGGTGGTGTGAGTGGCTGTGTGTTTTGTGGGTTGGTCTGTGAGTGGTTCTATGGGTATGGTAGTGGGTGTGTGAGGGGCTGTATGGGTGTGTGAGTGGGTGTGTGGGTGTGAAAGTGGTCGTGTGAGTGTTTGGGTGGGCGTGTGAGTGGTTGTGTGGTGTGAAAGTCAGAGTGTGTGTGTAAGAGAGTATGCGAGTAGGTGTGTGGATTTATGAGTTGGTGTATATGTTTTTTATAGAGTTTGGATGTGTGGATATGCCATGGAGCACGCACACAGAGGGATCATGCTGAGCACTGTGGTCATTCCAAAAACCCTCACGCTAAAAAAGAAAAATAAATTGGACAATTTCTGTCCCCTGAAGGGTCACTGACAGACCGCTTTCTCAGTCCCACGGGGTCAGGCTACCTCTACCCTGACCCCTTTTATCACTTTAAAATGTTATTTTCCTCCCTGGGTCTGAGTCCCAATGTACAACATGGCAGCCGCAACAATCCTCTCAGTCATGGCATTGCTGTTGGTGGACCTGTGACTCTAGATATACATTAATCTTTTTACTTTATTAACTCCAAAACTACTGAAATTTGGTGTAATTCGGATCAGGGATTTTGGCTGCAGTTGTATTTAAAACCCCAATGGGAAATTGCACGGGGAATATGTGTTTTGGGACCCCCCCTGTTCTGTCAACCCTCACATCACAGATCGTGTGTGTGTGTGTATGTGTAGATACAATTAGGTCAGAGTTTCCATAGGAAGAACGTTTTTTGTATTGGTAATAACTTTGGTGTTATTTGAATAATCTACAAAAAAAGTCTAAAAAGAAAATTAATTCCACCACAGCACTTTCATGGAAAGCTTCACAAATGATCCTTTGTGGGGGCTAAGAAAGGGGGGGGGTCTCAAAAGTGTGATTTCATATGTCAATTCGCATAGGAAACGTTGCCCTCAAATAAAGAAATAATGGCTGAGCGGAATTGCATAAAGTTTGGCAAAAGCGGTTAGAACCTTATTAAAAAATCATGCTTTTATGATTTGGAGTAAATTTGTTCAGTCGTTTTCGAGAAATGATCTTTTAAATAGGGGTTCAGATTGGGCATAAAGGGGTTAACAATCAGAAAAAGTTAGGTATGTCAGGACTTCTTGCGGAAACAAAACGTAAAAAAAAAATAGCCCATTCTGATAGGCTGAGAGAGCTTTTCCTCCCATTGCCCATTACAGTACTGTGATAACAGTACTGGTACTGCATTACTGAATGATCTGATTGGCTCGCCAACACACTGAAGAAAATGTAAAGCCCAACATTATAGAACTCACTGACTCGGTCCCCGAATCCTGAAACGTTTTTCCATTATATATGCGCACATATAAATACCCAGTGGCGCTCACTATTGTAATAAAATGTAAAGGGAGAATGATTGAAAAAGTGTTTAATTTTTTTGCATTTTAACTGCCATAGGAAATTTTACCAAAAAATGTGGCAAAAATCAATGAACAGATTTACTCCAAACTTGTCAGAAACATAGAACTTTACTCAGAAAGTGGGCTTTTTTTATTCAGTCTAAATCTGTTCATTAATATTTGAGATTTTTGTGTCTAAAAAGGTGCTATGAAGGATTTAACTGTCTAACACTTTTGTAAGTATTCGTCAATCACGTTTTGATTTTTTTTACATAATATGATTGTCTGGAAGCAGTCAGGGATTTGAAACAGGGTTCAAATGAGAGCAACAGTACAGTGAGGATTACACATCCACACCCCACTTGCCCGTACCAGCACCCAGTGCCACATCAAGGATTAGGGGGAGTACTACAATGCCAGCAACAGTAGAGTTCGATGAAGGGTGTTCAACCCAGGTCTAGATTTGGGCACAAACCCCACTCACCCATACCAGCACTCAGGGCCACCATCTGGAATTTAGAAGGATGCTCCTGCACTAGTAAAAGCATAGTGCTACAAAGGGTACCCAATGCAGGTCCAGGTTTACACACACACTTCACTCACTCAAACGCGCACAAAGGGCCACAATCAGGGATTCGTGGGGGCACCTTGTGGGGGTGCCCCACACCCACCATCACTAGAGTGAGATGGAGGGCGTCCCATGCAAGTTTATGCACACACCCACACCAGCAACAAGGGTCACAATTGGGGACATGAGGGAGAACTTCAAAGGCAGCTAAAGTGCAGTGAGGGATTGAAAATTAGAGCCTGTTGTACCACGTGATACCCGTTGGGTTATAGGGGCGTGCTCTAGCCTGGTTGAGCTCTTATTTGAACTACAGAGAACAGGAAGTGTGGCTGAAGCCATTCTATTCTGGGGCAAAATCCTTAAGTGTGCAGTGCCTTAGACCTGTGCCCCATTCTTTTCAGTATGTACAAAACGCCATTAGCATACGTTATTGAATCATTTGATATTCAAGTGGTGTCGTATGCAGATGACACCCAGCTTGTGCCAACCTATTACAATAGGATGACAGAGTCTAGGTCAAAATTAACTGTATGTATAGTAGCATAATGGGGCGGCTTAAGGCCAATATGCTGAAATGCAGTCCAGAGAAAACGCTGGTCTTGTTGTTTGGTGCCAACCCACTGCCCGGCTGGTTAGGGGTTTGGCCGCTGAATTATACCTCACCACCCCCAACCACGGCGGTAGCTAAGAATCTAGGGGTGCTTATTGACACTCATCTATCCTTCAAATGCGAGCTCACTGCAGTGGTTAAAACCTCCTGCTGGATTCTGAGGCTGTTGAGGAAATTACTGAATCTCCTGCTTTTGGATGCCCAGAAAACTATAGTCCAGGCCTTATTCCTTTACCGACTGGACTACACAAACATACTGTATGTAGGGGCACTGGATTATCTAATTCAATGACTACAAATGGTGCGATATGGCAATTCGCCTCTTAATTAAGCTTTCCAAACACACCTCTATCTCCCAATACCATAACCAGCTGCATTGGCTACCAGTTAAAAAGAGGATCAGGTTCAAGGCACTGACCATGGCATATCCCACCTTTTATAGGACAGACCCAAACACCTGTCCAATGGGATTGTGGAATACTTCCCTAAAATAACTCATGTTCACAGTCGGCAGTGTTGCTAATGATCACTTTCACCAAATGAAAGAAATGGGAGGGATCAGCCTACTCGATTTTTGCGGCCAAGTACTGGAATGAGCTCCCTCTTCCTCTCAGATGCATCTCTGAGAAGAAATCTTTCTACAACCTTCTGAAAACTCATCTCTTTAAGCTGTATTGTGTGGGGTACCTCCTACTGGCCATCTGCCTCAGCGCCAGGTCACTCATCCAGTAACTGTTGTGCTTTACAAAAAACCCTCATTCATTCATTCAACTAATCAGAGATTTGAGGACAATGAAGGAGGGAAAGGCACACTGAGGATAGTGTTTATCCAACACATATACAAGAACACATGCACTTTGCTCAAACACACATTCATGGCTACTCTCTGGAACATTATCATTCTGAGGGATGGAATGGAACTATCATACATTGGTTTTTCAGCAAATCAGCAAGCCCATAAACAGCATCACTCACTCAGGTACTCACTCAGGAGTATTCACAGAGAATTGAAGACCCTGAAGGCGTATAAGGCTTGGCGAGGAAGTTGGTGGGAAACACAGATCCAGATCACAAACACCATCACTCACTAGGATTGTCACTCAGAGCAAAATAATACAATTGAGTTAACATGGTGTTTCTTTTACCTACTATCAGGTACAGTTACATTGTGGTTTAATTTTACCAAAACAAAAAAGGTTAATTTATTATTAATAAGATACGACAATGCTGATTTTTGAAAAGTATGCCATTGTAAGTGAATATTGTATGTTAATCCTTATTTTCAAGTCAAATCTCTATTTTTTTAAAAGACTGAAATTCACTATAAAAAGAAACTAGTTTAAAACTGAGTTGTGCTTCTTGCTCACATTTGCTAATTGCTGGAATTTGCCAGTTATGGTTTGGGGTCATACTGCTGCTGGCAAATGCGGCATGATCCACGAATTCCTTTTTCTGGGACGCCTGGCATTGCAGTTGTTGAGCTTGTGATGCCACAGTAGGTAGGCTTGGGGACAGTAGCAGGGCTGGTTTCTTCTGGGGCAATGGGCAATAAAAATGTTCCTCCATAGCAATTACTGGGAGAATGTGGTAATTGGTTTAGTTGCAGAGGGCAGGCTCACAATCTGACAGTTGTATCCAAACTGAGCATGAAGTTCTCTCCTTTAGCACTGGACCCTCGGGATAGTCTGGGTTAGAAACTCAGAACGCCAAAACGCACACCATTAGACATCATACATTAATTTCCATTCATTTCTTTTAATTTAAAAAAGTAAACATAATTAAGTTCACACAAAACTAAATATAAAAAAATGCCAATTTTCGCAATGACAAGGTAGTTAGACCTTTCTCGCACCTCCTGAACAAGAAGTCTGTGTAAGAGGGTATTCCAGTGGTAAACAGTGGTGTTTTTCACCAGTGTTTAATTTATCAAAGAATATGTAGTGCCGTGCCATTTTGCTCAGAATCCCATGGCAGGTGCTGGAGATTTTCAGGGGTCCTGAATATCAAGGCAGGCTATGTAGTCATGATTCCCCCTCATTCCTATTTCATGCACTATTAGACACTCCCTGTCCCTTCATCCCATTCTTTCGGGGTCATTTTCATGCCTGCTTTATTGCTTTACAAAAGGGGGTGGTAATGGACGGAGCATCTGAACCAATCAAACACTCACACCCAGTCAAAATATCTGGGTTTAATCCATCACCGTTCTTTAGGCCACTCTGCCACCGCAGTTCAGACATGGCTATATGCAAATCAGTCTGACCCTGTGCCTCATGGGAACAGTCCAGCCCGAACTGCCAAGCCATGACTTCCCTGGACCGGAAACAAGCTTCCGAGGACCGGTTTCTGGCATTACAGCCGTCTTCAGCCCGGCTTGCTTGAATCCAGTTGCAAAGTGAGCAAGGGACTCACGTCTGAGCATACTCTGCCACACTTATGGCGGCCAAAAGCGGTACAAAAGGGGGTGGTAATGGACGGAGCATCTGAACCAATCAAACACTCACACCCAGTCAAAAGATCTGGGTTTAATCCATCACCGTTCTTTAGCCCACTCTGCCACCCCAGTTCAGACATGGCTATATGCAAATCAGTCTGGCCCTGTGCCTCATGGGAACAGTCCAGCCCGAACTGCCAAGCCATGCCTTCCCTGGACCGGAAACAAGCTTCCGAGGACCGGTTTCTGGCATTACAGCCGTCTTCAGCCCGGCTTGCTTGAATCCAGTGGCAAAGTGAGCAAGGGACTCACGTCTGAGCATACCCTGCCACACTTATGGCGGCCAAAAGCGGTAGAAAAGGGTGTGGTAATGGACGGAGCATCTGAACCAATCAAACACTCACACCCAGTCAAAAGATCTGGGTTATATCCATCACCGTTCTTTAGCCCACTCTGCCACCCCAGTTCAGACATGGCTATATGCAAATCAGTCTGACCCTGTGCCTCATGGGAACAGTCCAGCCCGAACTGCCAAGCCATGCCTTCCCTGGACCGGAAACAAGCTTCCGAGGGCCGGATTCTAGCATTACAGCCGTCTTCAGCCCGGCTTGCTTGAATCCAGTGAAAAAGTGAGCAAGGGACTCACGTCTGAGCATACCCTGCCACACTTATGACAGCCAAAAGTGGTACAAAAGGGGGTGGTAATGGACGGAACATCTGAGCCAATCAAACACTCACACCCAGTCAAAAGATCTGGGTTTAATCCATCATCGTTCTTTAGCCCACTCTGCCACCCCAGTTCAGACATGGCTATATGCAAATCAGTCTGGCCCTGTGCCTCATGGGAACAGTCCAGCCCGAACTGCCAAGCCATGCCTTCCCTGGACCGGAAACAAGCTTCCGAGGACCGGTTTCTGGCATTACAGCCGTCTTCAGCCCGGCTTGCTTGAATCCAGTGGCAAAGTGAGCAAGGGACTCACGTCTGAGCATACCCTGCCACACTTATGGCGGCCAAAAGCGGTAGAAAAGGGTGTGGTAATGGACGGAGCATCTGAACCAATCAAACACTCACACCCAGTCAAAAGATCTGGGTTATATCCATCACCGTTCTTTAGCCCACTCTGCCACCCCAGTTCAGACATGGCTATATGCAAATCAGTCTGACCCTGTGCCTCATGGGAACAGTCCAGCCCGAACTGCCAAGCCATGCCTTCCCTGGACCGGAAACAAGCTTCCGAGGGCCGGATTCTAGCATTACAGCCGTCTTCAGCCCGGCTTGCTTGAATCCAGTGAAAAAGTGAGCAAGGGACTCACGTCTGAGCATACCCTGCCACACTTATGACAGCCAAAAGTGGTACAAAAGGGGGTGGTAATGGACGGAACATCTGAGCCAATCAAACACTCACACCCAGTCAAAAGATCTGGGTTTAATCCATCATCGTTCTTTAGCCCACTCTGCCACCCCAGTTCAGACATGGCTATATGCAAATCAGTCTGACCTTGTGCCTCATGGGAACAGTCCAGCCCGAACTGCCAAGCCATGTCTTCCCTGGACCGGAAACAAGCATCCTGGGACCGGTTTCGGATTCATAATCCTCATCAGCCAGGCTATCTTGAATCCAGTGGCCAAGTGAGCAAGGGACTCACGTCTGAGCATACCCTGCCAACTTAGGGCGAACAAAGCTAAACAAAAGGGGATGATGGACTCTGCCACCCCAGTTCAGACATGAGTCCCTTGCTCACTTGGCCACTGGATTCAACATAGCCTGGCTGATGAGGATTATAAATCTGAAACCGGTCCCATGATGCTTGTTTCCGGTCCAGGGAAAACATGGCTTGGCAGTTCGGGCTGGACTGTTCCCATGAGGCACAGGGTCAGACTGATTTGCACATGGCCATGTCTGAACTGGGGTGGCTGAGTGAGCTAAATAATGGTGATGGATTAAACCCAGATGTGTTGACTGGGGGTGAGTGTTTGACTTGCTCAAACGCTCCGTCCATCATCCCCTTTTGTTTCGCTTTGTTTGCCCTAAGTTGACAGGGTATGCTCAGACGTGAGTCCCTTGCTCACTTATCCACTGGATTCAAGATAGCCTGGCTGATGAGGATTATAAATCCGAAACCGGTCCCAGGATGCTTGTTTCCGGTCCAGGGAAGACATGGCTGGGCAGTTCGGGCTGGACTGTTCCCATGAGGCACAGGGTCAGACTGATTTGCATATGGCCATGTCTGAACTAGGGTGGCTGAGTGAGCTAGAGAATGGTGATGGATTAAACCCAGATCAGTTGACTTGGGGTGAGTGTTTGATTTGCTCAAACGCTCCGTCCATCATCTCCTTTTGTTTTGCTTTGTTTGCCTTAAGTTGGCAGGGTATGCTCAGACGTGAGTCCCTTGCTCACTTGGCCACTGGATTCAAGATAGCCTGGCTGATGAGGATTATGAATTCGAAACCGGTCCCAGGATGCTTGTTTCCGGTCCAGGGAAGACATGGCTTGGCAGTTCGGGCTGGACTGTTCCCATGAGGCACAAGGTCAGACTGATTTGCATATGGCCATGTCTGAACTGGGGTGGCTGAGTGTGCTAAAGAATGGTGATGGATTAAACCCAGATCAGTTGACTGGGGGTGAGTGTTTGATTTGCTCAAACGCTCTGTCCATCATCCTCTTTGTTTTCGCTTTGTTCGCCCTAAGTTGGCAGGGTATGCTAGATGTGAGTCCCTTGCTCACTTGGCCACTGGATTCAAGATAGCCTGGCTGATGAGGATTATGAATCCGAAACCGGTCCCAGGATGCTTGTTTCCGGTCCAGGGAAGACATGGCTTGGCAGTTCGGGCTGGACTGTTCCCATGAGGCACAGGGTCAGACTGATTTGCATATGGCCATGTCTGAACTAGGGTGGCTGAGTGAGCTAAAGAATGGTGATGGATTAAACCCAGATCAGTTGACTGGGGGTGAGTGTTTGATTTGCTCAAACGCTCCGTCTATCATCCCCTTTTGTTTCGCTTTGTTCACCCTAAGTTGGCAGGGTATGCTCAGACGTGAGTCCCTTGCTCACTTGGCCACTGGATTCAAGATAGCCTGGCTGATGAGGATTATGAATCCGAAACCGGTCCCTTGATGCTTGTTTCTGGTCCAGGGAAGACATGGCTTGGCAGTTCGGGCTGGACTTCCCATGAGGCACAGGGTCAGACTGATTTGCATATGGTCATGTCTGAACTGGGGTGGCTGAGTGAGCTAAAGAATGGTGATGGATTAAACCCAGATCAGTTGACTGGGGGTGAGTGTTTGATTTGCTCAAACGCTCCGTTCATCATCCCATTTGTTCGCTTTGTTCGCCCTAAGTTGGCAGGGTATGCTCAGACGTGAGTCCCTTGCTCACTTGGCCACTGGATTCAAGATAGCCTGGCTGATGAGGATTATGAATCCAAAACCGGTCCGAGGATGCTTGTTTCTGGTCCAGGGAAGACATGGCTCGGCAGTTCGGGCTAGACTGTTCCCATGAGGCACAGGGTCAGACTGATTTGCATATGGCCATGTCTGAACTGGGGTGGCTGAGTGAGCTAAAGAATGGTGATGGATTAAACCCAGATCAGTTGACTGGGGGTGAGTGTTTGATTTGCTCAAACGCTCCGTCCATCATCCCCTTTTGTTTCGATTTGTTCGCTCTAAGTTGGCAGGGTATGCTCAGACGTGAGTCCTTTGCTCACTTGGCCACTGGATTCAAGATAGCCTGGCTGATGAGGAATATAAATCCGAAACCGGTCCCAGGATGCTTGTTTCCAGTCCAGGGAAGACATGGCTTGGCAGTTCGGGTTGGACTGTTCCCATGAGGCACAGGGTCAGACTGATTTGCATATGGCCATGTCTGAACTGGGGTGGCTGAGTGAGCTAAAGAATGGTGATGGATTAAACCCAGATCAGATGACTGGGGGTGAGTGTTTGATTTGCTCAAACGCTCCGTCCATCATCCCCTTTTGTTTCGCTTTGTTCGCCCTAAGTTGGCAGGGTATGCTCAGACGGGAGTCCCTTGCTCACTTGGCCACTGGATTCAAGATAGCCTGGCTGATGAGGATTATGAATCCGAAACCGGTCCCAGGATGCTTGTATCCGGTCCAGGGAAGACATGGCTTGGCAGTTCGGGCTGGACTGTTCCCATGAGGCACAGGGTCAGACTGATTTGCATATGGCCATGTCTGAACTGGGGTGGCTGAGTGAGCTAAAGAATGGTGATGGATTAAACCCAGATCAGTTGACTGGGGGTGAGTGTTTGATTTGCTCAAACACTCCGTCCATCATCCCCTTTTGTTTCGCTTTGTTCGCCCTAAATTGGCAGGGTATGCTCAGACGCGAGTCCCTTGCTCACTTGGCCACTGGATTCAAGATAGCCTGGCAATTGAGGATTATGAATCTGAAACCGGTCCCAGGATGCTTGTTTCCGGTCCAGGGAAGACATGGCGTGGCAGTTCGGGCTGGACTGTTCCCATGAGGCACAGGGTCAAATTGATTTGCATATGGCCATGTCTGAACTGGGGTGGCTGAGTGAGCTAAAGAATGGTGATGGATTAAACCCAGATCAGTTGACTGGGGGTGAGTGTTTGATTTGCTCAAACGCTCCGTCCATCATGCCCTTTTGTTTCGCTTTGTTCGCGCTAAGTTGGCAGGGTATGCTCAGACGTGAGTCCCTTGCTCACTTGGCCACTGGATTCAAGATAGCCTGGCTGATGAGGATTATGAATCCGAAACCGGTCCCAGGATGCTTGTTTCCGGTCCAGGGAAGACATGGCTTGGCAGTTCGGGCTGGACTGAGGCACAGGGTCAGACTGATTTGCATATGGCCATGTCTGAACTGGGGTGGCTGAGTGAGCTAAAGAATGGTGATGGATTAAACCCAGATCAGTTGACTGGGGTGAGTGTTTGATTTGCTCAAACGCTCTGTCCATCATCCCCTTTTGTTTCGCTTTGTTCGCTCTAAGTTGGCAGGGAATGCTCAGACGTGAGTCCATTGCTCACTTGGCCACTGGATTCAAGATAGCCTGGCTGATGAGGATTATAAATCTGAAACCGGTCCCAGGATGCTTGTTTCCAGTCCAGGGAAGACATGGCTTGGCAGTTCGGGCTGGACTGTTCCCATGAGGCACATGGTCAGATTGATTTGCATATGGCCATGTCTGAACTGGGGTGGCTGAGTGAGCTAAAGAATGGTGATGGATTAAACCCAGATCAGTTGACTGGGGGTGAGTGTTTGATTTGCTCAAACGCTCCGTCCATCATCCCCTTTTGTTTCGCTTTGTTCGCCCTAATTTGGCTGGGTATGCTCAGACGTGAGTCCCTTGCTCACTTGGCCACTGGATTCAAGATAGCCTGGCTGATGAGGATTATGAATCCGAAACCGGTCCCAGGATGCTTGTTTCCGGTCCAGGGAAGACATGGCTTGGCAGTTTGGGCTGGACTGTTCCCATGAGGCACAGGGTCAGACTGATTTGCATATGGCCATGTCTGAACTGGGGTGGCTGAGTGAGCTAAAGAATGGTGATGGATTAAACCCAGATGTGTTGACTGGGGGTGAGTGTTTGACTTGCTCAAACGCTCCGTCCATCATCCCCTTTTGTTTCGCTTTGTTTGCCCTAAGTTGACAGGGTATGCTCAGACGTGAGTCCCTTGCTCACTTATCCACTGGATTCAAGATAGCCTGGCTGATGAGGATTATGAATCCGAAACCGGTCCCAGGATGCTTGTTTCCGGTCCAGGGAAGACATGGCTTGGCAGTTCGGGCTGGACTGTTCCCATGAGGCACAGGGTCAGACTGATTTGCATATGGCCATGTCTGCACTGGGGTGGCTGAGTGAGCTAAAGAATGGTGATGGATTAAACCCAGATCAGTTGACTGGGGGTGAGTGTTTGATTTGCTCAAACGCTCTGTCCATCATCCTCTTTGTTTTCGCTTTGTTCGCCCTAAGTTGGCAGGGTATGCTCAGATGTGAGTCCCTTGCTCACTTGGCCACTGGATTCAAGATAGCCTGGCTGATGAGGATTATGAATCCGAAAGCGGTCCCAGGATGCTTGTTTCCGGTCCAGGGAAGACATGGCTTGGCAGTTCGGGCTGGACTGAGGCACAAGGTCAGACTGATTTGCATATGGCCATGTCTGAACTGGGGTGGCTGAGTGAGCTAAAGAATGGTGATGGATTAAACCCAGATCAGTTGACTGGGGTGAGTGTTTGATTTGCTCAAACGCTCCGTCCATCATCCCCTTTTGTTTCGCTTTGCTTCATTTCTTTGTCACAGCTTTCTGTCTTTCTCTTCCTCCTTCTTTTTCCACTTTGTGTTTTTATCACTATTCTGGGTTAAAGTCTGATGTGGGAAAATCATTGCATGTCCCCCAAATCCAGTGCCGATGGTGTCCACTTGCAACCACAAGCCCAAATTAAGCCCTTTTTGTTACAGAGTTTACAATGTAAAACCCATTCATATTGTATTTGTCAGATAGTTTACAGCATAAAACGACCCCATATTGCATTTGTCAGATCAATAATTAGCAGATTTCATAGTTAAACGCCTCTTCTCTTTTTTGACACAGAGTCTGATTAAAAAAGGTTTCTATCAATTGTGAGCAATTGAACTATTTCATAAAAATGTTAACAAAAATGCTGCACAATCAAATGATCACAAGGAAGAAGATCAACAAAGAGTAGGATCCTGCGTTTTAATATGTGTGTTTGTGATTACATGAGTTCAGGCACATAGGTAAGATTGTCTGTAGGCAGACTCAGCCTCTCTCGGAAAGAAGCATTATCATATGAATGAGTTTCTGTTTGTAAGTGGGAAGAAGCTGCTCTGGGTCCCAATGCTAGCCCAAATTGTTTCAATAATATTGAGACACTTGGGCAAGCCTAATCACTCCATACAATAGATACAAATTCGAGATTTTGTTTGCTTGAGGTTGATTGAAGAGATAGTTACTGTTTACATATTTAAAATAGTTTCTTCTTTTCAAATAAGTTACCCCTTCATCTTCTTCTTTTGAAAGGTATCTGCACCTAATTTAAGAAAATCTCTACAGATCTCTATTTATATAACAGACATCAAGAAAGGTTAACGATTCCAAAAATGAATGTACTTATTAAATTGAGCAAGGCCTTTTGTGCATCCATGAAACATAAACACGGCCCTTTCCAGTGCTTAATTTGTAAAATATTAAGTGCCAGTGCTCTGACCAGGAGACCACTGCAGCTTGCACCTCCCATCACCCTTGTCATTGCTGCCAAAACAACTACTAACCAACTCTCTCGCATGTAACTGTAACAGTTCAGATTATTCCAGGTCCCCAAAGCTAAAGGAATGGCTGGTATTAGCAATTTGTTAATGTATATAGTTTTCCTAAGCAACTATTATACTGCTCATATCTAAATTACATGAGCAGCGCCAACATGTGGCAGACTGCCCTAAGTGTGGTGTTGACAGTTAGGTGCCGGTGACAAGCACCGGAAACCAATTAAGTGCCGGTGCTCAGCACCAGAAAGCACTGGCTCAAATTAAGCACTGCCCTTAACTCCGAAGTAACTGTGCAGATGCAATCTCAAATCGCAAATGATTTACTATGTATTGTTGTGTAATATATTCAAATATTTTGAGACTTCAAGGACAACAGTTGGAGACTTCTAAAACTAATTTTGAAGATAAGTCCAAAATGGATGCTACATCCAGTGCATTCTGAAAGTTGGCACATTGAAAACTTCAACACTCTTAAAAACAGCATCTTCATTTTTTTTGCTGAACATTACCCAGCCTATCCATCAGAGCAATAAAAACATGTTTGTTGAGAACAACCACCAGTATGGCATCTGGTTGTTCATGTGGCAAGTTTCTAGTAGCCATTGTTTCTGCAACATCATTGCATGGCCCAGCGTATGGAAATCTTCGTCAATACAATTTACTCACTCACATAGCATTTATAGAATGATATCTTGAATTAAAAAAGAGGTTGTAATAACAGATGTTTAGATGATATATTGTGTCCATCGCTTAAACATCCTAGCACAACACACCCAAACGTTTTCAGCTAAGGGTAATGGGTGTCACATTTACGGATGGATGGGCAGATAACATCGTTGCTGATACTCGCTAAGTCACCCCTAGTGTCCATCTTGCCTATAGTTAAACCCTCCCCAAGAGTACAACTTACTTGGGCTACAGTTCAAAGCTACCCAAGATCCCCAGTTAGTAAATGGAGGGAAGGGGAGTTAGTATTGCTCCTTCTATGGATAAACGGCTCTGAGAGGTGGAGAATGCAGGAATGGAAAGATAGGGGAGTCCCAGAGATACTTTCAAAACATTTCAAAATGGGCAAACGCCATTTACTGGACTTAGGGAGGGACAAACAAAACTAAGACATATTGAGGGATAGCGTTTCATTTCCAGGAAGGAATTCCTTCATAAATCTTACGGAAAACCATCTAAGAAGAGAGAATCTAACCAGTTAAAGATAAGCTGAGGCTCCCAGGGAAGGCAGTCCCCTCTGAGTCCTATGCACAGGGGAGGCCACCACAAATAATGGGTCGTGGGGTGGGGAGAGGAATGCAGGAGGGGGAGCATGGCAGAGGGGAGTGTGCGGGGGCAGGTGTTTGAATATATAAAAATAGAAAAAGAACCTGAAGCCGACGGCTGCCTATCACTTCGTGCCACGCTTCCTCTTCTTTTCCTGGTCCCGGCAGCCTCTGGAACAGACTCCGACCCAATGTCCTAGGAGAGCAGTGCGGGGATTGGCCTGAGTGGGCTGAAAAGACGCTCTGCTCAGGATAGGGATTCTGTAGCCTGGAGAAACCTAAGTGCACATGTGTGTTTTGGTCGATCAGAGACAGCTGGCCAAACACATATGCACACTTAGGGAGTGCATATAGCACTACTCCTCCCGTGCCTCGCCCCTCCCTGCACAAGCTGGCTCAGTGCAGGCAAATAAAAATGGAAACAATGCTAAAACATCGCTTTATTTTTCATTTGCTGGCTCTGAGCCAGGCAGTGGGGCAAAGCTCCTCCTCCATTGCTGAGGAGCCGCCCCTGCCCATGCAAGGCAGCCAGTGGAGACAGGTAGTAGAACAACAGGGTGGAGATGTAGGATTTCCCCTGACTGTTGTCTTTTGTATTTGCTTCCCAGACAAGCCCAATAGGTATTGTTGGGTTGGTTGGTAATGGAGGAAGACACTGAGAGGAAAGGGGCACAGTTTGGAGATATGGGATTTTGCCTGACTGTTGCCTTCGGTATTCTTTTCCCAAGTGGTACAATTTCAAGATATTAAGTAGGCAATGCTGTTTTCTCAACGAATAAGAGGGCATGAAATCCACTTACAGGCTAGATTGGGAGGCATTGATATTTAAAAACTAAGAGCCTGAGGATTACATGTACGAATGTCGGAGGAAGCCTTAATTATCTGAGCAAAGTGAAGAATAAAATCACTGTTTGATAAAAGCATCACTTGCTCTGGTTGTCAATTTTCCACAATGATAAACGGGCATTTTTAAATCCTAGTATAAATTCCCTAGGTCAAACAAGAACAAGAGGTAGAAAGAATCAATCTTAATGGGAATACTACATATTTATTTAATTAAAAAATTCATTTTCATTATTAAAAATTAAGATAGTGTTCCTCGTGTGTGCATCAAAAGAAATATTTTTACTCTTTTAATACAGTACTGAATACCTCATTTCTTTTGTGTCCTATCCATGTGGTGAATGGGATTTTCACTAGGGATTAGCAGAATGATGGTAATGAGGTAGGGGAGGGCCAAGTCTCAGTGATAAAGAGCATGTTGCAATTATTTAGAGTTAAGAGGTCTTCAATTTCGCATGCATGTGCATGGCCTGATCTGCTGTTAATAAAGGAGTAGGCTGGAGTGGTTGGTAGCAAAAGGGGAGGTGTGAAAATGTGGTTAATGTGTATCAGATTGTCATTATGAACCCCTGGAAAGTTTTCTTTATTGTAGAAGTGTGTTTGATGCAGTGACTGCTGAATGAAATGTATTTTTGGGGAGTTTTGAAAGCCTCATCCCAAGAGATCTGTGGCGTGGGAGAGTTTATAGAGGATTTGGCAAGCAGAAAGTAGTTTTTAATACAATTTAAAAAAATTCAGTGTGTGGCATAGCGTTGGACACACACGAAACACAATGCTGGTAGGCAACCTCGCACTGTGCATGGCATAGTGGGAAGTTGAGCATGTGGAGGGTGCATGTGACCCCCATATCAGATCTAGTACTGGCCCTGGCTCCCACTCCCTGTGGCCCAAATTTCTTTAAATTGGAGGGGGGGCATGAAGCCCCATACCCGAGTCAAAACTAGCCCCAAGAACACATCCTGAGGGCTGATATTAATTTAAAGCAGATGAGGTTATGCAGCTCCCTCTACAAGCCAACACTTGCCCGGGGCACCCTATCACCCAGTGCTGAAATTCCTATCAGGGGGAGGGCACGTGTGCGCTCCTCCTTGAGCCAACACTGGCCTCGAGCCCCCATACTCCCTAAAATGTGTGCCTCAATCCTACCAGGAGTACCCGCAACATATGTTTTAGGTACTGGGGGCTTAGGCCCATGGTCTGTGACCCCAGCAGCTCCTCTACATGCACCCATCCTGGGTGTAGAGGTAGCTGGCTTTGCTCCTGCCTTAGTGAGCTGTTTTTTCTCTGGTCCTGCTGGTCTAGAGCAATCTCTGTTTTCCTGCCTCTAAGAGTGTAGGCAGGGAAAAATATGTGTTCCCACCCCGTGGGAGCATTTTTGCTGCTACTGCCAGGAAGGAGAACACTTCTGTTTTCCCTGCCCATACTCTTGCTGGCACGGAAACAGTGTCACAAGGTTGGCTCCCCGGAACACACAATTGAGCTGGTCTCGTGGTACGGGGCCTCAGACCCCTCCCCTTTGTAAATGATGGCCTGTGGGCATTATGAGGCTCAGGGATGGTCCATGCTCCCCCTCCCCCTTAATTTTGTTAGCCTCAGGGGATGGGGTCCCCAGGTCCTGATTAAGGTTTGGGGAGGTGGGCCATGCTCCCCCTCTCCTTTAATTGTATGTGTCAGTCCCAGGGGATGGGCCCATAGAGCCTGATTAAGGTTCTGGGAGGGAGGCCCAGACCCCCTCTCCTTTATTTACATCTTGGCCCTGGGGACTCCATCCCCAGGGCCTAATGGAGGCTCGGGGAGGGGGCTGCACATCCCTCTCACCAAATAAATCTGCTTTTCTGTGCCTTGGACACACAGTGGGGGATGTTGAAGCACAGAAGGCAGCACTGCAAAAAAATAAATATTGTGGATCCACTGCCAATTTACAATAAAGAAAATATATATATGTGTTTTGCTCAGGGTGGGGTCCCTCAGGCACAACTCCATCCAGCCAATGGGGTCAGTGTAGGGATACACTGCCCCGCAATATCTTGTTAAGGGGACTGAGTCTGAGTCCTAAGATGGGTGCTGCCACATCATTGCTAATGTGATGGCAGGCAATCAGATCCCATCTTGAGATCTGTCGGCTCTGCAGATTCTTTGCAGCATGAAATATGAAGGTTTTTGAGCCTTAATTTCTCAAAAACTATTGAACAGAATTACACCAAATTACAAAAGCACTCTTTCTTTATCAAGATCTTGTTTTCTGCCAAATTTAGTGTAAATCCATTCAGCTGTGCGGGCTCAGCTAGATCTAAATTTCCTATGGACATATGTATGGGGGAAAAAACATGTTTTGGCTCCCCCCATTTTTCTTGGCTCCCACTATCTGGATCAACCCAAAACTTTCCAGGAAGGAGCTGAGGTGGATAAGACTTTTTTTAAAAGTTTTCTGATGATTTGTCAAACGGCGGCAACCTGGGGGTCTTGGAATAGATTTTATCAGGAGAAGCAGAAATTGGTGCTCCTTATTAGACAGAAGCTTGAATATCGGATGACGCATGTTTTCTCCCTTAATGTGAACACCACCAGTGAGTTAGCAGGAACGTTAATGCATTTCGTCACTGTTCAATTTGTTCTAGGAGCATTCTTCATGACTGGGGAGATTCACTTTAAAGAGAGAAATACAATTGATTATGCAAAATCTGTGATTGGAAAAGTAATACCTATTGTCAATATATTAATATAAAAATAATACAATCACCAACATGTAGTAAGGTGATTCACTCAGGTGAGGAGGGAGAGAAATTTCTACCAGGTTCAGCTGTATATCAGGTGAAAAATCCTCAATAATTAATGACCAACATGCAATGGAAACAACAATTGAAGAGATTCACTTCATCCTATGATGATCTGAGGCAATATGTGCAGAATCTGGGGCTGGATTGGCTGACTCGTGTATGATCATGCACTGCAAATGTGTTCTGTGAAGAAGCATCACACTTTATTGGCACCTAAAAGGCACAAATCAAAACCAGAAACATTTTAATAGGTTCTTATGTAATGTAATGACATCATATTAGTGACACTTCAGTGCAAAGTGGGAATATGAATTCAGGTACACTGCTCAATTCCAATTATGTATTTGATGAAGTAAGAAGTTGGAAACACACACTCTCCCTTTAGAGATAAGTGCTGCCGTACACCTGAATGTTTGAGCATAAATGGTATTTATATGAATTAAAGACTTCTCCTCATGAATGAACATATAAGTATGAGTATCTAAAGTTAATCCAAGGTGGAATTGCTTACCAAGAATTGTTGGGCGGAGTTCGTGGAGTTGCACTATGCGGGGCTACGCGGAGTGCAAAAAAAAAACTCAGCCGCACTACGCGGAGCTCCGCAAACGGCGGAGTACGGTAGAAAAATGTTGTTCGCAGTGATTGCACAGTGCCGGATGCTTGTCCGCACTGTGCAATTATTGCGCACCATGCACAGCGCAAAGCTACCTTTTCTGCTCCTCGAGTAGATTTTTACTCGAGCAGCAGCTTTCTCAGTGCGAACGGGCTGTTTCTCAATGCGAGCGGTTGCAAGCTTTCCCGACCACTCGCAATGAGAAACCTGACCCCCCAGCGTTGAGAAATCTCGCCGGGAGGTTTATTTTCCACGCTTGCCAACTTAATGTTGGTGATTGCGAACGAGGTAATATCTCGCCGGGAGGTGGATTTTTCTCGCTTGCGCTCACCAACTTGACATTAGGGAATGCGAGCGAGGAAAACAACTCCGCTCCATGAAGCAGAGTTTTTCGTAACTCCGCGAGCTCCACGTAACGCGGAGTGCAGAACCGTGGAGCACCAGGAAAGGTTGCATGCAAGACAAGTTAAACCATGTCTGACCTACAGTGCGATATATAAACGCAAGAGAGGGGAATCTTCAGGAAGAAAATTAATGACATTGGCAAAACGAGACTTGGGCATCACAACTCATCATGACCGTAAGATTAATTAAGGAATTTTCTTTGGCACCTGAAAGATATACTCAAGGTCTATGACAGGTAAAGAAAAAATGGGGGACTCACACTTTGAATGCCTAGCAACTTCTTTGGAACGTGTAACAAGGCCCTCGTCTTGGAGGCAGCGAATGTGGCAAAGAATCCTGTTTAAGCCTGCCTCTAGAATGATGCATAATTCCAGGTCAATGTAATTGATTACATTTTAACCTAATAGGTATATTTGAAAAATGACCACTTCATCTGTGAGGCTTAGAGAACAGGTTTAATGGAACCTCTCCTATTGTGGTCACATTCTACCCACTCTTACTAAGCCGTTCCAAATCTGAGTTACTAACAAGCATTGACAAAGCAAATAGGTCCACTTTTGGGCCTGTTGGCTTTGTCAATGGTTTTAGAAATGCGGCATAGGATCTCCAAAGCTATGGAAAGCCACTCGCTGACAGAATTGTGTGTTGACATCATGTGACAATAGGACCTCACGCTCCTTATTGGAAGAGGAGTCTTGTAATCTTCAGTAATGTGCACAGCGGTGTGCTATAGCTTTTCAGGATACCATTTCGGAAAAGGGCAGCATGTTAGCCTGATGTCAGCAAAAGTGCCAACATTAACCAAATGTCATCATACATGGTCTATTGAAAGACACCATGGGAAGAGACACTGTGTGCAAATACTGGATAGTGGCGAGACCATAAATACCAAGGAAGATTTTTGTAGGAAGCGTTTGGGATCTGATTTGTAGGCAACAAAGGTTATCCACTGCTAAAAAAATAATCTGCAGGACAAGATATTACAGTGACTACAAAGTGTGGTGCTTATGTACATTTGTTGCACTAATCCTGTGGTGAGCAGAACTGCACATTCACTATTAACTACATGTAATTAAATAACATTATTACAACTTTACTGACATAGGTCTGAACAGTTACTAATTTTTAACTAGGTAGTCCATTTTACTACAATATGGGGTTACCTGTAAAAAAAAAAACAAAGTTGTACAATAATATAATATCTATTTTTGTACAATAATATAACATCTACCTCTGAAGGAGGCAAGATTTCTTTGAGTCTACCTTTCTGCACTGAAGATTATCACAAAGTAAATATTTGGCTCGCTTACATTGCAGGCACAGTATGAAACAAGGTTAGAATTCGACCCCCTGCCCCCCAAAAAACAAACACAAAAAAAACCTTAAACAAGGCACTAAAAATGCAAAAAGCTAACCACCACAGGGGTTGCAACTTCAGACTGAGGGATGAGGCATACATTGAGTGTTCTAGTGGCAGGGTTTCCTGTACAAACTGAATTGAAACTTTACACCTGTGGAAGGTAGGAGTAAGTAACATTCCGGTTTGAATACAGCCTATGTTTAATGGGCCGACTTTTACTGCGGTAGCAGTGGAGACAGAGTTGCACCTCCCTGAAACTAGAGTATGGTTATAGTATATTAGGTATTGGCGAAAAAGAGTGTGTCCAAATTGTATTGTCAAGGTGCTCAACAAAATGGCACCTGATACCAAGGGGTGGTATATGGGTGATTGGATAAACTGTCAATCAACAGTAAAAAATAAGCATACGGGAGCACAGCAAATTATAGTACTGTGTAGCAGTGCATATCCCTCCATCGATATGCACTACTGTACAGTACTATGATTGCACTACTACACAGTGCTATAACTTTCTTACCCTTCCACTGAGTCGGCGTTTCATAGCCGGCTTGGATGCAACTACATCAGTAACATTCATGGCCGCAGTAGCGTTTAGATGCTTTTTGTAATTGTTTCTTTCCTCACCTGGTCAATACCCACTACTTGCAATCTGGGTAGTGCTAGTCAAAATGGCTAGTGCTACTCGTCAGGTACTTAACCACACTGGAATCAGGGTTTTCCTATTTGAATATCATGCATCCCTATGCAGTACATGCTTTGCGATAGGAAAACCTCTTAAGTGCCCCCTGGATACTGGCAGCGGTCTGTAGTTGATGAGAACCGTCAAAGTCACATAAGATTAAAATAATAATAACTTCAAGGGGTTCCTTTCATCCCGTGACAGAGAACTTTGCAATGTATTTCAGAACTTGTTGTTTCTGCATGTACATGTTCTTACAGATAAAACCCCAATTAAGTTAACAATCTGTACATTTTGTTTACCAATCCATATTTAATCGAGACATTGTGTTTCAGTCAACAAAAACGACTCTTGACGGGATGGCTTGTGCAGTCCCCGTTTTAAAACACATTCAATCGAAAACAATTCCGCCCCTGATGTGGTTAACCATGTAGGACTGGGTCCAGCGTTGTCCTTTTGTGTATTGTTCTGAACTTGCAATTGCAATGTGTTGGCTTTGCATTGCACATTGTTCTTCCAAGAGCAATCATTTTACGCTTTTATCTGATCTCCTAGAGTCTGCGTTTTCATCAGTTTCTGACAGCAAATCCCAAACGTGTTTCCCGTCCGCCCCAGCGTCTTTATTCAACCCTATTCACTTTGAAGTTTAATCCCCTAACTATAAAATTTCAATTTTTATCCAGTCCTTCATTTTTTTCCTGCGTTTTGTGCGATTAATTTGAAAACGGAAAGTATTTAGAACTACACTATTTCTTCAAAAAAAACAGTGTTTAGGAAAATAGATATGATCCAGATGACATGAATCTACCAGGTGAAGATTATTTCCAGTGAGTGATTTACAACAGCAATACATATAGAAATGGGGGACATTTTATTCTATGTGGACAAAAAATAAATACGGATGTTTGCTTCTGGATTGATTATGCACTTCCTGCAGGGGATCAACCATATCTTTTCTTTTGACTTGATCCCACCCATATTGTAGAGTTCACTCTAAGGCCGTATGACAGAGAGTGCGCCGGGGGCCCAACAGGCGTTTGCGCCCACTTTGTGTGCCACTGGGGCACTTGGGTATCACTGAAGTGGCTGCAGATGCTTGGTCATCCCCTAATGTAATACTAAAAGCTCTGGCGCACACACAGCGCCAGCGCTTTCTCAAGAGGGCATTTCCTCATTTGCATAGGGGCATATCCGATGCAAATGAGCGAATCCCTTTGCCTATGCGCCATCGCCGTATTACAGACACAGGCGCAGAGGCAAAGAAGCTGCCAGGAGGCTCACTGACAGTGCGCCTCAGTGTTCCCCCTGAGAGCAGCCCTCTGCTTGGGGTTAACGGGGTCCTATGGACCCCCCTGGCATCCCCTTGTAGGTGGGTGCAGTCACTAACGGCACCCACCTGCAAGTGAATCTCTAATCCCCTTTAAAAGTACAGGCAGGTTGCCGCCTGAACTGTGAAAACACAGAGTGGCTTCAAAGCTCCTCTGTATTTCACTTGAATGCGCTGCCCCCAGGGCAGCATGAGTTTGTGGCTGCCCTGGCAGCTGAGCATTCTATGTAATAGGGCGCAATTTCTCTGTTTGCACCCGGTGCACCTGTTTTAAGGTGCACCAGGTGCAAACAGAGAAAGTGCGCCCCAGTACATGAAATGACCCCTGGTGGCAGATTCACACACTACTGCGCACCATGGTGAGAGCTGAGCTCCACGGATCGAGCTGCAATCTTTGGGCTAGCGCTATCCATTCTTACATGTCGAGTCACTGCTGAGTACTCATGGTGGCATTATGTACATCTGTAGTGGAGGGGGCCTTTGCATGCCCCCTATCACTTGCAGTTGACATGTAAAGTAGCAAAGATAAACCTAATATTGATTCATTCCCAATGCTTGACTTCACTTGAATCGTTCTAGCAGTGCTTCTCAGTACTTTTGTTGGCCATGCAGTTCATTATTCAGTGTTGTGCTTCTGAAACGTTTTTATTAAGTATGGGCGAATTTTGCGAATTTGCAATCCGTGAATTTGAGGATTTGCGAATTCACAATCCGCAAAATTTGCGAATTCGTGCGAATTTACGGATTTTTTTATTTGCGTGTTCGCGGGTTTTTTTGTGCGAGACCGCTCGTTGTTGTGCCCTTCTGCCCTCTTCCCCACTCGTTTTTGTGCCATTCTGCCCTCTGCCCCACTCATTGTTGTGCCCTTCTGCCCTCTGCCCCTCTCCTGTTTTATTTTACAATGGCGCCGGCAAGCTGCCAGCGCCATTCTAAAATAGTTACTAAGTTAGCTTCATCAGGAAACACTAATAGATAAAATAAAGCAGGTGCTCGAATTCAGTTAAACTCGAGCACCTGCTTCTATTAGTGCTTCCTGTTGAAGCTAACTTAGTAACTATTTTAGAATGGCGCTGGCAGCTTGCCGGCGCCATTCTAAAATAGTTACAAGCTTGAACTTTTGCCCCCCGGATCCGTTCCGCTCGCAGATTTGCGGATTTTCGGATTTTCGGCAAATTCGCGGGAATTCGCGGATTGCGAATTTGCCGAAAATACGCAAAATCCGCGAGCGGAACAGATTTTGCGCCCATGCATGGCAACAACTCTCCATAGGGAATGCTATGGATCAAGCTTCGGGGGTGTTGGCTTTTGAAATGCAGAACCGTATTGCCTGCAGTGGGCTTTCTATGAAGTTTCGTGCATATCTTGTCATTAGCAACAAACACAGAGATCTAAAAAAGGCACTTCAGTTTTACTCATATAGCTTGTAAATCTGAGGTTAAGTGTGTTGTTTAGAACTCTGATATATTCTTCTGCTTCTTCCGGGGTGCCCCTCCAGACAATGAAGGGTTCGTCAATATATCGCGCCCAAAGGGCAAGTTTTTCTACCCACCTCCCATTGTCTTCCGCCCAGGCCACGTGCTTCTCCCACCATCCTACGAACAGATTTGCATAGCTGGGGCAAAGCACGTGCCCATCGCGGTCCCCTGTGTTTGTATATATATATATATAAATATATATAATGTTGCATTACAAATTAGGAGATCAACTTCTCTTTCTTTATATATTTGTTAATATGCATTGAACCAAATAGGTATTGGAAGGTTATGTGTGGAGTATTTTATGATCTTTCTTACACCTTTTACATAGGTCAGTCATTTGTAAGATGTGAATCGTGTTTATATTTCCACGTCATGGTTACAGTACACTTGTGCACTATGACATGTTATAATGTGTCAGCCCAATAAAAAGATTTAAACTGAGAGCAAAAGCCAGCCAGCCAGCCTCAACGCTTGTTCACTGAGTCCTTTTTGGGTTCGCCAAAAACATGGCCCCATCGATGTTGGCACATGGAGGCAAAGAAATGGAGCTTTAGCCCTGATAAATTGTGCCCATATTATGCCCAGCCAACTCCACCCTGTATGTTATATTTTTAGGAGTGTACTTCCAAGCTGCAAGGTCCATATTTGTTTTGTCACCTATATTGGTTGCCTTCTGCTTTCTATAGGTGCTAGGGGGCTGTCCACTGTACATAGCACCGCTGATAAATCATGAGCGCCGGGTTGGATTGGCGGTGTAGGGCATAGAGGTGGATTTCAGTACACCAGACATTTTGACTTCCCTGGATCCAGTACCTCTGTGATTGCTACATTCATAGCTTTACCCTGAGTGTTCCAGTTGGTATTGTCTGCAGAATTTAAAAAGATATCAAACAGGTGCACGTGATGACCGTGGTGTGCTAGTAAATATAGAAGGAAATCTGGAACATAAAGAGAATCTGTAACAACTCATAGGAGCTGTAATTGAGGCTTTCAATATGAACGCTGGTGCAACTCCAACTATCTCCACCAAAAGAGGTCTGTAGGCTGAGAAATGAGTGAACCCGAACAAACATGACCTCGTGAGTGGAAAATAGTGGTCGAAGGTGAGAGAGACAAAACAATGGCGGTCCGAGTTTTTTTGTCTTTGGAATGTTTGAACTAACACTCATCATTCAGATAGGAAGAGGCAGTAGCTATGATAATGCTCACACAAGCAGAAAAGTGCACGTTTGTAGTAAAGCAAGCTCAAACAGAGTGAGTAAATATACATGGACGCCCGCAGACATGTTTTCTGGGGGGCATCATTTTAGCGTCATCCACCCTCCGACTTGGAGGATGGATGACGTTAAAATGATGCCTCCCATAGCTGCCAAGGTTTGAGATTGCTTATGTGTGACATTTGCATAATTTCAGTGTAATTATGAGTGCCATTCAATGACTATGAGTGACACTTTCTCGCGTACCGTATAATGTCACCTACACTTAGTAGTACCATGGCTCAACCAACAGTCTAGGTCGGATATGTTTTGCTGGGCAGGGCAGCAGAGAATCAATATATTAAACAGAGACTACCTGCCTTTGCCAGCCTGCACCGACCTGGAATGAGCCTCCTGGCTTTTCTCTGGCTGGCAATCAATCAAATTAATGGGATGATCAGATCATGATCAATTGACAGTGTAAGTCCAGGCTCTCTTCCATCACTGGGTCCCAAGGGTACACCAGCGTGGATCATGGCTGCCTGATAGCTAAGCTCTGAGGCCTCAGCAGCAGCTGCAACTTTTCTCTAAGGCTCATCCTGATCATGGGGCAATTAAATTATTAGGATATTGGAGAAGGGGGTAGTGACACAAAAGTAAATTAAATTGTTAGGAGATTATTGGAGAAAGAAGTCAGTGTGACACTTACTAGTAGCACAAATACTACAATTCTGTCACGGTACAGGCCAGCCTTCCACGATGACGGCCCTGTGAGCAGCGGTCTAGGACTCGAGTCGACGACTGCCGCGGCATTCTGAGCATGGCTTCAGTGATGCTGCTGGACTCACTGCAGTGCTGCAGGCTGCAGTGCTTGTTGAGGCACCATCACTTTTGTGGCGGCCCGGGTTGCATGTGACTGAGTTGTCAGATTATTGGCAGTCGGGTAGTGCACAAGTCAACAATGCAGAAGCTGGCTGCAGCAGACATGATACCCGCCCTCTTTGTGTGACACACAGGTGAATTAGTAACATTGTAGCCTGCATGAGCCCAGACTGTGGTGCTGTGCCTTCATGGGGCGGAAACCTGCTTTAGCCTGGATGGTGATGCGCTGTGCCAACACAGAATCTAAGCTTATGGTAGAAGGCAATAGTTCTGGGCACTCATAGAGTAAAAGCTTGCTCTTCCATGGTGTACTGCTGTGCCAACAGAGATTGGAAACTTGTACTAGAGTGTGGTGCTGTGCCTTCATAAGGTGGCGGAAGTGTGCTCTACCTAGGTATGGTGATGTGCCTGCAGGGAATTAAACCTTGTTGTGCCAGAGTGCAGTGCTGTTCTTTTTATGGTCCGAAGATTGCTCTATGATGGTGTAGTGATATGCCTGCAAGAACAGAATCTTGATGCACCAGAGTGCAGTGCTGTGCCTTCATGGGGCGCTATCTTGCTCTACCATGGTGTAGTGTTGTGCCTGCAAAGAATAGAAGCATGCTCTAATTCTCCATTCTCTGTATACACGTGTCTGCTTTCCAATATTCATGGAGTTCATGAACACGTGACCGTGTCTTTCTGCTGCTGCTGTGTGGTCAGTGTCTGACAGTCACCTCTGATGCCACCCTCTCCTCTGGCACTGTGTCTCAGACAGTGCAGCTCTGCTCTAGTGAGCCGAAGGGCGAGTGTGCGTGTGCCTGAGGCACCACCAGATAGCTGTGCCTTCACTCCTGACTGCACTGTGAAAGGAGTGCTGCAGCTAGCAGACGCTGAACATTTAAAGTACGGCAGTACTGCGTTAGTCTAAAGCCTCTTACTCAAAAAACCCTAACCTGTTTCCTTCGAATCCAAATAATGCCCTGCCAATTTCACACCTCCCTTTCCCTGCCAAGATCTTTTAGAAGGCCCTGAATAAAGAGGTGGTATCAGTCCTAGAGACTAACGATCTGCTCGAATACTCACAGCTTGGTTTCAGGGGAGAACATGGAACAGAGTCAGCCTTGATAGTTGCCTCAGAAGAGCTGAGGTCTACTCTCCCGGCTGCATTGATGCAGTTAACCATGCTATATTGGTTGACCGGCTCCATGCTCTAGGCTTTAGGGCATGGGTACTCACCAACATTTTCCCAGGGCCGCAAAGTTTGGTCTATGGTGTGACCGAGGGCCACACTGATGCCAGTGGGGAGTGTTAAGTGGGAGTAGGGTAAGCAAAGCATGTATATCTAGTAGCTGTCTTTAAAAATGAAGGTGTTCCTAAAGTTAAGGGCCTAGTTACTTCCTTTCCCTAACTGCAATTAACCCTTAAATAGTGTTTGCTGTATATTTAATATTTTTTTCCATGTTAGTTCTGAGTCAGGTAAACAGCAGCCCAGTGCTGCCGCTGCCCAGGGGGCCGCATGTAAAGGTCAGGAGGGCCGCATACGGTCCCCGGCCCGTACTCTGAGTACCACTGCTTTAGGGGTTCTGCTCTGGGCATTTTAAAATATGTTCTCTTGAAAAGGAAACAGTTTGTGGCTCTGGATGATTTCTCCTCTAGCACCTTCACTTTACCTTGTGGGGCACTGCAGGGCTCATCATTGAGCCCTATGATTTTTAATCTATATGTGACACCCCTGGCAATGCTAATCAGAAAATCTGGTTTTTCTGTCATCAGTTACACTGAAAACACCCAGATAGTCGTGTCAGTGGCGGGTAACCCGGAAGACACAGAAAGTAGTTTTACAGCTTAACAATTGGATGTCCAACAACTGCTTAAAGCTTAACTCTGGCAAAACCGAGGTGCTCGTGCTGGGAAATATTACATCTTTTTGGTCCCCTACCTTGTGGCCACAGGAATAAGGAGCTTTACCCACTCCAGTTTCGCAAGCCAAAAACCTAGGTGTTATTTTCGACAACAAACTGTCATTTGATAAAAGATTCAATGCAGTGACTTCCTCATCTTTTTTTTGTTCTCAAACTTTTGGGGAAGATTTTTCCATTCATTCTGCAAGATCTGTAGAAACTGGTGGTTACCACACTTGTGCTGTTGAAACTCGACTACTGCAATGTACGATATGTTAACCTGCAGCACAGGCTCCTAAATCAATGACAAGTCCTGCAGAATGCTGCGACACGTATGATTCTTCGAATCCCAGGCATCACTCTGGCTCCCAAGCCCTGGCCCAGCTCCATTGGTTACCCATTCACAGGCGACACACAGATCCACGTGGCACCGCCCATCCAGAATCTTGTGCTCCTCCTCAGCCCTTAATGTGCTGGTCCCCAAAGCCAAGAGAACTCATTGGGGTAGTAGGAGGTCCATTTAATGTACAGCCAAGAGATGGAACCCCCTTCCTCTTTATCTGAAGAAATGTACAGATATTTGTGCTTTTAGGAAAGACCTGCAAACATGGCTTTTAAATGAATGTATGACGTTACAACGCATACTTTTAGCACGCATGCCTTTACAACGCGGTATTTACAACGAATACCTTTACAACGCATAGTGCTTTGGGGCGCTGGATAGTGAATAGTTTAATTTACTATTCCAACTCCAGTCCCCATGGATAGTAGGGAAGGTGTTGGATAGTAAATTAAATCTATTCCCTATCCTAGAGCGCCCCCAGCGCAATGCGTTGTAATGGTTTGCGTTGTAAAAGTTGCGTCGTAAAGGCACTGCGTGGTAAAAGTTGCGTTGTACAGGATGAAAACCCTTTTAAATCAATAGTTTTTTTTCCTTTCCTACCTAGGTCGGGATCTTCTGATATCAATCTTTTGTTCCTTCTGTCTCCTTTCATTTCGCAGCAAAAGCACCCAGAGGCTTTCAGGTCCTAGAGCACTGTACAAAAATACTTTTCTTTTAATTTCATGTCATTTCACCTAGGGCATCAACCCCTGCTAATCGGAGCGTTACAATACCAAAGTGTCAACCTGAATGAAAAACTCTCAAAAATCGTAGAGTTATGATTTTGCTAAATGTGTAAGATGTTTAATACTTTGGTAACTCAACAGTGTTTGACATTAGAAACTGTAACTTTTTGCCAAAATTGTAATACATTTGCAAAGACCCTAAAGAAGTGATATCATACATAGAAGCGTCATGAAACAACAAAATAAATTGTGGGGAGCGAGCATTACTCTCCCTGACCTCCTCTTCCCCTCCCAATGACAGAGGCCCACCACGGTAGCTCATTGTTGTGGTGGGCAATTTGTTTAAATGGATACACAAGTGGATAATTCAGAGCAACTAATGCGTGAGCAAACTAACACTGTGCCAGTGTAATGGACGAGAAGGTGATGGGATCGCCTCGTTTATCTTCTCTAAGACTTTTATCACTTTGCCCCTTCTTCTCTTTCACGATTTAATTTCCTTTTAGAACAAATAAAGCACACAGATGGGCACTCAAGACATACACGCCTTCTGTAGAAATTGCCCAGGAAGAGGGAGTGCCAGCAAGTTCTTTGGCAGAAGAAAAAATAAAAACAACACCATGAGAAAACCAAACCAAGCGTGACACGGTGCACACCCTAATGCAAACCACTTCAAGGCCCCTGACTAGTTGCCAACTATGAACTATGTTTAATGGTAAGTGGTACAAATGAGCCAACACACACAACAGAGAGGCCATAAAAGTGCCCACATCCAGGCACCAAAATCCGGGAAACACATCTCCAGGAAGCAGAGAATCAGCGTAAAGTCCCAGCACGTGTTTCGCGTCTGTTCCTTCTGAAATGATTGCTGTTTTTATTGCTGCCCTTTTGTGTGTGCTGGCTATTTTACACAGGTAGAGGCCACTCGAAATTACTCATGCACGGCTTGATGTCTGGAAAGCACCAACTCCCTTGAAGTAATTTATCTTGGGATATGAACCATGTAATGCTATGTTTTTCCTTCAAACTTAAAAGAATAGCACATTCTGCAATAACAACTGTGTTCGAGAAACTTCAAATTTCCTGAGGTATGTTTTAAAAGTGATGAAAGTCAGAGGTAAGTTTGTCACAGGCAATCATCGCACACACAGCGAGAAATAATGCCACTCTTTTTAAACCCACAATTTATACCACGGATTGCTTGATTGAAAATGAAAGTGTAATGTACTACAGTGTGTTTGATTAGGCGGCTGAGTTATAAAGCACCTAGACAGCTACCAAGAAGTTTCATAACACGTGGCTAGGATGGCACTCCTGTGCTGCTTAATGGTTAGCAGTTCTTGAAAGCATTATTGGTGGTGAACAGGTGAATCTTCAACATGTGCCCAACCCCAAGGCTTCCTTTCCAGACTGAGTTGAAAAGGGAAACGAAGATCCACTCATTAACTGGCTGTGGGCAAAGTTCCACAACCATCAGCGTATAATATAGTGTTGTGAGAAGAGAACTTGACGATTCCTGGGTATGACAATTTGTGTTTGACCTGGCACTCCCTGCAGGCTCACCGCCAAAACGTGCTGCCTTTCCCCTCCAATTCTTTACTGAATTTGTTTTTGTTGCCCTTAGTACTCTGTGCACTTTACCACTGCTGGCCAGTGCTAAAGTGTTTGTGCTCTCTCCCCTAAACATGGTAGAATTGGCTTATACTCAATTGACAAATTTAATTTACTTGTAAGTCCCATGTAAAGTGGTACTACATGTACCCAGGGCTTTCAAATGAATTGCTACATGTGGGTCAGCAGCATAGAGTTTGCCACCCACGTAAGTAGCCCTTTAAGCATGTCTCATGCCTGCCACTGCAGCCTGTGTGTGCAGCTTTAAACTGCCATTTTGCTGTGGCAAAATAAACTTTTTAAAACATATGTCACTCCTAGGGTATGCCCTGGACCTCCTAAAGGGCAGGGTGAAGTGTTTTTATATAGGTGTACATGCACATTCAAGTTTTACATATTCTGGTAGTAAAAAACTTTAAATTCTGCTTTTTACTGCTGTGAGGCCTACCTTTCCAATAGGATAACATTGGAGTTGTTTTATTACTTTTAATAAGCTGTAACTTCCAAATGGGAACAGGTAACCAGTTAATTCTTTGGTGTTTTTGGAATTGTAATGAAAAATCCTCTCTTATGGAAGAGATTGATTTTAAATTACAATTTTGAAAATGCCACTTTTAGAATGTTGTCACATTCCTGCCTTTGCCATTTAGTGCAAGTAGCCTGTTTCTGGGTCACATGACTGGGCGTAGCCTGATAGTTGGGCTTCTAGTATTCCTCCTAGACAGCCAAACACAATAAAAACATAGATATGCCTGGACCGGACAATTACTGGCAGGATGGGAGAACATAGCTGGGCACAGCCCTACTTACACTTGAAAAGGCTGTGTCTTGCCTCCATACAAGGAGCCCCACCCCCTTATAGACAACTTCCTTGTGCATACGGCTTTCCAAGTCCCACTAAACAGAGCACGGGAGGCTTATCAGGGTCCTGCCAATCCTATTGATTTATTTATTTATTTTTTGAGTTTATTAAGCGCGACAGCTACCCATGAGGGGTTCCCGGCGCTATTATTAGTGGATCTTAATTACAGTTGGGATTTACGTATTATGGCTACCCTGATTATTGTTTAATTCCAGCATGAGATAATACATCCCTGGAAGGGGGATTCCATTGCCACTGGGGCAATTAACATTCATACGCTCTCCATTGACCAGAATTACGATCATCAATTCATACAAAAAATGAAACAGAAGGAGAGACAACAATAACCCAATGGACCTCTGTTCGTTTGCATAGAACACATTTTAGGCACAGGAGTATCAACCCAACAGGACCCCAATAACATTGTGAACCTTTTTCTTCTACATAGCCTTGAAAAAGTCCAGGGGGATGAAACACATGTCGGCTGCGCTGTTTATGGACACATATGTACGAGAATTTGATTCTCAATTAAATAAGATTCAAGTACTGTTCATGATTAGATTGGATTTAATTATTGGAAGATTGGAATTCACAAAAAAACTAACAGAAACAAACTTGACTGTGTGTTCTGTAGTGCCATTTCTTGTGTTTTTAAAAAAATTAGTTCTGCACTTTTATTCAAGTGCGGTCAATTGGCATCAAAGGTGGCTGGGTACTGGCACCACAACATCACCACTGGATGAAAAAGACACCCATTACTGTTTCTCATATCACAGCCGGTATCTGGGGTTAGATGAGAGGACATCAGGCTTAGCCACAATATGCTGTCCTGACCACAACCCTTGTATTTAGACTGGAGGCAGGGCAGGGGAGGCAGGAAACCTGTGCCGAACAAAGGGAAACCTCTAGAAGATTCTCCCACTTCAAAGGAGAAACCGGGTATAAATTTTGGACCTCAGGCACCAAGTCTTCAGTACACTTCTGGACTTGTGGAAACTCTGCCAAGAAGAAGGACTGCTGTGCTGCTAAAAGGACTGCCACTCTGCAGGACTGCTGCCCTGCTGGATTACTGCCTTGCTGGACTGCTGCCTTGCTTGACTGCTGCCCTGCTGCTACAATAACAGGGTGCTGCACCTGACCCCAGGACTCCCTGAGTGAATCCAAGGACCAGTCTGCTGGCCTCCTGTTCAGACCACAGGGACATACCAGGCTCCTAACCACCTGAACCAGCACCCAGATCCAGCTGAAGCAAGCCTCTGATTCGAAAGTGGTGCCCCTCAAGTCCTTGTCCTTTCTTGTGGCCTCAGAGAGGCTGAATTGACGTTTTTGGTCTCTTCGTGACAGCGAACGGGCCCATTGGTACTGAAGCCTTGCCTCTCGCACAGCCCTCCAATGCAAAGTTCTGTCAGCCTGACCCTTCACGTTCAGCATCGATCGATCATGGGGAGTTCATGACAACAACAGGATCTTCATGCAGCATCTGAGGAGGAGTTTGGAAACTAGTCAAACAACTCACGGCGAGTTCCGACCCAAGCGAGTGACTTTGTAGCCAGCTATGACACCGTTAAAGTGTCCCTTCAGGAGCCGTTGCATCCCGGTGCGACGGAGCTTCCTCAGAGCGCGGCCATCTTGCTGCCGCCGCCCGTGTACTTTTTTTTAATACGCTATTATTTTCAACAGCTGGCTTCCTCCTTTCCGTAGTGGTTTTTTTCCCTCACCTTTTTTTTCATGAAACGTTTCCTTGCTCCTGTTTTGTATCTCTTGTGTTGTTATCAGAAGTTTGTTGGCAACATAAAGAGATAAACAGGCCTAGGTATTCGCAGCATGTAGGTTGACAGAAGGCTTTATTGAGCAACAAAGTACAGGAGCATAGTATAGGAACAGACATGGTCATCATGCACCCCAACAGGATGTCATACACTATTCTATGATATTGTGAAAAGACAGCATGGCAGGATACCAATACCATATGTCCTTTCCATTCCCTTTCACTCCTTCATTGTTTTTCAGATCTGCTCATAGCCATGTTTCTCCATTATGAAACAAAATATTATAACTTTGGATAGTTGACTGTTTGGTTTATAAAATGTCAAAAAATCCTTTCAACTTTTGATAGAAGATACGGATAACCTAACATTAGTGAGGTATCGTTTTTAGAACTTGTGAAAAACAGTGTGGTGGCTCCATGTATCTAAATATTGGGTTATGTTTTTGTCTAGATCCGGACATACTCCAGACTCCTGAGGAGCAGGACAGAGTTGACCACCATACTGTTGAGAGGGAAAGGAATGGTGGCTGGGTGGAGTGGTAAGTCATTTTTGTTTCTCAATAACAACTACTGTATTTATTATGGTGTTCTTTCCTTTCTTCCAAGCCCAATTAGTATTAATTTTTATAAATTATCCAGCCTCCTATGCTCCTGTCTCATCCTCTTTTCAATTGGTACCCCATGCACTACAACTTTCAACATTTGTTCTGCTCCAGCCAGGCCAAAAATTGCAATCCCATTCTGGCATGGGTCACATTTTTCCCACAGTTTCTGTCTAAGGGCTATATGTATGAAGAATCCGATTTGCGATTCGGAATTTGTGTTTTTTACCGAATCGCAGATTCAGAATCGCAAATCGGAATGTATCAACATAATCGCAAATATTTAGCGATTCGGATAAAATCGCTAAATATTTGCGAGAAATACAATAGCGATTCCTTAAATGGAAAAAATCGCAAATTTGCGATTCCTTAACGGAAAAAAATCGCAAAATTGCGATTTTTCTAGAATCATCCAATCGCAATCATGATGCAGTTTGATGACATCACCATCCAGGAAGTGACTGACTACCCATGCTGCAACAGTATTGTTTGTCAGAGAGTGTGAGAGTGAGGATTGTTACTGAGGAGCCATGGCTGAGAGTGGGAACAAGGAATTGCCTGCAACCCAGCAGGAGCAGCAAGAAGGAGAAACTTCTAGGAAGAGAAAGATGAAGTTCTCAGAAGCTGAACTGGAGACACTCATCACTGAGATGGTGCCAAACCACGATTTGTTGTTTGGAAAGAGCTCACACAAGGTGCCTGAATCAAGGAAAAGATGCATCTGGGAAGGCATACAGGCGAAAGTCAATGCCCTGGGAGTTACACACAGGAGTGTGGAGGTACTGTGCAAGCGCTGGTACGACCTGCACCAAAAGAGAAGTTGGCAGCCAGGCTGGAGCATTCTCAGCTCACCGGTGGAGGGACCTCCAATGTATCAGATTCTACACCGCTTGAGGAACTTGTAGAGGGAACACTGGCTCCAGAGAGTGTTGCGGGCGTGTCTGTGCTAGACAGCTCCGACCAACCAGCTTCCAGACCAGGTAAGATGCATGCCATCACACCCCAAACCACCCCCCCCCCACCCAGCTGCAGCAACCTAGGGATTAGGGGAACCACATGTCACGCTGGAGCAAGTACACAGGCAGTCACAGCAATGCATTGTGGGAGATGTAGTCGCATGAAAAATAAATGTTGAGAGAAGCAGCCATGCTAGGCAATTTTCACATGTGCAGGTCAGGAAAGGTGAATAACAAAAGTAAAGTAAGGGTAAACTGTGAAATATTTTATTTTCACATTAGAAATTAGTAAATTAAATTAATGTGTGCTGTTCTATCCACAGCACCTGCAACTAATAAGCCCACAGGCAGTGGAAGAGACACAGGACCTCCAGACTCTGGAGACGCTGGCCAGGTGCAGGACACAGATGGGGAGGACAGCCCTGTCATTCCACCAAAGGGACCCAGGAGGAAGATTGTGAGGCCATTGGCAGTCACGGAGGACGGTGATTAGGACACCAATAACATTGTGCAGTCTGATGCCCTAGGTTCGCAGCAGGAGTCAAGGCCACAACACAGCCAGGGTCCACAGGTCACAGGCAGGCGTAGACCCCGCACGGCCAGCAGCTCCGTTGATCAGCAGGAAGACTCAGTTTTCGCAGGGCTGGAATTGCACATGCTCCAAGTACAGCGCCTACAAGCCAAACACATGAAGGCGATACAGCGTGAGATGAGGGCAGGGCTCAGGGGCATACGTGAAGAAATGAGGGGTGCTGTGCAAGTGCTTACTGAGGAGTTGCGTGCCGAACGCGCTGTTAGGCGCAAAGAGCTGGGCAGCATGGACAGGTACACGCGCGCAATCAACCGCCTGGCCTCATCAACAAATGTTCTGTCCAGGCGCACCATTGAAACCCAGCTTAAATTCTCTCACGGCATTCAGGACATCGCCACTGTCGTTGTGCAGTCCACATCTGCCCTGGATGAACTGCGTGCCCTACGTACCACAGGACCAGGAGTACTGACTCCAAGTGAGGAGGACTCCCAGTCAGTGCGGAGCTCCACCACCCCCCCACCCACTGTAGAGAGGCACCGTAGTGGCAGGAGCAACAGGCCTGCTACATACCATTAGAATGTGCAGCCAAATAACAATGACTAGTAGGCGCAAAATATGGACAACTACAGTGTTGACTTTGCAGTCACTCAAGTTACATAGTTGCACTGTGAATTGAACCTGTGCATTACATTGGGAGTGTTTGTACTTGCCTATGAGGATGTGTGGCATTGTTGCTGTAGCTATTAAAACACAGTTGCACAGATTGAAGTTGTCATTGTGTCATTATTACTCACCTAGAAGTAGTTGCGCGTAATCTCGTCACGCCTCTGTCGCCCAGCTGCAGCCCCATCTACACCAGCTGCCATGCGTCCAGGTCCAGGCCCCTCCACGTTAGAGTATTCAGATTCGCTCAACTCCACTGGTGTGCCTTTCCTGGTAGCGATATTGTGTAGCATGGCACATGCTACAACAATTATGCAGCACGTTTCGGGGCTGTATTGGAGTGCTCCTCCACTTTTATGAATGCACCTGAATCTGCTCTTCAATATGCCAAAGGTTCTCTCGATGGTGCCTCTTGTTGAAATGTGTGCACGGTTGTAGCGCTGCTCCCCAGCAGTAGCAGGATTGAGGTAGGGTGTCAGGATGAAATCCCGGACTGCATAAGCACTGTCACCTGTGGTTGGAAATGTAAACGGTTAATCACTGTAATGCACATGCTAGTCAGTTGAAATGTGGCCTATGTATGAGAGCATTTACCTAGTAGGTATCCCTCGCCAAAATCACCTCTTGAGAGTCTACGGTATAGCCCACTGTGACGGAAGATAAACGCGTCATGTGTGCTTACCGGATACTTTGCCACTATGTCAGTGATGATGTTTTTGGCATCACACACCACCTGTATATTAAGTGAGTGGTAGCATTTCCAGTTCCTGTATACGTACTCTCCGTTTGAGGGGGGGGGGGATATTGCAACATGTGTCCCATTGATGCATCCTATGACGTGGGGGAATTGGGCGATGTTGTAAAAGTCCTGCTTGGTCTGTGCTAGTTCCTGTGGGGTGCTGGGGAAGTGTATGTGGTGTTGCATCCTCTGTGTCATGGCATCGAGGAACGCATGGAAAAAGCACGACAGGGCACTTTGTGACACCCCTCCTGCTGTGGCTATCACCCCCTGAAAACTACCTGAGGCCAGCAGGTGTAGTGAACACAGGACCTGGATGTGTGTGGGTATGGCTTGTGTCCTGCGTGTGGGGTGTTCTAGATAGGGTCTGAGTTCTTCAATTAATTCTAGTATGCTCTCTTCCTCCAGTCTGTAGTGGGTGTAGATGTCCTCCTGATGTGCGCTGGTAAATGGTGATGCGCGCACGGAATATCCTCTCCTGCCGACTCCTCCTCTGCGCCACAGCTCTCACTCTTCGCCTCCTCGCTATCACGTAGAGCCCAGACATTGTGGAAAAGAGTGTGTTGCATTGTGGGCTTCCTTAAATACTTTGCACCTGGTTACCACCTGCTCCCACTTGGTGGTAATTGCGATTCCTTAAAATGCGATTTTCGTCAATTCGCAATTTGCGAATTTTTGATACATATCATTGCGATTCCTTATTTGCAATTATCGCAAACTGGTTTAATCGCAAATTTGGGAATCGCTATGGATTTCGCAAATTTCAGGCTCTCGCAATGTTTGGGAATCGCTAAATTAGCGATTCCTTGATTTTGCCTTCATACATTGGAAATTGCTAATTTTCAGTCGCAAACGCTATTATTACCGATTCACAGCGTTTGCGACTGAAAATTAGCTTCATACATATGGCACTAAGTGACTACTTTTCAGGGCTTCCCTTACTATTCCTTAGTATACCTTTCATTAACCATGCAACTAAGACGTCTAGGCTGACACCCAACAAGTTCATAGCCAAACCTTTACCAAAAGTATACAATGTAATCTATATACCTTATCTACCCTACACTTCCTGACGTCATTGCCAAGGAAAAATGTGTTTGTAGAACATTATTTGGGGTGGAGGGTGTAGTGTGGGACTCAATGCAGAACACAGGAGAGTGTAATATAAGAGCAGGGCCATTAGAATTTATGATGACATGCCATAAAATGTCCCAAAAACCTGTTACCCCAATGGCTCTAGGAATGTTGTACATGCACTGCAAAGCAAATTGTGCAACATAACTGTAATGTGCAATATCAGTGGAAATATATATGTATATTTGGCAGCTAATTTGTTTCTTAACAGTGACACACATTAAGGTTGCGATTACAATGTGGCCCGTAAAGGTTATCGGCCCCTTGGTTTACTTTCCAACTGCCTAATTATAATGCTGGCGGTCGTAAACTAAACTGGCAGGTCATTCCGGCTGGCTTCTGAGGGGCTCAAAGAGCCCGTCAGCCAGTCAGAACTGGCTCATAATCCCAAAGGGTGGGCCTTTCTGCCCTTGTGATTATGATGCACGGCTTACGGCATGGAAACATGTCGGAAAGTGTGTTTGGGGGCCCACAGCTTGGCCCCCTTGGGTGCGCGGCCACCGGTTGAGGGCCTAGGGGGCACCTAAGATGCCCCCGGTTGATCCCTGCACCATGTGCAGGGATGAACAGCACCTCCCATTTCCCTATGAGAGCAAATATTACTATTGGGTTAAGGCCATAATGCATGCTTCCACTGGGAAATGCAGGAATGCGACAGACTGGTGTTCAGTCGAATCCTAATGAGGCCGCCGGGACCACAGATCAGAGGCCGGTCTTTCCCAGGAACGAGTCAGTGTCGGGCGGAAACAATTTCGCCCGACATCGAAATTGGCACCTAAGTGTGTGCTGCAAGTATCACCTTATGAAAACACTTCAACTTTTCATCATTTTTATAAAAAAAATTATCTATTTTTGATTATGGTGGTGGTCATGGATTAATTGATACCATCAACTGCTACTACATTATGTTAGGTATGAATGGGAAAAATCTTGGCCCTGTGGCCAAGAGCACATCAAAACAAAATTCCAAAGTTTTCTTATACTGTACAACTGCATGTAAACAAGTGTTCACATTGAGTAGTACAATTTATGTTATGTTCTTCTTTAGACTCCATTGGCCATAGATTCTGGAACATTTTTGTCATTAAATAAGTCTCTGCACTAGTATGTCCCTTTAATTTCTGGGTAGGAGGGCTGCAGTGGGCAAATGAGCACATTTTGGTAAACACCTCCTGTAGCAGTTGGTGTCACTTTAACCACATCTGCCCCACCAAGTCTGAAATCTGTTGATGGTGGACATTAACTCACACCTCAAACAATCACACACAACCGTGGGGAAGAGGATTAGGGGTTTAATGAATGGGTGGGTAGGAGGAATTGAGGAAAGGTGAGAAATAGACAAACACAACATTTATCAAGTCAATGAGCACTTAACATCTGTTGTAAAAGGAAGATGACATTTCAGTTACCAAATGCAAACAGTTCTTCAACCGCCACATTCCCAAGTTATTTAATCGATTTGTTACCTAGGCTTAAAAAATGAAAAATTGAGAGGACCCACACAATTAAAAAAATTGTTATAGTTAGGAAAAGAAAAATGATACTATATATAAATGGGTTGTGGATGTGCATTCTTCTGGCACTGTCTGTCTTGGGTGCTGGACTTAACCACAAAGCAGGAGCATTATGAACTGTTCTTGCAGAAGAGAAGGCCTGATGAATACAAACATTAAATGTCAAATTGGAGAGTCAAGGTAAGCATCATGGTGCATGAGGAACAAGAGGGTGAAGCATAGACTGCTGCAGTGGTGTGCAATTAACTAAGAAGTGAGAAGAACCAATTATGAACCACCAATCCCAGACATGTAGTTGCATGTACCTGCCTGATCACTCTAACAATAACAACATTTTGCTGTTTCCACAAGGTGTCCAGTTAAGTAGACCACAACCACTTAATTAGAGATTGCCATTTGAGAATTTACTCTGCATTTTCCTAAATAATGCGCCTCTCTCAAGTCCACAAGTGTTGGCCCGTTTGAGTCCTCTTGTTTCCCATTGAAGGAGAAAGATAATGGCCCTCCTTCAGGCTGTTGCTAATGGTACTTTAAAATTTCACCAGAGTGAAAAAGCCCTGCAGTAATAAACAAGAAAATGAAACAAATTTGAGAATTAGTTTAGTCTTTGTAAATTGTCTTACTGGTCTCAGAAGAACCTAGAGATGATGGACTTAAGATAACAAGCAATAATGAAAATATATATATCCCAGTTAAATGTGAAGCACAAGCATTGATGCAGAATAATCCTCCAAACATTATATTTCCAATTTTAATTTACCAGACCCTCCCAGCAACCACAACATGAAGCATCAGGTATTACTCACTTTTGCAAGTAAGTTACCTGTTCCAAGTGTGGTGTCCACTTACCTAAGTGTCTCTCTTCTCCATTGAAGTGATACACTATAGAGGGCCATCTTTTAAATCTTCACTGGTGGCCCAGCAAGGAAATGAGACACAGGAAAGGGATGGTGTAAAAAACTGGGATACTGGTTCAGGGGTGAAACCCTTCTCAAGCAGCAACCACAATTCTAGTCAGGGTGAAGTCAAAAGCACACCCAAAATTAACCAGTGCTCAACCCTTGGGGAGCTTGACACAGAGCAATGTGTAAAGTATTTGTGCAATGCTTCGTACAGGAGCATACTGAAAACACACCACAAAAGGATCCCACATCAGTTTAGAAGCATAGAGTAATTTTTAATAAACAAAACAAGACCAAAACAACAACAAAGGAATCAGGAGAACTGGAGATGTTCAATTTTAAATATTGTAGTAAATATAGCACCACACAGGCACCTGGGCATCTAGCTTGCCAACTGCCAAAGGCCTCCAGTTCCTGCTTGTTCCAGCCTGTCCCCATTGCTGCCTTTTGACCAAGTGACACTGCTGCTGCCCTGTTCCCCTCCCCCTGGATTTTTCCCGCTCACTGTTCTTCCTGCCAACAGAAGCCCTGCCCACCCAGGACCTACTTAATGCAGGCCACAGCATGCCTGAATCAGTAGGCACCTGGGCACCCAGCTTACCTCTTGTTAGTGGCCTTTAGTTCCTACTTGTTCCAGCCTGATCCTGTTGCTGCCTTTTGACCAAGTGACACTGCCGCTGCCTGGGTTTTTTCCGCTCACCGTTCTTCCCACCAACAGAAGCCCCGCCCACCCTAGGACCTATTTAATGTAGGCAGCAGCGAGCCTGCATCAGTAGGCACCTGGGCACCTAGCTTGCCACTTTCCAGTGGCCTCCAGTTCCTACTTGTTCCGGCCTGATCCAGTTGCCACCTATGATCAAGTTACACGGCCAATGCCCAGGTTTTACCACCCAGATATTTCTCACTCACCGTTCACCAACAGAAGCCACACCCACCCCCGGATCTACTTAATGCAGGCTGCAGCGTGACCACGCATCAGATGCACTGCTGGTTTGCTGCTCAAACCTGATGTTCTCCCAAATGCGTCAATCTCCTGCATCAGAGCAGGTAGGGAAATAAACAGTTGTGTGATAGATATCATGACGTCATCGGCATACAAAGGAGCTTGTGTTCCCTGTCCCCCATGTTGATGCCCTTGATAGTAGGGAGTCTGCATATCCATCCTGCAAACAGCTCAATATAAAGGGCAAAATGCAGTGGGGAAAAGGGACAGCCTTGCCTAGTGCCACAAGCTATATCAAAAGGCCACATCTCCAGCCCGTTGAAACAAATCATCACTGTAGGTCCAGAGTAGTTACTCCAAATCCAGTACTGGAACTGAGTGCCAAGGCCAATCTTGGCCAGTACCAATTGGAGGTATGACCAGTGTACTCAGTCAAATGCTTTTTGGCATTTACCGACAATGATGGCCAATGCAAGAGCGTCGGATCTTATCTAAGAGGTGGCACAGACGCTTGGTATTGTCGCTGCAGCTCCTCTCAGGTATAAACCTAGCCTGGTCAGGGTCCGCCAGACCTTGCATGTACAGAGCAAGAGGTGACGCCAAGATGCTGGTGAAGATCTTGGCTTCATCGTTTAGCAGGGAGGTGGGATGATATGATGAGCTGAACACAGCCAGCCTGGCTTAGGCCGTACTGTTATAGTGGCCTCTCTCATAGTGCCCGTAAGAGACCCAGTGGCGGTAAAATAATTGTATATGTGTGCCAAAATGAGAGGCAGAGAAAGGCACAAACACTTTATAAAAATCAGAGGAATAGCCGTTTCGGCCAGTTACTTTCACTGACTGGAGACACTTTATGGCTTGAATGACTTCATTAGGTTGGATGTTCTTATTTAGATGTGCAGTGTCATCATCTGGAATGCACTCCATTAGGGCTTGTGACAAATAGGTATCAGCTTCTCCTGGTTTGAGGACCTCCGCATAATAGAGGGGAGAATAAAAATGCTGAAAGTCTTGGGTAATCTGCTCCTCCTAGAATACCCTATAGCCCAGAGGCCCCTTGATCTCTGCTATTCTCTGCCTAATGGCTTGGGCGCAGAGCCAATGTGCCCGCAAGCGACCTGCCTTGTTACCCCCTGCATAGTATCTTTGCTTTGTTCGAAAAAGTGGATACTCTGCCTAGTTTGTATCAAGTGCCTCAAGCTGTTTGCGGGTTGCATTAAGTTTTATGAGTCAGCATGCTTATGGGCTCCCTCCAATTCCCTCACCTGACCCTCTAGACAGGAGCGTTCCTCCCGTCTCTCCCTTATGATGCGGGCTGCGATAACAACAAAATTACCATGGACAACAGCCTTCCATGTGTCCCATAGAAGAGAAATGGGAGGCTCAGGTGTATCGTTAGTTTCTAAGAAGACGCAGATGGTGTCTGTGATTTCGGATAAGTTGGAGTCACATGTAGGCTGCTTATGGCTAAGCCGCCAGGTGTGGTGTTGAGGTGTAAACGTAGGAGGTGTATGGAGATGGAGATAGGTGAGTGGTCAGAAAGGGCAGCCACCCCAATCTCCACCGACTTGGTAGTCATAGTGTGGTGGGGGGGTGAGAAAAAAGTCTATTCTGGCATAAGTCTGATGGACTGCGGAAAAAAAGGTGTAGCCCCTCACAGCAGTGTGGCATGTTCGCCACACGTCTACCAGTCCCACATCCGCGAGCCATTGATGACTCCCTGATGAGAGCACCTCAGTCAGTCCAGTCCTCTGCACAGATCTATCTAGGAGAGCATCCGGAACATGGTTAAAGTCGTCCCCTCTGAGGGTGTCAACATCTGGGGAAGCCATCACATGACCCTCAGCATCCATGAGAAAGGCCTCTTGGTGATCATTGGGAGCATAGACATTTGCTAACGTGAATGTGTATATCTTTACATTAATGCGTAGTGACAGGAGTCTGTCAGGTAGTTCGGCCTGTGTTTGGAGAACCTGTCCCAGAAAATCTGTGGCCAGCAGGATCGCCACCAACGCCCATTTTCCCGGACCTCAGGAGAAGTACTGGTGATCAGACCAATAGGATCAAAGTAATTTCCAGTCTGATGCGTTTCTTGAATAAGACATATGTCACATTTGGATTCCCGAAGCAAGGAAAGAAGTGCTAAACGCTTTACCGGTGCATTAAGGCATTTAGCACTGAAGCTAATGATATTAATCATGTGGTCTTTGTTGATTTGCGCACAGCGTTTGACCTTGTTCCCCAGGCCAGACTCTGGAGAGTACTGAAAGAGATGGGCTTGCCGGCAAACCTTTTAATTAGACTACACTCATCTAACGCAGCACAGGTCGGGGGGGGGGGGGTAAAAAATCCAAGTAATAGGAACCTTCCCTGTCAAATGCACTCTTCGCTCCAGTACCCAATTTTTGCTTCAGATTCCACCAATCAGAAAAGCACGACTGGGAGGCCGAGCACATTCGTTCTTGGGCCCCAGTCTGTGGAATAAATTGCCTCTCAACCTGAGACAATGTAATAATTACCTAAATTTCAGGAAGTTACTGAAGACGCTTTTGTTTCAGATAATATAAGCCCTGGCTTGTATATCCTTTAGAGCATTGTCCTGCAGCCGTCAGGCAAACCAAGCGCAGAGATACTCCTTCGGGAGTCGAGTCTAGCGCTATATAAGCCTTTACATAAATAAATAAATAAATAAATAAATAAATAAATAAATGTGGAGTGAGGCAGGGATGTGTGTTAGCCCCCACTCTTTTTACTCCCTTTATTAATGGAGTGGTTGGTTTTTTAGATAGAGATGGCTGGGATGCCCCCAAAATCGGCGCATGAAGAGTGCCTGCATTACTATTTGCAGATGACACACTTTTAATTTCTAAATCTCTGCAGGGTCTACAACAACTTTTGAATGATTTTATAAGGTTTTGTGATGAGTGGAGTCTGGTATTAAATGAGGCCAAAACCCAGTGCATGATTTTTAACAGAGAGATGAATAAATTGTCAAAAAGACCTGTATGGGCTGGTAGTACCAAACTGGAGCAAGTCTAAGTTTTTGACTACTTAGGTATCTGTCTGACTTCATCGATCCACTGGGGTGCCCACATTGAGAAAGTAAAGCTACAACTAATCCATCAGTGCGCCCTTATAAGTAAAATACATAGGAAGACGGTTTCCCGCCAAATTTCACCAGCACTTAGAATTTACAACTTCAAGGTCCTAGGGGGGCAGAGCTGTGGGGTACTGGTAACACAACTTCCCTCACAACCACAAAGTTATGCTGATGATGATATTTATCATGTAGTAGTGTATATGGAAGTGTTAAGGTGGCGAGGATATCATATGCACATTTGCGGCATCCCCAACTGGTCCTACTGAACAACAGTATCTGAGGTAGAGGTGGCATTGTGGGAGTCGTCGGGTGATGAGAGAAAGTGAGGAACAATAAACAACACAACTGAGGTGTTCTCCTCCTAGAAACAAGAAGATCACTATGCACAGGGTCCACGTCATCAGATGATGAGTGTATTCGCAGTTCAGTGGAGGAAAGGACGGAGCTCTGCCGTGGAGATGTGAAGCATTAATAAGTGGTAGACAAAGCCATCGACCCTCCTGGGCCCGAACCAGAGGTAACACCATGGCGGTAACAAGTAGATTGAGCTTCTGACAGAATGCTAACATATTGTTCATGCCGGTCATTGTCTGGGTCAGAGGTGCAGGCTCTTTGTAGGTGGGCACCGGAGTGGCCACCATTTTGCCTCCAACTGCGTCTGGGCACCAAGTATTCTTAAATTAATATTGCGGTCTGTTACAGCCCCTGCGGAGCAGCGCTTATGGGTTTCACCTGTCAGGTGATCCCCCCACTGGTATCCAGCAAAACGGGGGTCCGAAGCACATCACACACGCCACTTTCACTGGTCGGTGCGGCAGAGTTCAGTGAACATCCGTCTACATGGGTGCCATCTTGGACACGCCCTCCCACATCAAATATTTTGCAAAGAAAATCTTTTGTGTCTTGGATATAGCAGGCCATAGTTTGTACAGGATGGTGTAAAAATGAGGTTTGTACATATATAGAGGTATTCTCTAAAAGGCTACATTGCAAGAAATTGTTGATATCCCTTAGGGGCTATTTCGGTACTTATGTGAGTTTCTCTCTCACATTTCAATCATTATATGAAGCCTATTGGCTTCCTGAACACCAATACTTCGGTTATTATTAACGTCCCCAATGAGAATATTAACCGCCTCCACTCCCGGGCGTTCGATTACCGCTGCCATGTTGGCGAAGTGCTTTTGTTTAACCCCTTGCATGCAGGGCTCATTCCCCCGCTGTGCTGGGGGAGGGGGGCGCTGGTGCTAATGACGAGCTCAGCTCATCATGAGCCACGGTGCTCATGTGCTCATGACGAGCTCAGCTCGTCATGACCACACCCGTTTGTGTAGAACGTTCGCACAGCAGGGGAAGTAGCCCAGCGTGCGGTCATGACGAGCTCAGCTCGTCATGAGCACACGAGCACCGTGGCTCATGATGAGCTGAGCTCGTCATGAGTGTTCAAGGTGTTAATAATTAGAGCTAAGCATTAATCATTTGTCAATCATCCTTCTTCTTTTACCATTTTTACCCACAACAGATTTGTTCAAGATCGTATAAATATAAACCTTTACTACAATGGGATCACTCCAAAGAACCCTCCTATATGGTTTTAATAAAAAATAACATAAAAACTGTTGTTTGACATTCTGAGGTTTCCTTTCTTTTTTGTCGTTTTCTTTCAGTGTATTGGAAAGCTGCCATTCACGCTTGTATGTGTTTCACAGAACATTTTTGGCAACCTGCAAAATTGTGTCCAGTATCACGAATTGCTAGCAGTAGCAGAACTAATATTCTGCAAATGCATTTCTTCATACTAAGAAATATACTCATTATTTTCCTTATATTTAATCTGACGAGTGCCCTTCCATGCCTTTCTATACAATACTTATTTAAAGTAATGACGTAGCCAGCATATGTGAAGAAGTACATGATAATAATACCATTTCTTCTATCACAGTAATAGATATAATATGATAAGAAAAGGTTATATGTGGAGAATCAGTGATTGTCATTGCTGCTATATTTTATCAAATAATTTGCTGCTATACTGTTAACCGATGCTTTTAGCTCTTTGTGTCACCCGTTTTAAAAAGGATTATTTGACTCGTTTTTTAACTGTTTGTACTTGCATTACATGAATCTGTTTGGGGCTCTTGGGCAACACGTTCTTCTCTGCTGTCCGGGACCGGAGTTCGAACCTGCAGCTACTTCCTGGGTTCTCACCATTGACAACTAGAGACGCCATTTTAGTTCAGTGCGTGCTCTATTTGTTGGAGTACCTGCCCCTACCAATATGCACGCTGCGCGTACGTGGCGCAGGCGTGCCTAAGGCAAGCCCGTCTGCGCCCGTCAGCGTCCCGGAAGCATCCAGTGCCAGCCATGCTGCCCGCCTTGTGTCCCACTATGCAGAGAGGTGGCTGTATAGTAGCCTTCACTCACTCCGCCGGCTCCCATGTTCCCACATTAGCAGATGGGATGTACTGGAATGTAAAGACACAGTTTGCTCTTCCTGTGGCTTCAGATTTAGTTCCGGCTCAGCCAGACTTGCTCCAGCCAGGGCTGCTGCTAAAAGAGGTAAGCACGCACCAGCCATGCATCCTGCCCTTATTAATGCACGTTCACTTAAGAGCCACTATCAGGATATCTTTAATCTTTTGGAGGACAAGAAAGTTGATTTCCTGTTTATTACAGAGACATGGTTGGATGAGTTTTCTAATCCTACCGTTGCACTGGCTATTCCAACTGGTTATAGAATTTATAGGTGAGATAGCTTAAAAGGGAGAGGGGGAGGGGTGGCTATTATATATAGAGATAAGTGGTCCCTCCAGCTGGATGTTTCTACATTTGGAGGGGATTGCGAAGCCTTGGACTTACGTATTAATGTTTCACCTCATTTTGCAGTAGGTGGATCTTTGATCTATAGACTTCCTGGTCCAGCTGGGGCGTTTCTGAAAGAACTGGTGGACGCTATTGTTCCCCGAGCTCTCCGTTTTGCCCATTATATTATCCTTGGTGGCTTAAATATTCATCTTGACCAGGCAGTTGCGAAGGACACTCTTGATTTATTAGATGTATTGTACCTCGCTCAGCTTACCCAATGGGTTGGCCTTCCGACACACTCAGGGGGCCACACCCTAGACCCCATCTGTACGACTTTTTTGTATCGCAGTTGAAACTCCCACTCCGGTGCCTTGGTCAGATCATTTTCTGACATATTTCTCCTGGGATTTGCCAGATGACAATCTTCAGCCCCGGTCTGAGCGTGAGCCGGTTTTTGCTAAAATTGACCCGATGGTATTTAGCCGAGCCTTGGGGGCCACCAGACCCCTTCCTGCCAGCGATCATGCAGACAAGCTTGCTGGGTTTACAAACTGGATCTCTAACACTTTTGATCTTATAGCCCCAGCCACTCGGCACAAGTACTCCAGAAACTCCCCCTCTAATTCCTGGTTCACGCCTCATCTGAGGTTACTGAAGCAGGAGTGCAAGAAACTTGAGAGAGTCTGGCGTAAGGGGTATCGTCCTGTGGAAAAACTTATGCTGAGAAACAAGCAAACATGTATTATATCGCTATAGCACAGGCTAAAAGTCTTTCTATGTGAATAGAATTGATGCAGCTAAGAATAACTCAAAGCAAATTTTTTCTATAGTTCAGTTTCCTGGCTCCCAAAGCGCAATCAAGTATTATTCCATCATCTGCCTCGTGGTGCCAAGATCTCTCCATTTTTTTAATGGAGAAAATTCACACCATACAGGAGTCCTTTACTTCTTGCAAAAAGGACGGACTAAGGTGCCCTCCTGGCTGAGGGGCCCCATCGGCCCCTCCCTTCCACTCCACTCGCTGGCTGCATTTACCCCCATTGACCTACCTAGTTCTCTTAAAATTTTAAAAGTCCTCAATTTAGGATCCCCTTCGGACCTGTGTGCTGCTAGACTTCTGGCTGACGTGGCGGGTACTTTTAATCCAGAAGTCAATAGACTTATTACTATGTCCCTTTCTGAAGCGCTTATCCCGGCCACCTGGAAGCAGGCCATGATTCTTCCTCTTTTAAAAAACCTTCACTTGATCCTCTGTGCTCGGCAAATTACTGGCCGATCTCCCTTTTGCCTAGTGTGGCCAAGGTATGTGAGAAAGTGGTCACCAGACAGTTGACTGACTTCGTTGAAAGGTCAGACCTTCTCCACCCTGCACAGTAGGGTTTTAGGGCCTCCTTTAGTACTGAATCTTCTCTAGTGGAAATTTCTGAAGCCATCAAAGAGTGTTTGGATGCCGGCGGGAGCGCTGCCCTGGTTTCGTTTGCCCTCTCGGTGGCATTCGATACGGTGCCCGCACATTTCTGCTCATCCGATTGGCGGAGATTGGTGTTTCAGGAAGTGCTTAGGGCCGGCTCAAATCGTTCTTGGAGGATCAGACGCAGCAGGTGTGGCTCCCACCGTGTTCCTCCTCACCGAAGAAAGTGAGCACAGGGGTCCCACAAGGCTCTACCCTGAATCCTTTTCTTTATAATATTTACATTACTCCCTTGGTTCAGTTGGCTGAGGACTTAGGAGCAAAGATAACCACATACGCCGATGATACCCAGCTCCTGTTCACATGGGAAAAAAACAAGTGCTCTATCTCTGCCGCCAAACATTGCTTGACCGCAGTTTTTTGATGGTTGGCTGCGGCAGAATTGAAATGTAATGAGGAGAAATTAGAAATCTTCTTATTTGGAAAGTTTCCCTCTCATTTTAGGAAGCGCTCTGGCCTTCCGATTCAGTGCTGCCTCCCTTATCAGGGAATCTTGTCATGAACATAGGAGTCTGGTTTGAGGAGAGCCTATTATTCTCGACTCAGATCAAGAATCTGTCAGGGACCTGCTTTGGATTCCTAAAAATCCTCAGGAAGTTCCTTCCCCTTCTTCCCCAGGTGGCCAAGGAGACAGTGACCCAAGCCTTTATTCTTTCTCGGCTAGATTACGCCAACACCTTATATGTCGGAGTCCCGAGTTACTTACTAAATAAACTGCAAGTGGTGCAGAACGTGGCTGCCAGGCTTCTCTTGAACATCCCTGCCAGATGTAGCATGAGGCAACATCTACGCGCCTTACACTGGCTGCCTGTGGCAGAGAGGGTTAGATTCAAGACCTTAGTTATCACCCACAGCGCTCTGTATGGCACAGGGCCAGGCTATCTTCAGAAACGGTTCTCCTTTTATACCCCCGCAAGACACCTGTGTTCCTCCTCCCAACTCCTGGCTCAAGTCCCGCGTTTTTGCGTGAAAGAGGATGGGCGGCAGCTTTTTGTCTGTGAAGGCCGCTTTGGCTTGGAGTGCTTTGCCCTTCGCGCTCCGATGCACTCAGGACACTAGTCTTTTCAAGAAGAAGTTGAAAACTCATCTATTTCCCTAAATGTGCTCCTCTTCACTCTCTCAAGGTTCACGCCAGGATACTCTTGTAGTATGAAAATACCATAACATAACATAACATTAGGATGCGATGGCGTTTTTTGTATAAATAGGCCTCATTGTGGAAGAACTGCAAGAGAAAAGGGCCTTACGCCTACCTTCGCTGGGGATTACAAATATGTGGGGGCCTACTCAGAAAGGCTTTTTTCTGACATAAATTATAGGTACAATTCTTAAAATTCAACAGAAGCTTAATATGAATGTGTCAGTGTGATATTCATGAGTGTAGTACACACAGGATATGTACACTATGCAATTGGACATTTTGCTGGGGATGAAGAAGTGGATTCCAGGTTTCTGAAAAAGTACTGACCAGAAAACAACCTACAACAGATAGGGATGCACAACTTGCCTTATCTGATCACATGACTTTCATCCACATGTAAATGGTAAAAGATTTCATAAAATGTGGGAAAGTGCATTAACTAGTCTAGATTACTAACAATATATGCACCTAAGAAAGCAATGTGCGGATAAATATTTTTGTGATCTGAGCTGAAAATATCCCTTACATGTACAGTTACAAATTGTTATAAATCACCACTGTCCATGACGTCTAGACACAGATATGCACACATTTAAACACGCTGATGTTCATGACAGTTTCCAGAGGCCTGTCCAACTCAAAAGACAAATACCCAGTCCCTGTAACAAGTATTGCTGCTGTCCCTGAAAAAGCTGAAACCACATTCTAATACAAATTATCTGAAAAGCTTTGACTTTCAGGGCACAGTGAAGTCAAATTCAATTCAATTAAATTCATTCATGGTTATAGAGCACATGGCTACTCTCAGAGCTGAAAAACCCAACTCAGTGCGTATTGAGTCCTAATTACACAAACATCCAACTTTATAATAATTTCCTAAAACAACGTTCATCCTTCATCTTCCTCAACCTAATGGGTATGTTGTTTTGTGACTAGGAAAGAGAAGAATCTGCCTCAACTTCTTAATTTCTGCACTCTTGGGATTTCAGCTAAATTTAGGGAGGAAGATCTCAGCGATCCCCTAGACGTAAAGGGTTACATCGTGGAAAGAGGTATTTGAGGGCCATTTTTATGACCCCATGTGTATGAGCAATACATAGGGACTTTCATTGAATTCTTTGTTTGACTGGAAGCCAATTCAGAGTGGCCAGAGAGCCAGATACAGATCGATGCTTCAGTATCCTAAGTAGAAGCCTTGCTGCCGAGTTCTGGATCACCTGTAATTATTTCAAAACATATTGTGGACAGCCAAAGATAGAGGGAGTTTCCATGGTCAAGATGGTAGAGAATCAATGACTGCACCACTATCCTCCGAGAGGCTGATGGAATGAGGTATAAAATCTTTCTAAGCATTCTCATAATGACATAACAGGTAGATGCCAATTTATGAACTTAGGTCTATAAAGTTAAGTTCTTATCCAGCCAGAAGCCCAGACTCATCATTACAGCCTTCAGCTTGGCCAACTACCTAGAGATTCAGGTCAGCAACCTGCTGACCAACAATTTATACTATTACTGACCGCCAACACCTCTGCTTTGTCTCCATTAAGTTTCAGACAGAATAGTGCCATTCAGTCCTCATTCTCCTTAAGGTAGGGCTTCAACTGGTTACAAGGATTATCCTGAGTTGAGGAGATAGTGAATGACATGAGTATCATCTGCATATGATAAAATTGAGGGACCATAAATTGAATGACATCCACTAAAGGAATAACCTAAAGTTTAAAAAGTGAAGGACGAAGTGAAGAACCCTGACGAACTCCACACTTAAGGGGGAAGGTACCTGAATAAAATGGCTTGTCATTGACCTGAAACGTTCTATCCTCCAGGATTGAGGATAAAAAGCGTAGTGCTCCTCCTGATATTCCTGAAGTAAATAATCTTTGTCGTAACATTTCATGGGAGACCATATCAAAAGCAGCACCCAATAAGGTAACTGTGTCGGTAACTCATTGGTCCAGGTTAATTTTCAGTTCCTTGACCACAGCAGTGCCGCTTCTGAGCAATGAGCCGATTGAAAAGTTTGCATGTCGGAGCACATTATTTCTTTCCAAGAAAGCAGAGATGTTTTACATGTTTTCCCAGAACCTTACCCTTTATTTGTCTATAGTTTTCCATTTGTTGTAGATCAAGGGTGGGCTTTTTTAAGATAGGTTTTACCGCTGCATGCTTCCATGGGTGGTACATACCTAACTGTAGGAAGAAGGTAAGTAATTTTTGCAGAAGAGCAAAAATTATTTTCCCCCCTGCTTCAGGATGTTGGAAGGTGCTGGTTCTCGAGGGGATCCTGATTTTACCTTATTCATTAAGGTGATACATCTTTTTCCTCCATCTCCTGAAAGGAGAAAAAAGACACTAACAGTAAAAACAACTTTACTCTGTCCAGTCCCCTACTCCTCAGGAAGGTCCTAACCCAGCCGTCATCCCCCAGGCCTGGAAAACATAGCGCACCGGCTGACCTTCTTAGAAAGCCAGCTAGAAATAATAGTACTGGGCTTAAACGAAATCCTAGCCAATCTCGATAAATCCCAAAAACCCCAGCAACTCCAACCTAGGTCTCCTACTCGGACAGACCCCATCCTTCAAAAGCACCAGATAGGGGCTTCAACCACCCACGAGACCCAGCTACAGCGTCCCATTAGATCCTACGTAGAGACGCTGACACTGAGACACACAAAAACCACAGACCCGGCTTCCCAGAAACAAAGTCTCCCAAGAAAAGAGGTTGAGACCAAGTCACGCAGACTTATTCGAATCACAGCTGTATCGTCTGAAAAGACCCAGACACGAAGACTCAACAGACCCATAGCTGCAATGTCTGAAGAAGATGCAGCAGTTCTAGCCTCCAGTTACAACCCTCCTCCCACGTCCTCCCATAACTCTAAAATACAAGTTATCACGGACGTCAGAAGAGACTACCCCCTCACAAAAACCCCCAGACCCCCCACCCCTCCTCACCTACATACCAAGGGCCCTTCTGGGGAACACTCCCAGCAAATCAGGGCTCTCCACCAACTGCTTGCTCATCAACTGCAGATCAGCCACTAAACATGCAATTGAATTAGCAGAAGCCATCCTATCGCAAGACATTGACATTGCGTTTATCACGGAGACTTGGCTAAATGAGTCCTCCCCACCTTGCTTAGATATGCTCGTGCCGCCTGGTTTCACTATCATAAACAAAGATAGGAAAGATCAACGTGGTGGAGGTATAGCTATCATTTACAAGGACCACATCGACATCACGGAAATGGACGTTTGTATACACAACTCCTTTGAATGCCTTACTGTTAATCTGTCACCTTATCTACCACCCTACAGGTAACACTACCTCATTCGGGGAACAATTCTCCGACCTGATTTCACACTGTGCACTCGGAAACGCCAACAACCTAATCTTCGGTGATCTAAACCTACGATGGAACGAATCGAGCAACTCGCTAATTCAAACCCTAAATAATCATCTAGGTGACAATAATCTATTCCAGCATTGAACAGAGGATACTCACAACAAAGGAGCTACCTTGGATGCCATCATCGCACAGCATGATGCAATCACGATGGACGACATTCTTCCGGTGGACTGGTCAGACCATCACATGATCCTATTCCATATCAACCAAAAGGACTATCCCGGCTCCCCAGACAAGACCCACCCAAATGGTCTAGAAATTTCACCAAGATTCCTCTGGATGACATGGAAGAGAGGCTAAGTACGCTACTCCCCAGAGGCAACAAGCTTCTCTCTACAACAGATCTCACCTCGCTCTACAATTCGAGCATGGGGGGCCTGCTGGATCAACTAGCGCCCTTGAAAGAAAAAGAAAGCAGAGCCATCCCTTCCAGATCATGGTTTGACTCAGACAGTAATGGAGAGAGGAGACAATTAAGAGCAGTTGAAAGAGGCTGGAGGAATAATCCTACCACTATCCACCGCGATCAACTCAGATCAGTCCGGAAGCAGTACAATAACTAAATCAAAGAAAATAAATCCATGTTTTTCCGCTTCGCTCTGGACAATGCAAAGAACAAACCCAAGGAGCTCTTTAATATCATCAGACAACAAACATCCAAACCAGCCACGAGAACCGTTCAGGCATCCAAAGATCTTTGTGATAACTTTGCCCACTTCTTCGATGATAAGATTTCCAAGATCGAGCTCTCTCTGGTACATAACAGGCCCCCTCTTCTCAACAGCGGCACGACAAGATTCCTCAACACTGCTCCTCCTCCCCTCACCATCCCATCCCTGAAGCGGACATAATCAACTTGACCTCCAACGCCAAGCCCTCCGGGCAGGTTTTAGACCATTTGGTGCAAGATTATAAACAGTTCCCTAAATAACGGAATCGTTCCAGACTGCCTCAAAGTAGGTCAAGTCACCCCTCTGCTGAAAAAACCTAGCCTTGATACATCAGATCTGAACAACTTTAGACCTGTCTCTTCTAGCCAAAATCCTAGAAAGATGTGTACTACAACAATTAACGCAACACATGGAGAGTATCAACTTTCTTGACTCTCATCAATCTGGTTTCAGGAAAGGCTGCAGCACAGAAACCGCGATCCTCAACATCATCGACGACATCCACAAATCTCTGGACTCTGATCAATGCTGCCTCCACATTCTCCTCGACCTATCGGCTGCATTTGATACAGTAGATCACAAACTCCTCATCAAAGCTCTGCAAGAGAGGGCGGGGCTCGATGAGATAGTCCTCAAATGGTTCTCCTCCTTCCTGCACACCGCTCCCAGAGAATGAAAATCAACAACTTTGAATCGGATCTACACCCAATCAACAGCGGAGTCCCTCAAGGATCAGTGCTCTCCCCTCAACTATTCAACATCTACATGCAACCCCTCACTACCCTACTCAAAGAAGCCAACATACCCTTCCATCTGTATGCCGATGATACGCAGATCTGCTTAGAAATCTCATCTGCGAAGGACATTCAACGACTCAATGGCATACTAAAGGAAGTGCAACTTTGGTTGACTAGCAATCATCTAAAACTGAACCCTGACAAAACTGAACTACTGCTCATATCAAACAAAGCAGAGAACCCCCAAATGGTAGATTGTCTAAAGACTATAGATGATCTCAATGGAAACCTCACCCTGGCGAACTCTCTTAAATCACTAGGTATCACGCTAGACCCGAAACTGGACATGACCAATCATATAAAGAACTCAGCTAAGAGCGCCTTCCTCAACCTAAAGTTTTGAACAAAATTAAACCTTTCATCCCTCCCAAAGATCTCAAACAAGCCACTCAATCTCGGGTGCTGTCAAGACTAGACCACGGTAATGCAGCCCTCACAGGAATTCCAAAAGCACATCTTGCTCCCCTTACAACCACCCTCAACGCAGCTGCCAGAATGGTCACTGGACTCAAGAAATACGAGCACTTCTCACCGGCACTCAGAGAACTCAAATGGCTCCCTGTCGATATGAGGGCTAATTTCAGAACTGCTTGCCTTACGCACAAAACCCTACGCACAGGAAAACCTGAATACCTGGCTGCCAAACTAAAAAAACAGGTCAAAACAGGAACCTCAGAAGCTCAAACACCCTTCTACTCATTCCACTGAAAGCTCGTAAACAAAAAACAGCGGCCAGATCATTTGCGGGAAATGCGCCCAAAATATGGAACTCTATTCCTCCCCACATCAGAACTAACCCCTCCTTTACAAGTTTCAAAGGCCAGCTCAAAATCCTGTTCCTCGATCGTTCCCTAGTGAACAGATAGGAGCTGCTGGAGCGCTAAACAATTGACTCCGTACTCGGCTGGCACTGCGCCAGCCAGCCCTTCTCTGGCACTGTGTCTTCTCAGTTTTTGTACTCCAAGATTGTCTCCATCTTTGTATTTGTGTTTTTACATGTCCTATAACTGTTGTAAAGCGCTCTGATACCCACCGGTCAGGCCAGCGCTAGATAAAACTCTGAAAATAAATTACAAAAAAATCTTAAAGTGCCTTTTCATTAGGTTTTTCCATCAAGCATCTTCCTGACAGCATCAGTGTATTTAAATGTAACGTAGATTTCAGAAAATGTATTGATGAAAAAATTGTCTAATTCATTACAGTGAGCTACGGAGGATGTCAAGCAGAACCATTGCTTTCTAGGTTAGTTAAAGATTTTACCCATCATATAAAACTACCAAGTGAAGTTCGACACAGCATCTATGTTTTAGGCATAATACTCTACCCATGCTGGTAATTATGTATTGCCTTTCTCTAATCCTTGTTTTTGTTGGGGGTTGAATGCATACTCTTCAGCATTGGTGTGGCGGTAGAATCAGCACTCAATTTGTACAAAAAAAACACCTTCTAGGGCCCTTGTCAGGAGGTGACTGCAGCTAGCACCACTAATTGCCCCTTCCAGCGCTGTCAATGACAGTACTAACACAAATACTAGCCATCACACTCCTACAAAGTGTGACAATTCAGACTATTCCAGGCTTCTCAATCTGTAGCAATAGCTTGAATGACCGATCTTAGTCATTTTTTATGTATATTGAATTAATAAGCCACTGTTGTTGTGCTTGTCTCTAATTGATACAAACAGCGCCACCATGAGGCAGACTGTCACAAGTCCCGTTGTTGACATTTAAATACCCGTGCCGATTACCATAAATTACTGACTTGAATTAAGCACTGAAGTAGATCCTCTAGTTAGCATGGGATGGGTAGGGTGCAGGAAATCAGTTACAATTACTCATAAATGTAATCTAGGATTAGGGAAACACAGCGACTGATTGCAGGAACATTGGTGTATCTTGGTGTATCTTGCTATTTGGAATCTCTTTTCAGTGTTTGGGAACACATGGATGAGTTTGGGGTTTTAATGATATTCTGTCTGCAGGACATTGTAGAGGCTGGAGGAGAGTCATTGACAGTCGGCTGTGTAATAGTAGTGCATGCAGACTAGGTGCTTCTGATGTGTGAGGTAGCAGTCATAGTAGAGTACAGTACCAGCTGAGCAGAAAATTGGGCTGGCCTCAATGACGGTCTTAGATGTGCAAGAGATATAGTGTCTTTAGGCTTTCCTGTTTTCAGTTTCTATTTTTGGTAAATTCTGGTGTGTTTTTTTTCAGTGTTTTCAATATCTTAAAAAACAGTTGTTATCAGTGGTTACACATTTTCGCGCCACCTAAAACAACAGGAAACGTGTTTTTCTGGTGTTTATGGAACATTTTGCTTTTATTATTGCTTGCTTTCTGCACTGAAAGAACATGGCATATAGACAGTGTACTTATAGTGTATATGCGGTCCAAATAGATTTTTGCAAATTAATCTTATTGAGTACACCATACAATACTTCTGCAGTGAGTCTTTGGGTCATGTGCGCTCGCTCTTTCCTTCCCATGTAAACTTCTGTGAGAAGGCCCTCTCAGCATTCATAGCCCCTTGGGCTGAGAACCATCAGCTAAGGGACACAGTTGGGATGACTCTTTCTTTGATGCCACATAAAGCACGAAATGATAAATATTTGCATTTTAGTTCCTGTGCATAAGAAAACAGTGCACCAGAATGGACTAAAAAGTCAATAGCATCCCTCATTAACTCTGAAGATTGTAAAGATGCTTTCAGTATACCATCTAACAAGTGGCAAGGATCTCCTACAGGGAATCACTTCAGCTTAGGTATCAATTTTGGCACGTCATCACACAACTTTTTTACATACGTAGCTGAACCACCGTAAATACAAACAATATCACTCCAATCTTTGTTGAACTTGGAAAGAACCTTTTTTGCAGAGCATTACAAGTGACACTGTGTTCCATGTTTTCAAAAAGTCTGGTGTCATGCTTTCACCACTATCCCAGATGTTTGGTGATATATATATATATATATATACTTGTCACTATACTTTGCGATGAATGTTTAAAGCCTGAGGTGTTGGCAATTCAATTCACCTACTATCAATACTGACCCACTAGAAACTATGGTCTGATGTATTAAGGATTTTTACCTATTCTCTGTGGGTAAATGCGATGACACATTAGGAAAGATTTTTATGAAACCAGCCATTTTACCTATCAGTAAAATAATCAAATGCAGTCAAAATATCCACTATGAGTCTGATATTTCCAGATTCTCTATAGTTCATAAAATAATTAAACTAGACCTACAACATTAAACTAAACACTGCATCTTTAGACCAAAGGCCACAAAACTAAAAAAGTAAAAGCAAGAAGAAACAATATTTAGTGGCATCCCTAAAGAACAAAACTCAAGCAGAATAATGTTAGCCAGTCTTTCTTACTGCTAGCTTGTATAACAAAGTTACATTGTATTGACCCCTTCAGGAAGAAAAAAATGACTCTTTCACTCTTTTTCAATGGCATTTAGTTTGTGGTTGTCTAGGTGTTTTTTCAGTGTTTATATGTTTTTACCGGTGAGGGCTATTTTTCTTTCAGTGGTGTTTTATCAGTTATTATAGGTTTAAACCTAAAACCCCACAGCTTAAGTATCTTATTTGCAGCTTGCAGTAATTATACACAGGGTAACTTACTCACTAGCAAATGGCATGCTTATTAATGAGACCAAGACTAAAATAATGGAAGTTAGCAAAAACACAGTCTCAAAGTATAAGCACAAATGGTATCTCCAAGGTGGCCAATTAGAGCAAAGAGGTAATCTAAATATTTGGGAGTACTTTTCGACGACAAAGGATCATTCCACCCACACAAGGTTGAAATGCAAAGGAGATCTAACATCTTGATGACAGCATTTCGAACTTTGCAAAAGTCCTTAGGGGGACCTAGTTATCTCCTGCTCCTAAAAGTTAGATCTGCAAAAGGACTACCAAGTATGACATATAGTAGTGAAGCACTATGTGGTAAAGATGCTATAACCATTAATACAGTTACTAAAATCTTCAAATTACCTTCCTCATAATGCATCATCTGCTCAAATTAGATTAGAATTTGGGCTATCGAACCAGCTAATTGCTAGGAACGGCCAATTTATAAAAGTGTGGAAAAGAAATAAATCAGATAATACTAACCAATTGTGCAAATTGTTATGGTAGGATATACAAAAAAATCGGAAATCTCAGTCTTGGAAATATTTACAACTTGCCCGAGATGAATATTCAGCACACTCGATTTGGGATATGCCTATAACTACGGAATCTTTTAAAAAATGAATAACAAAATAATTATCATTGCATAAAGATAAAGAATCCCTTGCAAAAAGAACGCATTCATGGGCACTAATAAATGAGTACAAATCCGTTAAGGTACAATCATATCTAGAAACACCTTGGTCTTTAAAATTGAAAAAATCAAAGCAGATTTGGCCTTTTCCCAGGATTATGTCACGCAATGACATGGCAGCGTACAACAGAACAAATACCCTGCAGATTATGTAAAACAGGAGAAGAGAACATTATCCATCTGCTTAGCATATGTTCAAAATTGAAAGAAGAATGACACTTTAGTGGCATTTAAATACCGTGGAATTTGGACTTGCAGACAAGCACTCATAAAATGTCTGAAATCAAACAACATAGTTTTGAACTCTGCATTTCTAAAATTCATATTAATTATAACAAAGACATGAATCCCTAATGATCTGATTGAAGAGAATGCGTAGGATGGCTTTAATAGTTAATCTGTCCAATATGTTATGCACTACTTAGAACTGCAACATATTTAATTGTGGAAGTTAATCTGTACAATAACTTTTGCACCACTCAGAATTGCAATATTTGAAAATATGGACGTTTTCAATTAGTATAATGAGTTTATTTTTATCCTAATATGTTTTTATTTGTAATGTATGTGTTATAATATGCATTCTTTATTTATTTATTATCTATTGTAAGATTTTAAATAATCAAACAATAAAAAATTATTATTATTATACTGGGGGTAACTGCTCTCAGTATATCTCAGTTTGGATTGCAGGGGTCTCAGAGTGGCGACAGGTCGCCAAATAGGGTGTTACTCACATGGTCCCTGTCAAGCCTCATGTCTGCTGAGTGCAGTGGCTCACAATGGTGCTGGGCCAAATCATGGTGTGTCTCTCTAAGGATCAAGAGAATGGTACATGGGTGGTTTTAGTTTCACTGGGTTGTTTTGGGGCATATTCGCGTCCTGAGGTTGAAAGATTATTATCTTCCTGATCGCCATAGCGGGTATCATCCTAATATGCTGTCTCTGTATACATTGCCTTCCTGCCTGCTGTGCCTGCTGTATGAAAATGTTGATACATCGCCCCAAACCCCTTGAGCATGACCCTAAGGGCAAGGCCATGATAATGCAGGATATCCAAGATTTGATGTGCATAGACGAGCGCATTTCTTTTAGTATTGATCGTGTATTTTTGGACTTGTACTACGTCCATTATGTAATAGAGAGAGTCTGTCCATGGTAACAAAATTAGTTAGCAAATGCTAAAAGGGGGGTTGGATGGGAAAAATACTTCCAATCGACTCCCCTATTGGCATTTGCACTTAAGTTTGCATTTGCAGCACAATTTAGTATTCAGCCGCCATTTTGAGCCATAATCATGCCTCACTGAAAATCAGCTGCCAATGTATCCTCTGTACATGTATTTTCTTCAAGGCTGAGTAGTTGTGCTAATGGATAGAATGTTTCATTAGTGTATACCTTTCTCAATAGATAGGCTTGCTCCCACTGCTCAGAGCGGTGAAGGCAGACAGAGTAACCTTGAATACAAGATAATGTGTGCCCGGTCTCGGGATTGTAACTTATCTGTCTGTATCTTCTTTGTTCATTAGATCCCAACTGGAAAAATCCAGTCTGGGCTTTTTTTCACGGATACTGGAAATGTACTTTATGCCTTACCATGTTGTCTGAAGTCAGTCCCCTCGGTAGCATCTAAGGAGGCTAGTCCGAATGGACTCCGTTCGAGTGCAATACTAATAAATAACTTGGTTTATATTCTCTACTGTCCGACGGACTCTTCATTTGTGTGGAAGGCTGAGAGGTGGTCGTGAGTGACCCGGGTAGCCCTAATCGGGTCACTTCCTTCAGGTCCCTCCAATATAGCTGCCCATTCCTGATCCGTACATGGTCTCTGTAGATCCATGTTCCACCGTTGTCTGAGGGGTGTCAATGATTGTGCTGTGTGTGTCCTCAGTGAGTCTGCAAACCATTTGTTTACCTGACCCTAGTTCATGTAGATATTGAATGGTGAGGTGTGTCATGGGTTCAGTTGTCATGCCTCCCCACAATGACCTCATTGTCCAGATCAGTGAGTTGTACAACAGGAACTTGGCTCTTGGTAGACAGTCCTCATCAGTCAATGTGTTAAAGGACCTCAATTTGCCAACACCGTACAAGTCTCCCATCATCTGTATTACTGCCTCTACCCAGGTAACCAGCTCACCTGCAGTAAGTGGGTTCCTATAGGCATGCCCTGAATGGGCAAAGAGGGTGCGTATGAGAGTGTATGTCGTGTGATGAGCAGACACCGCAGAAGCATCTGTACTCCACTCCCAGTAGCAGTTGAGTGGGGATTGCCCCCTCCTTCCTAGATGGAACAGGCTTATGATGGACAAGCGCGTAATACCTGGCAATTGTAGGTACCACCATCCCCCCTGATCTGCACGTAGGTACAGCTTAGCAAAAGCTACTCTGCAGTGTGTTCCCTGCCCGACAAAGTCCCGGATGACACGCTCCAGCACACAGAAGACCGGAGGTCCAATATAAAGAGACAGGTTGGTAAAATATTATAAAAGTCGCTGGAGCACCGCCATTTTAAGGAGCGCTATACGGACCATTACAGTTAGGGGGAGGGAGCACCAGAAGGTCATTTGCAACTTTAATGCACTGATGGCGCACATGAGATTATCCTCCAGCATGCTCTCTGGCTGGTGAAAAATACTGATCCCCAGGTATCGGAACACGGGTGGTTGCCAGTGCACTTGCATGTTATTGACCGCCATCGTTGGATTGTCGCTGGTTGCTACGAACTGATATAAGCATGACTTCATCCAATTTACCTGTAGACCAGAGTGCGACGCAAAGCCATATAATACCCTCGCTATGCTATCACAGGGGTTTCTTATATCTCACAGATAGACTAGTAGGTCATCTGCATATAATGAGACCACATGTGTATCATCACGCAGAGGAATTCCCCACTCCTCCCCTCTGCAGCGAAGTGCTTCCGCCAATGGCTCCATGGCTAGGGAGAATAGCAGTGGGGACAACGGACAATCTTGTCTGGTACAGCGACTGATAGGTATGGGATCAGAAATGTAAGGCCCTGTTTTTATTCTGGCTGCAGGAAAGGTGTAAAGTAATTTTACTAGGCTGATGAAATATGCACCCAGTCCATATCTGGAGAGGACAGTGAACAAATATTCCAATTCCAGTGTGTCGAACACCTTTTCTAAATCTAACACTAGGCATCCAGAATGTGGCCAGCACTTTCTGGAGTACTGCGTTACTCGAAAGAAGCGGTGTATGTTTAGGGATGTATTGCAGGCTGATATGAACTCATTTTGATCAGTATGTACTAAGTGGGGCATCAGTGTAGTCAAGCGTTTAGCCAGTATTTTGGCCAGGATCTTGTAATCCATGTTTAGGAGCGCTAGTGGCCGGTATGAGCCCAGCACTTCAGGGTTTCGATCGGGCTTGAGGAGCAACACAAGAAAGCACCCTTGAAGCGTAGTCGGTAAGGAGGCTATCTCTAGAGATTTGTAATATACTGCTAATAGTTGTGGGGCTAACAGCGGTGTATATGCTTTATAGTACTCGGCTGGTAAGCCATCTGTGCCAGGTGCTTTACCTGTGGCTAGTGCCTTTATGGCTGCCTGGACCTCTGGGAGCACGAGTGGTTCTTCTAGCTCTGCTCGCTGTGACAGGGATAGTGTTTGTAGTGACAGAGAAAGAAGCAAATTGTTTAACGCCTCCGGGTCTCATTGCCTTGTAGATTCATATAACATTTTATAGTGTGCGACAAACTCCTGATGTATGTCTATCTGAATAGTCAATTGGGCCCCTGTCCTTGAATGTAGTGTCTGAACTGGGTACTGCGTCTGCTCCCATCGAATAAGCCATGCCAGCAGGTGGCCTTTTCTATCTGCCGTGGCATGGTTGGGGGTTGAATGCGCAGCATATTTCAGGCATCTCAACCACTCCAGCACAGCCACACACTCGCAACGGGCTTCAGTGAGATTGCGAACACTCTCTGGATCCTGTGCTACATTTGATTCCAATTTTAGTAGAGAGTTTTCAAGAGCGATACTTCTTGATCTAGTTGTTTATGTATGCACCACCAAATGCCCAGGCATTGTCCCTCTACCACCACCTTAAGCACTTCCCATTCTGTTATTTTGTCAGCTACCGAGCCAGTACTGATTTTGAGGCAATTGGTGATGGCAGTGCCTAGTGCCGTGTGGAATGGTGGGTCTTCGAGTGCTGCCGGTTGTAGGAGCCAGAGGTGTGTGGTTTGCCCTGTCTCTTGCCTGCACAATTGTGATCCTAGTGTGTCCTCCCTAAATACTCTAATTGGTGACATTCAAGGATCATGTCGGCTGACCCTACAAAGTGGTCCATACGGACATGCAGTTTGTGTGAAGGGGAGTAGAATGAGTAGAACCATTCCTGTGGGTGCTGTGCCCTCCAAATGTGAGGCAAGCGTCAATGCTACTCCCTCAATTCCCTGGCATTAGTTGTGGCTGCTGTTTGTGGGAGCAGCAGGAACGACCTATCCAGCACAGCGTCGAGCATTGGAATGAAATCTCCCGCTATCAACCATGAGATCCCGCCTCAAGGGGACAGCACCCGGGAAAGAGTGTGCCAATAAGATGATTGGTCTGTGTTAGGATACATCAAGTATAATGGGGTGACCCAGTGACCCTCAGAACCTGGGTGTCTAGAGTATATGCTAATGTTGGTTCTGTTGGGTAAAGAAATTATTTTAATCCATCATAAAGTGTTATGCATGAAGAAAGAAGAACACACCTAATTAGAATTAATCAAAAGAAAATGTATTAACAACATAATCATTTTTTTTCTTTTTACAATTTGATCTGGTTGTAACAAAAAGCAAAAGTTATTGAAAAACGGCGCAAGGCATGCTAATCGGTGATAAGACGATCTAGAGGTAACAAGGTCATTTAAGTGAATAGACTATATACAGTGCGGGACAAGAGGTATCTATAATGTTCAATTCAATGGACTTCCGCCCCTATACACATGAACTTCCAGTCCATATATTGCTTGCTCCGCTTTTCACGTGGAGTGGTGAGGGTATGGAATAGATTTTACAGGTACGTTGACGTTTCAACCCAGAGAAGTGTGTGATTCAAGAAGGAGTCACGCAGGTCTTCTTCAAGACACAGCAGGGGACAGCTTGTGAGGTGAAATAATTCAACCATGAGTAAGGTGTGTTACACATGAGACATAGAGGAAAACCGATGGTCTGTATGACCTACCAGTGGGGCTGGTAACCAAAACCAGTGGAGTTCTTCAATGTATTATTCATCAGGGAATAGATTCTGTGGGAATATTTGGAGGGCAAGAACAAGATTGGGCGCAGCTGGGTGAGTTTGTCATAGTGATAGCCAGACAGGAAGAATGAAAGGTTACCTTGGTAATGATGATAATAAATTACATCAGTATGTGATCCACTGACGGTTGGATTCTTAAAGCAGTGAAGGTAATGAATCACATCAAAAGGGAGTTGTAGCAAGAGTCAAAATGCTGTAAGGGGGAAGAAAGGGGGGGACCCAGGATGCAAGCCTCCAAAAAAGGCAAGGATGCTCATACATTGCACTGGTAGTAGTATGTGCAATATTGCTTGGTGGTGGATTAAAACCCAAGGTGTGCTCCAGGGACCGTGAGTGAATACGAATTTGAATCATCCACAGGCGTTGACACTAAATTGCAGGCGGTTGATCAAGGCTAAGGCCATACTAGCCATGCAAACGTTGCTTGAACAAGGACCCTTTCGCTTAGGATCAGTTGAACTCATTCTTCAGTGAATACCTGCATTGAAATGGAATGGTGAAAAAGGTTGGTGTGATTAAAAAGTCCTGCGATTGATTAAAAGAATATGCGGGATTGTTGCTTAAACACTTAATCCTTCCTTTCCCATGATGTGAGCTAATTAAAAGCAAACAAATGTGGCGGCAAAGCTGCAATAGCGTTAAACAATTGCTCCCTCATTGCTATCATATGAAGGAAGAGGTAATGGCCATTAAAGCAGAAGTGAAGAATCACAGAGAAGGTAAACAGACTCAATTGAGCAGGTGGTCGATCAAGGGCTAAGGGCTGTACCAGCTGTGCAAAATTAGCTTAACCATAGGCACCCAACTTGGTCAGAACCGCTGTTAGGAATCATTTGCCCTGTTTGGCGGCTCAGCACTGCGTTTAGCGCTGCTTAGCTAGCGCGTTTCGTTTTTAATTACCCGTTTTATATTTCTGTTTATTTCTGTTTGTTTTTCCCCTGCTTTTAGCTGGGAGCTGTCCCCTTACCTCCACATAATTGTTTTGTCCACCGCTGCTTTAGCGGGTCCGGGTCTGGGGCTGTTGGGGCTCTGCTTCGTTTGTACTTTGGGCGCCATTTTGGGAGGGGCAGTGACGCTTTTGCAGCGCCATATTGAGCGTCCTGGTGGGGCGTTTCGCACCTCACCTGGAGGCCCTATTTAAGGCGCTCTTTTTGGCTATTCGCCCTGTTAGGAATCATTTGCCCTGTTTGGCGGCTCAGCACTGCTTTTAGCGCTGCTTAGCTAGCGCGTTTAGTTTTTAATTACCCGTTTTATATTTCTGTTAATTTCTGTTTGTTTTTCCCCTGCTTTTAGCTGGGAGCTGTCCCCTTACCTCCACATAATTGTTTTGTCCACCGCTGCTTTAGCGGGTCCGGGTCTGGGGCAGTTGGGGCTCTGCTTCGTTTGTACTTTGGGCGCCATTTTGGGAGGGGCAGAGACACTTTTGCAGCGCCATATTGAGCGTCCTGGTGGGGCGTTTCGTACCTCACCTGGAGGCCCTATTTAAGGCGCTCTTTTTGGCTATTCGCCCTGTTAGGAATCATTTGCCCTGTTTGGCGGCTCAGCACTGCTTTTAGCGCTGCTTAGCTAGCGCGTTTCGTTTTTAATTACCCATTTTATATTTCTGTTAATTTCTGTTTGTTTTTCCCCTGCTTTTAGCTGGGAGCTGTCCCCTTACCTCCACATAATTGTTTTGTCCACCGCTGCTTTAGCGGGTCCGGGTCTGGGGCTGTTGGGGCTCTGCTTCGTTTGTACTTTGGGCGCCATTTTGGGAGGGGCAGAGACACTTTTGCAGCGCCATATTGAGCGTCCTGGTGGGGCGTTTCGTACCTCACCTGGAGGCCCTATTTAAGGCGGTCTTTTTGGCTATTCGCCCTGTTAGGAATCATTTGCCCTGTTTGGCGGCTCAGCACTGCTTTTAGCGCTGCTTAGCTAGCACGTTTCGTTTTTAATTACCCGTTTTATATTTCTGTACATTTCTGTTTGTTTTTCCCCTGCTTTTAGCTGGGAGCTGTCCCCTTACCTCCACATAATTGTTTTGTCCACCGCTGCTTTAGCGGGTCCGGGTCTGGGGCTGTTGGGGCTCTGCTTTGTTTGTACTTTGGGTGCCATTTTGGGAGGGGCAGTGACGCTTTTGCAGCGCCATATTGAGCGTCCTGGTGGGGCGTTTCGCACCTCACCTGGAGGCCCTATTTAAACCAGTCCTCAGCGCAGCGGGATCGCGCAGCGGGTTTGAGCTCACTTTGCCTGAGTCTTGCCAGAGTCCTGCCCGTCTGCGCCCGTCAGCGTCCCGGTGGCGTTGGAGTGGCGGGTGAGGCTGGCTTCATAGGCTCTTCAGCTGCTGTCGCGAGGATGGTATATTATTCGGCGCTGGAACTTCGCTCTCTGCAAAAGGTATCTTGTGCCTGTCATACAGTTTTTCCTGGTCGCTATAGGGGTAAGAGGCAATGTCCTGGATGTGGTTGGTCACCAGGGTATGCCCCGGCCACTTCATTGAAGAGGGGAGTGGCCAATGTGAAACATCTTTGCCTGCTCTTAAACACCAGATCAGTGCGCAGACATGCCCAGGAGATCTTTGATCTCCTTGTCATGGAAAAACCATTATGTCTGATGTTGACAGAGACATGGCTGGGGGATCTGTCCAATCCCGATATCGTTGCCGCAATCCCGCCGGAATATAATATTTTCAGGCAAGATAGATTGAAGGGGAGGAGGGTGGCTTTTGTGGTGAATAAGCTCGCCACCTGCTCTATCATCCCTATGGATATTATTACAGGTTCTGAATCCCTGGCCTTCTCTATCGCACTGGCCCCTCATCAAGCTCTTAAAGGGCTGTTGGTCTATAGACCCCCCCGGACCGGCTGGATCCTTTTTTGACGAACTGCAAGCAGCTATTTCGGGGTTAGCCTTGAGAGCTGAGCATTGTGTGGTGGCTGGAGATTTCAACTTCCACATGGAGGAGGGAGAGGACCCGGATGCGATCAAACTATTCGATATCACAGCCCCCTTTGGCTTTGCCCCTTTTCTTTCAGGCCCCACAAACGACAGGGGCCACACCCTGGATCAGGTCTTTTCTACGGCCCCCTTAGAGGGTATAGAACTTCGTCCGGTGCTCTGGTCCGATCACAGATTGGCTAGGTTTTATGTGCCGGGCATGGAGAAACTGTCTAGCACTGCGCCTAGACAGCATGGACCAGTTTCTAGGGCACTTCATCGGGTGACTCCAGAGATGCTAGCTCAGGCATCTCTTGACCATCCCTGCCCCCTTTCGGGTGACTTAGAGCGGGATCTAGAGTCTCTGCAGGTGTGGCTGACGGACAGGCTGAATGATTTAGCCCCGGCGATGGCCCCTCGGCTAACATCGAAGCGGGTTTCTGCTCCTTGGTTCACGGAAGCACTCTCAGCCTCTCCTCGGCAGTGCAAGGTGGCTGAGAGGGCGTGGCGCTCACAGTACGATCCGGCGGCCAGACTTGCATACAGGACTGCGATCAAAGTATATCATTGCGATATCCTCCATGAGAAAAAGGGCTACTTTGCTAGGAGAATAGAGGCAGCCTCAAATTCATGTAAGGAGATTTTCACTATTGTGAGGGAGTTCACGGCCCCTCTGTCTAATTTATCTAAGGCCGCTCCCTCTGAGTCGTGGGTTTGTGATCTGGCCAAGTTTTTTACTGCTAAGATTAAGCTGATTCAGGACTCCTTTCCTGAGAGGTTGGTTGAAGTTCGTCCCAGTTCTGGGGACGGGTCAGTTCCATCGGCCACCCTGGATTCTGTCTTGGCTGTTTTTCTGCCTATCTCTATCCCTTCGTCATTGGCACTTCTGGCCAACCTCAAATCTGGGTCGCCTTTAGACCCATGCCCGGCCAAATTCCTGGCGAAGATGGCGGTTGTTGTAAACTCGTTGGCTAACCCACTTTTGAACCTCTCTCTGAGTGAGGGGGTGGTCCCGCAGGCTTGGAAGCGGGCGATGGTGATCCCCCTCCTTAAAAAGCCTGGCCTAGATCCCGAGGCGTTGGCCAATTATAGGCCTATCTCTCTCCTCCCGGCGCTGGCCAAAATCGTGGAGAAGCACGTGCACAGCGTGCTCTCTGCTTTTTTAGAAACCAATGACCTGTTGCACTCCACTCAATCTGTCTTCCGCCCCAAATGTAAGCACCGAGACGGCGCCTTTGGAGGTGTCCGAAGCCATTAAGGAGGCTCTGGATTCAGGAGGCAAAGCCATGCTTGTCATGCTTGATCTGTCGGCGGCCTTTGACACCGTCCCCCACGAGGGGCTCCTCGCCAGACTTTATGACATCGGTCTGAGGGGGACGGTGCTCAGCTGGTTTACATCTTTTTTAGCTGGCCGTCGACAAACGGTCTGGGCCTCTCCTAGCTCTGCCAAGATGCCGCCGTTGGGAGTCGGAGTCCCGCAGGGTTCTGTGTTGAGCCCGACTCTTTTTAACATCTTTATGACTCCCTTGGCGGCACTGGTGGAGTCTTTTGGGGCCCAGATCGTCTCCTATGCCGACGATACCCAGCTCCTCTTTACGAGCGGGAAAGGAGAGGATTTCGACGGAGAGTGTATTCGGGAGTGTCTTGGGGCTGTTTTTAAATCGTTCCAGCTGAACAGCCTCAAATGTAACTCAGACAAGTCGGAGGTACTCTTTTTTGGCTGTACCTCAGACCCTGACTGGCAGACATGGTGGCCGACTAATATGTTCCCCCCAGTACATGCGTCCCAGTTGGCAAAAAATCTGGGAATTAAGATCGATAATGGTCTGACGTTGAGATCTCAGATCCTCGGTCTTACGGGCACATGTTTCGGCATCCTCAAGATGCTCCGGAAGTTTCTTCCTCTGCTCTCAGAAGAGCACAGGAAGATTACGGTGCAAGCCTTAATTGGCTCCAGATTGGACTATTCCAACGTCCTCTATCTGGGCCTTCCGGAATATCTTGTACAGCGGCTGCAGGTGGTGCAGAATTCCGCTGCACGTGCCATTTTTGGCCTTCATAGGCAAGCCAGAGTGTCCGGCCTTTTGCAGTCGCTTCATTGGCTGCCTATCCGGAAGCGGATAGTTTTTAAGGCTTTGACTCTGGCCCATAAGGCGCTCTTTGGCTCGGGAGCAAAATATCTTCAACGTAGGCTTGTCTTTTACCGCCCGGCCCGATCTATGCGATCTGAATCCCTGTTTCTTGCGGTGGTCCCCCGAGTAAAGAGGGCCCGCATTGGGGGGCGCTCCTTTAGACTGAGGGCACCACAGCTCTGGAACGCCCTGGCATTGGCTTTACGCTGTACCTCTAATTTGCTGTCCTTCAGGAAGGGCCTTAAAACCTGGCTTTTTACCCTCTAGTATGTTTTCTTTGCTGTTTATGGATGTATTTATTTTTTTCTGTGTTATGTTTTTCTTCTTATGAGCTGCCAATAAAAGCGCCGGGACACTCCTACGGAGTAGCCGTGCGCTATAGAAATCAAAATTAACATAACATAACATAACATAATCATTGATGTGCCAATCATGAAATTTGGCTTGCGATAGCAAAACGGGAACTATGTGTGGTTGAGGAGTGAGATAAGCGTTGAGCCCCGGCATACAGGAATGTGCGGTGGATCAAAAGCTATGACCAAGATAGCCGTGCAGGATCTGAAAATTTGGGGTAAGGCGTGCGCCGGGAACACTACTGATGAGGTAACTGATTCTAGAACCAGCACACATTACAGAAGGTGCAAAGGATTGACTGTGAAAAGCGCAATTGTGATATTGAAGAGAAGCGTGCAGTAGATTGGTAACGTGTCTTACCTCTGTCAGGCTGGTGTTGAAAGTGAACAGCCTGAGCCCGCCAGAGGGGAGGTTATTTAAATTTAACCACACCTGATGATGTGTGAGCCATCAGCGGCCTGGCGTCAATTGACAGGAAACAAGGAGCAGCTGCGTCCTGCAGTTTGTGTAGTGGGTATTAACCCGGGACATGGGAGGAGCTCGATTGATATTCCACAGTGAATATTAATGCATTGTGCAACAAACCCCATAGTAGCAAATAAGGAATCGTTTAGGTATCAATGCATGGTCATATACAGTTCTGGCTTATCGGAGATAAGGACATTCATCATGGCGAAATTATCCGTGAGTCATGGCATATCAGATCGGTTGAGCCTAATTACAGGGTTAAGGTTTGAAACCAGGTTTTGCGAGATTGGTGAATGCAATTGCAAACGGAACACTGAAAATGTTACAAAGTATCACACAGTGGGACTTAAGGCATATTGCAACATATCACACAGTTGAAATGATACATTCATATTGGTAATTTGCATACCTGGCTAATAAAAACAAAGACATTCATCATAACAGAAATTATCTGTGAATAATGTTATGGCATATCAAACATAGGGAGCAAATAAAATGGTTATAATGCATATTGTACTACAGTTTTAACAATCCGAGAAATGAACAAACCAAGGAATGTGCATTTTCCGGTTTCAATACATTGCAAAAGAATTTTGAATTTAGAAATCTAAAAGATGCATATGTGACTATAAACCCCCCACTTAGGGGTTGTTTCACTCTTGGGATTAGGCAAACCACAGGGGATAGAATGAGTAGCATTTATAGGTACATTATGTAGGGTGTAAAGTGTAACAGGGGTTAGCGGAACGCTTGAGCAAACAGAAAGGAGCCATATTCTGGTTAATTAGATTCGTCTCCTAGATAAAAGGCCCAATTGTCTGCTTGTCTCCGCCAGTTCGTTGAGACCATGATTTACAGTGTTCAAGGTATAAATCCATCTGCATTCCTTGAGGTTGACGGATGATGTCACATCACCCCCTCGCGAATGTTTTAAAGATTCTTTGTACGACCCACCACCTGAGGCTATCCACCTCCTGCCCCATCTCCGTAAAGAGGTCTACTAGAGGGGCACCCTGTACCTTACATCGCAGCAAACTGCAATGCTGTAATATTCTACGCTTCACTTTCTGTGTGGTTTAACCAATGTATAATTGGCCACAAGGACATTTGATTGCATAAATAACATCGGTGCTGTGGCAATTAGTGTGAAGTAGTAGTTGGAAAGTACGTTCTTGGTGTGTGAAATTGGAACCTTCAATCGTAAGTTTACCGGCCTTGCAGCTGCTGCATTTTAAGTACAATACATTTTCTTTTGATTAATTCTAATTAGGTGTGTTCTTCTTTCTTCATGCATAAATGTTTATGATGGATTTAAGTAATTTATTTACCCGACATAACCAACATTAGCATATGGTCTGTGTTAGGGTCATAGATACTTCCCAGTAATAGTTGTTTCTCATCAAGGCAGCCTTTTACAAAGAGATAGTGGCCATGAGGATCAATAACCATCTGGCCAGCTACAAAGGGGACTCCTGGCCTTATCCAACTAAGTGCACCTCTAGCGTAGGAGTAGCCTGTGGCAAACAGCTGCCCCCGCCAACTACGGTAGTCTATGGACCTCTCGCTGTGTAAGGTGGGTCTCCTGTAGGAGCGCTATTTGCGCTGCTCGGCGCTTGAGGTAAGAGTATGCTTTTTATCGGCACGCAGGTGTGTGCATCCCACGGACATTCCAGGTGACTATGTTAGTGATGGGCATATTGTGCATACGTGGGGTTCTTTACGTAAGGTAGCTACAGGTAACTGCACATGGGATCTGCTTCTGCATGATCGCATTCAGTAGCATGTCAGAAAACCAATAACGGTTAAGGAACAGAGAAGAAGAGAGTGGGAGTAGGATCTAAACAGGTAGAGAGCAGAAGGACAATGTGTTTCTTCCCAAACTTTGAACTATGCCGAGTGTCAGTTGTCAACTAAGTACGTCAGCGGTCCTGGGTGTGTTAGCCATGGGAGGGTGGATGGAAAGATTAGTACTTGCTGTGGCCCTGATATGTTCTTTCATTGAGAGCGGGACACCAAATTTTGGGTGCTGAAGGATCATTGGGGGTTGGCTGGTGGGGCAAGGTAATGTTTGTTAAGGGACTATGACCTAAAGGGGGAGCCCCTTTCCTCCCACCCCTGTGGTAATCGGGAAGCATGTATGGGATGACATATTGATTCACATGCAACATCGAATTTAGCAATTCAAATGATTTCATTTGCTGTTTGGAGTGTTATATCTGGGATCAGTCTCCGTCTCTTTCAGATGGCCGTATCGCAGAGGAGTTGTTATCACTCAGAGACTGGTCTGATGCATCAGACAGTTCCTGCTCTTGAGTTCGGCTCTGGATCTGTGCTGCTGTTTGTATGGCATCATGCCTCTCCTGTATGACCTGTTCTAGGTTGGGAACCGCCCGCAGGCGTAGGGACTGGAGTTTAATTTGTTTGCGCTTTCCTCTGCGAAGTCCGGAGCGTCCTGTGCTCACCTGCGTAAATGCCACCGAGCATGGCATCATTATGTTGTGTCTTGTCACCTCCAGCCAAGCCCATGCCTCCTTTGGCGAGTTGAAAAAGTGAGTGGATCCATCCGAGATCACCCTGAGGCAGGCGGGGAACAGCAGGGAGTATTGTATGCCCATATCGCGTAGCTGCTTCTTGAGTGCTAGGAATGTAACCCTTCTATTCTGCACTCCCAGGGCATAATCTGGGAAGGGAAGTATCTTGTTATTGTCCACTCTTATCTCCCCCTGTTTTTGAGTTTCTCGAAGGACCGCGTTGCGGTCCCTGAACTTGAAGAGTCGGAAGAGGAAGTGACGGGCCAAGCTCCCGGCGAGGAGCAACCCACCGGCACATGGTGGGCCCTCTCCACCACGAAGTCCTTGGATAGCACATCATATGTCAAGAGAGATTTCAGCCAATGTTCTGTGGAGGCTATAGAGTCAGCCCCTTCTGTAAACTCAGGCAATCTCACCACGTGGATGTTGATACGACGAGAGCGTCCCTCCACATCCTCCACTCTGCGCTCCATTGCCTCCCTGCAGGCCATCAATGCTTGTATTTCTTTCACTGCGGTTTTAGTGACAGGGTGGATTTCAGCTGGCTCCTGTTTTCTTTCCTGCACCTTCTTCACCAACTTCCGAAGATCGGCATGTAGCAGCGTAAGGTCTGATGTGATCTTGTCTATGCGCCCCTCGAGAGAGAGAGGTGGCATCTGAGTTAGTGAGGTTCCTAGCTTCTCAACTGCGTGTAGGACAAAATCCATTTTCGATTCCAGTGTGAGGACCACCACCGCATACAGCGCCCCATGGTCTTGGTCAGGCAGATGAGTGCCACTAGCAGGCTGTGGGGTCGCATTGCCAAAGGGCTTTAGGAAAAAGGGTAATATCACTTTAGATAGTCAGGCAGGTTTATTGCCCTGTGTGTGTCATCTTACAGAAAATGTTTAGTTGCCGTTTGGAAGGGATTGAGACCAGGCCTCATTTATATTGAGTGACCACATGGGCGCTTATGCATAGGAGAGCACTGAGTCCAGATACTGCCCGCTTCTCTTAATGATAGTCCTGGTGTGCAGGGAGCTTGGTTCTTATCTGGGTGGTACTCCTTATGTTTCCTTTTCTCTGGATAAATGCTAGCCCAATATCGGGGGGGGACAACTTGTCTAATGGTGGACTGCCAGCTTGGCCAACGCAGGCCCGGTGATCCATCTGGATGTACTCTGCTGGCACCCTCCGAGATCCTGCCCTCCAGTGGCACGATGTCAGAGGTTCCCCTGCAGGCCCGTCCACTGTCGGGCATGGGTTAGAATGTTAAGGGCATCTATGTGTTGGCAGGGCCGACTGTCGGCCTGGGCCCTATAAGACCTCCGGCCTATCCTGTTTTCCGCCGTCCCCTCTCCTCACCTGCTTAGGTCATTGTTGATCTGGTGTCTGCGTGGCAGCGAAGACTGCCACACACAGTAGTACCCGGCATTGCATGCCGTAGGCCGCAGAGTGGCTCACGGTGCGTGACAGTCCTGTCACGTTCTCGGGTAAAAAGGTCAGGCTCCAGAGGCCCCCACGTCGTCGCCACTGTGCTCTTGTCTGCTGATGCTGTATTTCCCTTTAAACATGCGCGGTCAGCATCCCACATGCATTACAGGAGACATAAGCCTGGGCCCGATAAGACCCCTGGGCCTCAGCAGCACATAGACAATTGTCTTTGCTCGTGCAGTGGGGTATCAGCTCAGCCCCGGTACGCAGCCCGTTACACAGGTGACAACAGTCTCACGCCGGCCTAGTGAGCTAGGCGCTTCCACTGGTCCGCCCAAGTCTGCATGTTGGTCCCCCGCGCATCCACCTCCAGCAGCAGGGGCGAGGCCCAAGAAGACCCAGGCGCCTCTTCAACCATCTCTTTGTCTCGGCAACCACAAGCCAGAGCCAACGGCCGTGGGGGCCACACAGCTAGATTATCGCTGTGGCCTTGGGGGGAGGGAGTCGTTCCACACTGCTAATCTCAGTCTGTGGCTGCACTGCATCCTCCAGTCCACCATGTGGGTCCGGGCGTGCTGGCTCACTTCCACTGGCATGCCGTTTCATAGCACATATATATATGCCACGCTGTACCCGTTGTGCCCGGCTCCTGTGGGTAGGGGCAGGAAATGCAGATGGTCTAGCGAGCTTATTGATTTAGCCGGATAATCGGGCAAAGCTATGGAGCCTCCCTAGAGTGTGTCCACCATCTTGGATGGCTGGCCACAGCCCCCGTTAAGTTACCATTCATTGTAGAAACAGAGCCTCATCATATGACATTTGAGTTGTCCTTTCTCAATGACATCCAGAAACCGAAGTCCTTTACCAGTTACATTGTTTCCTGGAACATTACTAAGCTCTAAGAGAAAGTATTTATGATCAGGAATTGCTTTCCCTAAAGGATGACTATCTCAAAGGAGCAGTTCACGAAACTACTGTCTTGACTGACCACAATTACTTGCTATACCTGACACCAATGAAGTGTGTAAAGTGCATTGTATGCTTGTTGGTCTCTATTTTTCTCCTATTTATAGTATAAGATTACTTAAAGACCTCAAACCATAAAAAAGTTGGTGCCTTGCCCAGACCAGTAGACAAAAGTAATAAATGTTTGCCTCCTCTTAGTAAGTTGGCTGTTTCCATCATTTCGGATCAGATCATTGATACCATTCTTAACAAGATGCGTCAGTGCTATCATAGATTTCAATCAAATCTCATTGTTAATACAAGACCCAGAAAATTAACGTAGTGAAGAGTTTTTGCTGTGACATCACAATATACTTTAAGAGAGTCTTAAAATACAGGTTCAGTCTCCCGTAGTAATGTAACCTAGTGGAAGATGAAAGAACTGACAGCCTTTATTTTTGGTGATCTAAGCTTTCCCGGGTTTGAAAGAACTTTTCATCTCATTGTTCCCTCAGTGATCGGTCCAAAATATCACATGCAAACCCCAGAAATCTGTTGCAGTCTCTCCCCACTCCACAAGCGATGACACCCAACTCATCCTTTCCCTGATGGAAAAAACAACCACTGCTAGAACCAAGTTCACCAACTGCATGACCACGATAGCAGACTGGATGTGAACCAACTGCCTGCAGCTCAACTCCAGCAAGTTCATGGGACTCCACCTGGTGGCCAGTTAGGACCCACAACCATACCCACTGACCACACAAGAAATCTATGGATTATCCTAGACAACAAGCTCAGCATGACGGCTCATGTCAACACAGTGTGCACCTCCTACTTCCACATCCTATGCATGCTACAAAAAAACTTCAAATGGTTTGGCTCAGAACACAATGGACCTTTACACAAGCACTCTTCACCAGCAGGCAGGACTACAGCAACACTCTCTATGCCAGAATCTCCAAACAACTCCTACGCAGACTCTAGAGCATCCAGAACACCACTGCAAGACTCATACTCGACCTACCACGCAACACCCATATCACACCGCACTTCAGGAATCTTCGCTGGCTCCCCATTCACAAGCTCATACAATTCAAACTTCTTATGCACACATACAAACCCATACACAACACAGGACCAGAATACCTGAACAGTCGCATCTTCTTTTACCAACCCACCAGACACCTACACTCTGCCTCACTCTCACTTGCACACATTCTCCTACATAGCACCCAAGACATGGGACGACCTCCCTCAACACATCAGAGCTTCTACCTCACTTCTTGAGCTCTGCAAAAAGCTGGGGATCAAAAACCTACACGCCTCCCCAAGCACCTGGATACCCTCTCAGGTGGATAGTGCGCTATACCAATCAATATAACATATAACATAACATAACAACAACCCTGGGCCATGATCTCTAGGGAGTTCATTGTGGAACTTACAGATTCATGTGCTTATAATTCTTTGATGGTGAAGGTAGATTTAAGTGAGAGTATAAAGGACTAAAGAACGCAAGCCACACACAGCAACTTCTTTTTAGCGCTGACTACAGACAGAGTTTGCAATTTGGAAGACCTAATTTTATCAATTCTATAAAAATGCGCAGTAAGAAGAATTATTATTATTATTAAAATTTTATATAGCGCACAGTTACCCTTGGGCATCCCAGCGCTTTAGAATTACAGAAAGAGTGTGGGCTTTTGGTCAGTCCTCTTAGTTATTGGTTTTTATATGTTTTTCGTGGATAGAATTTGCTCAAGACCACAGCATTTTGAGGATGTTTACATTGTCCCATTTGGTTCCCATTAGGTTTGGTATATTACTTTGCTGACACAATGATATTTTAATTTGCTGATTTATTAGAAAGTACATAGAGTTTGGATGACTTAGCCTGTGACAATGACACAATGTTATTCACTAATTAGGTTTGCATGTTAATTTCTTTCACTTTGCTTCCATGATAACAAGTAAGTTTTAAAGTTTTTGTTGTTTACAAAGTATATAAAAGTGCACACAGGCTTTTTTAAAAATGCAAAGAAAATGTTGGCCCTATGTAAACAGTATCTGCTATGCTACATTTTACTGTGTTTGTTACTACTTACAATGCAAGCTTCATCTTTAGACTTCTAACACTGTTCTTTGAGGATAAAGCTTAAATCTGATAATGTAGTGTGTTCAGCAAAATGGGACACTACCCCCAGCCTTAATATTGTAGTAGCCCAAAAGCATGCTTTATTATTGGATTTTCTCTCTAAGACTGCTGTGGACAACACACAAAAAGCTATCCAAATAGTATCACTGTCCCAGACTGTCCACACAAAAATCCAAGACTAGTGGCTGTGCCAACACTTATTCCAAATACCAGAATTAATTTAGAAGACATTATTTAGCTGAAAGTAAAGGCTAAGGCCAACATTATGAGTACCCCAAATTTAAGGGTTGGTAATACCAGACTAGGGGCCAGATGTACGACCCTTTCATTTAGCGCCTGCAATGTGCGACTCTTTGCTAGTCGCAAATTGCGAGGCGCTAAATGAAATGTACAACAGTGTTATTACACTGTTTTGTGATTCCCAATGGGGTCGCAAATTGTGAGGCTCATTAATATTAATGATCCTCTCGCAATTTGCGAGCCCATTGGGAATGCCAGTCTTCCCAGGGATGGTGGCCTGCTGTGGCAGCAGACCACCATGTCTGGGACTGTTTTTTAATAATGCAGTTTTTTTAAAAATGCAGCCCGTTTTCCTTACAGGAAAACAGGATGCATTTAAAAAAGAAAAATTAAACTTTTCAGTTTCATTTTTTTAAGGGATGGCAGTGGTCTTTGGGACCACTGCCTGCTCTTAAAAAATATTTTCCCACATACTCACAAAGTGGAAGACTTGAAGTAGGTGGTAAACTGCGAGTGTTTTGTGGCCGCAAATGCGGCCGCAGGACATTTGTACATAGCATGGTTACCCAGGCAATTAGGAAGGGAAAACCATTCCTAATTGTAGGAGTCACAAATGCTATTTTGTGAGTCAGCATTTGTTCATGCTGTTTCCCTTTTTTGGGACCGCAATCGGGAGGATCAGCCGTTTGTGGACGCAAAAAAGGGTCGTACCTCTGGCCCTTGGTTTTTATCATATATGAGGGCATCAGTAATACGGGCCCAGTATTTTCATGGGATCAGAAATAGACCTTCAGTATAATAATAATAATAATAATAATAATAATATAATAATAATAACAATATCCACATTTGTAAAGCGCACAATCACTTGTTAGGGTCTCTAGGCGCTGGGGGCCGTCGGGAAGATTAAGCAAGCTATTGCCCAGAGTCACATGGTGCTGGGCTAATCTGCCGCCGGTGCCGGGGATCGAACCGCGATCCCCAGATTCCGGAGTCAGTCGCCCTGGCCGCGGCGCCACACCTCTTCCACTTCCTCTGTAACCCAGCGTGCAATAGGGAATTGTTAGACCTGACAGCCTTAGGCTGGTGCTCCCGTCAACCTTTTGCCTACCTCCTCCACTTTTGTGACCTCATTTTTGCTGGCTTTAGTACTCTGTATAAATTACCACTGCTAACCAGTGCTAAAGTGCCTGTGCTCTCTCCCCTAAACATGGTAATATTGACTCGTCCCCAGTTGGCATATTTAATTTACTTATAAGTCCCTAGTTAAGTGAACTACATGTGCCCATGGTCTGTAAATTAAATGCTACTATTTGGACTACAGCACTTATTGTGCCACTCACTTAAGTAGCCAATGCAGTGCCTGTGTGTGCAGTTACACTGCCATTGCGACCTGACAAGATAAGCGTCTTGCCAGGTCCAAAGCTTTTCTTTTTGTAGATATAAGTTACTCCTAATGTAGACCCTGGACAACCCTCAGGACAGGGTGCAATTTATTTAAAAGGCAGAGCATGTATTTTTAACTTTCACATGTCCTAGTAGTGAAAAACTCTCAAATTTGTTTTTCACTACTGCAAAGCCTATCTCTCCCATAGGATAACATTGGGATTACCTGATTACATTTTTTAAGTGTAATTCCCAATTATGAAGAGAAGGACTTTCCAAGTTTGGTGTCTCTCGAATCATAATTTAAAATCACAACTGCGGTGAAGTCCGATTTTAAATTGCAATTCTAAAAATTCCACTTTTAGAAATTTTAGTGAAAACTGATTTGCATAAGGCTGGGTTTAAACTAGAATGGCGTGGGGTGCAAAAAGTGATGGATTTAGGCCCAGACATCTGTACTGGGGTACATTTTTGCCATTGTTCAGCATTCTGTCCATCAATTGTTCTTGTTACACTTCTAGAAATGTAGCATTTTCTTACTTTAGCTATTTAGTGCCTGCTGCCTGTCTTTGATGCACATCTGGGAAGGGTGACAACTGGCCTTTGTGTAGTCACCCTAGATAGCCCCACACAATGGGAGCTCAGGTGTGAGTTGATGGGCCACCTTGGGAGGATGGGAGGGACAAGATGGACCGGCCTCACTTACACCTGCATAGACTGATTCCTATCCCCACACAAAGGGCTGCATACCCCTCTGTAGTGAGTCTGAAGCCAGGGCAGGAAGGGAGGACCTCTGTGCACTTCAAAGACCTGTCTTTGAAGTCTCCCCCACTTCAAAGGAACAACTGGGTATAAGTACTGGACCTCTGACATTACCACTTCAGTACACTTCTGGACCTGTGAAGACTCTGCCGGGAAGAAGAACTGCTGTGCTGCTGAAGGACTGCCACTCTGCTGGACTGCTGCTTTGCATGTGTCCTACCTTTCTGTGTTGCACTGCTGCATGCTGAGCCCCTACCTTGGTGAGAAGGACTAGAACGGCATCACTTGAACCCAGAGTGACTGCAAAGGCTGGTAGCCTTGCATTCTGATCTGAAGTCTCAGGCACATAAACAACTTCCAACTCTTCTGCTGCTGCTCCTAGACTCTGCCACCTGCGAGTCTGCCCTGCCAACTGGGGCCACCCCAGTCCGGGACCCTTAGAAGTGAGGCCTAAGGTGATTGCTCCAGTGCAACCCACACATCCTCTCTCGAACTGGTGCAACGATGCCCTTGCATAGATCGGAACTGGTGCATCGCCCCCTGTTGCGTGACCAGAACCAACGCATCACCTCTGCTGTGTTAACTGACCAGACGCAACGCTTTTGGAACCAGCACTGTATGAAGTTCTCCGCGAGGTCTTTGCATCCCTGCTGATTGCAGCCTCGACACTGATGCCAAGAACTCTGCATTGGAGGTGATGCATCACCACTGCTGTGCAGATTGATACTGACGCATTGCTTCAACATCAACGCATTGCTTGGGCTGCATGTCAAATCCCCACCGTCCACAGAATCTTCAACGTCGGCGCAACGTGGACCAAGGTACTTTTGCTCAGCGGGTCCAATCTGGCCCCTGTAACTGGCCCGTAGTCTGTTGTTGCTGTCGGCTTGAACTTCTGACTTTATCCCAGTCCATCAAGACTAGATTCCCCTTATTGGTGTTTAGTTCTTTTTGGTGTAATGTTCACTTTATTTAAAAAAAAAAAAAAATTCTCAAGTTCAACTTATTGCTTTTTTTTGTTTTGTTTTTGTTTTATTCATTAAATGAAGTTCTATTTTTCTTACCTGGTGTGGAATCTTTTTGTGTGGTGTTTTCACTGTTTTACTGTTCCACAAACTTTACACATAGCCTCTAAGTTAAGCCTGACTGTTCTGTGCCAAGCTACCGGAGGGTGAGGACAGGTTAATTTAGGGTTTGCATGCTTCGTACCCTGACTAGGATTGTGGTTGTTTCTTGACTAAGGCTCATACCTCCAACCCAATTTCTAAAATTGGTGAAAAGTAGGAAGATAAGACTTTTGTTTGTGCACTGCCATACAGTGACTTGGTGTACACTACAAATCCACACCCAAAGATCATTTGGAATGTTTTTAATTTGTTTGTCAAAATCATGTCTCTGTCTGCTGGTTCTCCAAATGGAACCATGGGATTTGAGCTGGCCAACTTGGAAGCCTGCACAGTGGCTCAGGTTAAAGACTTTTGCAAAGAGATGGGGCTTCCTGCCAAGAGCGCCACAAAAAGGTGAAATTACAGTAGGCGCTGAGAGCCTGGGCAGAAGCCCACTCTGAGGGGAATGATGGATTGGGGAGCCTGAGAATGGTTCTTCTGTGGTATCACATGTAGTGGCTGAGAGTGAAATCCCTGAATTTGAGCTCTCTGTGAAATCATGAAGCACTGTCTCTTCCCGTGGCCTAACCCCAGAGGAACTGAGGGACAGGAAGGAGGAGCGAAAATTCAAGCTGCAGATGGCCAAAATAAAAATGGAGGCTGAAGAGAAAAATGCTTAAAGGGAGGCAGAGAGAGCCTTAGTTAAGAAGAAACATTTACTGGCTCATGAATTGAGTCTGAAGTTGCTGGATATTTAAGCTGATTGTATTCCTTACTTTTTATACAGCTTTCGTACAGCATCTGCCGCACAAGAGGGAGCAACAAGCAAAACCTGACTAAGAAAGTGCGCACAAGGAGCGCACATATCCTACACACCCAGCTATCCATCAGCCCACTGGTCCATAACAACTTCCTATTAAAAACCCTCTTCCCCTACTGAGTTCAATAATCGCCAACACAACGCGGCTAGCAGGTGGGGCTGAGGTGGGGCTGAGGGGCTGAGGAGGACAAAAGGGAAAGGTGCAGGACTTTTTAAAACATCAGCACTCCCCTCTCAGGATGAGATCTGGGAAAATTAGAACAGACCCCACAAACAACCGGAGAAAAAGAAACAGACAGCATAGTAGCATTACAAGTGAAAGAAAAAACGACACCCGGGACGCAGACTCAACAAACGTTCAAGACAGTATTGACAGGACCCCCACCCGTACGATGCAACAGCCAATCTTAGGACTCAAAAACCACAAGATTACAGACTTTCTCATTTCACCCGCATCCCCGGCGACCTCAGTGCTGCAAGCACACCATTCACAGTCTGTCACCAGCACCAAAAGAAAGTTCCAGTCAGTAGGCTCGTTATCAAAATCTAAGCTGCCTCGGACCGACTCATCATGTGAGATTATTATATTGTTTGTTTGATCTACTTTTAAAATCTCACCAGTCTCCCCCTCTCTGCACCTTGTTGGGGCACTTGTCTTCACCAGCCACACCCGCGCAGCCGAGATAAAGGCTACAGCGGAATTGCAACGTACATTGCCGCCATCAGCGAGTGAGCCGGGCTTTAGGCCACGCCCACTCTCTAGAGGCCACGCCCCCTAGCCTACTTAACCGAGCTGATCGCAAGCTCACGCAGACCCTACACTCCTGAGTGTTGTAACTATGATCTTGTTTCACCCTCGCCCTTCCTCTTCCCTTTTCCCCCTCCTTGTTCAGGAAAGTTGGTATCATCCATGTGTCAGCCGGGCGCTCGCTGTGGAATGTTGACACAGTGACCCAGGCTTTGTGTGTGACAAGCTGACGGCAGTCTACTATGAATCTTAAGGCAATAAAGCAACTCAGTTATACTCCACGTTGTCTCTCCTTACTACATCTTTTCTGGCGACGAGGATGGGGAAACTGAGCCAGGGACAGTGACTGCCGTTTCCCTGGAACCGTGATTGCTTGTCATCCAGAGGAGAGTTTGGCGCCTGCCACCAGTGTCAAGCGAGGAGGTCACCGCTTCACTGGAAGGAGCAAGAAGAAGTCACAGCAAGTAAGGATATTCTGTTGAGCTACCCCAGCGTAGTGCAGCCCTCTTGAAATGTGCCGGCTTTGATCGGGTGTCATATCGGACATCGCGAGGGGTGTAGCGATCTTGCCCCGTGATCGTGAGAGGGTGATGTTAGCTGTTGTGGTATAAGCTTGAGCGCTATTTTCGGGTGTCTAATCGGGCATCGGTGGGCAGCTAGGGAAGGTGTGCCGTGTAGCGCATGCTGTGTGAGGGCGTTTGCAGCAGGTCACAGACTTGAGGGAAGGCGAGCACAAGCTCTGTCTAGGAGAGAAAGTGGCCACCGTCTCTCTCAGTGTCCATTCTGAGGAGAATTGTACTTCGCTTGCCACGGTGGTGCATCGGTGCGCTTTAAGGCATCCCAGCGTGAGGCACGGGAGTGCGCAGCTCTGACTGAAGGCGCTCGCCCTGCATTCACAAAAGAAAAGAACCTAGCGGTGTGCTTACCATCGGGAAATTCGAGCGCGGCTTGCTTCAGCGTGAGGTTGCCACCTCGGCAGAAGCAACGACTATTTTACTCGTTTCGCCGTTTCCTGTGGGAACATCTCCCGTTTGTACACAGCCCAGCCGCCTGGAAAATCTCCTCACGCAGGCACTCGATGAGGGAAGCCCTCAGAACAGGAAGTCGACGCCCGTTCTTAGGAGCAGAAACCCGAGAGGAGAGTTAAAAAAGTGCCAGTAGAGGCAGAAAGGGGACTATACTCTCGAGTGTGAATCACTACAGACAGATCTGGTGCTAATAACTGTGTTCAGATAAAAGCAAAGGGAGAATAAGTGTGGTGGTTAAAGCTTATGGGTGAAGTTCATGGGCGGGCATTCCTCCTGAAAGTAAAAGAAATAGAATATTGTTTTTTTTGGAATCAAGACTAGCGTGAAGTAGAGGGTTGTATGGCCATGGCAGGAGCAGGAATGAGCCAGCCCCCCCCTTTCCTTAACGAGTTGGGTGAACCAGTGATTCCTTGGAGAAGGTGGGAAGGAATATTTAAGTCATACTTGATAGCTATTGGAGGTAGTAACTACACCAATGTGCGTAAACAACATATTCTGTTACACAATTTAGGTACTCATGGCAGGAAAATATATGAGGACATTACGGGTAGACTGATTGAGGATGAAGAAGAGGTGGTAGAGGAAGGTGTTAATGTCTACGAAAGCACCCTGAGAGAACTAGCAGCTCATTTCAAGGAAAAGATAAATGTGGTAATGGAAAGGCATAAGTTCTTTAAGAGGGTGCAGAAGAGAGAAGAGAAAGTGAGCAATTATATAGCTGTGTTGAGAGGTCTGTCAGCCACATGCGAATTTGGGCAACTTACGGACTCTCTAATAAGAGATCAACTTGTCAGGTGCACCAATGACACTAAAATACAGGAGGAGTTACTTACTAAAAACCCCAATCTGGAGGAAGCGATTAACCTAGCCAAGGGCCTAGAACACACGGCGCGCTGCATGAGAGAAATGAGGGTATCAGAGGGCACTAACAGAGAAAGGGTTGATGGTAGATCTAATTCAGAGAGTGAAACTGTTTGTAAAATAGGTGAAAAGGCAAAGGAAATTACTCGCAGCAAGCCCGTGGCTTCAGTGTGTTATAAATGTGGTAGTCCCAACCATATGGCCAATAATTGGAAATGTCCGGCCAGGAATGTTCAGTGCAGGAAATGCAATAGGTGGGGTCATTTCTCAAAAGTGTGTAAGGCTTCAGGGAAAGCAGTACATGTTATAGAGGAGACACCACTGGATGAGGAAAGGGAAAAGTCGTATGTATTTCAAGTGGGGGATGAGGACAATAATGATGATGTGTATCCCAAATGTGATGTTTTACTGGATGGGGTCAAGTTTTGTATGTATGCCGATTCATGCTCCCCATACACTCTAGTAGACAAGAAAGTTTTCGATGATAAATTTGCCAACCACCCTGTCAAATTGCTACCTCCTGATATAAGTCCTAAGGGTTACAATGAGGGGAGGATTCCTCTTGAGGGAATGGCAATCATGAGAATATCCTTCAAGAACAGGCACACGGTTGGGAAGATTTATGTTTCCACTAGGGGTTCTACACTATTGAGCTGGAGGCATCAGAAGCAGTTGGGAATCACCCTAGACCCTAACAATAGAGAGCAGGTGTTGCTAATTGAACCAGAAGGAATATCTGAGGACCTTACCAAAGAATTTAAGGAAGTGTTCAGTGATAGATTGGGGGTCTTCAAGAACTATATGCATAAAATTGTGTTGAAGGAGGGGGCGGTGCCTGTGGTGCACAAGACTAGATCCATACCTTTACGCATGAGGGACCCCCTCCAGCAAGAACTCAAGAGATTAGTCAGTGAAGGGGTCATCACAGAAATTGAGAGTTCAGAATGGCTAGCGCCCATTGTCATCATGGCCAAGGATAAAGGAAACAGTATAAGACTCTGTGTAGACCTAAGAGACCTTAATGCAAACATCCTTGTTGACAGGTTTCCCCTTCCTAGGATAGGAGAGATGCTAAGCACTATAAAGGGGGCAAAGTATTTCAGTGTGCTGGATTTATCATCGGCTTATTATCAGATCAAACTACATCCCGACTCCCAAATCCTCACTGCATTTACTACCCCATTTGGAAACTTCAAGTTTCAGAGAATGCCATTCGGATTGGCATCAGCGGCGGCTGCCTTCCAAAGAGTTATGCAGCATGCATTAAAGGACTGCAAGAACACCCTCTGTTTTCAGGATGACATACTTATCTATGGAAGTGGAGAAGAAGAACACAACAAAATGGCTAGGAGAGTGTTGGAAAAACTAAAGGAGGTGGGATTCACCACAAAACCTTCGAAATGCAGATTAGGAGTGAGTTCGGTAGACTACTTGGGACACACGTTATCTGAGGAGGGAATGAAACCTAAACTGGACTTGGTGAGGGCAGTGGAGGATGCACCGAACCCGAAGAGTAAAGAGGAAATATTGTCTTTCCTGGGTTTGGCAGAATATATGGCCAAATTTATCAAGGACTTCGCCATAGTTTCGCAGCCCTTGAGGGACCTCATAAGGAAAGACAGTGTGTTCGGATGGGGAAAGGAACAGGAGCTGGCCCTGAAGAGTATCAAGAAAGCCATCATCGAAGCTCCGTTTATAGGGAAGTTTGACCCCAATGGTGTAACCATTATCTCCACAGATGCGAGCAACAAAGGCATTGGAGCGACCCTATCACAAGAGGAAGGAGGAAAGATAAATGTCATAGCCTTTGCGTCCAGAACCCTCACCGTGGCAGAGAAGAACTACTCTACTATTGAGAAGGAGGCCCTGGCAGTATATTGGGCCATACTCCACTACAAATTCTTCATTTGGGGTACTACTTTTGAAGTACGCACGGATCATAAACCATTGGTTGCTCTGTTCACAAAAAAGGACATGGAAAGCATGACACCCAGGATTGCCAAATGGGCAGTAGGCTTACAAGCCTACAACTTCGCTGTATCATACATTCCTGGGCAACAAAACAGAGTTGCAGACTACTTGTCCAGAGCACCCACAGAGGGAGGAGAAGAAGAAGAAGAGGAGAAGAATAACTCGATCTTGGAAGTGCGTATGGCAGCTGTAGAAAAAGAGTCATGGGAAACCCATATGGAACAGGACGAAGACTTGAAGAAGGTGAAGAGGTACATCTTGGCAGGATGGCCTAAGAAATGCAAAGATGTGGAGACAGAGATCCAACCCTTTTGGAATGTGAGGGAGGAGTTATCGGTGGAAGGGGATCTCATAATGAAAGCTGGAAGATTGGTCCCACCAGAAGCTCTGAGAAACCAAGTAGTGGAACTAGCTCACGAAGGACATCTGGGGAGAAGCTTGTGCAAGGCCAGACTTCGTGCAGACTACTGGTTCCCCACCATGGACAGAGAGATGGAAGACAAGGTGCGTGATTGTTACGCATGTGCTGAGAGCGACAAAAACAAAATCATAAGAAGAGCACCACTGGCACCAGTGGAAGTACCAGAAGTGCCGTGGAGCAAGCTAGGATTTGACATTGCTGGTCCTATTCATGGCAGAGGTTTGCAAGACTGTTATCTATTGGTCCTAGTAGATTATTTCTCTAGCTGGATAACTTGCAAGTCAGTACACAGTGTGAGCACTAAGGTTATCGTTGAGTTCCTCAAAGAGGCGTTTACACAGGAAGGCATCCCCACAACATTGGTCACCGACAACGGTGTCCAATTGGTGTCGGAAGAGATGAAGGACTTCCTCAAAGACTGTTCGGTGAATCACATTCGCACCCCTCTTTACTGTCCCAAAGCCAACGGGAAAGTAGAAAGAGTAAACAGGATGTTAAAGGAATGTATTCAGTTGGCCAACCGTGCAGGGGAGAAAGTGGAAGAGGCCATAAGAGACATGCTGTGGGCGTATCACACCACGCCAAAGTCCTCTACTGGAAGAACACCGTTCGAGCTGCTGAGGGGAAGAAAAGCAGGCACCAAGCTCACCCCAGGATGGATGGGGAGAAAACAGACAACGGAAGTTGACCCCAGCGAAGTAAAGAGAAGGATAGAAGCCAGCCAACGCAAGTACAAAGAATGGTACGATAAGAAGTGGGGAGTGAAAGGAAGAAAACTTCAGGAAGGACAAGGAGTCTATGTCAAGAAACCGGAAAGAGACTGGAGAGGGGGCGACAAGTTCTATGCCTCAAAGACCATCCGCAGACCCAATAGAAATTCTGTGGTTCTGGAAGATGGAAGGTTGTGGAGCCATGATCGTGTAGTTCCGGCAGAAAGAAGAGAACAGGGGGCAGGAATGAGTAGGGTAGGAGGAAATGTAGTAAGAGAAAACATAAGACAACACAGAGCGAGCGATAGACTCAGAACACTTCCCCAATGGCACAAACAGTACATAATGAGGTAGACTCACAGGCAGGCTTCAACCCCATACACCTATATCCTTGGTTCTTATATTGTTTTCAATTTCCCTTAAGGGGGATGATGTGTTGTAACTATGATCTTGTTTCACCCTCGCCCTTCCTCTTCCCTTTTCCCCCTCCTTGTTCAGGAAAGTTGGTATCATCCATGTGTCAGCCGGGCGCTCGCTGTGGAATGTTGACACAGTGACCCAGGCTTTGTGTGTGACAAGCTGACGGCAGTCTACTATGAATCTTAAGGCAATAAAGCAACTCAGTTATACTCCACGTTGTCTCTCCTTACTACACTGAGGCACAGCCGGGAGCTCTGTTTCACGTAAAACCGCTATTTTTAAAAATATTGTTTGTTTGATCTACTTTTAAAATCTCACCAGTCTCCCCCTCTCTGCACCTTGTTGGGGCACTTGTCCTCACCAGCCACACCCGCGCAGCCGAGATAAACGCTGCCGCGGAACTGCAACGTACATTGCCGCCATTAGCGAGTGAGCCGGGCTTTAGGCCACGCCCACTCTCTAGAGGCCACGCCCCCCTAGCCTACTTAACCGAGCTGATCGCAAGCTCGCGCAGACCCTACACTCCTGAGGCACAGCCGGGAGTTCTGTTTCACGTAAAACCGCTATTTTTAAAAATATTGTTTGTTTGATCTACTTTTAAAATCTCACCAGTCTCCCCCTCTCTGCACCTTGTTGGGGCACTTGTCTTCACCAGCCACACCCGCGCAGCCGAGATAAACGCTGCCGCGGAATTGCAACGTACATTGCCTCCATCAGCGAGTGAGCCGGGCTTTAGGCCATGCCCACTCTCTAGAGGCCACGCACCCCTAGCCTACTTAACCGAGCTGATCGCAAGCTCGCGCAGACCCTACACTCCTGAGGCACAGCCGGGAGTTCTGTTTCACGTAAAACCGCTATTTTTAAAAATATTGTTTGTTTGATCTACTTTTAAAATCTCACCAGTCTCCCCCTCTCTGCACCTTGTTGGGGCACTTGTCTTCACCAGCCACACCCGCACAGCCGAGATAAACGCTGCCGCGGAATTGCAACGTACATTGCCACCATCAGCGAGTGAGCCGGGCTTTAGGCCACGCCCACTCTCTAGAGGCCACGCCCCCCTAGGCTACTTAACCGAGCTGATCGCAAGCTCGCGCAGACCCTACACTCCTGAGGCACAGCCGGGAGTTCTGTTTCACGTAAAACCACTATTTTTAAAAATATTGTTTGTTTGATCTACTTTTAAAATCTCACCAGTCTCCCCCTCTCTGCACCTTGTTGGGGCACTTGTCTTCACCAGCCACACCCGCGCAGCCGAGATAAACGCTGCCGCGGAATTGCAACGTACATTGCCGCCATCAGCGAGTGAGCCGGGCTTTAGGCCACGCCCACTCTCTAGAGGCCACGCCCACATCCCACTACAAAAGATGTGCATTCCACGTTCGCGCAGCGGACGGGCGCAGCGGGCGCGCCGTCAGCGCGCCTAAGGCAAGCTCGTCTGGGCCCGTCCGGGCCCAGCCGGACCCAGGCCCAGTTACTCTGCCCGTTGCCTCCGATGAACGACTTATCTATACGAGAGATACGCTCCAAGCTCTCAATTCGGCAAAAAATCCTGAGTGCAGCTACATCTATTCGGGGGGTAAACCTTTCATCAACTGCGCCCTATGTAATCCGGCCACAACTACCTCAGATAACCATGGCCTACAGCTGGGCCTTCTCAATTGTAGGTCCCTACCCAAACACGCTCATGAAATCAACCTTCTGCAACAGGATCACAAGTTTGATGTCTTGTTCCTCACAGAAACTTGGCTCACTTCCTGGTCGGATTCTGATATCATTAACGCTCTATCCTCAGGCTATCAAATCCAATCCCAAAACAGACCCATCGGTAGAGGAGGTGGCCTTGCGATAATCTACAGAGAACAATTCACATGTAGAGTTAGCAACGCCAATATCGATGAGTGCGAAAGCTGCCAATTTGCTTTACAAATATCCCCCGTGCACTCCCTCTCGGGGTTGTTGATATACCGCCCGCCGGGAACCCCAGGGAAATTTGCAAGCGCTCTTGTCGACACTGTCACTCAGATAGCAACCACTTCTCCCAATTTTCTTATCTTGGGAGACCTCAATCTCCATCTTTTAGACCCCAAGGACCTCACTGCGTCCGAACTTTTCCTGGACCTTACGTCTTTTGACATCCGATTAGTTAACTCAGAACCCACCCATGACAAAGGACATCTTTTGGACCCCATTTTCACCAATATTACGGGCCTCACTACCTGTACCCCCCTCCCCCTTCCTTGGACAGACCATTTTTTAATACCTATCGTTTGGAATCTCTTTATTCCACCCACCCAACAGGCCAAAATCCGGGTCACTGACCGACGTTGGCACAAACTCTCGGCAGACGAATGGGCCTCCAATCTCAGGGCCACTCTTCCCCCCCAGTCTCTGACCCAGCCATCGCTGATAATCAGTTCAACCCTTGGCTCACTTCATCATTAGATAAACTTCTCCCTAAAACTTCCACTCTCAGGCGAATTAAAAGAGTGAACCCTGCCCCTTGGTACACTCCTGAACTTAACCTCCTTCGGAAGGAGTGCAAAAGAACAGAGCGCTCATGGAGGAAGGATAAATCGATAGTCAAGAAAGACGCCTTCCAGACCTCCTTAAAAAACTACAAGTCCGCCCTCCGCAATACCAAAAGTACATTCTTTCAGGAAAGGATAGAAAACTCCTCCTGTTCCAGCAAGAAAACCTTCATCATTTTAAAAGAATTACTTAAAGCCCCAGACCCTGCACCAAATAACCGGCCAGATCCCAAGGCAGCTGAAGAGAAATGCCTTAAATTGGCCAAATTCTTTGAGGAGAAGATTCAGAAAATCCTTGCCTCTCTTCCACCTATCGACTTTAACGAGGAAGACTGCATGAACTCAAGCCCTACCACTCCCTGTTTATTCTCTCTTGGACCAGTTACTGTTGATGAGGTCTCAACCACGCTAGACACTATCAAAAGCGGATCCCCTAGGGACTCAGTCCCCCTACGTATCCCTAAAAAAGTGGCCCCCACTATCGTCCCCCCACTCACTCATCTCATCAACACCTCACTGTGCCAGGGAGTAGTTCCCCCCGGCTGGAAGGCAGCTGTAGTCAAGGCGCTACTCAAAAAACCTTCTCTGGACCCTGCGGACTTCACTAACTACAGGCCGATTTCTCTCCTCCCCGGAACCAGTAAAATTGCCGAAAAACTAGTTAATAAAAAACTTTCACAGTATCTGGAGACGAACAACCTGCTCAGTTCCTCTCAAACTGGATTCCGCCCAGGGCAAGGCACCGACATCGCCTTACTTGCAGCAGTGGAGGAGGCCAGAGCCCTTTTGGACGCAGGAGGATCAGTGGCAGTGATCCTCCTAGACCTCAGTGCGGCCTACGACACCGTCAACCATCGGGTCTTAATCCAGCGACTCAAGAACATCGGTGTTGAGGGCACAGCTCTGACCTGGTTCAAATCCTTCCTCGGCCACCGCTCCTTTCAGGTCTGGGAGAATGACATCTGCTCCCCCGAAACTCCCCTCCAGTGTGGCGTGCCCCAGGGCTCATCTCTTAGCCCGACATTATTCAATGTCTACATGTCCCCACTGGAGGAGGTCGTCAACCCATTTGGAGTGAAAATCCTCAGCTACGCTGATGACACTCAATTAGTGGTGTCTCTATCCCACCCTAACCAAAAACCCTCGGACCTCTATAACTGTCTGGCAGAAATTCAAGGATGGATGAACAGCTTGTCATTGAAGCTGAATGGCGCAAAGACGGATATTCTCCTCCTTGGCCAGAAGGAGCCTTCCATTTTGCAGAACCTCTGGCCACCCTGTTTGGGTGAACCTCCGCCCCCCAAAGCGGAGATTAAGAGCCTAGGAGTTTGGCTTGAAAAAGATCTTTCGTTTAAGACGCAAGCCAAAAAAATTGCCGGAATTTGCTTCGGGCTCCTCAAATCTATCAGGAAGATTCTGCCCCTACTCCCTCCCGTCTCCCAGAAACTGCTAATCCAAGGCCTTATTTTGTCAAGGCTGGATTACAGTAATACCATCTACCTGGGCGCTCCCGAGGCAACCCTCAATAAACTGCAAAGAATCCAGAACGCGGCGGCCCGGATTCTCACCAATACCCCGGCGAGATCCTCGGCCAAACCAGCCCTGAAACACCTACATTGGCTCCCTGTGAGAGAGCGAGTGAAGTTCAAAGCTCTCTGTCTTTCACACAAACTTCTACAGGACAAAGGCCCCCCCGTCCTAAAAAAATTCATACGGCCCTATAAAGCCTCAAGATCCCTCCGATCCGACTATAAATACCTCATCACGATCCCCAGAGTGAAGAAGGTTCGCACGGGTGGAAGGCGTTTCTCTGTCAACACAGCCCGCCTTTGGAATTCCCTTCCCCGCGAACTCAGGACGGAACCCGACTATCTCCGATTCAGGAAGCGGCTAAAAACTCATCTGTTCCCCTGAGTCACCTTTCCTCCTTATGCCCCTGTTTACCTCTAGTTTGTTAGGATTTTAGCGCTGGGATACTTACGGGTGACTACGCGCTTTACAAAACCCAATAATAATAATAATAATAATAATAATTATTATTATTCGAAGTCCACCGAAAACTTTAACCAAAATGGCTAACAAATTAACGGTGCAAGCACAAATAAACACAAGGGAAGCAGCAAATAACGACCAAGCCGAGACAGAGACAGACCCCCTGCGCGCGAAAACACCGAACGAGTTAGAAATGCGCCGATCCTTAAGCTTGGGCTCATACTTCGGCTCGATGGCTTTCGACCACGCGGGCGAAAATGTGGCAGACTATTTACCAGCACCAAGTATGGTAGTTAAGGAGAAATCAAACAAGGACCATGTGGCTGACAATTCGCGAGCCTCAAGAATCGACATCACGCACAAATCAGACAAGGACCCCACAGACAAAGAAACGACGAAGCTGTAACAAGGGGGACAGACAAATACCAATACCCACACACATCCGATGGGACCATCAAGCGTAGTGGCCTCTTTAAACGATGAAATTATTTCAAAAAAGGCCGCAAAATGGCAACAAGGGGAACTGACGAAAGTGAATGCTCATAATCACTTGAAAGGATCTTTAAGCGAAGAGGCGCCATCAAAGGATGAAACTACATCAAAATGCCCTTCTGGCGCAGAAACACTCGACCACTCAAGTGAAACACTCGACCACTCAAGTGAAAGTAGCCCATTATCTCTCCACGTGGCATATAACCAACCATCGCATGGCCCGTCGGGGCTATTTCCCCCTCATTATACCATTTCTTCACCCATCAAAACAACACCCCCAAAGGGCCACGATCATAGGGAAAAAATGGAAAAATCAAACCCCTTTAACAGGAACCCGCCAGGGTGGAGACCTACGAGTCTCAGCTCGGACTAAACCAGGGGATAAGGCTGAGACAAGTCCCCAAACCAGCCGCTATGATACCACCAATTTTTCTCCAGCACAGGCCCCGTTGTGGCCGCCTTTCATAAGTACCATGGAAACCATCTGTTCAGCTCTAATTCAACATTCCGATAAATTGGAATCACAAATAGACCTCCTACAAATCCTTGCATCTCACGTGGCGGGCATAGATAGAAAGATATTAGAGCTAAATTCCCTGATAGTACGGGTACAGAAAGACCGGCACACAATGTATCACGAATGTCAGTGCTTCGAAACAATGAACCTATTGAAAGGGCTACCGACCATCCTAACTGACATCTTGGAGGAAGTCCAAATCAACACAAAGGAGCGTCAGAAAATCACTGAAACCTCCGGCATGGAAACCCCTCATGAAGACTCGATAAGCTCAGTTAACGGTGACACATCAACTAGCGAGAACACAAAAGTGGACCCACTGGAAGCCAGCCCAACCAATCAAACATCAACAGTCCAGATACAAACTCCTGAAAATACTACAGCCCACCACAAAGGCTCGGACAATCCAGTCATCTCCGGGAAAGAACTTTCCGGCACACCAACTAACGGGCAACAAAAACAATCTAATCACTTAACAAAACGAGAACGGAAGAGAATGAGGAAAGCCAGACAAAAAAAATATCAAGCCAAAAAAACAATAGCGTTGCATATCAGGCACCTTGAATAAGATCCCTCAACGGCCAGAAATCCAAAGACAGATCTGACCTTAGTAACAACACCACTACCACCAAAGGACAAAGACCCAAGCATGATGGATCAAAAAGACAAAGAAGACTCACGACGGGACCCCACACTCGTATCCCTGGCTCAGACAGTTATAGCAACCGATCACCCCAGCAGACAAATGGCTAACAACTTATTTGATGGTCACACAATCAAGCAATCGGCTGCTTGCTCACAGGCACAGAAGCCACAAGCGGAACAAAAAAGCATTGTGCACTACTTCTCAAAAATGATCAAGGGGCAAAAAGAAAATTCCTTGGAAAACGAGCTGCCACCAGGTGCTCCCTTCTCAAGGCCTAGAGGGCCCAAAATTTCATCAGCTCGCAAGCAACACCGAGCCCATGCCCCACCTTCCCAAAACAGGGCCACCAAGACAAGATACCCAAAAAAACACTCAAACTAAGTTCTCGGACCACAAAACAGAGACAGATCCAACTTACCCTCCAGGCTCACTAAAACACGAAATCATTCCGCTCTATATCTCAAGGGGGAAGCACGACATTCTTAACCGGAGTGCTATCCTAAAATTAACCAATTTGATTGAAACATTGAGATACGTGAATTCAACCCACATAGAAAGTATCGAATTCAAGCCAATAGCGAATGTTGTTGGGAGAGAAATGACAGAGATCACATGGAAGGACCCCACGACAGCCAAAGAATTCTGGCTACAAAGAGAAAAATTCGCAAAATGGGGAATTGTAATCAGACCAGTAGAGGTAGAAAAATACCCTGCCCCGTTATCACTGATCGCAGAGGAAAGTCGTCAACCGGAGGGTGGAATTCTTCGGGGTGCAGTAGGTCGCTCAGACAGCATGAGAGGAAGATGGACCAACTTACGCATTATCCACCAAGGGTCGTCAGGAGGAGTTAGCGAGACCCGGAAAATAATATCAATAACGCCAAGCCCCTATGCTCACATGACGGAAGAAGCATGAACACCGAACCTGAAAATATGTTCATGGAATATAAACGGACTGGGTGGCAAAACAAACGACGCAGACTTACTAGAATTCTTAAACAAATTTGACATCATTTTACTCCAAGAAACCTGGTCGACTTTGTCTGATCATATAGACGGTTTCAAAGAAATCCAACAACACGCCACTAAAAGAGGCCTTTTAGGCAGGGCCGCCGGAGGCCTATAGATATATTTGAACACCAGCATCCCCTGGTCCTATGTCACCATTGACACGGGACAAACATGGATTCAGTGCATCAGAATCGAGCTACCACCAGACCTAAGTCCAGGACCACAGGGTGAACAAGAGGCACGGTCATTGATCATCTGTAACAACTACATACATCCGGACCGCAAGAACAAATCAGAGAAAATCCTAACCCTGAAAGTACTTCTTAAATCCATACAACTTATTTACCCATTGGCAGGACTGATCGTGTCAGGTAACCTGAACATGTTTTTACTTCAAAAGGACAACGCACAGAACATCGTACAAAACAAAGAGACGGGCAAATCCATTCCTCCACTAATAACAAACCATCGAAAAAAGGATAAGCATGGCCAGACGTGCGCTCAAATGTTTGCTGACATTGGAATGATCCCTTTGAACGGCCGATTTCCGCAAGATGTGTGGAGAGGTGTGGAGAAGTGTGGCTCACTGGTTAGAGGCGGCAGACCCGTAAGCAGAGAACGGCCCGGGACCAGGGTTCGATTCCCGACGCGGCAGGGTCGTGGACCAGGGTCAGCGGACTCGATAATTCTCGCCTCGGTGCCTACTCTAGTCAGAAACCACACTCGGCAACTCTGGGCATCAGCTTGCCTCATCTTCACAACGGCCCCCCCAGACCGCCGGGGATGCTTGGTCGCACCTTAGAGATACCCATCAGGGACCATCTCTCAGGGTGAGCCAGGACGGGTTCCCCAGCGGTCGAAGCGTGGAGATACTCCTCAGGGAGTCGATTCCTAGCGCTATATAAACCCGCAATTAAATTAAAATTAAATTAAATTAAATTAAGATCAACCAGCATCCTCGACCAGAATCACCAAACACGCACAAGCGGTACTAGATTACACCATAGTGGATCTAGAGGCACTAGAATCAATCGTTGCCTTTAGTATAATCCACAAATTGGAGAGCGACCACAGCCTGCAGTCAATCGAGCTCAACTACCAACATACAAGGGCACCAACATGCAAAGCTTTGAGCGAACATCCGAGCCTCTACAATCTAAAACGACTGCAATGGAATGGAAAGAACATCGATGAAATTATGAAACATGCGAAAAAGGTGCACGAAGAAACGACGCGGATAAACCCTACAGAATATCAGCGCAACTGGGAAAGGATGATCTTAAGCTTAACTGAAAGCTTTGGCTATAAAACTCATAGAAATAAAAGGAACGCAAGTAAAACTCACCAGGCGCTCCTGGGCTCAATAGCGTGCAAAAAAAGGTTACTAAATCGAGAATTCAGAAAGTTATTAGGAGAAGATAAACTAAAGTGCGATATTTAAGCCATGTAGGCAGATTCCAGCAGTGATGGTGGCAGCATACATGCAGTACTTGATGGATACAAAATGGTTCACATACCCAAGGATTTGGTGCCCAGTACTGTGGTAAGAGATGACACTGATAAATGAGTCTCTGCTTATGAGGCTGCACTGAAAATTCACATGGCTCCTGAGGAGCACCGGGGAGGGGGGGGGGTCGGCGGAAACACATGCCTACACTGGGGAGGGACCCACTTCTCATGCTAGAGGTTGGGGATCAAGCCAAGTATCCCCCTTTGAAGGCTACTTTAATTGCCAACTTTAGTCTGACCCCTGAGAAGTATCGCCAAAGATTCAGGGAAAGTCGGAAGCTCTCCAGGCAGTCCTGGGTAGATTTTGTGGACTATTCCAGTAACACATTGAATGGCTAGGTGCAGGGCAGCAAGGTTAGTGATTTGAATGGGTTGTACCATTTAATCATGAGAGAGCACTTGCTCAGTATCTGTTTTCCTGAGTTGCGCCAGCACCTAGTTTACAGTAAGCTAACTGACCCCAGGTAGCTTGCTGAGGAGGCGGACTTCTCGGTTAGCACGAGTGTCCAAAAAGGTATCTGAAGGGGACTCCCACAAAGGTGGTCAGGATTTCCAACAGAAGAAAGAGGGGGAAGAGAATCCTATCAGTAAAGAGTTCTTAAAAGCCCCTAAAATTATTCTCAAGGGTGTAGTGGTAACCATTACAAATAATACAGGGAGGCTTGCACTCCAATATACTGAGTGCTACAAGTATGGACACTCCAAGGGGGACTTGATGTCCCAAGAGGGCACTGCCCCACCCGATGGGCTGGCGAGTGTAGTGTTCGGGGTGGAGTTAGTCCCAGTTAGCTTCAGGGGACAGGCAGAGGTGACCCTAGTTTCCTTGGTGGATAAAGAGATGGTGCCAAAAGCCCATATGCCTGCAAATACTTCAAAGTATAGGCAGGGGGTCAACATTAATGGGCAAGGTGTGGATGTTCTGTGAGATACAGGAGCCAGCATGACTACTGTCAAGTTTCAGCTGCTATCTGCCTAGCAGGGCCTACTGAACATACTCTACCAAATCATCATCACTGGCAATCGAGAGTGCCCTCTACTGGTAGCTCTGGTTTCATTTGGGGGGGTTCAGGTTCTCTGAAAGCTGATGTGAGCCCTGCCATGCCTGTTGATTGTTTGCTTGGCAATGACCTGGAGCACACTGCCTGGAGGGAGGTAGAGCTCAGGTCTCACTTGGAGATGATGGTATTACCTGAGTGGGTTTGTATGATCATATGGTCCATGAATGCCCACAAAGGGAGTCCAGGGAGTCTGGAGCCTAGAACAATAACCCAGACAGCTTACGAAGGAGAGGGGCAGAGGGCATGGGATACCAGCCTCTGAAGTTCCCATGGTGTAGGTTGATGGGGTCCCTGAGGAGAAGGCCTCCGAGCCAACCGGGGAAGACACTGCAGCCCTAGGACACCTACCTGAGCTTGCTAGCTGGCCAGTTGAGGGTGGGCTCACCAGGGAGGAATTCTGCAGAGGAAAAAAAGAGTGTCCCGCTCTTGAGGGCTTAAGGTGACAGGTCTCAGCCCATGCAGCAAGTGAAGCCTCTTTGGATCACCTAATTACTGGTAGAACAATCTCCTCTATAGCAAGCCTAAGGCTCCTGGTGCTGGGGGAGCCTGTGTGCTTGTGTTCCGCCAGTGTTACAGGACCTTCCTACTGGGTTTGGCTCATGACATCCCTCTGGTAGGACATTTGGTGCAAGACAGGACCTTTGCCAGGTTTGTCTCCCACTTTTATTGGGCCAGAATGAAGATTGTCTCAGATGCATTCTGTATGTCTTGCCACGCCTGCCAGGCAGTGGAAAATCAGGGAAAAATCAAACAGCTACCCTGGTTCCATTGCCAGTTATTGGCACTCTTTTTGAGAGGATGGGCGTCAACATCATTGGACCCTTTTGACTCCAAGATCTCCTTAGGCAACAGGTTTGTCCTGGTCTTGGTGGACCATGCTACCTGCTATCCAGGGACCATCCATCTGAGGTCAGTAACTGAACCTATGGTGGCTGGTGCTCTGAAGGGGATCTTTAGCCAAGCTGGCTTACCCAGGAAGGTAGTGTCTGACAGAGGCACTATCTTCATGTCTGCGTACATGAAGTCCATATCGCATGAGTGTGGTGTAACTTACCAGTTGACCACACCCTATCACCCTCAAACCAACGGTCTTGTGGAGAGATTCAACAAGCCCTTGAAGGGCATGATTATGGGCCTGCCTGAGCCCATGAGGTGTAAGTAGGATGTCCTCTTGCCATGCCTTGCCTTTTACTACAGGAGGGTGGCACGAAAAGATGTAGGGTTCAGCCCCTTTGAACTCCTCTAGGGCCACCCTGTTACGGGACCTTAAAGCATTGTCAAGGAGGGGTTGGAGCAAGCTCTCAGGAAACCGCCCCCAGGATGTGGTCAGCTACATGCTGGCCCTCTGCAACCAGATGCATTGCTTCTGGAAGAAGGAAAAAAGCAATTTAGAGGCCAGTGAGGATGTCATGAGGCTCTGGTATGATGAGAAAGCCACTCTGGTGGAGTGTCAGCCTGACCAGAAAGTGTGGGTCATGGAGCCAATAGAGCCCAGGGCTCTCCAGGACCACTGGTCTGGCCCATATGAAATCACGGCATGAAAGGGGAAGGCCACCTACTTGGTGGACTTCTAGACCCCAAGCAACCCCCTAAGGGTGATCCATGTGAACAGACTTGAGCCTCACTTTTAGAGGTCCGATGTGAGCATGCTCCTTGTGAAAGAAGAAGAGGTGGAAGAGGAGGGTGGACCCCTCCCTGACCTCTTCTCTGCACAGGAACACAATGGGTCAGTGGAGGGTGTCACCCTCTCTTCCATCCTGACCCCAGAACAGCAGAGTGACTGCTACCAGTTGCTGGGACAGTATTACACTGTTCTCAATCACCCCTGGACTCACACATCTGTGCGTCCATGATGTTGACACTGGAGACTATGAAGAACAGAATTTACAGGCTGTCAGACAGGGTGAGATCCAGCATCAAGGAAGAAGTGTCCAAGATGTTGGCATGAGGGGGGATAAGCTCTCTAATAGTCCCATGTCTAGCCCGGTGGTGTTGGTACCAAAGGCTCCCCCACTGGGCACCAATCCAGAGCTCTTGTTCTGCATGGACTGCCGAGGACTCAACTCAGTCACCAGGTCTGATGCACACCCGATGCCCTTAGCTGATGTGCTCATTGACAGGCTGGGTGGTGACAAATTCCTCAGATTTTTTTTTATTTGACATCAGGGTACTGGCAGGACGCTCTGACTGGGGGGGGGGCAAAGATAGGCCAGCATTTTCAACCCCAGAGGGCCACATCTAGTTTCGGGTGATGCCTTTTGGCTTTAAAAATGCCCCTGATACCTTACAACGGTTGATTAACAAGTTCCTGACTTATGAGGAGGCCTTTTGTGCCACCTACATAGATGACATTGCTGGCTAAAGTTCCATCTTGGAGGAACATCTTCATCACCTCCACAAGGTGCCTCAGGCAGGCCTGACCATCAAGGCCAGTAAGTGCCAGATTGGGCAGGGTTCCGTGCTGTACCTGCGAAACCTGGTAGGTGGGGGCAAGGAGCAGCCCCTCCCGGTCAATATTGAGACTATCATGGCCCGGCAACCACCTAAAACCCAGACAGAAGTGAGAGCCTTCCTAGGCCTCACAGGCTACTGAAGAAGATTTGTTAAGGGTTATGGCACCATTGTTGCCCCCTTAACTGAGCTGACTTCTAAGAAGCAGCCCAGATTGGTGATCTGGACAGAGGTTGTCAGAAAGCCTTTGACAGCCTCAAGGAACGCACATATACAGCACCTGTACTCAAGGCACTTGATTTCTCCAAGCAATTCGCCGTGCAGATGAACGCTTCAGAGCATGGAATGGGGGCAGTCCTAGCAAAGCTGAATGAGGAGGGCCTAGACCAACAATGACCTTCATTAGTATGAGGATATTTCCATGGAAACAGAGATGGAGTGCCATTGAAAAAGAAGCTTTTGATGTGGTCTGGGCACTGAAAACGTTGAGACAATACCTGTTTGGGACTCACTTCCTTGGTTAGACAGACCACGGGCCCCTATTTATCGCTCATGCAGATAAGGGTTGATAATCGCAAACTGTTTAGGTGGTACATCTCCCTACTGGGCCCGACAGGGCCGGCCAAAATGTCATGCGCACTTAGGAACTCAGCTCTAACAGTCCAGCACGCCCCGCCCCCCCAACCAACTGAGCCAGAATTGTTAAATAAAACCGCCACTGTTCGGTAGGCTCACTTTCCATCTTTTAAGTCAGATTTACTACTGAGGATGTGTCCGTGCTCTTTTCAGAAAAATCTGCACTACTTAAAATATGTTAGTTTACCAAGAATCCATGGGATGTAAAAAGGTACTTTTGGCTGTTAACTTATGAATGGGGCCCTTAGTAGCTATGTACAAAAATGATGCATTTATAGACCTGCACCAGTGCGGGAATTCAATGAAGGTGCTGCTGGGAGAGCTGAAATGCTTTGAGACAGTCTTGTCTGTCTCGACTGTCTACCAGTTGGTAAAAATCCAGTTTATTGGCATTGGTAGGGTGAAACAAGATAGTGCATTAAATAAGTCCGGAAGTGGGGGTGTGATGGGAGGAGGACCACTTCAGATACTTGGGTATACAAGTGGCATTACAAATAAAATATGGGCAATAATTAACTGGTCTCAAAAATTACGTGAAGTTTTGAAATACCTTGCCACTGTTCATCATTGATCATTGATCAGGTATCACTTGTCAAAATGGACATCTTGCTGAGATGTGTGTTTGGAATGCTGAATCCAATGTGACCACTTCCATTTGAGCTATTTTGCCTACTGGCCAAATTACTGGTATCACGTGTGTGAGCTGGGAAACATAGTAGAGTAGTCAAGTCAAGTCAAAGTAAACTTTATTCGGCCATAGGCCATAAAATCATAACACAAAATAAAATCATCACACAAAGTTAAAAACACATAATTTCTTTAAAAGCATTCAACATCCAGATGTCTTAAAAGTACCTTGTGCATATAAAGGGCACATAAAATACATGAGCCAAAATCAGCGAGTAATACATTAAGTACCATGGGGGTTATTTATGAGCCCATGCGACACTTTTGCGCTGCCGTTGCATCACTTTTTGTGATGCACTGGCGGCGTAGAAAATGCGCCATGTTGGGCCCTATTTACAAAGTGACACATCTAGGCAAATGCATCACTTTGTAATCCCTTGCACCACATTATACCTGCACCAGGTATAATGTATGCATGGTGGGTGTTCCCCTTCAAAAAACATTGTAGAAATGCGTCGGTTTTGCACCGGTCATTCCTTGCAACATGTGTCATACAGTAAATATAACGCCTCGATGGTGTCGCAAGGAGGGCACACTGAGAAGTGTTGCATCGCTGCTTTGTCACAGCGATGCGACACTTCTCATCAATAAGGCCCCATATATTGTCCGGATATGAAAGGCAGTAGATATAACATTTAATATGGAATAACACACCTCCTGCAAGCCTAAAGATTGTATATTAACCCTTCTCTCTGAAGTCTCAGATTCGAATTGCGTAGAAGTTGGCCCCGAAAATAACGTCTTGGCTCTGAATACAGGGTACAGAATAAAATAAAATGACCAGTGCTCTGTAACAAAAAACAGCACACCGGCAAGGCGGGAGGTCCCTACTCCAGACCACAGCTACGGGGAAAGAGCATTTAAAATGCAGAGTTTCCAATCTATGTGTTATTAGCCCACATAGTAGAATATAACTGGAAACACTAAGATTAAGGTGAGACAAAGGGGCCCTGGGCTTTCCGGATGTCAATGTCTCTTACATGACTCTTTAGCTTCAGCATGTGGTAATAGGATGTCTGAATGGGGCAACTGGAAAATGACTGCTCGAGGGACACTCGAGCAAACTCCCCCAGAAGTTACTTATGATAGGAGGCAACAGTCAGTCTCTGTACCTGTAAATACTTCATCAGGCTGGAAGAATTTGGGAATGATTGGCAAGGATGATTATAAATTGGCCCTTGTATGCACCAGATATGGACCTTTTCATTCAACAGCCATTCAAGTACATTTGACAAGATACGGTGGAGGCTGAGTGGATGGAAAGAAGGTGTGAAACAGAGGATATTTATTTTCCAATGGCAAGATTCTGTGACTGAGATATGTATTCTGTTTTTAACATCAACTTTGTTTTCCTGTTAGGCTGTGCTATAAGCTCTAAACTTGAAGCATATGCGACAATATGAACAATTCTTGTTTTGACAACAAAATACCAAAGAAAGAATTATTACAAATAAAAAGAAACAATGAACCTGATTTTAATACTAATCCTGAGAAAATCATAGAGTGCATCAAGGAACATCTTTTGAGTCTCAGTATTTCTGTCCCAACTGAACGCACCACAAGAGTGCCACATTTATTATAAATGTCTTTGATAAGGTAAGATCACCAGTTCTGAACACATAGCAGATGCGTGATTTCCTCGATAACCAACATATTTGCATACTTTTTCTGATTGAAACATTGCTAAGTACCATCTTATTTGTTTATTAGCATGGGTGAACAAGAAAAGCGAATTCGCTGTCTGTATTTACCGAGATCATTTATTGTTTGGCAATGATAGCTGACATTTTTGCATTATGGATATTGAATTGGTAACTCTAACATACCTTATTCTCAGTAACGTTGAGTCACAAATAGTATCGATTATCTCCCCACCAATATACTGCAGTTTTCTCTGACTTATTTTTTATACATTTTTTGCCACTACTTAAGTGCTTCAGGTAGCCAAGGTTTGCAGGTAATTCAGCTTGAATATGGACTCCCATACTCCATACCCAGCTCAAATGCTTGCTAACATTTGGTCCTTGCAGGGTTTTTGGGACAGCATTCATGTCTCTAACCATTTAACTCCCCCATATTGTGAGTGATCTCACAAAATCTCAACTTGGCAATTTAAACGGAACTCAAACTAGAATAGCCAAACTCTTAAAAGAATTTCACAAAGGGTCTGATGTAAATTGCACAGTACTGGGGTAACAGTAAAATCATAAGCAATTTTACTATTATCATGCGAGAATTTTACACTAGTACAGTGCAATTATGAGGCAAACCCCTATTGGTTTGGTCATAAAACCACACTGGATTCTCAATTCCATGGGTTGTTACTGCATATATTTACCTCTGGCACCAAGCCGGAGGGGTGGGTGGAGAGGTTGTGGGGAGCAGGAAAGTAAAGGAGAAGCTAAGTCCTGGCATAGGGATGCACTATATGCTCCTCCAACAAAAACAAATGGGGAAATATGCTTGGCTTCTTTAGCAGCCAAAGTCTTGTGCGATTTTGTCAGACAGAATTCCCTCCCGGGTAAATCAGGTTAGGTATTCCAACACTCATGAAAATCACTTGAGGGAATACTATCCACTCAGAATCAGGCAGAACATAATTCTATGTAGTAATTTCGCTCCGCCTGACCCATAATCAGCACTTTGTACATTAACTGGGGCTCTCAGGGCTGAGGTATGTGTGGGGAGTGTACTATGGTAATCCTAGTGTCTTTTCCAAAACTGAACTGCTGCGCCGTCACGCCCAGCTTCAATCCGCACAGCCTCAGAGACATGAGTTGTAACATCAAACAACGTAATTCCAAGTAATCCAGTGTAATCCATGTTTATTCAACAATAATCTCTAAATTCGGAATGGAGGCAACTTGAATCCAAACTTTAAATGCAGAAGAAATGCCCATCGAGGCCTTTTACCACAGAACGTTAGAATCCACTTTTCATCCTAGGTAACCATACTAGTGTTCACCCAATGCATTTCGGGCAATAGGCCCTTCATCAGGGGTAGCTGCAGTATGAGAACAAGCCATCAGTAATCTTAAATAATTACATAGCATTCAACAATATATGAATGTGAATGCACCAAAAAAAACATAAAATCCATAAAGTAAATGCAAAAACTCATCTGAAAACACACCAATAGACAGTAAAATCTGCGTCTCATTTTAACAAAAGAATAAACCAGAACTAAGAAAATGTTTAATAAAAATGTGTGACTTTCGTGCAATATCTCCCATGCGAAACTATTGTGTGAAAACCAAGTGTGTGTCAGAAACGTACACTTACGATACAACAGATATAATCCACTTCTCAGATATGTCAACGTTGTCACCAGCACCGTGACTCCTTCAACTGAAGACCAAAAATGGGCGCAGAGGAAACTGCTTCTATTTAAACCCACGATGTGCTCCAGGTGCAACCAATCCATTTGAACCATGACGTGAAATGAAAACTGAACATGTGACCGTCAGCCCGATCATAAAGTAAACATGAAAAAAACACTGTGTTCAAACCCGTTGTGCCAAATGTACTCACTAAATATTAAAACTGCGCTATTAACACAAATGCATGATTAAATGAAAATAAAAGATCATCAACTATGTAATCATTAAAAACAATTAGAGTGCTGTTGGTAAAAAATACATCAAATGTAAACATTGATTTACTCATGTTATATTCTTGTAAAGTGGACTTTGACATAAACAGTTCTGTATTAATAAATTACTCAGTCTTTTTGAAAAAATGAAGATGACTCCCACTGGTAAACTCTGTGTAACTCATTGCACCGAAGTGGTCTCCGAGATGATATTTTTGCACGGTTAGTATATTCTTTGGGGTGCAGACGATTGAAGGGACAACTTGCCTTTATAATCCTAGGGCCCGATTCACAAAGACAATCTAAGACTAAAGTCTGACTTTACAACTTTTTGTATTCACAGAGGTCATTGTTGAACCGTATCATTACGTCCATGGTCAGGTCCCCAGTGTATTACAACATCTAACACTAAAATCCCGTTTGAGGCAGTCTCTGTACCTACAGCAAACTGAGTTTTCAGCAATTAGACATCAGATACACAAGAACTGATTTCGCATCCTGTCTTCACCCTTTAAAGGCATAAGAAAACATAATGCTCTAGGATGATACATGGGCAGCTGCACTCGCCTAGATCTGTCAACCATCTATGTGATCTAGAATGTTTTCCAATGCTTGAAGTTCGATAGTGGCAGCCAGAAGTCTTTGCCTGTCATTAAGAAATGATTTGCAGCCATGGACGTGAAGTCCATTGGTTTGTATTAATACCATGTAAATTGTAAATGTAATGTAAATTGATACTTGTATAGCACACTACTCACCCGCAAGGTTCTCAAGGCGCTTGTATGAATACCGCTGTGGAACCCATCCTGGCTTTCCCTGTGAGGTGTCCACTCCTGGGCCCCCCCCAAGGTGCAGGCCAGGCATCCTTGGCGTTGTGGGGGCCCCTGGCTTTCCCTGTGAGGTGTCCACTCCTGGGCCCCCCCCAAGGTGCAGGCCAGGCATCCTTGGCGTTGTGGGGGCCGTTGTGGAGATTAAGCAAGCTATTGCCCAGAGTGGGACTCCATGATTGGAATAGGCACCGAGGCGAGAATTATCAGGTCCGTGGAATTTTGAGCCCAAGACCCGCCGAGGTGGGGAATTGAACCCTGGTCCCGGGTTAGTCCTTTGCATCAGGGTCTGCCGCTCTAACCATTGAGCCACACTTCTCCACACCATTTAGTAACCTAGCTCTTCATATCAGTTTATTGGCTGTCGATGGAACCATTACCAATCCTGTGCATTCTGTGAAAAGAAGATTATAGCTATAACATTCTTCTGGCGCAGAGTAATTTGAATCAACTTATATAAGTCTTAATTGCGACTTTTCACAACAGATTGCATTGTACCTTAGACCCATTCTGTACCTAGAGTGAACTTTGATTATAGACTTTGTAGTACTTTACTGTTGAACAGTAATACAATGTAGTCTGGACTGACAATGAGATGCACATTCTCATTTTAATAAACTCTTCCACATAAAAAAAAAATCTCATGTCTATTGCTCATCAAATTTCTTCAGTTCCACTACTTTATGCTCTCTGGGCCCTGGATCCTTGAGTTAGGTCGTATTTTGGTCTCATAAATTAGTTATTTCCAGTCTTAGCATGGATTAGACACATTCATATTATAATTGTCAGCCTAGGTAGTGGGAATGATGAAGGCAAGACAGTGTCTGAAGTGTCAGCCATGTGTATCTGTGCATCCCACCCTGTTGTCTTTGTCCTTTCCAGCCTCTCTGCAAGTGCCTACCCTGCCTCTCTGTAGGAACATGCTCACCAGGCTAAATATGCAGAAGCTAGTGTACAGGTAAGACTGGGCAGAATGAGAGGTCACCCAGAGTAGCAGTAGCATATCTGTAGAGGTGTGATGGGGATGATACACCAAATCCAAAGTGATGGCTAAGTACCTGTACCTGTACCTGTCTGCCCCCGTCCGCGCCCATCCGGCCCATCCGGGACCAGGGGCAACAACCCCTGCTCCCAGCGCAGCCATTTTTAGGAACACTCTAACTTACCCCAGATCAACCCTGACCGCCCTAAATACATATACAGAAGTGGACTGTATCAAGGCCTCACCTGAAGTCACAGAAGGACCATTCACTTGTTTGAGATGTAAATGGAGCAGCCTAACGACCACAGAACTTGTACACAACATAGGTAAAAATGGCACAAGAATTAAATGTCTATATTTCAATGCCAGATCAGTACCGAAGCACTCTCTGGAGATCTGGGACACTATCAATGAATTGAATCCTGACTTAGTCTTTATCACTGAAACTTGGCTAAGTGACAATACCTGCCCTGACATTGCCACCGCCCTCCCTCCAAGATACAAAATCACACGTCAGGACAGACAAGGGAGGAGAGGAGGGGGACTTGCTATTATATTTAAGGACAACTTTACTTGTCTCCCCATAACAACTGCTCTATACGATGGACATGAACTACTAGCTTTTCAAGTATCTAAAGACAATTACATTCTACTAGGAGGAGCTGTAGTGAAGTCAAGTCCAGTCATACTTTATTCGATTAGTTAAAATCATAAAAGCAAATCCATCACAGTATAAAACAATTCATGAGTTAAAAACACATTTTTTTAAACGTTAAAACAATCAATCATTATCATATATTTACATAAAGTGCAAATGAACACATCCCGGCATATAGGAGACTACATTGAAATCACGTCTTGGAAACATTTAGCAGCAATTTTTTGGACTTAATACGCATAGCAGCGACCAAAAAACTTGCGACCCCAAAGATTACCCTGGTGCTACTCAAAAGCTGAAGATAGAGGAGAGCAGGCCGGACTTGTATAAAGCCTGCATCTCTCAAAATAGGGACCAGGAACTGTTTCCTACTATCCTCAAAATGGCCACAAAACATGATGAAGTGCAACAGTGACTGTTCCGAGAAACTATCACAGCTACAGGGGATCGATGGATCTGGTTTCCCCCATACCGGGTAGTTCCCCAAGGAATACTGGATGATAGTAAATCTGAATCTTACAAGAATATTACGGTGGAACGGTCGGGTCACGATTTTCAGGTAGGGTTCTATTTGGGGAGTAGTCAGAAGCATGTAGTTCGCTCTGACGCCCGGTTTTAGGACCTCTACTGCCTCCCGTTCCTGCTCTGCTTGACCCAGACAATTTTCCTTGAGCCATAAAACATCACCCTTCTGTATCAATTTGGGGAAAGAATATAGATCAGGCCTACCCAATTTGCAAAAAGTGTCCTTGATATAAACTAACCAAGGGATTTTGTTTAGTACCATGCAATCTTTGAGGATAGAATGATTTAAAGTGATTTCAGGGTTAAGCCAGGTCCTATCCCAACAAATCAGTGGCCCCAGTTGTAACTGATCGCTGATAAAACCTAGGCCCAGCTCAGAGTGCACTGAAAGTACTGGGGTCGATTGAGGGACCGCTAACAGAGATCTAAGAAATGTATTTTCTACTACCTGGAGTTTACCCTGTGGTAAAATTCCCCAAAGGGAGGCGCCATACATTGCTATTGAGAGGCTTTTTGATTTATAAACTGTCAGCAGAGCTTCTATTGGGCGCGAGCCCAAGCGTTTTGCAAAGCTCAGTAGAGCTGAAGTTGATCTGGTGACAGCAATGCCTTTCGTGTTTAGTTGGGGGCTCCAAGTGCCCCTTTCATCAAAAATGACGCCCAGGTAGGTGAAGACCGGGACCCTAGAGATCTCCTCTCCATTATACAAAAACTTTTTTATCTTAGCAGTTTTTGGCCGTTTCACTGCCACCATCACGTGCGATTTTTTATTATTTATCTGTAAGTCCAAGGAGGACATACATTTACCAAATGCGTCCAGGAGTCTCTGCAGCCCTACCCCCGTGCGGGCCAATAGCACCGCATCGTCTGCGTAGAGGAGTACTGGCACTGTAGAGTCCCCTACGCGTGGGATGTCTGGTGTAGTCCCCTTCAAGAATGTTTCAAGAGAATTTATATAAAGGGTGAATAGGAGGGGCGCCAAAATGCACCCCTGCCTAACACCACGTTTAGATTTAAAAAACCTGGTGCTCCCACCCTCTTTATTAGTTCTTATTGAGGCTCGTAGATCTTGGTGCAGGACCGCTAGAAAATTCACCAGGGAAGGGTCTATCCCTATACTAGTCAATATAGCCCACAGCTTAGCACGGTTGACCAGATCGAAGGCCGATGACAAGTCCATAAAGGCCATGTATAGTAGACCCTCCTTGGCCCGAGTATATTTGCTAATTAACATGTGGAGATTAAGGCATTGGTCGAGGGTACCCCTTTTAGCCCTGAACCCATATTGTAGCTCAGAGAGGACCCCCCTCTCCTTCAGATGTTCTCCAAGTCTCTGCAGAATGACTCAGCCCAAGATCTCTACGGCAGAGTCAATCAGCGATATCAGCCTATAACAGGCGGGGTCACTTCTAGAGCATTTTTTAAACACAGGTATTATAGAAGAAGTGACCCATGACGAAGGGAACCCAGATGTAACTGTGGAATTGAAAACATTAGTGAGAGTTTTTGACCAAAAAATCCAAAGGAGTCCTATAAAGGTCTGCGGGCACACCATCTGGACCCGGTGCCTTGTTTTTCGTCATCTCCTCAATAGCCTTTCGGACCTCGCCCTCAGTAAAAAGCAAACAGGGGGCTAAGTGAGTGTATGCTGGGCCCACCTCTGGTGTGTGTTCCTCCTCACTGTTATATATTTTGCTGAAATGGGCGACCCATTTCTCATCAGGGATCACAGAGTCCATGACCGAGTTATCCATGCTTGAAAAATAAGGATGGTTAATCACCGCCCAGAATTTGGAACTATCTCTGAGAACGTCTATTGACATTAGGTGATCCCATGCCTCATTTTTAATGCACTTTTTGCGGTTGGCCATAGCAAGTTTGTAATTTTTCCTTAATAGGGCCACAGCCTCCCGATTTCTTGGTTTTTGCTTTAGTGCATGCATTAGTTCTTTGTGGACTTTAGAGCAAGCCTCATCAAACCACCTTGGGTGGTTTGCCCCATCCCACTTCTTGTTGCACTTCAGGTCATGTCTGACTTGTACGCAGATGTTAATGAAGGAATTAATGATCTCTTTGCCATCTGCCATATTATCTTGGCATACTGCCATGTACGCTTGTACCTTACTCTCAAGATCCTGCATAAAAGTGTCTGGGACCACCTTCGCCCAGTTTAGTCTCCTGCCCTGATCCTTAGGAATGAGCTTATCATTGCTACTTTCCAGTCCCTCCTTATGCTTAGCTGTAACCCCCCCAATGAGTAGAGACAGTACCAAGGGATTATGATCGCTAAATGCTGAGACTATGACTTCAAAGGAGGAGACCATATATACTATGCCAGGTGAGACAAAGATAAAATCAATTACTGTGTCAGCCTCTCTAGCTGTGAATGTCGGGGCCCTGTCCTCCCCCCAGGCTCCCTCGATTTCAAACAGATTAAAATTAGCAAGTAGTTCTTCCAACAATTCCCCTTGAGGGGAATGTTCAAGATGAGTGGAGGTTGAACCAGGGGGACCTGTTTGATGTTTTACCAAACAATCCCATCCATGTCTCCTGTAAAGCAATTAAGTCATATTGTGACACAAAATGTAACCATCTATCATCGTTTGCTTTCTTTCTCAACCCCGCGACATTCCAACTAATTACCTTGTAGGTGGAATGAAATGTGGCCCGCCTATTCTGCTCAGTGTCAGCCGTGTCAGTAGGTAGTTGTCAATCATTGATGTTCAAACTAGACAGGGGAGAGAATCTATTAGTCAGTGTTACTCCTGAGTTGTGTCCTAAAACATTCTGGGGGGGCTGTAGCCATTTTTACTGCCCTCATGGAGGCCTGCTGTGTTTGATATGAGTTGCGTTTTGTGTCATAAACTTTCATAGGAAAACGTTGAATCAGTGGGACTTTCAGTAGGCACGGTTTAGCCTGTAAGTGGGAAGGTGGAGGATAGAAGTAACCTAGAGGTAGTGATCTAATACCGAGACCGTCAAGCTCCGAGCCATCCCACAACAATGTATCCACAATATTTGATCTTTTAAAATTTACAACCACACAGTCTCCAGGAATGGTCTTTTCTCTCTTTCCCACCCACTCAAACCGTTTAACTGCAATAATATTCGAGGCAACATCAGCACTCCCACTGCTAAACTGTGAGCACCACCTTCTTGTTCTGTCCAAAAGATCATTTGCATCTTCAACAGCACCGTTTGTTAGGCGTGGGACCCCTGTTAAGATTACCACTAGGGGTGCCGCTTGTGGAGGAAGATTTAATGTGGGTAATTTTAAGTTAAAAGGAGCAAGGGTAGGGCGATCCTGTCCCAAAGGCCTTAGTTGCACGCCCTCAGAGGGTTTGACTTGTTGTGCCTCCAGGCTTGTTGATACCCTTTTCCCTTGGAGTGTATGTCTCGCAGGCTGGATCTGCGTGGAGACACTGGGGGGTAGAATCCATGTCTGCCTCGAGTCTACTCATCTCATTTTCAGTCTCATGTGCAGCCCTACTGTGTTTAAAATCATTATGTTGCATCCTGAATTCCTTCAAAAATTTGTCAATGTTTTCGTATTTCTTAATAAAGTTTGCGACACATAAGTTCAAAGAGTCCACTATGTCCTTGGCAATGTTAACAAGAACGGGCTCCAGACGGGATTCAAATAGGTCTTCCATCAAGTCCACGACATTAACAGGGACATTAAGGTTAGTTGATGTATCCACTCTCCCTGTGGGGTGGTTGGGGGGTTTCTTTCCATTACTGCCTTTACTGCTTGGTTTTACCACTTCATGCATCTTCAATTGTCCCAGACTGCCTCTCTGTGGGGAGTCTGAGGGCATCTGACTATCCGGATGGGTTTGGAGAGGATTAACTACTATGATATCTGGTTCTAATGAAATGGAAGGGGCTGAGTTCAGACGGGTAACAAAATCCGGAGTAGGGACAGTATCCGGGAGCAAATCAAGGTCCAATTCCTTTTCTACGTTGGCAATTTGATCATTTAGTGCCCCCACTGCAGATGTTAAGTATGATATAATGGTCCCCGATTTACGGGGCACTTTAGCCTTCTTACCTTCCCCATCTTTGGTTAACAATTTGCGTTTCCCCATCTGGAGGATCAGAGGAGGTGGCCCAGCCCGGCCTCCTCTGGCCCCTGATGGCCACAGATGGCCCGCCCTCTGCCCGGGCTCAGCCCGGCGCCGCCCGCGCGCGTCCCGCAAGGCGGGAGGAGCAGCTCGCTCTTATGCGTCTCCGGGCGCGGGAGTCTTGCGGGCTGTCGGTGTCCCCGTACGCCAGCAGGGGACGCTGGGAAATGTGGTCCCGAACTCGCTCCCCCCTCTCAGCGGCTGCGATGTGTGGAGCGGCGGCGGGGGAGAGTGGAACAAAAGAGCAAGGTGTCCGTAGGTCCGCACTGGTGGTGTCAGGCTTGTAAAACCCACTGCGAGCTTTGGCCCCCGCTCGGCTGCTGGAGCAGCTCGCTCTTATGCGCCTCCGGGCGCGGGAGTCTTGCGCGGCTGTCGGCGTCCCCGTATGCCAGCAGGGGACGCTGGGAAATGTGGTCTCGAACTCGCTCCCCCCTCTAAGCGGCCGCAATGTGTGGAGCGGCGGGGGAGAGCGGAACAAAAGAGCAAGGTGTCCGTAGGTCCGCACTGGTGGTGTCAGGCTTGTAAAACCCCCTGCGAGCTTTGGCCACCGCTCGGCCGCTGGAGCAGCTCGCTCTTATGCGCCTCGGGCACGGGAGTCTTGCACGGCTGTCGGCGTCCCCGTATGCCAGCAGGGGACGCTGGGAAATGTGGTCCCGAACTCGCTCCCCCCTCTCAGCGGCCGCGATGTGTGGAGCGGCAGCGGGGGAGAGCGGAACAAAAGAGCAAGGTGTCCGTAGGTCCGCACTGGTGGTGTCAGGCTTGTAAAACCCCCTGCGAGCTTTGGCCCCTGCTCGGCCGCTGGAGCAGCTCGCTCTTATGCGCCTCTGGGCACGGGAGTCTTGCGCGGCTGTCGGCGTCCCCGTATGCCAGCAGGGGACACTGGGAAATGTGGTCCCGAACTCGCTCCCCCCTCTCAGCGGCCGCGATGTGTGGAGCGGCGGCGGGGGAGAGCGGAATAAAAGAGCAAGGTGTCCGTAGGTCCGCACTGGTGGTGTCAGGCTTGTAAAACCCCCTGCGAGCTTTGGCCCCCGCTCGGCCGCTGGAGCAGCTCGCTCTTATGCGCCTCCGGGCGCGGGAGTCTTGCGCGGCTGTCGGCGTCCCCGTATGCCAGCAGGGGACGCTGGGAAATGTGGCCCCGAACTCGCTCCCCCCTCTCAGCGGCCGCGATGTGTGGAGCGGCGGCGGGGGAGAGCGGAACAAAAGAGCAAGGTGTCCGTAGGTCCGCACTGGTGGTGTCAGGCTTGTAAAACCCCCTGCGAGCTGTAGTCTACAACCCCCCAGGCCATCATGCTGACTTTAGTGCAAGGCTACTCTCACAAACTTTTGCCGCCTGCCTCAAATACAAAAACTTCATGATAATTGGAGATTTCAACATTCATTTTGAAAAATCCGACAATCACGCCGCCATACACCTAAGCAATGACATGTCCATCCTCCAGCTCAAACAATGGATTCAAGGACCCACACATTGTGCAGGCCATACACTGGATCTACTGTTCACCAATATAGACACCGCCTTGATTGAGGAGATTAAACCAGCAACATGGACAGATCATTTTTTAATCTCCTTTTCGTTTGATCAACCCTCACCACTTGCCAGACCATCTCCATCAACGCCTGAATTCTATAGACCCTAGAAATGTGTCACTCCTGAGGGCTTTAAATCCCACTGGCTTGCTAACACCACTCCTGACTCTCCTGGTACTTCCTGCACAAACACTATTGCCCTCAATTTTGAAACTGTGATTAGCAATACGCTGGAGCTATGCACCCCCAAAATTAAATCTCAATCATCTAAAAGAGTTATTTCCCTAAAACGGTATACTCCAGAAATTAAAACTCTAAAAAGAAATTGTAAAAACAGGGAGCATATCTGGAGAATGTCTCGTTCAGATACGGACAAATTAACTTACAAGGTTGAGCTCAGAGCATACTACTTAGCCATACAAAATGCAAAAAAACAACATTACGCACAAAGAATAAATGAAAACGGCAATTCTGCCAAAGAATTATATAAAATCATAAACGAATTGTGCAAACCGAACTGCCTGTCCCAAGCACTACACCTTTCAATTGGGAATTGCGAAATGATCAGCAATTATTTTTCAGATAAAATTGAGAAAATATATGCTACATTTAACACTAACAATAGCACGAAAGTATCCATGTCCTCCCCCAAAAAATAACTTAAATAGCTTTACCCCAATAACAGAAGATGAAGTTGCCAGCACCATGCTGGAAATTAAATCTGGATCTCCTCTTGATCCTTGTCCTCACTTCATCTTTAGACAGCTTACATCTATTCTTACCCCTGCTATCACGCAACTTTTCAACAAATCTTTAGAAACAGCTGTTTTTCCGGAGATTTGGAAACAAGCCATAGTCACCCCACTGCTAAAAAAAGTAGGCTCGAACGTAACAAACCCAGTCAATTATAGACCCATCTCCCAACTTCCCTATCTCTCTAAAGTGCTGGAGAAACTGATCAATAGACAGCTGTCTAAATACTTAGAGGATGACAACCTATTGGACCCAACTCAAACAGGGTTCAGAGCCATTAACAGCACAGAAGCTACATTGCTGACTGTTACGGACAGCATTGGAAACTCACTGGACCAGGGTGAAGCTCTGGCCTTGATCCTATTAGACCTGTCAGCAGCGTTCGACACGGTCTCCCACCATCTCCTATTAGAAAACTTGCAAGAAAAAGGGATCAACGGGAAAGCGCTGGAATGGATTGGCTCTTTTTTACAGAATAGAACACAAGCGGTACAACTAGGAGCCTGCTTATCCAAGCCCAAGCAACTCAAATGCGGTGTCCCGCAGGGAGCGTCCCTCAGCCCCATCTTGTTTAATGCCTATGTATCACCACTGGAAAAAATTGGAGCACGGTGGGGTCTGGGGGTATGCTCCTATGCGGACGACACGCAACTTATAATTACGCTAGGGAAGGAGGATGAAGATAGCAAACTGAGACTCAATAACTGCCTAACGGAAATGGCCACATGGATGGCAGATCACTGCCTCAAACTGAATGCAGATAAAACCGAGATTTTATTGTTCGGTGAGGTAAAACACATATGGGATTATTCATGGTGGCCAGCCACGCTGGGAGATGCCCCGGCACCTAAGCACTCGGCCAAAAACCTAGGCATTATAATGGACGACACACTTTCCATGCAGGCCCATATTCGAACTCTATGCGGGAAAAGCTTTGCTACTTTAAAACTTCTGAGAAGGCTGTTCCCATGGATTCCCCTAGAAAGCAAGAAGTCAGTCACACAGGCCCTACTGGTCAGCAGACTGGATTACGGGAATGCACTTTTTGTAGGCATGCCAGACTACCTATTTCAACGCCTACAGGTATTGCAGAACGCTGCAGCTAAGCTAGTATGCAGAAAAGGCAAATATAGCTCAGCTAAAGAATGCCTAAAACAACTTCACTGGCTGCCCATGCGCCAAATGGCCTGCTTTAAGCTCATAGGTCATGCCCACAAGACACTCAATAATAAAGGACCGACTATTCTTCGGAATAAACTACACTTCTACTCCCCTGCCAGACCACTAAGATCACAACACCTCGCTCTTGCCAAAACAAAGAAAATAAAAAAGACCAAAGCAGGAGGACGCACTTTCTCCTACCTGGCTGCACGACATTGGAATAAACTCCCAGTGGAACTCAGGCTAACTAATAATTACGACATTTTCAGAAAAGAACTCAAAACACATCGTTTCCCTAAAAATTGATGCATGACACCCGGCTAACCAAGTTCCTATCTGCTACTTTAGTCCTTAGCGCCGTGACATCCCTTGGGATAAATGTTGCGCTCTACAAATAAATAAAATTAAAAATAAATAAATAAATAAGTTGGTGTAAGTGCCCTGCTGCTATAAGAAATAGTCTATACCAAACCATCAGGACATATTGGGAACCTAAGTCTACATTACTGGCATCAGGAAGTAGTTCTATTTCTTTATTGTACTCTAAATTATCTTTATGGTACTCAGGGTGTTCTACGACAGCTGCCTTCTCTTAAGTTACAGACAATTGTGCCTTGCCAACTCTCTGAGCGGCTCTATCAGGGTAGCAAGATCCTACATAAAATGATGCATAAAAGTACCATACCTCACAATTAATTCCTCATCTATGGTACATTAGGAGGGGTAGATGACTTGATGTGCTGCACCATCTGCAGTACTGCAAAAATGACCAGAGACCTTAAAGGTCAGGTGAGGAGATGTACCATGATGATTGCACCTTACGGGGCGAGCATTATTTCTACTTTAAAATCCTTATTTGGCAACTATACAGTTACCCTGGAATGTGTACATGCGAGTTAAACATTTTGCTTTATATTCTATGTCCATCTGTAGCCTTCAGTGCCCTTCTACACCCTGTCCCATATGAGGCTGCACTCTGGTGATGTTTTCCAGTGCAGTTTTTCATACTGCACATCTTCTTGAATGTATGCGACCAGGTGTGTGCTGTGCATGATGGTTGTTATTTTGGGCTTCTCTGGCCACATTGCAATTGTAATACTTACGTGAGTGATGGTGGCATAGCCTTTCTCCATATAAAGATTACGGTGACATTACTTTTTGCTATTTTTCTCTATCTTGAAATAAAGGATCAGAAAGACAGAAAGCAGAAAAAACTGAAAAATGGACAGTTACCAGAAGTAAAACTCGGCACAAAAACACAGAATTACTCTGGAGAGTGACATAAGCTGTGCTGAGGAAGGCTGTTGTACTAGGCAAGGCGAGGAAAGTTAGTTTGTGGCACTGAAGAGAAAGTTCTGGCCAACTCTGAAGCAGGACCCAGGGAATAAGCAACAGGATACTAGAAACCTAGCAACAGATCAGCAAAATACAGAAGTGAAATTCAGATGCAATGTAAACAATCAAAGTCCATGGGCTTATGTTATTTTTTAATACTGCGACCAGGAAGAGGAAATCAGCCATCTGGAACTGAAAACGTCCAATTAGATGAAAATGGGGAGACTATGATAAGGGAATAGAAAGGCTGTCATAGTTGAACCCACCATGGACTATGGCAGCAGACTGCTTATGTAAAGATTAGGATAAGGGCTAGTGAGAACAAGGGATTTAGGGGATCAGGAGTGGTAAACAAGGAGGTGAGTGTCACCAGTATAAGCAGCAGTAGATGAGGAGCATTAAGAATGTAGCATTTTGAAATTGTAAGTGGCACAAGCATGGATGAAAGATTTGTGCAATGCTTGCAACGTGGGTGTGCCATACCTGGGGTAAAGACACAAACACAAGTAAATAAGTAAGAGAAGAGTCGGGATCACTGATGTCATCCACCATCTTGGATTGTGAATTACAAAATAAAGTTTTTTAGCACAAGAGGGCAATTTCTTTTTAAAAAAGAGGATCATAAGGTGGGGCGTAATAGAGGAACAACTGAAGGGTTTCAGTAATTTAAACCTAAGCTCACCACCTGGTAGCTATGGCACAGAGCAGACTGGCTTAACTTAAGAAATGTGTAAAGCATTTAGAAGTACCAGGATTGTCAAAAGTCGAAAACACACAACATTAAAATCCATCTCCAATATATAAAAAAAAGAGAGTCGTTTTTTAAACAAAATGACACCAAAACGACAAAAACTCCAATAAGAGAGGCGGAGACATATACATTTCAAGTTTTAAACAAAAATAATGCAAAAAATCACTTATGCTGGTGAAATGGTCACAATAGACTGGGACCTAGGCATGATTTGAGGCCAGTCTCAATGGATCAGGTGTTGGATATACCAACCTAATTTGACCCAGTTGGAGATTTTACTTTTAGACTTAATCTTGAAAATGGAAGTCAAAATCCTTCAGTGGGGCAAGACAGCAAGCTCCAAGGCATTGGATCGACATTGGACGCGGCCCGAGTGAAGCCATTGATTTAGGTGTGAAAAGCTTCGAGCAGGAAATTCCAAAATTTGTGCCCAAGGAAGAGTTCTTGCAGGCCAGATACTTTTGGTACTTTCACCTGGTTATGTTTTTTACGTTCGGACTTAGCCACTTTTATAGAGCTCAGATTCCTCCAGCAGGGCAAAGCTGCAAACTATAGCTGAAGAAATGAAATGAAATGAAATATGATTTATTCACGCGCTACTATGCCCACTGGGCGTCAAGGCGCCTAACTCAAAAAGATTAGCTGCTGACAGACAGAGACACGAGCTCACTGATATGCTTTGGAAAAACACCAAGTTTTCAGAGCTTTCTTGAAAAGGTCAAGAGAGGGCTGTAGTTTAATCTCCAGGGGAAGAGTATTCCAGAGCTGAGGCGCCAGAATAGAAAAGGCCTTGTTCCCCCATCTTACCGTCTTAGCGCGCTCCACAAGGCCCGATACCTTCTCTGCAAGGTCCCGCTGAAACAAATTCTCTACTGCAGAAAAGCCTTGAACAGTATTAACATGAATCTTCTGCCCAGTGGCAAAGTATCTTGGTCGGATTGACTTGGCTGGTTTGTCACGGTCCTCCAGGGGTCTTTGGATCCAAAACGTTTCCATGTTGTGGCCACCAGCAGCTGTTACATCATTGCATGATGGCTTTCATTTATAAAATACTATGGGTGATGCTGCACAGTATCGTGAAATAATCCAAAACTGTGGAGCATCGCCAAAGGGCATTGGCACAGCCAATAGGTCCCAACGGCTTTGGCAAGGCTTCTTAGCCTTACAGTGTGGCGAAGTCAGTGTAACTAGCTGTAGAACATACATTTTGTACCAGATACCTTCCAGTGCATAGACCCTATGAACTTTTAATATTCCCATACTTGGTACTATCACAGTATTGGGCTACGTTTTCTCAACATTGAAAATGACCTTACCTTTGAATAATTCTGTTTCTTACATGGTTCGCAATTCAGTGAAATTGCTCTTTTAGTATTTCCTTTTAAGATATGCTTGTTGTGTTTTTTATTCATACATGTTGTAATTCACACACTAGGGATGTATTTCTCAATTTCTTAACTCTTTAAATTTGACGGTGTACTTCACTTGCCATACCTCTGCTTTTGCTGGTCAACGACTGAAGTATTGTGCATTGGTGGCTGGAGTCTGATTTTGACAGGCCAGCATTAAAGCTCAATTATGTCTTTTCCTTCCTGCCTCTGGCTGGAGGCTCATCGCGCAATAAAGTCACTGTCCACAACTTCTTAGTCAGCAAGAAAGGCCACTTTATTAAGACAGGCTATAAACAACACATCAAACCACTTCTTTATTTATTTCTTTAATTACTAATTCAAACTGCTCTCAGCCTAACAGATCATTCCTACCCACTTATAAACCCCCCACCAATTTAACCCTAACCAAACCAGAAGCCCCTAACTCTTATGTATACCCCTTCCTTTCCTACAACTGCATATTGAGGATGGACCAACCCGCTCCAGGCTGCCCACCCACCACTAAAATCCGCCCAAAAAGAAAAACAACCTGTCTTAAAGTGGCAAAATAAAAAACCCAACTAAACCAGCACATAGGCACTGGAAAAACAAAAAGGCCTAAAGAAAAAAGGGGAAGGGTGGATGGGACAAAAACGAACCTCACCGCCCGCCTCCCTAGTGCGCAATGCTCCCTTGCCCTGCGCTGGCCCTAATTCCCCCACCTGGCCCTCACAATCAACACCCCACCTGCCGTGGCCATTGACTTGCGCAAACCTATCCGGGGAGAGACCGGCTCCCGCACGGCTCTCCCCGGGTCCCCCCTCGCGCAATAAAGTCACTGCCCACAACTTCTTAGGCAGCAAGAAAGGCCACTTTATTAAGACAGGTTATAAACAACACATCAAACCACTTCTTTATTTATTTATTTAATTACTAATTCAAACTGCTCTCAGCCTAACAGATCATTCCTACCCTCTGATAAACCCCCCACCAATTTAACCCTAACCAAACCAGAAGCCCCTAACTCTTATGTATACCCCTTCCTTTCCTACAACTGCATATTGAGGATGGACCAACCCGCTCCAGGCTGCCCACCCCCCACTAAAATCCGCCACCCAGGAAAACCTTTAGAGTTTTCCTGCCCCACCCAAACAGTGAAACTGATCTCTGATAGCACCACAATTGAAAATCAAGAACTTCTGCAATTAAATCTCGTAACTCGAAAAGATAAAATGAGTGACCCATGCGAGAAAGGTGGACACCATCCCCACGAAATAGGTGCCATTCCGAAACCTGCAAATGAGGGTGAGCCAAAGCATAAATACCGAAATCATTACAAAACAGTCTCATAGAACGGTTCAGCTTCTTCCGTGCTTTGTCCACCGCAGAATCATTCCTTGCACCAGTCCAGTGAAGTCGAGGCACGAATTCTGTCCAGATCACCATGGTGCTCGCCCATGCGTCTCTGAGTACCTCCAGATCCATTTGCCGTGTTTTAATCAAAGTTAAGCCAGATAAAGAGACCAGGCCGTTTTCGCCCAGAAGAATGACTAGCAGGTCAGGCGGGCCCCCACCCTTAATACCAAGAGTAGCCAGCAAAGGAAACAAACCCCCCCAACCCATTCCTCCAATACCATGCCAAACAACCTCATGGGTTAAACTGTTAAGACCTAAAGATCACCCACAAAGTTGTCCTTCTGCAGCCACTGCGACCCACGACACGAAGGAGTGTCCAATAATCCACACTCTCCTGTTTAAGCCAGCCAGCCTGAGCCAGGGACCTAGTAGAAAAAGAAATGTTAACGAAGCAAAGATGTGCTACTTTCTCACATATTGCTCGCAACACCCCGACCTCCACCTCCCAATTCTCCGGATCTGAGACCAGTCCCACCCCTGCCGAGCAGACTCAGTCGCTGCCCCAATCGTAAAGGAATGGGTACCAAATTGTGAAGGCTCCAATCCCCGAGCTAACAATACCTTCCGTAACACAGCCAATAACTGGACAACTGCAACGGGACTGCCATCAGCATGACAAAAGATCACACCAGACGAAAAAGCACAAGACTTCAAAAACACTCCCACTCACACACCGGGCAACAAGCCACAACACCACTCAAATCAAGAAAACCCACTTACCCCTACCCAGCTGGTCCGTTTTGGAAGCGCGCAAACAGATGCGCAACCTATCTGGTTCAAGAACCACTTCCTCACAGGTCACGCCCACCCTGGTGCACAAACCCAAAAGCTCAGAGGCCCGAAAGGCCCCCCCGAAAAAACAACCACACAAAACACAACCTAAATTTGAAATACTCAAACTCATCATAACAGCAACCCCTTAATTGAAACAACATTTGTTGGAGCAATCCAAAGTGACCGGCCGGCGCAACACCTGGAAACAGACTGCAGCCTACCCAGGCCCTTCAAAACCTTGACCAACACCCCCCCCCCCACCGGATCTCTTCCCCACCGCAGCAGCCCATAAAAAGAGACCCCCGCCAATTTGCCAGAGATGGCAACTTCAAAACATCAACAAACTCGTCACTCCAAATCCTAGACTTAGGTTTCTCCGATAAGTGTGAACCTAACGGCATACCAATTCCAGAGTAAGGCAACTTTTTGTGAACAGACTGGTCCCCTGCACTTGAAGTCATTGTGTGAGCATCATCCCCTGTCCGCCCCGCTCAAATGGCGGTATCATCCCCTTGTGACTTAATCCACAGCAGCATGCCGCTCAGACAGCTTGGTAAGAGCAACTTGCTCACCAACATCCCCATCCCCAACACCAAGAGAACGAGTACGTTTGACGGGGAGACTCTCCCCTTGTTGCCACACAGACCACCACCCTTCCTGACCTTTAGGCAACTGCGCCAACTGTTGTCGAAACACCGCAAAAATCCCCTTGGCGTGGCTTTGTTGAAGACGGAAATCCCACTTTTGCGTGGTCCGCACCAGTCTCCTGCAAAAAACTAACAACATGGGATTGCCCCACACCCCCTTTCCAAACCCGTGTGGCAACATTTCTAACCTCCCCATCACGTACTTCTCCTTCTTCCAAATCATCACCGTCAATATCCCCATGCAAGACATCATCCTCAACAGAATTTCCATTTCCACCAGGAATCTCCCCATCTCCCACACCTCCATCGTAATATTCCCATTGGATACTGTGCACTGCGCCCTGTTCCTGAAAAGAGGAATCCGCTCCAGAAACCTCTTCCGCTCTCCCCTCCCCAAAAAACGCCGTTGGGGCAGCCCGCAACAGAGTGCCCTGTCCGCTCACGTGAAAAGGCGGCATCGTCCCCTCCAAACGTATTATTCACATCAGCTTGCCGCACAAGCAGCGTTTGAAGAGCAACTTGCGCCCCAACAACCTCATCCCCAATACCAATAGATCTAGTACGAAACTGGGAGACTCTCCCCTTGTTGCCAAACAGACCACCAGCCTTCCTTACCTTTCGACACCGCAACATTCTCTGTTGAAACAACTCAGGGTCCCCTGGACGCGACTTGATTGACGATGAGACTTGAACTTTTGCATGGTCCGCACAGTACTCCTGCAAAATACTGAGAGAAACAGATTGCCCCAACACACCCCTCTCATTTGTGACTTGAACATGTGCAACATCCTCAATTCGTAATGCACCCTCCTCCATGTTATCAGTAGAGACATCCAAAATAAGGTCATCATCATATCCAACATAAACCCCACAGCCCCTAGGCAACTTGCTATCACCAAGTCCACCAACGTTAGAATGCCATTGGATAACTTCGCTGCGCACTGAGCCTCACATTCCAGAAGAGAAATCCGCTCCAGATCCCCTTCCAGTGCCCTCCACCCCAGACTGAAACGCCTCCTGCTCAGCCCGTAACTGTGTCCTGTCAGCCGAGGACCGACGCACTGTAGCTGTATCCTTGCCGTTGTAGCCGCTCAAGCCAGACTGCACCGTACTGATATACCCACAAACCCCCGCCGTAGCAGTGGAAACAACCGCGTATGAATCGCCACCTGGAGCAGGCTCCCGGACAAGGACACCGCAGCATGCATAGAGTCAGGCCCAACCACCTTGCTTCCCAAAGGAAAAGGAGTGTAGCTCGGTGGCAACACACCCCCATGCCCGCAAACAAGCCGACGGAGGAAACAAGTGAACCAAGGGCCCCAGGCTGAACCTGCTGGGAGAGGGGGACAGCACATAAGCCCTGCCAAGTAATTGGAGAGACGTAGCGAAAACCCGTCCAGCCCCACTACACACCAGAGAAACAGGGGCACGAGGAGGGGCCATTGTACCCAGAAACCATGCCGATGTGACGCTTAGAGGCTATCCATTCGTATCCCCAAACTATATATAAAGAGATAACTCTAAGCACTAGTATATGCATTAGCCCTCTGTACTCTACAATTCCTAAGTAACACGTAGAGTATACCCATGCGTATCCCATCCCATGTATACAGAGATAACTATAAGCACCAGTCTCCTCATTGTGCGACCCTACAGCCTGCACCCTCACAAGTTCCCTCTGTGCATCCCCCATTCAACTCATGCAAAACTTAAAGTTATATAGGTATGTAGGTAGTCAGCTATTCACGCGTTTCCAGAAAGCGCAAACCCCACCCGAAGGCGCCAGAGCGCTCCCCAAAAAGAACAGACTGATACACGAGGAGAACATTACACGTGAACAGATTACAAAAGCAGACGTTAAGTAACATGAGGTAAAAGCGACAATTGTGAGAAAACAAAATACATGGGTAGCAAAAGCGCCAGGAGGAAAAAGTGACAAATGTGCAGGTTACAAAGGAAAACAAAGAACAAGTAGAGGTATAATACTGCAATTTAAGCTAGACAACCAGGCACAAGCATAACCGTAACGTAGGCAATGGGGGCACCTCTGCAAGTATCAAAGGCAAACAAAATGTGAGAGGAAGCATACTGTGTATTACAAGAGAAAAAAGGTGTGTGCAAGGTACAAAAAGGTTCCCAACATGAGTACAAAGAGAATACAGCAGTTGCAATCTGGCTTCCATGCAAAGTGCTCCGACACCCCCAGGGAAAACCCGCGCCACACAAAACCGCATCAATAAAACAGAGAGAAGAAAATAAAGGAACAGCTGAGCGAGGGCTGCTCCCAATAACCAGGTTCCTCCCCCGCCTCCCCCGGGCTCCAGAAGCCGAACGTGGAACCCCATGTCAAACTCCCCGCCCCACACCCGAGCAGCCCGACCAAAGGACCCCCCCCCCCCCCCGACTGCCACCAGACGCACCCCCACGGACCCCTGCCCCAGAAGGGACAGAACGTACCTGCGCAGGACCGCCCATGAGAAGGAGGGGGCACCATCCGGGGGGGGGGACTCGGTAGACCCCATCCAGCTGCACAAGGGGCATGGCGGCAGCGCCATGCTCTCCGTTCCTTTGCGGTGCCAAAAAGGCCGGCGCCGCCATAGCCACGCCTCCAGCCGCAGTCCGGAAAGGGCGCCTACGCCCGACCCCCGCCGCACCAGAAACTCCAGGGAAGAGAAGGTCCACGCATCCCGCTCCACAGAGGACCAAATGGCCCGCCGTACCACCGCAGACTCCTCCACTGCACCACAAAAAAAAACGAACCTCGCCGCCCGCCTCCCTAGTGCGCAATGCTCCCTTGCCCTGCGCTGGCCCTAATTCCCCCACCTGGCCCTCACAATCAACACCCCACCTGCCGTGGCCATTGACTTGCGCGAACCTACCCGGGGAGAGACCGGCTCGCGCACGGCTCTCCCCGGGTCCCCCCGAAAATCAATCAGGCTTAACATTTCCTCTACTTAGCTTGACCACTCTATTGAATCCTACTAGAACCAGTCTGCTGCAGTCTAAGGTATCCAACCACTGGCATGCCCATCAATTGCACCCCTGTGACACAACAATACGAGCAGCACTATACATTTTCCACCACCTGCAAATGGCATCTGGCTAATGCCAGGCTTCCTTCATTTATTAGACATGCGATATAGGCTGTCTGTTCTGCTTCACAATGATCTTTGCTCTGTGGGGACCAGTTCACAGTCATGAAGATCAGTGTGATGTGGTTCTTTGGACTCTGGTTTTGCTAATTCTGGCAGTGTCTCCTATGAATTTTTTTTAGCTCTTAGCTTTTTAAATATAACGAAAATAAGGCTAAAAAAAAAGATGAGTAAGTCACACATAAATCTGCATTAATCCACCACTAACAGAGAAAAGAGCTTTGTGAATATGGCCCAAATATTTTAACAAACTTCTGTTCCACGTAAGCTTAGATGAAGTGAATAGTGCCTGGCCATTTCAGCTTTCAACCCTTGAGCTTTCTGGTTCGAATCTTGGAATAATCATTAACTACCTAGAACATTCTCATGTACTGTCTTGCAGATATTTACGAGCCTTCGGATCCAGCTTTGCAATGACCTTATGTGCGACTCCCTGCAAGAAACCGGTCCAAGTAGCACTGGGGGACTTTATTTCAGGAAATCAGCTGGATGACATACTGCACGCGCTTCCAGACGCCTCTGCCAGCTGGGTGTGGTGCCTCTCCGGGCTTCCAGGATCCCGGGCCGCGAGTGTAAACTTTTGTCAACTTCAGAACGTGTCCAGAGAAGAATATTTATGCACATGCAAGCCATTACGCTAGTTTGTGCAGCCACGAGCGTTGCTGCATCAGAGCCGCTCGCGCTATGACAGAATGAGGAATTGTAGCGGAAGGCCGGGACGAGTCCTCCTAGAGTTTGGAGATTCTGCTTATTAATGATTTCACGTACATTCTGTGCAGCCACCTAGAAGTTAGAACCAGCTGCTACTGCGAGCCCCGGGACCCTTCGTTCCCCGATCCCAGACAGGTGTTTCCTCTTTCTGCAGGAGATACAATGACACGTTAAACTGACAGCCGGCCATGCGTGCAATAAACATTGGACGCGCATGCGTACTACATGTTATTGAAAACAGCAAACCCTGTTTCTCAATATGGCCACTGCAAAATGGCTGCTCGGAGTCAAAGCAGGGCTAACACGATGAAAGTTCACTCAGTATTTAATATGCTGTTCCTGTGTTTTCAAACGCATGTAGATTTGAGCTATGGGTTTCCCCAACTTTCCGTACAAATGTTACATGGAATTGTGTATGTGTTTTACTGTTTAGAATACTGAACCTCTACAAAGCAAAATAAATAGGCAATTTCAAGAGGAAAACATCTTTCAAAGTGACTGCATAAAAGCATTATCTTGATTCACCAAAATGCCAGGGGTAGAGTGCACTATGTCAGACTCCTGATGTCCTGAAAGACATCACAAGGTTCACCGCTTGGACCACCTTGAGATGCTCAACAGCCTCCTATTGGATGTGAAAAGCCAAGTAGAAGAATATGTGTGCGTCTGAAGGCAACTTTACGCCTGCAAGGAAGTCCTCCACAGATTTACAAAATTAGGCCAGGATCAGTGGATATTTATGCCTGCAGATGGAATTTAGATTTAGTACCATGAAAATCTACAAGAACAGTTAATATTTGTAGTACTGTGTGAAAGGTTCAAGTCAAGTCAAGTCAGAATTTATATAGCGCACTACATACCCATAGGGTCTCAAGGCGCTTGAGGAAGGGGGGGGGAGGTTTACTTATCGAATATCCATGTTTTAAGTTGTTTTCTGAAGGCTAGGTGGTTTTGAGTAAGGCGGAGGTGGATGGGAAGGGAATTCCAGGTCTTGGCCGCTAAGTAGGAGAAGGATCTTCCCCCCATGGTGGCTTTGTGGATGCGCGGAACAACGGCGAGGGCTTGGTTGGACGAGCGCAGCTGGCGGGTGGGGGTGTAAAAGGAAAGGCGCGTGTTGAGACAATCAGGTCCAAGTTCGTATAGGGCTTTGTGTGCGTCGGTGAGGAGACGGAACGTTATTCTCTTGTTGACGGGGAGCCAGTGAAGGTCTTTCAGGTGAGCGGAAATGTGGTCTGTGCGGGGGATGTCTAGTATGAGTCTGGCTGAAGCATTTTGGATGCGTTGGAGTTTTTTCTGTAGTTTCGCGGTGGAACCGGCGTAAAGGGTGTTTCCGTAGTCCAGACGGCTTGTAACCAGTGCGTGGGTGACCGTTTTTCTTGTTTCGGTGGGGATCCAGTGAAATGTTTTTTTGAGCATGCGTAGGATGTTGAAGCATGAAGATGAGACGGCGTTGACTTGTCTGGTCATCGAGAGTGAGGAGTCCAGGATGATGCCCAGGTTCCGTGCGTGGTCCGTCGGTATTGGGGCTTTTCCTAGGGCCGTTGGCCACCAGGAGTCGTCCCAAGCGGAGGGGGATGAGCCTAAGATGAGGACTTCCGTTTTGTCCGAGTTCAGTTTCAGACGGCTGTGCTTCATCCATTCGGCTACTTCTTTCATCCCTTCGTGTAGGTCGGTTTTGGCGGTGGTTGGGTCTTTGGTGAGTGAGAGGATCAGCTGAGTGTCATCAGCGTAGGAGATGATGTTGAGGTTGTGTTGACGTGCGATGGTTGCGAGGGGGCTCATGTAGACGTTGAAGAGGGTGGGGCTGAGTGATGATCCTTGTGGGACGCCGCAGATGACTTCGGAGGCCTCTGACTTAAAAGGGGGGAGGCGGACTCTCTGAGTTCTTCCAGCGAGGAACGAAATGATCCAGTCCAATGCTTTTCCTTGAATTCCGATGTTTCTGAGGCGTTGTATCAGGGTTTTATGGCAGACTGTGTCGAAGACTGCGGAGAGGTCGAGGAGGATAAGGGCGACTGTGTCTCCGTTGTCCAGTAGTATTCGAATGTCGTCTGTTGCTGCGATGAGGGCGGTCTCGGTGCTGTGTTTGGCTCGGAAGCCCGACTGTGAGGAGTCGAGTGATTTGTTGGTTTCGAGGAAGGTGGCGAGCTGATTGTTAATGGCTTTCTCAATGACTTTGGCAGGGAATGGGAGGAGCGAGATGGGGCGGTAGTTTTTGAGTTTGGTGGGGTCAGCTGTGGGTTTCTTCAGAAGGGCGCTGAGTTTGGCGTGTTTCCAGCTTTCCGGGAAGGTGGCGGAGTTGAGGGAGTAGTTGATGACATCACGGAGATGGGGTGCGATAATGGAGTCTGCTTCGTTGAAGATGTGATGGGGACATGGGTCAGTAGGGGATCCTGAGTGGATGGAGTTCATCAGGCGAATGGTCTCTTCTGTGTTTATTGGGTTCCATTCGAGAAGGATATTCGGAGGAGGTGGCTGTTCGGAGGTGAGTGGGGTGGATTGGTTTACAGGTGTGTTGTCAAAGCTGTTATGGATGTCGGCGATTTTGTCATGAAAGAATGAGGCAAGGGAGTCGCAGAGGACTTGAGAGGGGGTGATGTCGTTAGAGCTGGCGGTGGGGTTGGTGAATTCTTTGATGATGTTGAAAAGTTCCTTGCTGTTGTGGGCGTTGTTGTCTAGTCGGTCTTTGAGCGCTGATTTCTTGGCTGTCCGGATTAGTTGGTGGTGTTTGCGGGTGGCGTTTTTGAAGGCGGCTTGGGTGATAGTGTTTGGGTCTGTTTTCCACGTTTTCTCAAGGGAACGACAGAGCTTCTTGGATTTCTTAAGGTCATCGTTGAACCAGGGGGCGTTTTTGCTACCTTGTTTGGTTTGATGTTTTTTCAAGGGTGCTAATTTGTCGGCGGTTTGGGTTAACCATTGTGTGAGGTTGATGGCGGCTTGGTTAGGGTTCGTTGAATAGGCAGGGGGTTTTTGAAGAAGTGATGTTGAGATCTGGTCGATGGTGATTTTGTTCCAATTTCTTTGCAGAGTTGGTTGAGGGTGGCTGTGGGTCGAGGTCTTATTGTAAATAAAGTGGATGCAGCTGTGGTCCGTCCAGTGGAGGGGTGTGGTATGAGTGAAGGAGATATGCTTGCTGGAAGTGAAGATAGGGTCGAATGTGTGTCCTGCATAGTGTGTGGGGGTGTTAACAAGTTGTTTGAGTCCGAGATTGGTGAGGTTGTCCAGAAGGGTGGTGGTGTTACTGTCGTTGCTCTTTTCCAGATGGAAATTGAGGTCTCCCAGTAGAATGTATTCTTCCGAAGGGAGGGCGTGAGGGGAGATAAAGTCAGTGATGTCTTCACTGAATTTTGTACGGGGTCCTGGTGGCCTGTAGAGGAGGGTGCCCCTAAGTGTTGTCTTGGGGTCAGTGTGGATCTGGAAGTGAAGGTGTTCGGCGATAGCGAGGTTGTCATCTGAGCTGGTTGAGACGCGGATGGTGTTCTTGTGGACGATGGCGATGCCTCCTCCTGTTTGGATGGGGCGGTCCTTACGGATGATCTTGTAGCCGCCCGGGATGGCTATGGTGATGTCTGGAGCTGAAGATGCGTTCATCCAGGTTTCTGTTAGGAAGGCGACGTCTGGAGAAATGGTGTCGAGTAGATTCCAAAGGTCGATGGCGTGTTTGTGAACCGAGCGGGTGTTGAGAAGGATGCATTTGAGGAGGTTGGTGTTGGCTCTCTGTTTGGTGTTTGTGCGTTTGGTTTGGGATTTGGCGCAGGTGAATTTGCAGGAGAGGCATGTGAAGGGTCCATGGGTGTGTCCTGGTGCTGCTTGGGCGCATTTAGTGAGTCGTCCGGGGTTGAGTGCAAGGAGGGAGGAGGCGTCGTATATAATGCGGGGAGGATGGGTGAAGCGGGGACCAGGGGGTCTGGCTCTGGGCGCGGTCCAGGCGCGGACGGGCGTAGACGGGCTTACCTTTGGCGCACCTTCGGCACGCATGGGGCGCGTCCGCTGCGCGTGACCGCTGCGCGTGACCGCTGCGCGGAGAGGCATCTGTCATATGTGGAGGGGGGGGTAGGGGCGAGGGAGGGTCAGCTGGGAGGCGGGAAGCAGGGTGGAGCTACGGGATGGGAATCACCACAACAAACAAAATGGCTGCACCAGTTAAGAATCGAAACTGGGCGGCACTGGGGCACAAACAAAGGCACAATCGGTCACAAAAAATAAACGAAACACCAATGGTTGCAGGACAATGCGCAGTGTGAGTTGAGCAGCGCTAGATATGCTAATTGGGCAAAGCAGGCCGCGGTAACAATGCGGGGTGTGATAGCGTTATGAGGGGCAGCGGAGCGAGCGGAGCGCAAATGCGGTAGTTCGAGTGGGCTGGCAGGCGCTGTGATACCACTTATCTGCTTTGAGGCGCTTAGCTTAGCTCTCTCTGGTCACCGCTTCTTGGGAGCGTGGGGGAGCGACCTCCTCTGATCAAATCAGGAGAGTCACAGCTTGGAGGTGGAGATGCTGGTCGGTGAGTATCTGTGGGAGGGAGGGTCAGCTGGGAGGCGGGAAGCGGGGTGGAGCTACGGGATGGGAATCACCACAACAAACAAAATGGCTGCACCAGTTAAGAATCGAAACTGGGCGGCACTGGGGCCCAAACAAAGGCACAATCGGTCACAAAAAATAAACGAAACACCAATGGTTGCAGGACAATGCGCAGTGTGAGTTGAGCAGCGCTAGATATGCTAATTGGGCAAAGCAGGCCGCGGTAACACTGCGGGGTGTGATAGCGTTATGAGGGGCAGCGGAGCGAGCGGAGCGCAAATGCGGTAGTTCGAGTGGGCTGGCAGGCGCTGTGATACCACTTATCTGCTTTAAGGCGCTTAGCTTAGCTCTCTCTGGTCACCGCTTCTTGGGAGCGTGGGGGAGCGACCTCCTCTGATCAAATCAGGAGAGTCACAGCTTGGAGGTGGAGATGCTGGTCGGTGAGTATCTGTGGGAGGGAGGGTCAGCTGGGAGGCGGGAAGCGGGTGGAGCTACGGGATGGGAATCACCACAACAAACAAAATGGCTGCACCAGTTAAGAATCGAAACTGGGCGGCACTGGGGCACAAACAAAGGCACAATCGGTCACAAAAAATAAACGAAACACCAATGGTTGCAGGACAATGCGCAGTGTGAGTTGAGCAGCGCTAGATATGCTAATTGGGCAAAGCAGGCCGCGGTAACAATGCGGGAAGAGAAGCAGGGCTTCTGGCGCTGGAGTTTGGTAGATGTCCATTCATAATCCAATGTCATTTTTAATAAGCATTCACTCATGCTAATGGCCACTTGGGTGACTATCATGTAAGATATAAAACAATCCCTATATTAAACTGAGATGTATTAAAGTATTTTACTTCAGGAGCAATTGCAAATTATCTCTCTTGTAAGGCTCATACTGGACCATGTTGCAAGATATGGACCTATGGATGTAGGAATATATATGCTACGCAGTAACACCTTAAATAACTCTAATGGTTTGATAAAGATGGTTTACTCGCATCAATAAAGGCCAGTAGATATCAGAGATGGAAATATTCAGTTGAAATCACTCACCATGAAATTGAAAGTGTAGCTGACTATTGCAGGTGAGTAGATATCCAAAAACCCACGTGGCGCAAATGTATCCAACAGAATCCAATTGTCGCTTGTGAACTGACATTTCCTCCCGAGAACCAGAGCTAATAAGTTAAGAGCTTCAGGATAATTTGAATGTCCAAAAAGCCAAAAGTTAGGAAAAGAACTCAGAAGCTATTCCGAACGCATAAATTAAATGTTGGCAATTAAGATGAAGCAAACGTGTAGAATTTCTTTAGTTATTTGCCCTGGTGCTGAAATGCCAGACCAGTTGCAGAAAAAGTAGCAAATACTACCTTGAACTTGCAGTTAGAGAGCGCATGGTTGCTGATTTAGAGTCCTTTGTCAGCAGCTCTGGCAGGGAAAAAGTGCGCATATATGGTAAGATGAATCTGTCAATGTCTCTTTGTATATACGCACCGCTGCAATTGAGAGTGGTCTGTATCATCCCACTGTTGCCGTATTTAGAAAGAAAAAGTCTCACATGGCTGTCAATATTGTTTTGCACTTCAATTTGGAGAGCTAAAATGATGTAGACTAAGGAATGTGGCTGCCGGTCAGCTGCATCAAATAATTGCACTGACGTTGTACGTGGAGTGGATCTTGGTAATTAGTTCTGAATACATTTTTCAAGTTGACCTAATGTGATTGTACAAGATTTTCAGAAAAGGGAGAAGCAGGCTAACCTACCCATTGAAACTAGCTGAGAAGAGGAGGGTTTCTGAAGCAGTGCTGTTTCTGTTGTCTGACTTCTGGTCAGATTTGAGAAAAAAACGTGAATAGCTTTTTTTAAAGAATCATGGTGACTGCTGGAGAGAAATGCTAGTGGCCTAGAAGAGATGTGTGAAAAGAAAACTCACCCATTAGCTTGGGAATTCAAATGAGGGCAGGAGACTCAGACGAGGCAGCCTAGACTTGAGTGGATTGGTTGTGCTTGTACACAAAGGGCAAAGAATCAGGGCTGCAGTGATGTGAGGATTTCAGTAAAGTCCCCTGACTAGGAGTAGGAGACTTGTCTTACTGGGAGGAAGAGAATTGTCCTTGATGGAGGAGGTCAGGAGCCAAGTCACGACTTCAGATCACTTTTAGTGCATCAGACTCTGGGTGGTTGCATTAGTACTCTGAAGTTTCTAATAATAGCGAACACTTGAGGAAATAGTTAAATTAAATCCTAAACTTTAATAATTGTAGAGCAGTGCTTTTATTTTTACGTCCTACATTCAGCATGAGCTGTATGGCAAAAACTCATGTTGTCACACCACACGCACCAACACATACACATAGATATCACATGCGCATACAGAAAGGGGCATTTGGACATACCCTTTCAACCACTGGCTTCTGCGGTTTACTTTAGTTGTCTATCATTGTTTGTATTAGCCCGTCAAATTTCACAATTTGCAGATTTTAGTGTTTAGTATTCCATTGCATTATATTATTTGATGTGATACATTATATAATATTATTTTCATTTATATATCATTTTTTGTTATTTACTCATAACATCTTGCAACACATTAGTCTGCATTCAGTACCGTGCTTGCATTTGACACATGCATCTTACCACAGAGTAGCCAGGTGGGTTTTTCTTAATTTTACAGTTCCAGCATGGCTGCTGGTCAACTTAGAATGGTAAATAGAATGGTAAAATAAAAAGCACTGGCAAAGTCAATACGTCACACTCATCTGATAAAAGTGAGACCTGTTAGCTTTGACAATACATGTTTAAGGTCCCTCATTATAGTTAAATTTAGTATAAAGCATAAGGTAATGGAAAAAGCAAGAAGCAGACTCAGAGGCATTAGATGAAGTTCCAAATGAGACTTACTAACAACAGCAGAGGTTTTCTTTAGGATAATATATGCATATGAATTAAAAATGTCATAGATGCACGTTCACCTGGTACTCCTCCATCACCCCAGACAACTTGAATGCTGATTCGATAATGACTTGATACTGTACGGGGAAGCAATGGATGCAGAAGTTCCAGGTGCATCAGCAAAGCCACTGTTTCACATGCACGGAGGTATTAGACTACCATTTGTACACGGCAAATTATCCTCAATGACTAATTTAATTTTACTCATGTTTTAACCATGGTTTTAGTGTCTGAAGTTTTCTTTTTCAGATTAGTTACTAATTTATTCCATTGTCATGATATTTCGTAATAGCATGGGGCATGAAACACAGGTGTTGAAAGTGCTGATTAAGCTGTGTTTCTTAGTGTGCACTTGCTGTTGTGGTGCAGAAACACAGGAGCTGCTCTATATATGTGATGTTGATGACAAGGCGTATTTGGAAGCATCATACACATATCTTTTTTCCCAATATATAATATTTTCTGCCTATTCAGGAGGCACTCATTTTTGCATGTTATTAACCCATCAAAAACAGTCTCTTTTTGAACTTCACTTTCTCTTCCCTGCACCCTATTTTCCCATTTTCTTCTAGTTTGTCAGACGCCAACTCACAATCTGGGCCACTTAAGAAACAGAAGAGCAGTGTACAGTGTAAAAAAGGATGGACTCTGGGCAGACTTGAATGGGAGTAGGAATCAAAATACAAGGCAGCAAGAGAAGTGTCAATTGAACATTAGTGAAACCACAGTACAATACCTGTAAGCAGACACGATATTGGACTAAACTAATGAAGGTGCTTAGACATAAGCAAGATGATTACAAATAGAAACATGGTAACTTGCAAAGGTGAAGTTTATTAATTGTTTAAGAGTAACATGCATTGCCAGGAACCTACCCCAGCTGTTCACATTTCAAGGCACCACATTTTCATGTAAGTAAAATCAGTTATGAAAGCAGCCGAGTGGGCGCCCTAGTTCTTGACAGCAGTTCCCATGGACCCCTACCAAATCACCATGTACACCAGTCCCATGCTCGTCTGAACCTCAGCCCTGGGCTGTGGCCAGTTCTGAGCTATGTACAGACTAATTTCTGCAATTGTGCTGTCTTGGTCAGAGGTCAGCATGGGGTAAGGGAATAGAGTGCTGGTTTGCAGAACTCTGAACACCTTAGCACTCTGGAAATTCCAGGCTAGTACAATCAAGGGCGCAACTAGACCCGAATTTTGGAGTGGGTTTTACTAAACAGTGGTGGTGTGGCACAACTTCACACACTGGGAACCGGACATGTTTGAAAGGCCAACAGGTCCAAGTTTAATGTGCTAATTCATGGAAAAGGCATATGTGCATGCCTGTTTTCATGCTTTTGCACATTAAATGCAGATATTTTATCTTAATCACTGCATTCCCCTGAGACACCAAGCACTGCTGAAGCTCAGAGAGTGTACACCAGATTTGGGAGCATCAGATTTCTGCAAGTTGGTTGGTACCAAGCAAGTCCTGTGCGTGTCTGAGGAAGTAGAGTAGCAAGGATCCGATGGGCCCTGGTGCAAGCATGGAAAATGGCCACTATGTATGCTGGTGTGGTAATGAATACAGCAATTATCAGGGTTCAACAGGCTCCTCAGGGCTCTAGTACCACTGCACCTGCTGCACCAGTGATAGCTATGCCCCTGGGCTGATGCGCAGAAAAGTGTCTTATTTCATTAAATGTAGCATGAATGGTATAGTGATAAAATGCTTCCAAGGAACAAGAAGATGAATGTGGAAGGAATCTCCCAATGTGCCCCAGAAAGTGCTACCATATACATTGACAAGTAGACTAAAGGTGTGAAGAACAAGCCGAGAAGTTTCTATCTGGCTGTCACAAAATGAGGGGGGCTCATGAATAGCTCAGGAGGAAGGAGCATCCGCAAATAATAATAAGCTGTATACCTGTTCTCAATGTAAAAGCATTAGTATTTCTATAGCATGGACCTAGCTGAGAGCAACGGAGTGTTGCACATTATGGGAGGTGATGGAAAATGATGCAACATTGAATTCATCAAGTGGTAACTTAAATCCTTTTGTTACACACACATTAACAGTAGTATATCACACATTTACATTTTAGGCACATTTTGATTAAGTGATTTCTTGCAACTGCACAATTTTCAGTCAGTGCCAAGCTGGATTTAAACTAGGGCCCTCAGATCGACAGCTTAGCAACTAGACCACAGCTCATTCCTTAGAAGATGTTTTAGAACTTTCTGAAAACAAAGTTTCAAACATTAGATTTCACCACTCCTTGTGAACGCTCATGTTCTGTTGATGTTTTAACATAGCAAGTAGGCCATATATCTCATGCTGTCTGGTGAGTCGAGTGAATGTAAATTATTTTAGTATTTATGTGTCATACATGGGTGACACCTAAATGGGTTATCTCTTTTTTAAGGTTGAGTTTACCCTTTTTTATATCTGCACAATGGTTTAAAGTTGGGCACATACAGAGGATACTTAACGGGTAACTGTAATCTGATCCAATATTATCATTGAGGTGTTTTCGTGATATCTTTGGACCTGTGGCTTGTGGAGGTCAACACAAGTCTGAGATGGCAACGACAAGGTACACTTTATGTATTTTATTTTATTGCAATCTGTTTTTTTCAAAGTGCATCTGGTAATGGGCTTTGCCTGGAATTAAAATGTTGAGGTTTTGTTTACCTGTCATGAACAGAGTATTGATAAAACAATAGTCTGTGGTGAGATCAGTGGCTTTATGCAAATCTGCGGCTGCAGAGTTTATAGCATAACTATGGATTTACAGAATTTGCCACATAATGTCTAAAAATATACAGATTTCACCAAAATTGTTTCTCGCTCAACCAGATGTAAATAATAATAGTACCAGACAATGTGCCACATAATTTGCATTTTTGCTGCTTAATTTTGATAAACTTGACTCTCCAAGCTACGTCATCTTAGTAGCCTATACAATGTAAAACCTTTGCACAGTGGTTTGGGGACTACTATTATGATGACAACATTTGTATTTCACATGTAACCATGAAATATTTTCCCTATTTCACAGTTCCTTGTACCAAATGGGTAAGTCACTTCACAAGGGCATTTGGAACAAAAGGGCCCCTTGCTTCATGTTTTAGGCGGTGAGACAGTGCATTCACCTGAAGGGCCAAAGAGATATAATTACAGCAACAGACTTTGTTTGTTTAGAAACGTGAGGAAAAGTCATTTGACATTAATTGTACATCAAGTGCTGCGAGAGAATGCTCTATTTAAAAAAATAGAGAATTTATTTACATTAAATGACAGTCGATTTTGTTTCCAAATAAAGTGCGATGGAGTCAATTGCAAATGACTAGAAAGTGAGCATCATGTGCAATTAACCTTCTCAGTGTCAATTAAAGTGTTATTGATTTTTGTTTCAAGAAATGCATGTGGGAAGCGCATTAAATGATTCTTGTTAGAGCTAGCGCTGAGGAAAGCACAGTCATTTGGAAAACGAGAAACACAAAATCGTTACTAAGTATCGAGAGCTGAAGAAAGCACAAGCAACAGTTTGAGTTTTGGGAAACATCTTGTGAAAAATGTAATGTTCAAAGACTTCTCGTATCAGGAAAGGGGTACATAGATTAAGTGCGGATTAACTTTTTCCTGAATACTCTCATCTTTAATTTTCCTTGTTCTTCCCTCTGCGAAGCAAATAAAAGATTACCTTAAAAAAATTGAATAATTACTAGCTGGAGACCATAGCTTTTGCAAGAAGTTTTTTGATGTCATATGAGGCTTGGATTTAAAAAAAATCTTTCTCAATCCAGGCCTCCTCCCCAGGCCGTTCCTTCCCCATTTCCTTTCCCCTCACCAGCACCTCAGGGGTCCTGTGTTGGTTATTAGGGAACTTAGGTGTGCCCAGAGGTGGGTCCCTTCTAAAGCATTGTGCCATTGCTGAGAAGTGGAAAACCGGTGAACCTGAAAGAATTGTAAGCCCATGACATATTCTTCTCCTGGGTGGCACGATCTCCAGTATGGCATCCACAGCCGATGTTTTAAATGTTTTAGCTACTCTACAACAAGAAATGGTAGTGACTAGAGCTGAAACTGCAGCATTAGCGACTAAGATTGCACAGATTCAATCAAGTATCACCCCTCTGCCAGCCAGTAGAGGAACCACTATCCCTCCTGGACCCCCTTACCCCAACCTATCTCTGTAACTGTGCCTCCATCGATTCCTCTCGAAACAGCTGACAGGTTTGTGGGAGACCCAAATAAAATACAGATTTTTCTAACCCAAATACAATTGCTCTTTATGTGTAGGCCAGAATCTTTTACTGGTGCCCAGTCCTGGGTTGCCTTCCTTATTTCTTATCTGGTTAGGGACACTTCATGACAGAGTTTACAAAAATATTTGATAGAAGAGCAGCTACCTTGTCCGCCAATAAAACAAAGTAATCATGAGTCCTGATGGACACGGAACTTAGCTTCAAAGGCCCAAGCAAATCGTACCATTTCCACATGCTCCTGGCTTGTAAGGATGTTAAAAAAAATCTTCTCTTTCATACAGCGATCAGCTAGGATCCACGTAGCACTGGCCCTGGTAATGCCCAGACTTGATAATTGCAATGCCCTGTACCTGGCTGCTAGTAAGGGCTTATTAGTCTGTTTCCTCTACTGGACATTATCTGTGAAAAAAAGTCCTTAGTTTATTTCAAGGATTTAGGGTGTTACCCGTATTCTTTTAGGAATATTCCGTTTTTCAATTAGCCTGAAAAATATATATGTTCCTTTTTAAATTTGGTTAAAAGACATTTTGCTTTTGTAAGTGATTTTCATAGTTGTGATGCAAAGTTGCATATATGCGCCATAAAAATGCTTCTGAACTTTTAACCAAAAATGAAAAAAAACAATTACATGAATATGTTTACCTTGTTTTCTTTGGTAATTCTGCTGTGTTGTTATTTTGCGCTGGAGGGTGTGTCCTTCTCTGTTGGTCTTTTATATCCTTTATTCTGTGGAGAAGATTCACTTTCTAGAAAGATGTTTATTGTTTGCTTTACAAATATTTGACATAAATATTATAATATAACAGTTTTAATAATTTCCAGCTTTAATTTGCGGAAAACAACTTTGCTCCCAGCGCCATCCAGCACTTTACAGGATGCAACCCCCACTCAGAGTAGGAATAGTAATTTTGCTCCCTGACGCATCCACCACTTTTTCTTAGGCAGGACCCACTTGGAGTAGGAATAATACATTTGTCCCCACCACCATCCAGCACTTTCCCTGACGTAAGCCCCACTTGGAAAAGGAATAGTAAATTTGCCACCCCACCACCATCAAGCACTTTCCCTGATGCAAGCACCTGTCGGAGTTGGAATGGTAAATTTGCCCCCAGCAGCATCCACCAACTTCCCGGAGGCAAGCCACATTTGGACTAAGGATAGAAAATTTGCCCCCACCACCATCCAGCTCTTTCCCTGAGGGAAACATCTGTTGGAGTTGGAATAGTAAATTTGCCCCCCCCCCCCCCCCATCACCATCCAGCACCTTACTGGAGGCAAGCTACACTTGGACTAGGGATAGAAAATTTGCCCCCACCACCATCCAGCACTTTCCCTGAGGCAAGCCCATGTTGGAGTGTGAATAGTAAATTTGCACCCCCCACCACCATCAGCACCTTTCCAGAGGAAAGCCACACTTGGAGTAGGAATAGTAAATTTGCCCCCGACCACTATACAGCACTTTCCCTGAGGCAAGCCCATTCCAGATTTGGAATAGTAAATTTGCCCCCCACAACCATCCAGCACCTTCCCGGAGACAAGCAACATTTGGAGTAGGAATAGTAAATTTGCCCCCCACCATCATCCAGCTCTTTCCTTGAGTCAAACACCTGTCGGACTTGGAATAGTAAGTTTGCCCCCCACCAGCATCCAGAACTGTCCCTGAGGCAAGCACCCATCTTATCTCTTTAACAATTAACTCCTAGCTGTTTTTTACACAGATATTCAAATTTAAAATAAATGTATATATATATATATTTTTTTTTAAATACCTACTTTTATTTATTTCTCATAAAAATAATTCTTTGTTGTTACTTACTGAATAAAGAATATATTTGCTGGGTAGTATCTCTTTTTAATTTCTTGCAGGTTTTGAAATTCAGCAAATGCTGGAAAACATAAAAAAAATACTTGTTAGTATTTCTGATTTATGTGTTAATATTGTGTTCCTGAAATACTTCAATTACAGACTTTCTTCTGTCTGTAGATGGCACTGTTTGTCTTGTACTACAAATGCTCTATTCTTTTCTCGCTTGTAAAAAGTGTGTAGTCACCGAGGAAGTCAGTATGCCACTGTGCTCAAAATGATGGATGGCTGCTTTTATACGCTTTTTGAGGGTAATTGATCATTTAAAAGAAAATATGTTTTGTAAAGTTTTTTAGCATGATTCAGAATCTGACAGAATGTATAATTATTTTGTTTTGTCTAATCATTTTCTTTAAAAAATGTATTCATGGAATGTCAGCCATTTTGTCAAGTTGCGGAATGAGGGGCATTCATAAAAATAGTTGATGGACTTTCTTTTTTTCAGGGTTCAAAATTTTGGGTGTAAAATCTCTCTTTATCTCTTTTTGTACTCTGTATTTATTATTTATTCTCTTTTTCATGATCATTTCTTTACTTTTTGATATTAATAATCGGGTATTAAATTGGATCGGTACTTTGAAAAGTACCAGAATATTCATTGTATTGCCCGAGTATTTATTTATTTTAATACCAGAGTATTAGTACACTCCCCCACCCAAACCCCCTATTTCCATTGTATGCCGTTCCAGAGGTTGGTTATACTTTTAAAAAAAAGAAGGAAATTAATTGAAATAATAAAAAAATTAAAAATATGCGTAGTAATAGTATGCGTAGTATTAGTATGCATTGTAATGGAGAGCGTTGTAATGGTAGTTTTAGGGTATTCCTATTTACATGCAATGTAATGGTATGCAACATGTGATGTAATGTTTTGCGTTGTATAATTATATATTCAGGGACAATAGCTGGCATGGAAAATGTTCATATAAGTACTTGTATACATGTCCATACATTGTGTGTTTGTGTGTCTGTACATTTTTACATATGTGATATGTGTGTTTGCATGCTTGATTACAGACGTTTGACTACACAAGTGGAAAATGTTTATGAAAATCCTGATTCTATTGAACCTAACATGAAGATGGTTGTTAAGAACGCATATTATACTGTTTTAGGCTTGTCCAGACAAGATAAACACACATCAGAGCAAGTAGTCATAAAACCGCAACAGTTTTATTTGTCTTGCACAACACAGACACAATAGTGTTTTTACTTGACGAGATTCAGACTGAACGCACTGCACTTTTTAGTGGCCTTCCCTAAACAAGGGGGTTGGTGTGAGAGGCTATCCCCTTGTCCATGCAATAATGTAGCTCAACAGAGCACAATGCACCTAGTGCTCTTTTGTTCACTTTATAAAGCCCCAAGAGATCGTTTTATTAAACCTCTCTTGAGGGATATTCGACCGTGCACATATAAGGAAGGTTTTTATTATCTGAGATCGCTATTAACTGTCACTATATGTAGTTCTATGCTCAGTTTTATCAGTTCCGCTCTTTTAATTAGGAATCGTTATGAATTATGAGTAAGCTTTATTGCTTTTATGTATTTTGACATGATACATTGTGTTTTACCTGTAAATCTTTGAATATGAAATACCATGTGTGTTTTTATGTACAAACTTTTTTTAATTTGTATACTTTTATGATTCTTTTTTAATCGAATAAAGTTATTTGATGATGATGATGACGATGATGATGACTACACAAGTGTGTGGTTTGTCTGTATATAAGTACATGGATTTTTGTGTTTATCTGCATTTGCATGCTTGTTTGCATGTGTGTGCATAAGCAGGTCATAAAAATTCCTTGGGAGCAGTTTCATCGATCTCAGGCAGAGAAGGAGACCACATTGGAAGAGGAGATTAAGAGTGGCAGGTATGCATTCCTCTTCCACAGCAGTCTGTGGGATTAAAAGGGGTCCCAATGTGAGCAGAAAGTGGCTCCTTCACATGCCATTGCTGCATTCCTTTAAAAATAGGAGCATGGCTGCAGGGCTTTTAAAGAAGATTGTGTGACTTTTTTATTTTGTGATCATTTGTTACTGGGGGGCGGTTTTGTGGCAGTGCAGCAGTTCTGAAAGCACCCTCTGCAAAGTTCCTTGTATATTCCATAGTTTTCAGGCAACAATCAAAGTGTCGAGATAACTCTGATTATTATACCTGCTGGAGAGAGATTGGAGTTTTGTCTAGGGACAGTTTTAACTCACCTACGGTAGTGCAGAGGGTTAATATGCCGGCTGCAAAGGATGTGTACCTTGCAGATCACAGAACAGTATTATATGTGCATAGCTTAGTTGGTTACTGCTGTTGTTCCAGAGACCCTTTTGTTACTGTGCAGTTCATAAATGACAATCATAATCTAATACAAGGAGCTATGAAGTGTCATCAAAAAGCTGCACGCAAACTGTATGGTTCAGGTTAGAAAGATATGTTATATTTTGAGTCTTTTATTATTCTAATGTTGCTAAAAAGGGGGTTGTTTGGGCGAAAATAAATTCTGATTTCTAAAGCCACTGCATTACTTTCTAAATGAGTTAGTGCTTCTCCAGACCAGGCCCTCTTAAAAAATGCCTACCAGTATGGATGTCCTGCGAATCCGACACCTTGTATTCCCCTTTGTCCTATGTTAACATTTCCTATAGACTAATTTATTATGTGAATGATGCGTTGTCTCTGTATTTGTGTGTGATGAAAAGCACTCAGACACCCTACACTGGTGTGATAGGCATGAAAAAACAAGTTAAATACGTGTAAGAGAGGGGATATGGAGAGATTGGGTCGCTGTTGGAAGGTGATAGTGAGGGAATCATTGAAGGGCCCCAACAAAGATTGTCCTGTCCTGGTGCACGGTAAGGTCTTCATTTACTATGCTTTGAAAGCTAATACAATTGAATATGAAATGAAATATGTGTAGTAAAATGCCCTGTTTTTTCCATAATTCTCTTGGGGAGAACCCCTGAAACCCACCTTGCAGTGGGCAGGCTTGCATGCATGGTCGGGTTCTTGGCGTACATAGCCTTGGCTGCAGCTCACATAGAGGAAAAAATTAAAGGGAACATTGCTCACTACTATGTTTATTGTGGCCTCTATTTAAAAGTGATTCCAATTTTTGGGCTAAATCTCTATGCTTTTGAGAAAAGTCTCTTTGTTTTAATAATGCATATGCTTGCTTTCACTTATCTAGGCTTAGGGAATTGTCAAAATGTTTCTCCTTCTTTTTATAGGGACCTCCTAGGTGTGGTGTTGTCAAGGAATCTGAAGCTATTCAGGACTGGTTACTGACCAATGCTCACACCCAGGACTGGAGTGGAATGATCTCCAGGTATGCTGACTGGCAAGTGTCTAGTTCTGCACGCAGAACTGATTGCCAAGCAGGGTATGGCTGCATGGGCATGCTCCAAATGACTTTTGGCTCCAAGATGCCCACTAGGACCTTGAAAGAATGTTCTAGAAGCTTCCAGAATGTGAATGAGGATGCAAATTCCAAGAGCTTAAAGGAATGTTCTAGAAGAACCCAGAGTGTGCATAAGGCTTCAAATGCAGTTCAGTGTATTGTACACAATTATTTTTTTATTTAAACATTGCTGCACAGAAAAAAGGGTTTATACATTTAACATCATATTAAGGCTGCCTTGGATTCAGTAAACCATGAACATGGCACCTCCAACTATTTATGGTACATATCCGCCTTAGCTGGCTGTGCAAAACTTGATGTTTTCCAATTATGGGGCTTATTAATTTATTTATTTGATGTTGTTAGAAAGTTCGCCATCATTCCCTAAGGGATATTCCGGTGCTGAACCAAATATACCAAGTACCATTTACTCATCACTACTAAAGAGGAAATAGCCAAGTCTTTAACCTCTTCCGAAACATGAGGAGATCCTCAGTGAGATACAAAGGTAGAGAATTCCAATGGAGTGCCGCTAAATAATTAAAAGTGCAGTCACCCATTCGGACTTTCTTGATTAGTCTACTGCACACTAGGGCTTGATTTGAAGATCAAAGTGCTTGTGTTGGCTTATAAAAAGCCACTTGGTCACTTAAAATTGCTGGCCCTAGGTCATGGAGTGCCTTGTACACATAACAAAGTAACTTGAACTTGGCTCTCTTATGCACCGGAAACCAATGCAACAAGTTAAGGCAAGCAGAGGCCGTGCTACTTCTAGACCTGTTACAAATTAATCTGGCTGCCTAATTCTGGATGAGTTGCAGGAGGTTAAACAGATATTTGGCCATTCCCAAATATGGAGCATCACCATACTCTACTCTGCTCTTAATCAGTGCCTAGATAACAGTCCTACGCCATACTGCTGCGATCCATCGAAAGAGTGTCCTCAGCATGAGCAGAAGTCCAGAACATCTACCACTCATAGCATTCACTTGAACTTGCATCGAAAGAGAGACAACAAATTTAAATCCCAAGTTCTTAGTTACTTCATTTGGCTTAGGGGCAGGACCACGAAGGGATGGCTAGCACACATCATTCCACGCTTTATTTGCCCCTTCAAAAAACCAGATTTCAGTTTTATCTGCATTTAATTTCAGACAGTGTGTCTGCATCCATCTGGTCACTTCAGATACACAGCCCAATAGATTCCCACATGTCTCTGTATGTCGCATCAACAGAGATGATAAGCTGGGTGAAATCAGCATACAAGAGAATCTCAAAACTCCAGGTTTTAACAATGCTCAGCAAAGAAGAGACATAAATATTAAATCAGGAAGGGCTAAGAGTCAACCCTTAAGGAACTCCGCTTTTGGACAGCTGAAAGGGGCCAATTGAACATGGGGGGGGGGGGGATCTGTTGTTCCGAAGAAATCCAAGCCACTGCAAGGTGGTAGGGTGCAGATCTACTTTGTGCAACCTATGTACTAGTAGGAAATGAGAAACTGCGTTGAAAGCCGCGTACAGATCCAAAAAGATTAAGGCTACCACCTTATCTTGATCTGCCTCTGATCGAATACTACTCACTACCGCTAACAAGGTATATTTCATGCTGTTATCGACTCTAAATCCTGGTTGGGTGACACCCAGAAGGTTAGTACCCTCCAGGAAATGTAAGAGTTTATCTTTAACTAGCCTTTACAGCACTTTAGCCATACAAGGCAGTTGCAAAATGGGTTGATACTTGGACCAAACTTGTACAGGACTTTTCTGAATGCTCATGACACCAACAATGTTTAGCTTTTCTCTTATGCTTTCTTAGGATTCCCATTTGCTGAAGCCAGTTTCTGTTTTACTTGACAGTTGCATTATTGATCCTGTTTTCCATGTAGTTGTAATGCTCAAGATGTTGACATAGTGTTTTACTATGGCCCCATACGATATGTTGACATGAGTGTGCGTATTTTTTGCAAGATCTTTACATTAAAAATAACAGGGCTTGTAAAATCATTGAGGTTCAAAAGATAATTATATCACCGCAACCATTGCCAGCAAGAGCAGCATGGAAAGGTCATCTGGAGGTAGCAGCAATAAATGTCTTATTTGCCAACTAGATGGATTTGGCAAAACCGCAAGTCAAGGCTTAGACGGATATGCTACACGTCATTCACCTCTCTGAATATAATGAAGAATTAAAGACATAGATTTGGGGAAGACACTGGCATCCTGGAGATCTGGGAGATTGCATCTATATAATATGGTTTATAAAATGGTATTATATTCTGCCTAAGAATTGTTGGTTTTCTTCAGGATGATTCACCGCTCCAATCACAGTTAATGTAAAAAGATGTTACTTTCATCTGTTTCATTGCTTCTTTTTGATTTAATCAATAGAGAAGTTTTGTTCTAACTTGAATTGTTTCATCCAAAGTTTAAGCAGAAAAGTCACATATAACACCCCTTTCTGGTCAAGTGGACATAATCATTATAAGTGGAGCTACTTAACTTTGTAAAGACAAGACAATAGCGCATCCGCTGCAAAATGAAATATAAACTCTCGACTTAGAAGAAGTTTAGGATGACAGAATAAGTTGAGCACTTTACAAAACAAGCATTTGCAATGCAATAGGTCTCGCATTATTAAAGTTTGAGCTATTGGCATTGCTAATAATAATGCAACACCAATAGCTCAAACTTTAATAATGCGAGACCTATTGCATTGCAAATGCTTGTTTAGTTTAGTTTTTGAGCTACTAATTGGTTATGAGTTTTGGACAGCATGATGGGTCGGTCGGTTTTGTCACATTGTTCAATTTATTGCGGTCTGTCAATTGTAGCAGAGGGTGGTAGCAAGTGCTGCTCTGTGCCTTGGTAGCCAGGTAGTCATTCTGGCCATCTCGTCGTGTGCCACTGAGTGCTGGGGCGAGGTTTCAGAGGTCATATTTAGCATATAGTAAAAGCAGAGTGCACGTGCTGGGGAAGGGTGCAAACCCCACGGCTGACAAAGCTCTATCTCTCTCACTCACCCAAGGAAACCCGCAAAGCGGAGACATCAATCTGCTCGGCTAGCTTAGGACTGTGTACATGGCAGCCGTTGCCTTTAATTAAAAATATGAAAAAACAAGTGACGTAACGCACAGACTTCCAACGTGCACGTTATGGTCTGCATCAGATGATGTGGCAACTGAGTGCTATTCGCATGCACAGTAACAATATGATGTATACTATACTGATTTCACAGGCACCTGAAGCACATTTGTTAAAGGCGTAGCTTAGTTACTGCCTAAACATGGGGTCCGTTTCAGGGTCTGGCCTACGGTCAATTTACACTTCATTTTTTAATAAGCACATGGTCTTTCTAGACTCTAGACCTACAGGCAGACCCACATTTCTACACCAACTGCCTGCCACACATTGCTAGTTTCTCCCTTTCACCAGCCACATGCTCACTGAAGGTGCTCTCGGCGCTTGAGCTCAAGCAGATATTTGCCTTGTTGACTTCAGATCACCAAGTCTGCAGCCCTGTACTTTACCTTAGCTTCATCACGATCCAGGGGCGGGCTATTCTTAAGTTGCGCCCACAGTCTACAAACTTTGCACATCGTGAAAGTTACAACATTGTGTGAAGTTTGCATAACCTTGCTCGCAGAGGAATTATTTTGCAACAAAATGCATTTTACAAAAAACTCGCCTACTAAATGCGTGCTTCGGTTTCTTTTTATTCCTTAAACCCTGCTATTTAAGATTTTTTTCCAGCAATTTATCACTTACCAGCCTAAGAAAGGTTGCGTCATTTTTAAGGAAGCTTCACAGGATTAAGAGTAAAAACGTCCCAAAACCCAAAAAAAATAGCGCCCTGGTTTTGCTTCACCTCTTTGATTTTGTGCCAACCCAACTTTTTACCTCGAGGGCTATTTAGGGCACCAGATTACAAAGGCATCAAGAGGATTATTTTTTGCCAGAGCAGCATAAGAACTTAAACACACCGGTGTGCACGGCGTAGACCTGCCACCACACTCGATGCTTTCTTCCCAAAGTTATTATAAAGCGAGTTCGTACAACTGTGTCTTCGCAAACAAACGAGGTCTAAAACTCCCCCCAGGAAACTAACACTTCAAATGAAAGCCGAGTGCTGCAAGCCCGGGATGTGAAAGCCACAAGCACGCGAGTTCACACAATTCTAATGGCAATGCAATCATAAACAAGTTAAACAAATCGGGCGGCACAACATAACCTTGCTCGCAGAGGAATTATTTTGCAACAAAATGCATTTTACAAAAAAACTCGCCCACTAAATGCGTGCTTCGGTTTCTTTTTATTCCTCAAACCCTGCTATTTAAGATTATTTTCAGCAATTTATTACTTACCAGCCGAAGAAAGGTTGCGTCATTTTTAAGGAAGCTTCACAGGATTAAGAGTAAAAACTTCCCACACCCCTAACAAATAGCGCCCTGGTTTTGCTTCACCTCTTTGATTTTGTGCCAACCCAACTTTTTACCTCGAGGGCTGTTTAGGGCACCAGATTACAAAGGCATCAAGAGGATTATTTTTTGCCAGAGCAGCATAAGAACTTAAACACACCGGTGTGCACGGCGTAGACCTGCCACCACACTCGATGCTTTCTTTCCAAAGTTATTATAAAGCGAGTTTGTACAACTGTGTCTTCGCAAACAAACGAGGTCTAAAACTCCCCCCAGGAAACCAACATGTCAAATGAAAGCCGAGTGCTGCAAGCGCGGGATGTGAAAGCCACAAGCACGCGAGTTTACACATTTCTAAAGGCAATGCAATTATAAACAAGTTAAACAAATCGGGCGACACAACAGGGGCAGAAAAAAAAAACGCGGCCGCGAAATGAAAGTAAAACACGTGGCCTCGAAATGAAAGCCTTTGATGCAGCAAGGGGCGGAGCGGATACCTATGAATAAACTGATGGAGGCACCAAGCTGGGGAACAGATGGCTGGCTTTGATGTGTACTCGCTTTTTATGTCAATGTGCTTGCGCATTGAGCTTGCTTTTCACGGGCACTGCATGAAATCGCCAGTTTGGTTAAGCTCTGGATAAGTCCCTATATTCTCGCAAGCTCAATGCGCAAGAGCATTGACAGGCGAGCCCTAAAAAAGAAGTGGGTGGACTAACCAAGTTGGGCAGTATGCAAGTGACTTAATGGCGTGTGATATCACAGCGCATGACATCACATCATGTGACATCGTACATGGCTTCACACGAAGTGACATCACAAGAAATGACTTTACATTACAAGAAATGACATCAGATATATGGGACTCCTACACCTTGAAACCCTCACTGTCTTATGTAACACTTCTTGCATACACACTTACATGATTTATTGTCAATGAATAATGTGTATGTTACGCAAACTGCTCTGTCACCCTGCATTGGGATGATTAGTGCTATGAACTAAAGTAGTGCTATTTAAATTATTTGTGTAAATACTAGGACAGACCAATACATCTGACATTTTTACTGTGAATGCATATCTCTTTCATACAGGGACTGAACAAAGACAAAAGCTGCCTCTATTAAGTACCTGTGACGTGATAGCAAGCTGTGAACCTTTGTTTCACCTCTGTTGCATTTGCATCTAGGTGTGAGACTCCAGACCGTGCCCAGCCAGGAGCGTATTGGAAAAGAAGGAAGCTTGATTTCCCCTTAACTTCGGCCTTTATCTTTGGCCCAGCTGGAGGAGAAAATAAAAAAACTTTCCCTGCCTCCACGTTGCTGCAGGGAATGGAAAGCAGGCAACGTGCAGGTGCAGTGGAACATGTCCCGGTGTCCACCCTGTGAAAATAGTGGGTGGATGCCGTCTACCCGCGTGTACCCCAGACTCCTGCCCTGGCTTTACTCTACTCTCTGTTTGGCTAACCTAAACAGGTAATGAGTCTGTGGGAATATCAAAAGTTCAGCGCTCAGCGACCCAGCTGCAGTGGCCAATAGGCATGGAGTGCATCAACCAGCACAGGGAGCCCACTGGCAATACTGGAGCTGCTACATTGCTTACATAGCGCTTGCTGCCATTAGTGTGGCCTCAAAGCTCTTCTGCCTGCTTCTGCAAAGCCAGCAGGTGCATGCATATGTGAATGGGAGGGTGAAGGCTGGTGAGGCCTTGCAAATGACAAACTTAGGAAGAGCACAGAAGGAGCTCAAGGGTTGACTGTATGGTTCCTGGCGGCAATGTCGGAGTACACCCTGACTTCCTGGCACTATTTCTTCAGCACTTTTGCTGCTGTGTCTGAGAATGGATGGGCACATAGATAGCCACAGTGCTGTAAAGGCTCCCTGGGTCACATTCATGGTCTCTCTGCTGCGGTGCTCTCCCACATGTCTTCTGCTCCCTGTGCACCCTTCTAATTGTGTATTCTGCTACTTAACGCGGCAGCTCCTACCCGCCCTCCCCCCGTGCAGCGTATAAACTATGAGAAGCTGGGGCGGCAGGGGAAGAGAGAAGGGACGGTGTCTAGTTAGCAGCCCACTAGGGCGGCAAAAAGGTTAAAGTGCCCAGAAAGAAGAAAGCCTGCAGCCCGCGGCCGATCAAAGTGGTGCCAGAACCCTCTTGCGCGGCCCGTGGAAGAAAAGGGCCTGCTGCGAGGGGCGGAGAGTTGGCGAAATGACTGTATGCGCACTGCTGAGAATAGTGAGTAAACGGAGTGCAAGGACCGTGGGAGGCCCTTAGTGAAGACAGCGGGCGGCCGGTGTCTGGTCAGAGCGGCCAGCGTGTAATGGAGCCTGCTCTCCCAAGCAAAGCAAACAGAGACGGCCTGTGTCCCGATGGGACTAGCAAGAGGATAAACAAGTGGAAGGCTTACGGCAGCCGGCGAAATCAGTGCTGCTTATGAGGAGGTTTGCTCAGCTTCAATGCCTTCTGAGAGCGAGCGTGGAGGGTAGCCGATACCTACACCGGGTCTCCGAGGAGGAGATCTCCGCCGCTCCTTCCTCCTCTCCACCGGCCTCCTCCTCCTCCCCCGGGGGCACCGAAAACCGAAACAGAAACTTACCAGGCGCGCGTTGCGAGCTGGCTACAGACAAACTCACGTGCGCGACCCAATCCTAAAGCGCGCGTTGGAATCTGCCTCTGCCATGCTCCTGAATGCTGCGCATGCTGCGCGTGGCCATAACTTGTCTCCACTCCTTTGTCGGCTGTGACGATGACTATAGTTCTCTCAGCGAGAACGCGCTTCGCGCGTTTTCACAGGCTCAACCTAAAAATAGCAGATGAATCTGGCCGAAAAAAAAATTCTTTAGTAAACACTACCGTCTTTGAACTGTCAGAAACTCCTACACATAGAGTGCAGAGCAAGATTACTTGTGGCAACTGTCTTCTTTACATGTAAAATTCAAGCTAATCTAGTATCGCTTCAGCACTTTTCTCTGCAAAGACCAGTCCCTTCCATGTACCAAAATAGAATCTGCCAAAAGATGCAGTTGTTACATGGATTCAGCCCTGCATATCTATTGTAACTTCCCTTATTCCGAAGGTCTTATTTTTTTCTCTTATAGACCCGAGAAATCGAGTATCAGAGCGCTTTACATGAGCACCAGTTTCGTTAAAGATGGACACATTCATTTTTATTAGGCATAGGGAGAGTAAGTGATTTGCCAAGAATCACAGGATGTTGAGCATCGTTGCAGAGACTCGAACTCGGTTCCCTAGCTCCGAAGTTTACTGCTCTGGCCGTAAGACTACATCCTCTCCCCTTGCAAAAGTCATTTGCTGATATTTCAGACCCTGTCTCTTTGTCAAATATTCGATCTCATAAACGATTGGTCAAGTGCCTGAAATGGATAATAGAGTTCCTAGGGCACTGGAAGTCACTATGAGTCCCTAAGTAGACACCACTGGGAAAGGTTCTGCATCAAAAGGAGTATCAGGTTTTCTTTTCTGCATTTGCCGTACAAGCACTTGATCGCCTCTCTTAAAGACAATATTCTTTGCATGTCATTTTTTGTCAGCATACACTTTCATCTTTTGTTTGTTAACAAAGTCTATCTCATGAGTTGTCATGTCATCTTTCTTTCTCGGGTTGTTTCATTTAGGTTTCTTGGTATTCATTGCTCTCCTCAAAGTTGCAGGACCTTCACCTGTGGTTTAGTGGGGTGTTGAATGGTAAGCTCTCAAGTTAGAATTCAATATAGTTTTCAAACTAAATTCTCAAGAGTGTGACGCCAAGCTGCTTTCTTTAGCATATTCATAAAATGCTCCACAAGTTTGATGCTTGTATCCACAGAGATGGGTTCTTTTGATGCTTTTTTTTCAAATGCCCCAAGAAACATTTGAACTCTCGACTTTTTCAAGGTGGGCTATTGCCAAGACTTCACTATGACTTGAACACTTCATGTTGCAATGATGACATCTTGTCTTTTAATTAATCATTCTTGATTTGTAGATGAAAGGTTTTCAGTTAGTGGAAATCGTGACACTTCATCCATAATCCCCAATTGATGATGTTCTTTGTCAAGTGGACCAAAAAGGTCAGTGGCTATTCTCTCCCATGCATTCTTTGGGAGATCTGACATGATCAAAGTGCGGTGAATAGTTTTTGTAGAAAGGCAATTGCATAAAGGACAGACATTTGATTCCTTTTAAACCAAATCGTCAAGGCAACAATTCCACAATGTCCTTAATGGACTATCTCAATTATTTTCTGACTCAAACTCTCCTGAAAGAGGATTCTCGACCTTATTATTATAACTCCTTCCTGAGTTATGGACAGTTCCTCCATGAGATTTTTGTAGTTTATGTATTTATTTTATATAGCGCTTGCTAGACTTGGAGGTATCAGAGCCCTTTACAACATGTATTGTGAGGAAATTAGTTACACAGTATTAAATAGACAGCATTGTATTGTGATGAATCTTGTTCCGGCGGTCTTTGGCACTCGTCACAAAGGAACATGCGAAAGTCAACTTACTGCGGTGTCTAGTTTATGCGCTTAGCAAGTTTCCTTTGGTGAAGGGGCACTGTCACATTGTGAGGCATCTCTCTCTTTGGGTGAGATTGGTTGAGGAAAAGGTCTTTGAGCTGGCTTTTGAAGTCTATGAAGGAGGGGCTGGTCCTGATGTGAATTGGTATGGAGTTCCAGAATTTGGGCACATTTCCTGAGAGGGAGCGAGACAGGGTTTTTTGTTTGTGGGCTTTCAGCGGAATGAGAAGAAGGGTATTGGTGCTCATGAGGTTCCTCGTTTGTCCTGCCTTTTTGAGTTTGGAAGCCAGGTTGGCGGTTTTTTTTGTGTGAAGAGCTTTGTGTGTGAGACAGGCAGTTCTGAAGTTGGCATGCATTTCGATTGGGAGCCATTTTAGTTCTCTTAGAGAGGTAGAAATGTGGTTGTATTTCTTTGCTCCTGTGATCATCCTAGCCGTTGCAATTAGGGTTACTCGGAATGGACCTAAGTGAGATTTTGCCATGCCCGTGAGAGTAGCGTTCCGGTAGTCCAATCTGGACAGCACCAAGGATTGAGTGGCCAGTTTAAGGTTGTTAGGGGGGGATGAAGGGTTTTATTTTGTTGAGTAATTTTAGGGTCAGGAATGCGCTCTTTACTGCCTTCTTGATCTGTTTGTCCATGTATAGACTTGGGTCCAGGGTGATACCCAGGGATTTTACAGAGTCTGCTCAGGTGAGCTTGGAGTTAAGAGTGTCAATGGATTTTAGCCATTCTGTGGCTAGTGGCATCTGCTCCTCGTTGGAAATGAAAAGGATTTTTGTTTTGTCTTGGTTGAGCTTAAGGTGGTTTTGGGATAACCATTGTTGGACTTGTCGTAGGGTGTTGTTTACTTTCTGTATGTCTCCTATTGAGGATGTTTCTGGTTAGATATGGGTATCATCTGCATTGAGGTGGAATGAGAAGAAGGGTATTGGTGCTCATGAGGTTCCTCGTTTGTCCTCCCTTTTTGAGTTTGGAAGCCAGGTTGGTCGGTTTTTTGGTGTGAAGAGCTTTGTGTGAGAGACAGGAAGTTCTGAAGTTGGCATGTATTTCGATTGGGAGCCATTTTAGTTCTCTTAGAGAGGTAGAAATGTGGTCGTATTTCTTTGCTCCTGTGATAATCCTAGCCGTTGCAATTAGGGTTACTCGGAATGGACCTAAGTGAGATTTTTCCATGCCCGTGAGAGTTGCGTTCCGGTAGTCTAATCTGGACAGCACCAAGGATTGAGTGGCCAGTTTAAGGTTGTTAGGGGGGATGAAGGGTTTTATTTTGTTGAGTAATTTTAGGGTCAGGAATGCGCTCTTTGCTGCGTTCTTGATGTGTTTGTCCATGTATAGACTTGGGTTCAGGGTGATACCCAGGGATTTTACAGAGTCTGCCAGGTGAGCTTGCAGTTAAGAGTGTCAATGGATTTTAGCCATTCTGTGACTAGTGGCATCTGCTCCTCGTTGGAAATGAAAAGGATTCTGTTTTGTCTTGGTTGAGCTTAAGGTGGTTGTGGGATAACCATTGTTGGACTTCTCATAGGGTGTTGTTTCGTTTCTGTATGTCTCCTATTGAGGATGTTTCTGGTTAGATCTGGGTATCATCTGCATAGAGGTGGGAGGGGACATTGGCTTTTTTGAATATGGAGGTGAGGGGCTCCATGTAGATGTTAAACAGTGATTGGGAGAGAACCAATCCTTGTGGGACCCCCCTGGTTATGGGGAGAAGGTCTGACGTGAAGTTGTTAATTTTTATTCTTTGTCAGCGGTTCTGAAGGAAGGAGGTAAACCATTGTAGGACCACCTCGTCTGCACCAATTCTTTCTCAGAGTGCATTTATGAGCAGATTGTTGTCAATCGTGTCAAAGGCTGCCTATAGTTCAAGGAAAATGAGTAAGCAGCCACGGTCGCTGTCTATGTGCTGAATCCTTTTCTGAAGCCAGATTGGTGAGTATCCAGAAGATTGTTGCTGTCAATGTGTTGGTTAAGTTGAAGGAGAGCACACCGTTCCAGGATTTTGGAAAGGAGAAGGAGATTGGAAACCGGACTGAAGTTGTTGGGGTTGCTTGGGTCCAAGCCCATTATTTATTTATTTTTTTTATTTATTTTTTGTTGTTGCTATCACATGGTATACAATGGTAATCAATCGTTCTGTAGAGCAGCGTCAACATTCAGCTGTCTACGCTTAATAGAGCAACCTTTTATGTTTCCCCCCCCCCCAACTTAAAACTTGCTACTTCAAGGGTTGCATTGCATGATCATGAACTGTAGTCTATTGCAACATTGGTGTGTATCTATGCGTTCAGCAGCCCTAAATACAGTCTCTGGTAAGTATATTCTCTCCATCATTTACGTTCCCCAGGTCCCGGGCCATGCTACGCATCAGGGCCTCCCCCCTCCCCCATCTCATTACTCCAGGTCCTCGTCGTCCCCTGAGCTGTCCCCATCCTCCTCTTCGGGCAAAGGCTCACAAATGTCCCCCCTGTAAGTATTCCATGGAGTCCAAATTCTGTTCCATTTACGTGGATTATGTCTCTGTTGATACACTGCCCTCTCTATCACCATGAGCACATCCATATTCCTGCACCATAGCGCTAATGTCGGTGCCTCTAGTGCCCCCCAGTTTTTCGCGATATCACGCTTTGCCATCATTACGCCAATGATTACCCAACCCTTTGCATGCAATGACAAATCTGTTGGGCCCCATATATTTAAGAGACATGTTCTGGGGTCAGGCGTGAACGGTTTCTGGAGGGCCTGACTGATCGTGCGTGTGACACGCCTCCAGTAGTCCTGTATGTTTGGGCAGGTCCAAATAGTGTGGAACAGTGTACCCTCCTCCCCACATTTTCTCAGGCAATACGGGTGTTCTGCTCTGTGTATTTTATATAGTGTGGTGCGGGTGTAGTAGACCCTATGAAGTATTTTGAGTTGGATCAACCTGAATCGGGTGGAAATACCCGCCTCCCTGGGCGATGCCAGGGCTGCGTTCCAGTCTGCCTCATCTAGGTCTCCCACCTCGCCCCCCAGTAGTTCTTCAGCTTTCCAAGGGGGTCCGGTAGGTTGTTCATCAGCTTGCGGTAAGTGAGGGAGGTTGCACTGGACTCCATGTAGTCCGTAAGCAAACGGTCCTCTAACGGGGCCGATTCCGGAAGCGCCACACCTGGTTCCAACACTGACAAGAGTGCGTGCCTAATTTGTATGTATCTGTATGTTTCGGTCACCTCCATGTTATATTGCTCCCTCAGGGTCGCAAATGAGAGCACGCCCTCTCCTGTCCATAGGTCGCCCACTGTGGAGATCCCAATGGTATCCCATTGATCAAACCCTTTTGAGCTGCGCAGGTTGCCAAGAGCTTTGGTGTCCCACAGTGGCGTGAGTTTGGTGATCACTCCCTCCCAGGCCAGTCGCCTTTGTGCTTTGTGCCAGATGGCTACCGTGTGTTTGGTGGGTCCCTCCAACTTTCTCACTAATCCTTTGTTGTAGAGTGGGGCCAGAAGGGTGGATGTGCCCAGCTGGTGCCTATCCGCCTCATATGCCGGGTCGTCGCGTGCCGCGTGGACCCATTGGTTGATCACCTTGAGGTGAGCGGCCCAGTAGTACAGTTCGAGGTTGGGGAGGGCTATCCCCCCACTGTACCAGTCCCTGGTTAGCTTCGATTGGGCAACCCTAGCCGGTTTGTCACCCCACAGAAGGCCGGACAATTTTGCCGACACGTGGCGGAAGAATGATACGGGGACCATCGCCGGCGTGTTTTCCAGGACATAGAGGAAGCGAGGCAGCGCCATCATCTTAAAGAGCGCTGCTCTACCTAATAGAGTTAAGGGGAGATTTTTCCAGTGGCGCACGTCCGCCTTCAGCCTGTCCAGCTGGGGTTTAAGATTCATGTCAAGGAAGGTCGTGTGATCCCTCGTGATCCGTATCCCTAGGTACTTAAAGGAGACGTGTTCTATGAGTAATTGGCAATCCTCAGGTAAGGCTGGAGTGTCACCCTGTACCATGAAGAGTATGGACTTGGACCAGTTAAGTTTATACCCCGAGGCTGTACCGTGTGTTTCGCACAGTGCCAATAGGACCGGGATGCTGTTCGGGAGGTCCATGAGGTAGACGAGCATGTCGTCGGCGTATAGGGATACTCTATCTTCCCAGCCACCTCCCCATTGTATGCCTCTCAGCAGCTGGGTGGTTCTAATAATTGTGGCTAGGGGTTCCAACACTAGGGCGAACAGTAGTGGCGAGAGTGGGCACCCTTGCCTCGTGCCCCGTGCCAGCGGAAACTCCCTAGATATGTGGCCATTTGCGGTTACCCGCGCCATGGGTTCGGTATACAGTAATCTGACCCATGATATGAACGTCGGGCCAACACCCATGTGTTCCAAAACCGCAAAGAGATAGTGCCACTCCACCATGTCAAACGCCATTTTGGCATCTAGTGACAGTACCGCTGCTGGTTCCTCCAACCGCGGGGCCCGGGCCAGCACCCCGTTCAGCCGTCTCAGGTTCAGCGCCGTACTTCGGTGCGGCATGAAGCCCGACTGGTCCGGGTGTATCAAATACGTCAGGTGAGGCAGGAGTCTGGTGGCCAACAGTTTCGCCAGGATTTTGCTCGCAGCGTTAAGGAGGGAGATCGGGCGGTATGATCCGCAATCCTCAGGGGGTTTGCCTGGCTTGGGTATCGCGACAATTGTGGCCGTACGTTGATCAGGAGGCAGACGCCCCTGTTCCCGACACTCCTGGAACATATCAAGCAATGGCGTGGATAGTGTTTCGGACATAAGCTTGTACCACTCTATCGGCACACCATTGGGGCCTAGCGCCTTCCCCGGGTGTAGTGCTGTTATGGCTAACTGTATTTCTTCCGCTGTCAGGTCGGAGTCAAGCTCATCCCGTTGGTCGGGGGCGAGAGTGCGAGTCGGCACTCCACTGAGCGAGCTCTCTGCCATCTCCCGTGTGACCTCATACTCGGGGGTGTACACGGAGTGGAAGTGGTCTGCCAGGAGTCCCACTATTCTTGCCGGACTGGTATGCATCTCGCCAGTCGGGTCTTTCAGCTGGAGTATGGCCCTCTGACCTCCCCGTGCTTTCTCCAGCCATGCCAGGAGCTTCCCTGCTTTGTCGCCTATGTCGTACACCCTACTCGTAGTCGCTGACATGCGTTCCCTCACTCTGTGGCGCAGAAAATTGGTATGGCGTTGCTGGGCCATTCGGAGCGCGTGCTGTGCGTCCCCGGTTGGGTTCCCTTCGTGGTCCTGTGTTGCCTTGTCAAGTTGTCCCTCCAGACCTATTAGTTCCTGTCGCTGCGTGTGCTTGTGTTGTGCGATCACTGAAATCGCCTGTCTGCGGAGTACCGTTTTGTAGGCCTCCCACAGGATCGTAGGCGACGCCACTGAACCCACATTTTCGGTGAGGTAGGATCGTGTATTTCTTTTCAAGGCCTTGGCTATAACAGGCTCCCTAAGGTAGCCCGGGTAGATAGGGAAGAGTCGCCTACAGGTCCGTTCCTGACTGGAGAGAGTCAGTGTTAGTGGGGAGTGGTCGGAGACCCCTCGCGGTCTAATCTGAGAGTCAGTGTAAGTGAGGTGACCCCCTTCCAACGTCAGGAAATAGTCAATCCGCGACATGCTGTCGTGGACTGCTGAGTAGTATGTGTATTGCCGGTCCACTGGGTGGAGCCGCCTCCATATGTCCACTAGGCCCTGCGCTTCCATGAAGTCTTGCAATTTGGAGTGTGCCGGTGTTTGTGTACGCATTGGGTATCGGTCTAGGGAATCTTGAGCCACTGCATTAAAATCCCCGCCCATTACGAGAGCCCCCTCTGGAAGGTCTAATAGGAATTTACCTAGTTCCGGGAAGGCTATGGTGTGTAGTGCCGGCGGGATGTATACTGATACCACGTTAAGTGGTTTACCTTCCCATTGTCCATGCACCGCTGCGAAGCGGCCCTGTGTGTCCACTGCTACTGATTGGATCACAAACCTGGAGGAGCGGTGAAGTAGTATCCCGGTGCCCCGGGATCCCCTTGTAAACTCAGAGTGGGCCACCATGCTATAGCCCTTCCTGTCTAGGGCCTTTGTGGCCGTGCCTGTGAGGTGTGTTTCTTGTAGTAGGACCAGGGCGGGATTCAGTCTTTTTATACTGTGCAGGACCAGCCCTCGTTTAATTTTGTCGCCCAGACCCTTCACATTCCAGGACATAAGGCTCAACGGGGACGCCCGCTCTACATCAGTGCCCTCCCCCATCATGTTCGGGTATGAGGACTGAGAAGTCGTGCTCGTGGAGGACCTGGAGGTCCGTGTAGTGACTCCGCGTGCAGTATCGTGACATCATCATTCTGTGTTCATGTGCCCCTTTGTAGCAATCGTGACCCCGTGTAGAAACTAAGAACCATAACCCCATCCTACCCCCAACTCCCCCCCTCCCTGCCCCCCTGCTCAACGGACTCAAAACTGCCCGCCCCCCCAACTCAGCAGAGTGCTTGATCCCAACCCATAACATAGTACTTGCTCGCTGGGGCGAAGGTGTCTCCGTGGTCGGCGGCCCCTTCCCTCAGCTGCGGAGGCCCTTCCGCCCAGTGTCCAAAGCGGCCTTGTCAGTTTGTGTTTTGCATCGATTCATCCAGGCAACAGCAGTGATTCATAGCCCTCCGTCAGCACTGTCCTCATGATGATCGGCCAAAGGAGAGTGTCTCTCTGCGTCTTCGTCGTTGGCTTGTGGGCCCTGTCGAGAGCCAGCAGTACGGTGCTTGTTCGGTCTGTTGGACCGACGGGGGAGGCCCGTCGTTCTCCATCCCTCCAACCAATCTTGCGCCACCTCCGGGGAATCAAAAAACCAGGTCTTGTTGTCAGCCACGACCCGAAGCCTGGCCGGGAAGAGCATGGAGTACGGGATTTCCCTGGCCCTCAGTTCTTTTTTGACTTCAAAGAAGGTTCTTCTCCTTCGTGCAACCTCGGCCGTGTAGTCAGGAAAGAATGCCAGTGTCGCGTTTTGGATCTTAATGGGAGGTGAGTTCCTCGCCGCCTGTAGGATGGCGTCCCGATCCCTGAAATTGAAGAGTCTAGCTATTATTGGTCTGGGGTTGGCGCCCGTCTTATGGCGTCCTCCCGGTACCCGGTGTGCCCGTTCCACTGTGAAGAAGGCTGAGAGTCCTTTGGGCTTCAGAGTCTCTTTGATCAGGTTTTCCACGTATAGGTCCATCGCCCTCGTGTCTTCCGATTCCGGCACACCTATTATACGGATGTTGTTCCGCCTCGAGCGCCCTTCCTGATCATCAAGCTTGTCGCGCAGTTCCTTATTTTCTTTTGAGATGCGCTCCATGCTGATTTGTAGTTCCGACACGTCTTCGACCAAGGATTTGGTCACCACCTCCATGTTATTCACCTTCTCTGTCATTTTATGAAAGTCCGCCCTTATAAGTGTAATCTCAGCTGAGATCGACCCCACCGTGGCTTGTACCTGTGTGAGGGCCCGCATGACGTCGTCAATTGTCGCCTTCTTGCCACTGGGCACGTCGGCCGTCTTGCTCGATTGCGATTTGGCTTCCTGCGAGGGAGAGCCAGGCTTTTCATATGCAAACCGGTCCAGGCGTGATTGGGCCGCCCCGTTTTTAGGCCCTTTGCCGGCCATTTCGGCGTCCCTCGGGCCGGCCTGATGTCGTGTGGTCGCTTCACCCCAAGGTCCACTGGGGGCCGTGCCTCCCTGACCTCCTCAGACAGGTATTCGGGGATTATCTCGGGGCCCTCTCGGTGCGTAGGGGTGAGGTGCAGCCTTGAGGGCCAGTTTAGGTGCTGCGTCCAGTGAGGGTATCAGGCTGGTCAGGGTTCCGGACGTTCGATGGTGTGAGGCTGCCAGTAAGGTTTCTAGCTAATTTGCGTGGTATGCAGTCAATCGGCGCCGCCCTGAGGGAACTGTCCCTGCCCCCCGTAATGTCCACGTGTGCCACCTTCTGCTCGTGGCCGTCGGATCCACTGCTCGGGACCTCTGATGCAGGTGAGGGGCCCCGGGCCGGCCCCAGACGGACCCCACCAGGTAAAGGACGAATGCCCCGTGTAGATGCCCGTCAGGTGTCAGGGCCCCAGCCTGGCGGGGGTGTCTCAAAGTCAATCCTGCATGCGGGCTCCTCGCCGCTCACTGCGCCCTCGGGCGGCGGGGGGGAGTTGCTGAACGGTGCGGTTTGTAGCGCGGATTCCCGGTCTCCTGCCCCAGCGCTCTGGCCGCCGCCGGCCAAGATGGCGGTTGCCGGCTCTGTGCGCCTGTCTCCTCCCTCGCCGGGTGCCCGCAGTTATGTCTCCCTCACCTCCGATGCGTCCCACGTCAGGAGTCGCGGGCCCCCGATGTCCGGTGAAGGCGGCTGGGTGCTCCGGTCTGTCAGTCGGCGCTGCTCTCCGCGGCCGTGCACTTCCGGTGGTTTTGGTGCCCGAGACAGGCCACTTCCTCCTGGTTTCGCCGCTCACTGTGGTCCCCGGTCTGGACGCCGCGCACAGGCCCCTTCCGGATTCTGTCGGAACCGTACTTCCCGACCTCGGATTGAGGTCCCGCAGGTCCGGTTCGTTGCCGCTTGGTCCTAGGTTTCTGTGCCTTCCCGCCCGGGAAGTTTTGAAAAACGGATAGATGATCGGATTGATCCGGGAGCCGCCTCAAGCACGGAGCTCTCCTTCTAGGCTGCCGCCATCACCGGCTGCAAGCCACGCCCCCCAAGCCCATTATTTTTAATAATGGTGAGACTTGGCCCATATTTAGGTAGTCTGGCATGATTCCAGTACTCAGGGAGCTATTTATGATCTGGGTCCAGAGGGGAACTAGGGTAAACTTGAGATATTTTGCCAGTTGTACGGGAATCGGATCCGCTTTGTGTGAGGGAGGTTTGGATCTGATAATCATTTCCGTGATGTCTGCTTCAGAGATGGGGTTGAATGTCTTCCAGCTGCACGGAGGGTGCCGGAGGGGTTGTTTCCTTCATTGCTAGTGATGCAGGTTGTCGTTATTTGACAGGAGGTGGTCACCAAGGGAGTGTTCGATCTTATCGTGAAAGAAATTAGCAAAGGTGTCACATAGTTCTTTGTACCGCTTTGGCCGCCATAAGTGTGGCAGGGTATGCTCAGACGTAAGTCCCTTGCTCACTTTGCTACTGGATTCAAGCAAGCCGGGCTGAAGACAGCTGGAATGCCAGAAACCGGTCCTCAGAAGCTTGTTTCCGTTCCAGGGAAGGCATGGCTTGGCAGTTCGGGCTGGACTGTTCCCATGAGGTACAGGGTCAGACTGATTTGCATATAGCCATGTCAGAACTGGGGTGGCAGAGTGGGCTAAAGAACGGTGATGGATCAAACCCAGATCTTTTGACTGGGTGTGAGTGTTTTATTGGTTCAGATGCTCCGTCCATCACCACCCCGTTTTGTACCGCTTTGGCCGCCATAAGTGTGGCAGGGTATGCTCAGATGTGAGTCCCTTGCTCACTTTGCCACTGGATTCAAGCAAGCCGGGCTGAAGACGGCTGGAATGCCAGAAACCGGTCCTCGGAAGCTTGTTTCAAGGCCCAGGGAAGGTATGTCTTGGCAGTTCGGGCTGGACTGTTCCCATGAGGCACAGGGTCAGACTGATTTGCATATAGCCATGTCTGAACTGGGGTGGCAGAGTGGGCTAAAGAACGGTGATGGATCAAACCCAGATCTTTTGACTGGGTGTGAGTGTTTGATTGGTTCAGATGCTCCGTCCATCACCACCCCCTTTTGTATCACATAGTTCTTTGGAGGCCTGTATGGTTGATGTGGGAGGTTTGACTGTTTGTTGTTTGATTATATTGAAGAGTTCTTTTGGACGATTTTTGGCGTTGTCTTGTGCACTACGGAAGAAGGTCGATTTTTCATTCTGGTGCTTATTGTATTTCCTGCATTCTGATTTGAGTTTGTCCAGGTGGGTCGAGGATGGGTTGTTCCTCCAAAGTCTTTTTGACGCTCTGAGGAGCCTTCTTTCAGAGTTTAGGTCTGTATTAAACCAGGCTCTCGTGGGATCTTCCCGACACTTTTTTGCTTCAAGGGGACTATTTGGTCTAGTATGGTTGTCATTGTTGTGTTGTAGTGTTTAGTGAGCTCAGTCCCTGATAGGTCGTTCAAGTTCAGGGGTAGTAGTGTTCTTACCCTTTCTTCCAGGTCAGCATGGGGAATTTGTTTTAGATTTCTTGCCCAATGAAGGGAATCCTGTGGACGGGTATGGCAGTGGGTCAGATGGTTAATGTGAAATAAAATGATGTGGTCGTGTGACCAGTTGACAGGGAGGATGGGGTCGATAGTAACTGTATCTTCCTGAGCTATAATGGCATCCAGGATTGAGCCTCTATTATATGCTCGGTGCAGTGTTGGGTAAAGTTATTATTGAGAAGAGGATCGTTTAGGGATTGGATCAGAGTGTTATTTGCATCATTCCAGTGTGGGTTGAGGTCCCCTAATATTATGTTGTTGGATTCTAGGAGAGAGCAGTGTGATATCAAGTCAGAGAGGTGCTCTACGAAAGAGGGAGTGTTGCCTGGCGGGTGGTAGAGGAGATGACAGTGAATCATTTTGTTGTCCTTTGTCTTAATGGTGGAGGATAGATATTCAAATGTGTTGTAGGAGAGGGAGTCAATTGTGGTTATAGAGATGTTGCTCTTATGTATGATTGTAGTACCCCCGCCATGGTGGTTCTTTCTGTCTTGTTTATGATTGTGAACCCAGGGGACACAAGCATGTCAAAGATAGGAAAGGAGGATTAGTTCAGCTAAGTTTCTGTGATGAACGCGATGTCAATGTCATGAGTTAGGATGGTTTCCGCCAGTTCTGTTTCATGTTTGATGGCAGATCTGCAGTTTATAAGCATGCAGTGGGTCATTGTCTTGTTGTCAGGTTTCTTTGGAAGAGGGGCCATGGGGATGTTGGTGAGGAGGGCTAGTGGCCTCTCCATTCTAGGTGTGGTGTGATCTCTCCCATAACCCGTGATTCCCTGGATCTTGTAGTTGGGGATGCTAGTTGTTGAGAGTCACAGGAGTTGGGTAGAACAGTCGCCTCTTCCATTGACATTGCGGCGCTTGTTCTTTTGGGTCTCTGTGGCTCATTAATGAGGGGGATTGAGATCCAATTGTGAGTCTGTGGATTGTGAGGGCATGAGTGTATTTTGTTGGGGACAGTAGGAGGGGAGTGTAAGCATTGGATGGGCTCCAGATGTGTGGTGATGTTCGATAGTATTTTGCTTAGGCCCTGTGTTATAATCTCTAGTTGGCTTTCCACCCGAGAGAGTCTTAGAGACATATTCAGTGAGTCGGGAGAGTTTAGATTCAAGATGTCTTGTTAGGGATAGTCTAGGGGTGGTGTGAGCCTGTCGGTGAGAGAGTGAGTTATATTATTGGCACCTATGTTGCTCCTGTGGTTGGCTGAGGGCATGTGGTGGGAGTACTATTGTTGCATTTTAAAGAACAGTTTATTGCGTACTGTTGCGTGGTGAGCGTTGTGAGACTTTGAACGTGTGTCGGTTCCCCTGGTTGTCCGTTATGATGAATTTCGGGGAAGGTGAGGGGAAGGTGTCTGTGGGGGACGGGGAGTGTTAGAAGAGACACATCTCAGGGATGCTCTGGTTAGGAGGGTAGCGTTAGAAGAGACAAATCTCGGAGATGCTCTGGTTCGGAGGGTGGCATCGGAGGGAGTGAAATTAGCTTTGTGGAGTGGGTCTGTAGATTGCTTTGTGAATTCACATGAGAGGATGGAAGATTAGGGCAAAGGGGAATCAGGGGTAGGGAGTTAAGTAAGTGATTAAATTGTAAGTGAGCGATGGCATTCCGTAGTGTGTGGAATAGGGAGTCAAATGAGTCTAGGTTGGTGTTGTTGGCTTGAATCAGGACTATACCATTGCTGTAGATGGTGACAGAGGAGTTGCCGCTGTGCAAAGGGTGTTTGTCTTTAGAGATCATCAGTTTGCAGCTGAGAGGGGTGCTAGTTGTTTTGGATATGTAGAGTTGGGATCTAAGTATGGTGTTCCATTTTGCGGGTCATTGGATGTGGAAGATGAGATCCATTTTCTTTTGGCCTTTGGAGGAGCAGTGGTATATATCAGCGATGAGAGTTTCCGGGAGTTGTCTAATCAACCTATGTTTGAAGTTTCTTTTTGCTTTGAGTGAGAGATTAGGTGGGAAGATGATAGAGAAAGAGTTAGGGCCTTGAGTTTTCAGGCATTTCGTGGAGGGGCGGAGGGAGGTAGATGGGTCGAGAGACATCTTGCCTCAGTAGGGGTCTTGATGTTGTTTGCACACAAATGAACTGGTTTTCACTAGGAGATCTCAGCTAGGGTGTCTTCCCAGGGTTATAGGGTGGAGCAGCTGTAGGGGGATGGATCTCTGTCATGCTGGCGCCTGGCCGGCATTGTAGCAAGTCTTGTTTCACAGCGGGCACAACTCGTCTGGTCTGGTGAGTAGAGATCAACAGAAAATAACTCTTTCTCACTCTAGACTGAATTCTGTTGGCATGCTAGGAAACGTGCGGGTGTATGCTTGGGGTTATGGTAGGATCCAGTCTGACATTGTAGCAAGTTGTGTTTCGCAGTGGGCACACCTCATCAGGCCTTGTGAGTAGAGATCGACAAAGAAGACCTTCTCACTATAAGCTAAATTCTGTTGGCATGCTAGGAAACTGACGGGTGTATGCTTGGGATTATGGTAGGATTTTCACAGATTCGTGATCCCAGATCCCTTTTTGGGTGCTCCTTCATGGCGGCCATCATGAGTCTCAAATTCTGGCAGGTCCCCACGTGAGATTTTCGTTTCAGTTCTTATGGTAGGATTTTCACAGATTCGTGATCCCATATCCCAGATCCCTTTTTGGATGTTCCTTCATGGCGGCCATCATGTGTCTCACATCCTACCAGGTCCCCCTGGCAGATTTTCGTTTTAGTTCTTGGAGATCGACTATGGAGACATGAAGGCTTCAGTGGTGAGGTCTGTGTCAGGAGCAGTATACAGCTTGGGGATCGAAATAGATATCAGAGTTCCTCACACTGTTTTCCCTTGTTTACATGCCTAGATGGATTTTTGAGATTAGCCCAGCGCTCGAGGGAGCAAGCATATTTCTTACTTGTGAACATGAACCGTGTCAAGATGTGACGCTTCGGGGTATTGGCTATTTTGCCCCGTCGTAGTTAGAACAGTCACATTTGAGCCAACAGTGGGGCATACGCTGATGGTTCTGCTCCAGTGACAACTAGAGAAGTCCTAAAGAGATTTTGGTGTCTGCCAGGCAGTTCGTTTGATGCTTTTCTAGATAGGATGATAAGATAAAAAGGTTGAGCTCCAATGGAGTTGTATGGGGGTTGAACAGGGCACCAGCACTTTGTGGGCTACACTAATGGGAACCTGGAATTGTTGGTGAAGTGATCCTTGGCATGGTGTAATAGAGAAGGGTTGAACCGCTCTTTCTGCTGTAGCAATGTCAGCAGTAGTTTGGATATTCACCATTACTGGTGTGTTGATTCCATGACTATTGTGTGATTATATCCTTCAACTTTAACATGCCACTATCATAGCATGTGGTAGTCTGGGCTAACAAAATGGTACCTGGTGTGTTTTATTTTACAATGAAGTTTATTTAGTCCCAGCCATCTTGGATTGAGTACCATGACCTTGTATAGACACAATGGGAAAATAGACAGGAGTTTCCTGATTCTTACTTGTCTGATCCACAATGGTATAATCATATTCTTGTAATTGTAGTCCCCAACGCTCAATTCGAGGAGACATTTTGGCCTTTGGATTTCCAAATATAGTCAGTAACGCTTGATGATCAGTTAACATTGTAAGAGGTTTTCCATACAGTAATATATGGACATGTTCATCAGCCCATACCACAGTTAAGCTTTCTTTCTCAGGTTGTGAGTAAGCAAGTTCTGTTTGGGACAAACGTTTACTTGCATATGCCACAATATGCACTCTGGCATCCGGGCGCCCACTGTGCTGTGCATGGATAGTGCCTAACCCAACTGGGCTAGCATCAACTACAACCACTTTATGAAGCTTTTGATTGAAATATGCCATTTCAGTGGCTTTCTCAATGGATTGTTTAATTTGCTTGAATCTTTCCTCACATTCACGTGACCAATGAAATGAAACATTTTTTCTTGTCAAGTCTCTAAACTGAGCACTTACAGTGGCACAGTCTTATATGTATCAGGAACAGTACCTGTCCATGCCAAGAAATCAACACAGCACGGAAACATCTTGCAGGGGATCATTATTTGACAGTGCTTGTACATTGGCAGGATTAGGTGTCAAGCCTCCATCAGAAATTATATGACCAAAGGATCTTGAAACCTGTCTGCATTCAGCAAGTAAACTACATAATTGTGCAAAGGCTTTATTGTGCTTCTTTTATGTAGCTCGGAAAACCAATATGTCATCACTGTATTTGGACGTATTCATGACAGGCTGTATGATATGTTGAATGACGTCTTGAAACAGTTCTGCAGCAGATGAGACACCAAAACTTGGTCTTTTGTATCGAAACAGACCAGCATGTGTAGAAAATGTTATAATATACCTGCAAGCTTTTTCAAGTTCTTACAGATTGTATGAAGCTCGCTCTCTATATAGTTTACTTAAAAGAAGTACACTGTGTAGAGAGTCCAGAGAATCTCCAAATGGTATACAGAGGTAAAAGCAGATCATTCGAATGCTCTTTTTGTGGTAGTGTGGGCAAGCAGTTAGACTTATCAGAGGGTAGCGCTAAGCATTTGTTGTACTCCATAGAGGCACACACTCAAAAATTAAATAGAGACCAATTTATTAAAATAACATCCTTTTTTTAAATATATTTATAATTTTTAAGACCAAGAACACAGTTCTAACGTAAGTACTTTCAGGTTTATGATTTTTGCAAAGTTCAGAAAATATATCCCTTTTGCGCGCTGTTACGCACCATTGGAAACAATGGTGAAAAAGCTAAACAATGCATATAAACTCAAGCAATGCTTTCACCTTCTTGTTTTAAGTTGATGTCGGGACCAGGTCCAATGAGACAGCAGGAGAAGTTCAGGAGTGTTCTCGATTGGCAAGGAACAGAGTGTTGAGGTTCTTGGAAGCTGTTGCACAAAGACAAAGGGGGCCGCTTGAAAGTACCCTGCCTGCCTGCAGTAGGGGTGACTTACCTATATCTTATGAAGTGTATGGGGGCATGACACACAGGGCTGTGTGCCATGTTGACTCTTCGGATTTCTCTACACCAATTCACGCAGCTTGCAATGGCAGAGTGCATAGCCTTGGGGAGGGGTCCCTGGGGTAGTACAACCAGTGCTGCAGCCCAGAGGAAACTCTTCAGTAACCATGCCCTAGGTACTAGTAGTACCATTTACTAGGGACTTACAGGAGTAGCTGACTTGGTGCCAATAATAGTACAGCATTTGGGAAAGAGATCAGGCACTGCGAACCTGGTTATAGGGACCCAGTGCCCTTACACTTTAAAATCACATCAGGCAAACATTGGGGGCTAACCATGAAAAAAGAGGCACTTTCCTAAATTGATGATAACCTTTATTTAAATTAAGACAAGAGAAGACATTTGCACCATTTAAAGGCGTTATCATGTTAGCAATGTGTGGACCTTTATGTCATTCTTATTGAATTGCCTTGTTATCTTGATGCATGTCAATGCATTTGTGTACAGCTCCTTCACTGTCATTTTTGGGCACTACTACTCTGGGAAAAACCCATGGCGTTAGACCAGTGGAATGCTCAATATCATCATGATTCAAATTCTTTCTCAACAGCTTCTTGCAAATAAAAAGCAATTTGTGTATGTATTTGAGCAACAGGAAGGAAGACCTCATTAATATGCAACTTCAATTTCATAGTCTTACGTTTTCCCAAACCATGAGACAACGAAGGGAACTGATTTACTATTTTGTGGTGTGCATTCATGTTGTATTCACAGAAATCAGTCCCTTATCAATGGCTGTGCTGAAACTGTAGACAGGCACTCAACGCTGTACCTTGGAGCACGTGGATGGGTAATTGTACCTTTGTTTTTTGTATTTAATTGTCGATACAAATAAACCTTGACTTTTTTTGCTCAAATTCTGTTTATTGAGTTTAGCAGCAAGAAAGGGAAAACAGCAGAACAAATAGAATGTTGTTACATAGAAAAAAAGCATTCAATAAGCAGACAGATTGCTGAAACAGCACATGCATGCAATATTGTCATATCTATGTGACAGCGGGGCGAGTAGGAGAAACCTGGAAGCATGCCCCGGCCCACCAAGGGGCTATGTCAGGGCTTATGGATCTTTCAAGTGCTGTGGATGCCAAACAGGGGAACCTTGACTTTTTAAGAGCGTCCATGCAGCCCATGTATATACTTTGGTTTTTGATGGCATAAGTTGTGGTAATGGAGATAATTCATTGTATTTCTCCTCAGGCATAACGTTTATCTACGCACCACTGTCGATAATAAAAGGTGTCGAACAACCATTTACTTTCAGTGTAATTTTAAGACAATGTTTTAAAGGCTTTGGTGCTTTGGCATGTCGATCTTTCTTTCACTGACATTCTTTTAACAAGCGGCCAGCCCAACATGTGCATGCTTTTCTGAAGTAAATATCGAAATGGCACAATTTTTTTTTTTAATAACTTAACATCAATACGGAAGAACAGTTTGACAATGATTTAATGATCAATGTTGTTCTGGGTCGATTTGTCTTAACTAATGTCGCCGCCTGTTCTTGTGGGTGCACGTTGAACGTTGCTTCGAGAATATTTCGGTGGGCATTTTGTTTTAACAATTTGACATACTTGCCTTTCTCTGGGCTTTGCAAACTGTCACAAAATGGTTCTTCTTCCCACAGCCTTTGCAAATCTGTCAGAGACAGCGACATTTACCTTTGTGTGGAAGTAAAAATCCACATCTAAAACAAAACTTTTTTTTACAGGTAGACATCACCTTGTGAACTTCAGTCTTTGGCTTCAGCTTACTTTACACACTCATGACTGATTCCTTCTATGCAACTCCAGTCTTCATGTCGGCAGCTTGTCTATCGGCACTGTCTTGAGCTCTGGCAGCCAATAGCACCAGCTCCAGGCTAGGATTTTCTCTCAGCATTCGTCGTCTGAATGAATCGGACAAGCATCCATCAATAACTCGCAGAAGCATAGCTTCTTCATCATTAATTTCATTGAACTTACAATGTCTGATGAGTGTGTTGAGTCTATCCACAAATACTTCAATGGTTTCACCAGCATTTTGTCATTCCTGGTTGAAGATTTATCTTTCATAATCAACATTTGGCATTGAATTAAATTTGAGATTCAACAGTTCTACAATCTGATGATATGTGACTTCTTCATCGGTTCGCAGCATTCTCTGTATGACTTCATACACACCATCACCAGCAAGATTTTTGAGATACTTGAAACCTTTTTGATATCAGTCTCTTCAAGTGCTTCAATGAAATCATCAAATCTTGCTTGCCAAGCAGTCCATGTATTACCAATATTTTGGTGGTACCGAACGGTGGTGGTGGTTTCAGGAAAGCAGCAGTGTTGTAGCCATTTCTGAGAGTGGCTGACATAGAGGGTGGAGCTCTCTCCAGCTCCCTTGCCTGTTCATCTTGAACCTGTTCATGTGAGCCATCTCTAACGTCTTGAGATGTGCTGGCCAAGGGGTCATCCTTGATGACTTTTGAAATGATGATCTTAAGTCTTTGCCTCCATTTTCTCAAACTTCCACAGCTCTAAAGATGCCTTGGGTCTTTTTGGAGTGTCACCAGCTTAGTAAGGATAACCCCTGTGATACCTGGGTTATGGAACCTGGCACCGCGGTTGTAAAAGCTCAAGTTACTCAGAGTGTGATGAGTAAGTAACTGTTTGATTCTTAGGCATCTCTTTGCACGCTCTTAGTCTTCAACACTTTCTAGTTTTAACGCTAATCTACACTTTGTGATTATCATTAACTGTTCTATAAAAACCTGAATGTATCTGTTTTTAGTGTTCACGCTCTGGATTGCATATGACTGTATATTGCGTAGCAGCACTGTACCTTTATGTATGATCTGATCAGCAGATTCTCTGTCAACGATACAAAGATTTCTTTGCAATACTTTCATAATTTTTAACTTCTTCACGGTGGCTGAAGTTGCACTTTGGCTCCACATATGTTAAGTGTTAGTTCCTCACTTTGACGGTAATACATGTGGCACATACAGGCAGTTTGCTTGGACCATGGCAAACTCTCTGGGAGAGCACTATTGATCTTCAGGTTCCTTATCCCCTAACTCGTCGCCAGTTGTAGCGTCCTCCCCAGCCTGGACACTCAGAAAGGGCTATTCCACACATGAAGCTTAGTAAGAAACATCTTTATTCTTTTGCGTGTAACCTCAAACTCAACAGTTTAAACCAGCCTTCAGTGCATTCCGCTCTAACACTTATGTTACAGTTCTACGGAATTCATATGGAGCCAAAAGGGTTCCCTCATTTCCAATTCGCAAGACACTACAGATGTGGGCCAAATTTACCATGTTTGAAGGAAAAAGCACAAGCACCTTAACATGTTAGTAGTTAGCAGTGGCTAAGTGTGAGTCCTAAATCCAGTAAAAACAAATTCAGCAAAACAGGAGTGAAGTAAAAGCATTTAGGGAAATACCACACTCAGGATGTCAGGTCTAATAATGATGTTTTTCAATTTTTGTATGATTTTCATCAATCAAACAATAAAGTATCTATCTGTCACTAGAGACTGTGACTTGGTAGAGATCTTGAACTATACTGAGCAGGCCCCAATTGGTTTATCTAATATAGAGGTTTTGTTATAACATGTTAGATTGTTTCATCCAAAGTTTAAGGGGAGAAGTCACCTCTAAGTCCCCTTCCTCACACATGTTGAAAAGCTCTAATCTCATGTCTTAGTGGGGAGTATCTACAATTGAACTACAGATTAGTTATGTTCATGACTGTATCTTCTAGGTATAGTAACGTTTTATTTAAATGTGGACCATAAAAAGCTCTTTTAGAATGTTTTATTTGTCTTTGCATTTTTGCACAATGTTTTTATTTTTTTAATAATTCTATGTAATCAAACAATATGAATTGTCTGTCCATAGTGGTTGTGACATTGTAGTTTTCATGTATAACAGTTTTTGTAATTTGCGTATTTATACAAAACTATCCCCGTTTCTTACCAATCGTTTTCTGACACAGCCTGATTTCAAGTCTAAAATCATCTTACTGTTTTCATTTCCTTTAGTAAAATAATAATAGAGCTCTTCCTACGGCATAAACATTTTTGTTCTCTATATCACATTAACTATTGTATTCCTCTAAAATAATATTACGTTTCCTGACCATTAAATTCGTGTGAATACAGCAAAAGCCCCGCAGTATGCTGTCAAAACTGTTCTTGACCTATGCCCTTAGAATGGAAAGAGTTATAATGTTATCTCTTCATTTTCTTTGGCATAAACGCCAAAAAAGAAATAGGCCCTTCATTCCTCGTTTGCAGAGCTCCAGAACTGATGTGAATAAGCTCTCTGTCACCTACTGTGCAGTGCAGGAACTCATGGAACCAGCTGAATCGGCACATTGCATTCTGTCCGTGGCTGACCGCCTGTGACCTCTATACTCTTGCTAATGTGGCAGACATACAACTTTAAAGTATGAGTCTTGCACACATCCTTTTCTTTCACAATGCTTTTATGTTTCAATTTATGCACAAATGAAAATGTAAGTGATTGAGTGTGTGTATGTGGGCATGTATAACCCACACTGTGAGGACCGGATTTGTCCTCATAGCGTGGGTAAACCCTGACAGAACCAGATAAACACTATCTTTGTGAAGACCGGTGCGTTAGAAGGACCGGTCCTGGTAATGTGTTTAGTGACTTTCGAGTGAGTGTATCAGAAAACTAAAAGTGCAGGTATATTTACCTTGGTCTGCTTTATAAACTAACTCTACTATCAAAGCGCGCTCAGAGTTAGAATAGCAAATCCACACTTCATTACAGTCAATGGCTGCTCCTCATAATAATAGGTATGTTATATTTTGTTTTGGGTGGTTGGGGGGTGTATGTGTGTCCTCCACACTTTCGGTCGTCATAGCGAAGCTAAATACAGAGAGGCCGATTCACAGCACTAACTTAAGACAAAATCCTAAACTTACTACTTTTGGTATTCACAGAAGTTAGGATTTTGTCTTAAGTATGTCTTAAGACAGACTTAAGACAGACTTAAGTTAGGATTTTGTCTTAAGTCTGTTTTAAGACAAACTTAAGACAAAATCCTAACTTCTGTGAATACCAAAAGTAGTAAGTTTAGGATTTTGTCTTAAGTTAGTTCTGTGAATCAGGCCCAGAGTGAACCAGACAAACACAATCTTTGTGAGAACTGGTACTTTATAAGGACTGGTCATAGTAATGTGTTTAAGTACTTTCAAGCGAGTGCATCAAAAAACTACAAGTTATATGTGCCTCCATCTGCTTTATAAACTCCCACAGTTTCAAAGCTAGTGTGGGTGTGTATTACACTTACCACTTTGATATTGCCTAATGATCTATTGGTACAATGGTGTGTGTTATAGAAATATATGGCAGGTGAAAGTATAAGCACATGAAGGTGTTTTTAAAGCAGACATTAGTAAGTAGCTGTGTATTTTAAAAGAGATTTCCACTATTGGCCTGATTATGAGTGGTTGCTGTTTTCCGATCCCTGCATAGACCCTTGTTTTGGCAGGGATCGGGATAACAAGTTTTGCTGTACGTAACACTTCCGATAATTATTAGATGAACTAAATACCTCAACTTTCGTTAAATTTCTCAAGGTCAAACCAGCCAAATTTAACAGGGGAAAATCATGCAATAAGTATTGTATCATGTGGATTTTGGTACATTAAGCACAAAAATCCATAGGTTATTCCCTAGAAATTCAAATTAGGTTCTATTTAATGCATCCAATAAATAATGTACCCCATGGTATCGTTATTTATCAGGTGCTATAAATAGCACCTGTATTTGTAATGAGCGCCTATATGATTTCATGAACAGCATCAAAGCAACAATCATCAACACATGGTGCATTTACTTGTACTTGCAACCGAAAACACTCTTTAGTTCAGAAAATTGTGCTTTAGCCATTGCAACACACATTCTTGAACTCATTTGCAAATAAAACCAAAATACAATATTAGCTCTCACTGGAACCGGAATCAACTGACGTTATGTTCCAGTAATCAATATTTGTACCTATGCAGCTCGAATTTCCAGCAGTGCTCCAAGTTTCATCTATTAAAAAAAAAAACCAGGTACGCTTTAAATTCACAATCAAAGTAACCTGAATTTAGAAAGTTCAACACCTTTTTGCCTACTGTTCTGTGGGGAAATCTCATATGCCACCTCTTTGACTCTTTTCTAGTCCCACCTTCTCACAATTGGCGCCATTCATGTCTTTTCCTGTATTCCTAATCCAGAACTGCAGTGCATGCTGTTCTGGCATTCCTTTAATGACCACCTTGTCATGTTGTCCCCAGAATGATTACTCTTTTCCCACTCCTTTCCACTTCCCAAAACTTCCAGTCCCACTCCCAGATCGTAGCTTTGCTTGCTGTATATTCTGAATTCATCCTGCTCCGCAGACGTTCAGATTCTGACAGGCTGCAGGCCAGGTTGCCAGTTTGGCCTCTTTCTTCTTTTCTTCGTGTGTATTTTATAGAGAAAGAAAAAAGACTCTTGTGCATTGAGGAGGGAATCTTTTTGTTATCTTTGTTAGCTCGTGGAAGGTTTTGTGTGAGTTTAATTTTTCTACACATGGTAAAGTTGGTAATATTGCTTTGGTCAATAATATTTTTAAATTCCCAGCAATAGTCCAAGCAGTAGTTTAGTGTATACGTCTGTGCACTAATGAAGTAACCATATAACCAATGCACTTTATTCAACATTTTTTTACTGTCTGTTGATACGTCTAATCATAACAATTTCCAGAAGAATTGGAATAAGTAGGTGGGTGTTTTTCATCTTTCCTCCCTGGTAGAACTGTGTACGGCAAAATGTTTATCTGTAGGATTTACCACTTTACCAACTTTTTGCATGAGAATTGCCTCAGGCTTTAGGTAGTGTCTGGCTCGATCTATACCTATAATTATTAGGGTAGGATATCAGACAAGAACATAGACGTGTAAATATATGCATATGACACCCAGTGATTCCTAATAGTGATATCTTGAAGTGAAGTGAAGATTCTGCTTGACCTATCAGCAGCCTTTTATACAGTTCATCACTGGCTGCTGATGGAATTGCTGGGCAGGCTCCAGGTCACAGGAGACACTTGGTAACTGATCAAGTCATTCCTCTTTGACAATGAAAACTCTGTCCATCTCCTAAAAGATGGAGCGTGAGCGTGATCAGAAAGCCCGTTGTGGTTCTTCCCCTACGGCAAGTCCCTCATGCTCTGAAGATGAAGTCTTGGGCCCGTGTGAGAGGGCCTATGGGGTGCAAGCCAAGCAAGGCCAAATCCTACATGCCAGATATTAACTAACGCAACTCCAGAGGTGATGGAGCCTAGCAGTGAGGTATCTGGTTTAGCTATGATGGTAGGAAGCCAGGGCAGCGATCGCCCTTTGGACAATCAGGGGAATGGACAGCAAAATCTTTCCGGTATACCTCTAGGCAAAGCCAAGGAATATCCCTTGTTTCAAAACCCCAAGGCATCTCAATCTCCGCTTCTACTCCCTTTACCGCAGCAGGCTTCTGAGCAAACCTCCAAGCAGGATAGGCACAGATCTAACTATGCACAAATGCCCAGTCTCAGCCTCAGCCACAACTCAGTTCTGAAACGACCGTCTTGGAGCCTCCTCTGATTTTTCAACCACTAACAAATTCACCACCTCTAGTTTCATTATCATCGGAAGAGATTGAAGCAACTATGCAAATCTCCTCGGAGTCTCCAAACGGGATTGGTTCAACTTTCCAGTGTGATATAAAAGGCATGCTAATTCTTATTCTTGATGAGATCAGGGAAATGAAGGCCACACAAGCAACGGAAATTGATGCACTGCAAGCCCGCCTATCCTGACTCCAGGAGGTTGAAACTAGAATCTCTCAGTTAGAGGACAAGATGACCTCTATGCAGCAGCAGGTCTTAGTCGACAAAAAACAAAAGAATCAGCTGGAAGCAAAACTCGAAGAATCATTCACGGTGGACCAATCTATGGCTGATTGGGGTTCCTGGGGGGTTTGAAGGGTCTCAGCCAGTACAATGAGTTGAGTTATTTATAAAGGAGATAGTGCTTCCAGAATTTCCAGGTCACCTCACGATCACTCGCACCCACAGAGTTCCAGCACAGCCTTTCCCCAATTCCAAACTGCCCAGAACTATCCCAGTGAATTTTTCAGATTATCGCCTGAAGGAGCAGATTCTAACCAGGGCAATACAGAAGAAGCAATTCTCATACCGAGAGGTTCCTAGCTGCCCTATATTCTCAGATATGAGTGCAGCAGCAGCCCGTCGCAGGAAACAGTTTGTTAAGCTCCTCTTTTGGTTTAAAGCACAGGGAGCCCAAGCGGCTATTGCCCAACAGTCAAAAGGTTTGGTTCATGGAAAGTTCCACATGCTCACGAGTTTAGATGAAGCTCAGGAACTTTTACAACAAATCACGAAGGATAAGTAAAGTGATTTGTCTGTTTGATGTGAAGGACATTTGTGCTGCTGGTCTTGGTTATTTGTTTTTTTTCTTCTCTCTTTTCCTTTGTTTTTGTTTTCTTCCAGGGGGGCGGGCGATGCATCACACCAGGGTGCAACAGCATGGCACCCGTTACCAAGGGCCCAGAATTTGGTCTATTAGGGGGCAAGGCGGGCAATACCTCATCTGTCAATAGAGGGAAGGGTTACTGGGTTTTGGGGTGGGTTAGGGTGAGGGCACTGAGGGAGGGTGGTGGTTCAGAAAAAGAAAATTGGCAGAATTATTTATTGACGGTTCGGAACAAAGCAACTGTGTTGTATTTAGAATATTATGTTAGTATGAAGGGTATGCCTACTGATGTTTTTGAATCAAAGTAATAGTGTTGGATAATAATCCCTGCATTTTACCAATCATTGTAAACAGCATCTCGAAGAAGCGAACGTATGGTGGCTTGATGAGATGGTTGGCGGCATTTTCGCCCCAAATTTTGTTCTTGCAGGAAACTCATCGTAAAACCAATCAGCCTAATTTGTTTATCCCCAAGGCTTTCTGAAAATCCTATTTTACCTCAGCCCAGGCAGCAAATAAGGGGGTGGCTATTTACTTTGGTCACAGGATAAACTGGGAAGTCATCCAAATCCAAAGAGATCCATTTGGAAGATAGATTTGGATAGTTGTGAGGGTGAAAGGCAGTATGTTAAATTTTGTGAATTATTACGCACCTGTGATAGATGATTGTGTGGCTCTTAAAATCATAAATGATAAAGCCAGAACAGCAGAGGGCCTAATTATTTTAGGGGGCGATTTTAATTTTATACAAAATTTGCAATTAGATACTTCAAATAAGGCAAAAAAACAGATGAAGCCCGCAACCAAAAAGCTGATTGATATCATGAAACAGGACTATCAACTGGTAGATCCTTGGCAAAGGGCCCATGGTCTGACTAAACAGTTTACCTTTTATTCTAGTCAATTTAAGCCTGCTTAAAAGATTGATTTCTTTCTGGTCTCACGCTCCCCGAGCTGCTTGAATACTGAGATCTTGGCCAACTCTTTCTCAGATCCCTCTCTACTAAAATGTGAAATTAATCTAGAACTGGGATATGGAGAAAAATCCAGGTGTCAGAGGGATAGACTTCTCCTGGCCAGTCAGCATTGGATAGCGAATACCCGCAAGTGGATCGGGGAGTTTTTTAGGATTAACAGAGGCACTGCGAACCCTTTCTCAGTTTGGGGGCGTATAAAGTCTCAGTACGAGGATATATGATTGCTTTTATGGCGGAACAAGCCAGAGAGCATAAAACTTGTATAAAAGAACTTCAGGATGCCGTTGATACAGCCCTGACAAAACAGAGCGGTTCCTCTAGGAGGGGATATGGAGCTGGGGAGGAACTAACTAAGGCCAAACAGGAACTAAGGGAATTTTTTAATATCGAAGAAATAAGTAGTTCATACCAGCAGAGAGTGTATGAAGAAAGCCATATAGTAGGTACATTACTGGCATGGTCTACCAATCTAAAACAACACGCATATTCTTCTTCTCTGATTCGTTGTCTTGTAATCTATGTTTCAAATAATTATGCAGATCTGTTTAGACTAAATTATGAAGCTACATTCTATAAAATTAAAGATCTTTTGGAAAAGTGGATTCTTCTTCCCCTTACTTTGATAGGAGGTGTTTCGCTAATAAAGATGCCAGTGCTACCTTTATTAATTTTTCTTTTTTCTAACATACCGATTAAAGTTAATGCAGTTTATTTTAGAGAATTGGAAATAGTGTTTTGCCAGTTTATCTGGAATAAAAAGACGCCAAGGTTAAAATTATCTATCCTTCGACTTGAAACTAGCTGGGGTGGGTTGGCTGTCCCTCATATTTGTACCTATTATGAAGAAGCATTTATGGACATAGTAGTTCATCTGCTTGATAATAGAGGATCTTCGGATAGCTTTTTCCTTGGTAAGATGGCTCATGAATGGGGGATTCACCTTCCGGTCTTCTTAAAAACTTCAAAGCTTCCTAAAAAAGTAAGGTACACGACATTTCAAGCTCTTTCTAATATGCTCCAGAAATGTTACTCTCAAAAGGTTCGATCTACGCGGTTTGAATATTTGGGCTTGACATAGGCCAGAAGTTTGGCCCTCTACTTTGGTAATGGTCATATTAACCTCTGGGAATCAAAAGACTTTAAAGAACTAGGCCATTTTATAATAGGTGGCAGATGTATTAACTGGGAGGAGGTTCAGGGCAGATGCGGTATTCAGAGCAGGCAACTCTTCTTTAGCTTCCTTCAGATTAAATCTAAGATAAATAAATATATACCATCAGGAAATTTGGGGACCCCGTCTGTTCTTGCTGCTATGTTTAGAACTAAACTGAGATGTATAGGGAAATGGTATCAACTGTTACAAAATCAAGGGGTGCACCTAGTCGTTACCAATTATCTTGAAAAAATAAAACATGAATTGTTCTGTAATTTTTCAGTTAAAGAGTGGTAGATTGTTTCTCAATATGGCAGCAAGGCCTTGAGGGCCGCACATTTTAAGAGAATGGCATTCTTGTCACGCTGGACAGCCTATTATACCCCTTACGCTCTCCATAAAATATATCCTGAGGTTGAAAATAAGTGTTTCCGTTGCCAGCAGGTTGGGGAGGGCGGTTGGCTACATGTCTCTTCCACATGCTAAAACTTGAGCCAGTTCTGGGGGAAAATGTGTGCTGAGCTCAGTCGTGCTCTTGGAAGCATTATACAACCTGAGCTGAAGCTTGTACTATTTGGGCTGTTAAAACAGAATTTAAATCAGGTTTTAACAAGAGGTGGACAAATCTTTTTATCAATGTCCTTTCTGGTTGCACGCTCATTGATTCTCCAGAATTGGAAAGCTACTAAAGCCCCGTTCTTCCTCGAATGGTATAATAAAATGAAACGAGTAAGAACTTATGAAGAAGCCTAACGAAAAAGGGTGGAAGCTAGTAGAAAATGTATTTCAATTTGGAAATATTTTGATCAAATGGAAAGAGATCTCCAGGGGTAATATCTCTATTGGACTTCTTGCCCTTTAAGCACTGTCATTGTGACATCTCTATTTTGAATTAAGAAATAAATGGAAAAGGACTTTTAGAGATATTATGTTTGTTTGTGATAGGCCATTTTGTTTAGCACTTGCACTTTACTTCATATGAAATGATTTCTCTTAAAATGTCTGTTGCTTTGTGGTGACTTTGTTTTCTTTTTGGCAAGAAAAGGATTGTATAGCATGAACTTAATCTTGATCAAATAGAAATGCTTCTTAGGGCTTATACATCCGATGTTTTTGTTTTTTCACAACTTCAGCACCTGCACTTTAGTCACTATGAAACGATCTTTTAAATTGTATAATTTCTATGATTTAGATAAGGCTTTTTCTAAGTAACAGGATACCTCAAGATGAATTGTAATTGTCAGATTATTTGCAGTTTAGCATTTGCACTTTAATCCATATGAAATGATCCCTTCCCAGATTACAATAACTTGTGATGAAGATTGTTTTTCTCTATGTTAAACTGCTATTTTTTATGTCATGAATTCTGCTCAATACAAAAAAGAAAAAGAAAACTCTGTCCATCTCTCTGTCTATACTTTCTCCTCCTTCTATTTCCCTTGCAGGGTGCCCCGGGGCTCCTCGCACAGTCCCCCTCTTTTCAATCTGTATGTTACACTCGGCTGAGCTTATCCATTCCTACAATTTTGCTATCAACCTACGCTGACGATACGCAAGTTGTCATCTCTTTAGCTGCCCCAGATGACGGCACGGCTGCCAGGTTTTCTAATTGCATGAAAGCTGTCAGCTCCTGGATGGAATCAAATTGCCTCATACTCAACTCCAGTAAAAGCGAGGGGCTACTGTTCGGAGCACAATCCTCTTTCTGGTTCCCTCCTTGGTGGTCCACTGATTTGGGCTCACTACCCAACCCAGTTAAGGTGGTCAAAGATCTACACGTGTTGCTCACTGACACTTTGTCATATCTCAACCAAGTTAACCCAGTCACATCTTCTGCTTTCTTCATTCTCAAAACTATAAAGAAGATTCTACGTTTCATTCCCTCTCAGCTACAAAAACCAGTAGTCACCTCCTTCGCTCTATCGAAAATCAAATACTGCAATGGATTGTAACTGAATGCACACCAATAGGTTCATAAATTACAGACTTTGCAGAACGTGTCAGGATGTCTGCTTCTCAAGATTCCGCGACATCACTCCCATGGGATTACATCTCTTCATTGGCTTCCGGTCAGATCCCAAATCATCTTTAAAGCGCTTTGTCTTGTCTACAAAGCACTTCATGATCAAGACGTAGCCTTCTTCAGGAACGCATTTACCCTGTATGTACAATACAGGTCTCTAATCTCTGCCTCTGCCAATCTACTTGTAGTCCCCAGATTCAGGTGTCTGAAGTGGAGAAGCAGAGGATTTGTCTTTGGGACAATTAAAGCCTTGAATGTCCTTCCATTATATATTACAGCCATGCTCAATCTACTTGCCCTCAGGATATCTCTTAAAACTTGCTTTATGCTTATTGATCATTTTTTTCCACTCCCTCCATGTACATCTCTCAGCTAGCACCACGATGCCCCATGGGTATGCAAGCACTCTAGAAGATTCATTAACATAATATAACAAGGTTGTGTGTTAGAATATTATGTGCAGAAACATTGTCTGGCCTAAATATTGTGCCCAGAATATCATTTACAAGAACATCATACCATTGGGTGTAGATTTTGTATTATTAACTCCAATGGGACTATATTTTTGTAGGCTCTATTAGAAAATACCATTTTGTCAGATAATATTCTGCCAATGATGTTCTGGTACAACCTTTTTCACATCATTAAGCAAAAATTATTTCTAGAACAACATTGAGTCAAAGATGGCCTCCTTTACAATAAAAACAAATCTTTCAAAGCATCGAAACTACAAGCACTGCCCAAACAAAATCCATAAACTAACAATTAAAAGGCAGTTGTGTAAGAAAAGTAAATATTTCAAATAACACAGTGATTCAATTGCACACTATTCATAGTGTCACATCTGCAGTCAAATGATTAGATTACTTATTGCTCTATCAAATCTGAATGAGAGCACACATGGTACAATGTAACCATCCATAAAATGCCACAGCCTTGACAGACAGTCAGTCAAAGCAGTGGCAAACTATGAAAAAGAGAGGAAAGTTAATCCCTGAGGGGGGATTGGCAAAACCCTCTCTTTTTTGTACTTCTTATTGCTCATATTTGAAGAATTGATGACAGGAGATCCCTCATGCAGCTAAAGCTATCTGTAGCCAGATTTTAAAAGGTACATCAGATGGCTACATGTGCTCAATCGCTGCTGGCTTCACAAAACAATTGCTGTGTATAGTTTTATCTTTAGGACACATTGACAATTGTAGGTGGATCCAAAAGGAACAAAGGCAAAGAAATGTAAACTTTTACATTTGGATTCAAATGTTCACATGCCAAATCATAATAATTTGGATTTTCTCTTGGAAGCAACAACGATTTGTCTCTCACATTCATGGCTATCCATGGAGCACTGAAAACATACCCTTTGAAGACCACTGACAGATCATTATCATCCAAACCACCCAAAGAGATTCTACATACTCCCTTTTCTACCCCTGTTTTAATCCTCTTACTGACTGAATGTATGCAAATTATAAGTAAAACACACACAGTGGCTTTCAAACCCCGATGGACGGCCTGTCAGGTCAGCAGAGACCATGGCCACTGTTCCTCTGGTGGAAGACTGCCTGAAAACTTTAAACATCCCTGGCATGCAGGCGCCACATAGTAACTTGTGAAGTGGCACTACTAAATGTGTGGAACTTTGGTAAGTGGGCTCCATGTTACATGCCTTTGATGACGTTTAGAGATAAGGATGGTGTTTGCACCAAGCAATTATGGTCCTAATTCAGATCTCCACTATGTCCCTAAGATGTACCTTTTGTCTTGACTGAGGTTAAAATCATGAATTCAGCAATATATCAATGATAATGAAGCAAATTTTGCCCCACAGTAACAACAGAGAGGAGTATGTTGAAAACCATAAACATTATTAACGTTATAATCTCTAACGAATCAATAAAGCATAAGTCAATAGCCAACTGAATACAGCATATATGAATATACTTCAAGCAATTCAATTCAGAAAATGCAAGTATAAGTTATTAAAAACAGCATATGCAAAGTAAGGTAAAAAACTATTCCCATAAAGCGAAACCCCATAATGGTAAGATTAGGTTGTGGGAAAGTCAGAGATTTCAGAAGCTATAGTTATTGGCAACAATAGCAATGATAGAAGAACTACATGAAGTTGTCAGTTAGAATGAGAATACATGTGCTAGCCCTGGAGTGTCAGAGGCAAATCCTAACTAAATCAGCTTTGTACAATTAAAACATGAATTTCATCCAAGTTATACATTCTACAGGTTCCCACCGAGAAAGAACTAATCTCTCTCTTGGTGTCAGCCTCCTTTTCATGGATAATACAGTGGCAGCTTTTTCTATTCTTGTGACCATCACAATATCTCACAAAAGAGTATTCATCTCCTCTACCTCCCATCCCATGCAGGTGGTGAGAAACATCGTCCAACCATTTAGTTTTTTTTGTGTAAAGGTTTTTATTAGCATTTGTACAATGCATGTAACAATATTGACATAATTCTACCACTGTACATAAACTGAGGTGTTGGATCATTTAAGCTTATATCGCCCCCCTCCCCATCCCATGACTACACTTGCCCATCCTCATTTACTAACACTCAACAGCAGATATTGCTTTACCTTCAATGTTGGGGTGGCTTAGGTACTCTATGTGCCTAGTGGTCATGCTGTTCTATATTGGTATGTGCCCTCAGGAATTCAATTAGTAAATGTTACCTTTTTAACCCTGTCCAGCTGTGCCGACCACTTCAGGGGTGTCTGGCATCCAGGGGGTCCAGCAGTTTCGATAGCATCACTGCCCATGCCTGCAAATCCCTGTATGTCTTTGGCATGTGGCATTCCTCTACAGTCACCCATTCAGCCATATCCAGCTGGCTTTCCACCAATGTGGGTCTACCAGGGATAACCATTTAATAGCGATTTTGTGCTTGGTCAGTATGAGTCTCAATCAAATACATTTCCTACTCAATTTCCTTTTCTTTTTCACGTAATCTGTCCTAACAAGCACTGTCCAATCTCTCTGTGTATGGACCAACCTGTGGTCCTGTTCAGGGCCTCTAGCACAGTCTATCGAATCTGTCCAGGTTTTAGCAGACCCACCGCATTTGCCGAAAGTCTGCATGTAGGCCTGCACACTGAGGGCAGGGTATATTGCATGCAGTGTGGTAGAAGTGAGGTAGACCTGGTGAATTATATTGAACTGGACTCATTTAAATCTCGCGTTCGACAAAGTGGTCCTCACATGAACTCACTCCCATTCTTTGGCTGTCAGGGGTTACCCCAGTGCCTCATGCCATTATTATGTATTAGGAGATCTGTCTGTGGTAAGTCTTCTCTCAGTGCACTATAGATATTTTAAACTAGTAATCGGCCGAACGCTAAATTAAGCAGGAGCCTCAAGGAATGTCGGCCAAATTCCACAGGCTGTCACTGCTATTTTTGCATATTGGTGGAATTGACCTGGCCCAAGGCAGAACATTTCTATGGTGTCCGCCATGGTGAGAAATCGGTCGTCAGGGTATAGGTCCTGCAGGATAGTACGGCCTCCCTACCGCCATCTGTCTATCGACATTATATGCACTATGTGTGAGAATGGGCGAAGAGCTTAAACAGGCATGTCTGGTGCAAAGGGGGCCCTGAGTAGAACTGAGTGCACTGCTTTTTCCCAGGTCCTACAGACCTGCTGTATTATAATATGGCATAGTATTTGGAACTCTTGCACCAATCATTAGTAAGTCTGGCAATGAAGTGCCATTACAGGTGCCCTTCAGTAATCTGGATTGCCATGTCTCATGTTCATCCAACCATTCTACCGAGTGTTGCAGTTGGACTGCAAAATAGTAAAACTCCAGGTTGGGTAACTTTAGTCCATCCTTGCACCACATGCATTTAAAGAGTGGCCAGACTGACACTCTTCCTACCCGAGGCCCAAAGAATTTTGACAATCCACCTATCCAGCTCCAAGAAGTATTTTCTAGGAATCTTAAACAGGGTCCACTGAAAAATGTAAAGGCATCTGGGTGAAATCTTAACTAATACCACTTTTCCCATTAGGGATAAATATAGTATGTTACAGAATCGTATTGAGAGTTGCAAGCCCTCCAACACTCTCTATATTGGCCGCCTCAAACTCTAGAGCCGCACGAGCCAGTCTGATCCCCAAATACAGAACGCATCTCGGTTCCCAGGGGAGATCTAGTTTAGGGAGATCTGAGGCAAGTCAGCTCCTTCAATGGGAATAGTTTCGATTTGGAGCAGTTGACACAGTGCCCGGACAACCTCGCCAAACTCGGCTTGGAGAGCTAGCAATATGGAGACCAAATCTGTTTGGCTGTCACCAATAAAGCAAGGCATTGTCTGCATACAGAGAGAATACATGTGTATTGTCTCCAATCTGTATTCCCCAGCCCCACAGCACGTCCCAGAGCCGACAAGCCAGCGACTCGATTGAGAGTGCAAAGAGCAGGGGGGACAGAGGGCAACCCTGTTTGGTCCCACAATGTAGGGAAAACCTCTGTGACACTGTTCCGCCCACCGACACCCTTGCTGTCGGGTCCCTGTATAAGAACTGTATCCATTTTAGAAAGCAATCACCTACACCTACCTTCCGCAGCACTTTCCACAGAAATTCCAATGACATGGAGTTGAACTCTATTTGATGTCAAGAAGTGCCAACACATACGGGCCGTCTTGTGGGGTAATTGCGTGCATAACCAGCGATAGTCTATGTAGGTTGCAAAGGGTGTTCCTATAGGGAATAAATCCACATTGGTCTGCATGGATCAGCAGAGGCATGTGTGTCAGGAGTCTGGTCACCAGTACTTTACTAAGGACCTTCACATCTACATTGAGCATCGAGAATGGGCGTTATGATGTTACTTCTGCGTCATTCTTATCTGGCTTTGGCAGCATCACTATTAGTATCTACCTCATGGAGGCAGGGAGCAACCCTTTCCATATGCCTCATTGTACATTTTCAACAGTCAGTCCGTTATGGACCCTGCCCTACAATGGTAGATTTCTGCGGGAAAACTTTTGCAGTTCTTTACGGCCCGGATTGCTACTGTTATCTCCGCTCTGGCCAAGGGCGTGTCTAAGTTACAGCTGTTTTCTTTTGTTAAGGAGGTTATCCCTAGGCCAGCTAAGAACGCGTCACTCAGTGGTGCTAAATAAACACCCTGCAGGGGAGAGGCAAAAACCTTGGTAATGTCACAGTCCAACAATTTTGTTGTTACAGATATGACCTTCACATTGTAAGCTATGAGAAAACAATTGTAATGAGAACTCAGTGACACTGGTGCCTGATATAAAGAAGAGTGTTATGTCAGCATGCAGAAATACAATGTTGACTTTCATTTGGAGCTGGGCACCTAAGCATACTTATGCCAATGTTAAGATGCACATATCCTAACTACAGGTGAGCAAAACATGTAAATGACTAATTTCACTAAATCTAAGTGTAAAGTAATGTGCATACAGATATAAATAGTGGTTATGCGAGTTACAGGTTAACAGTTCATTAAGCCCAAATATAAGTTAGCAACACTGCATCACCAATTACCCCCCTCTGGTGGCTCCTATGTTTCTTCATGACAGTTTCAGAAACTGTTTGACAACTGCTATTGCTTACTTCTGCAGTCCACCTTCAGTTAAGCATAGACATAACACTGTATCTCTTCCAATTCTACTTCTTTTTCATTCACTTGTTGATTTCTCTCCATCTTTCTTGTCTGAACCTTTATCCCCTTTCTTGAATACCTTTCTCATTAAAAACAGAAGAAATCATATGAATTCTAATAATCAAATCAAGCCTTAACATCACCTGAAAGACCACTAAGCCAGCTACTTATAGCAGAAAAACCTTTCACAATTGTTTCCCAAGCACCTGTCTCTCACAGCTCTTTGTAATCTTGTGATAGATCTGTGATATTGTTCACATAGTTATTGGCCTCCTCACTCTTATCAGTCACATATGTGCAGTATTGTTGGACATGCAGAACTTAACAATTGCTGCCTTCTTTTGTATATAAAATATCTAATGCAAGCCTGTTTTGAAAAACAATAGCTGTCATCGCTGCAAATGCTCAATTATTGTAACTAATACACTGTCGTATCAGCTACCAGCCTGTCAACCAAAGACAGGAATTTCCTAATTTTCATATTTTTCAAAATCATATCTACAGTGGGAATCAAAATACCAAAAATGCCACCCACCAACTGTGATGCAGGATGTACAACATTACAACGCATGCTTTTACCACGCATGCTTTTACATCGCAAGTTTTACAACGCATGCCTTTACAACGCATAGCGCTTTGGGGTGCTGGATAGTGAATAGTTTAATTTACTATTCCAACTCCAGTCCCCGTGGATAGTAGGGAAGGTGTTGGATAGTAAATTAAATCTAATCCCTATCCGAGAGCGCCCCCCAGCGCAATGCGTTGTAATGGTTTGCGTTGTAAAAGTTGCGATGTAAAAGCATTGCGTGGTAAAAGTTGCGTTGTAAGTAATGTTTCCCGTGATGCACTGCAAAAATATCTCCAATGCATTTCTTTATTCTGGTCTTCAAATTCATTTACATGGTAAACTTTTGGAAATACTAAGCCCATGTACAACTACCTACCCAATGAGAAGACATTGAAAATTAGATTTGGTCCCAAATGCATAATACACTTAGGGAACCGCAGGGTCTCTTCCAGTCAAAATATACTCATTTTGAAACTCTGTTCCTTGTACACACTAACTCCATCCTACCTCTAATACATTTTTAACCCTTTGTTCCAGACTTATAAAACATAATTTTCCTTTCATTGTCATATCTAAACTCAATCTAGAATGTCTCACTATTCTCTGAATCCTTTGCAATCTGTTCCAATCTTACCTCAAATTTTTCTATAAAATCCTTTTTATCCATGTTCATCTTACAAATACGATTCCCTTTGTTATAAACATGGGTGTATCATCACCCAATAAATATCCCATTTCCTTTACAGCGCTAACTGTGGAATACGGATTCAGCCCTTTAAACATAGGTACCCTATGCATGGTTTTATCAACCTCCAATAAGTGGTAACCTAAATGACCTTGTTTATAAAATAAACTAGTGATAATGCTACACGTTAGAGTATTCGTTAGTGGAATGTGGTGATGATGCGTACCACCAGCAATAGACATTGGCAAATAAGTACCCACATAATACCCTTAATTGTGCATAACCATACAACAAACTGAAGAAAATGTTCTTTGAAAAATGATGCATTCATTATTTTACATGCCAAAGCTCCAAATTAAGTTTTTGATACTTGTTAGATTTAGGGGGTCTCTAGTTGGCAGAGGTAGCTTGACCAAATAGGGACCTTTGGTTCTAGTCAGGGTAAGGGGGTACACTCCTGAAATAACCCCAGCTCACCCCCTTGGTAGCTTGGCACGAGCAGACAGGCTTATCTCAGAGGCAGTGTGTAAAGCATTTGTGAATGCATACAGTAGCCCAGTGACAACACTACAGATGGACACCACACAAGTTGTAGTATAAAAATAAGTATTTTATATAGACTTAACACAAGACCTCAAACGACAAAAATCCACAATACTGTACTTTAAAAATGGTTGAAATAGCTTAGTTCTCTTTAGATGGTAAATGCAACACTTTAAGTTCAATGTACCTTTGGATGCGTAACACTATACGATAAAAGTGTTGCAGGGAAGGTGATGCGTCGGTTACTTACACGCAAGAACAGTGATGCGTCAGTTCCCTACTGCTGCGTAGGGGATGCGTCGGTTCTTCTCGGTGTGGGCAGGTGATGCGTTGGTTTCTTACTGCGCTTCCGTGGCGATGCGACCAGCAGGGCCGTGATGCGATGACGATCCGGTGCAATGAAGCAAAAATGGCATCTTCTCCTTGATGCGACACGATGCGTGCAGGCCCGACGGCCTTGCAGTGACTCAACAATTCTTCTGAGTCGCAACAGGCCCTGCAACACGCTTCTCCGATGATGCAACGGCATCTGATGCGACACGCTTCTCCGATGATGCGACAGCATCTGATGCAACGGCGACACTCTTCACCGGCAATTCGAGGTACTTCTGCGAGGCGAAGTGACTGCGGCAGCGGCAACACCCTTCTCCACTGATGCGACGACAGCAGCTGCGGCGGTGACACGCTTCTTTGTGAGTCGCGCTTCCAGCTCCTTGCAACACGCTGTCCCTCAGAAGGCCCAACACAACAGCAGGCACTTCAAAAGAACTGTTGGGCAGCTGGTTGATGAAGTCTGTTGTCTCTGAGACTTCAGCAGGAGGTAAGCTCTATCTCAAGTCCTTGGAGATCCTTTACAAGTTGATGTGAAAGTAGCACAAAGTCATTTCTCCTTTCTTTGGCAGTCAGGCAGCCATTGCAGGCCAATCCCCCAAACAGCACTCAGCTTAGGGATAGTCTCCTCCTTCAGTTTCTCTCTGGTTCCTCTCCTCAGCAAAGGTTCTTCTTGTTTCCCAAAAGTGATCTAAAGTTCTGAGGTTTGGATCCCCTCTTTTATACTAATTTTCCCTTTTCCTGATGGCAGAGAAACCTTTGCCTAGTCCAAACCAGTTCTAATCAGTCCTGGAGCACTTTGTTGACAAGACTCCTTCTTTCCTTTCACAGTGTAGGCCAAGGACATCAGATGCCCCACAGGAGGTGGAGCCAGCATTATGGAGGGAAGGCACAGCCCTATTCAGGTCTCAGGTGCAACTCCTCCCACCTGTCTACATGCCTATCTATCTATTCAGCCCTGTGCTGACTCACCCTGTCTCCTGGAATCCCTCAGCCCCTGTCACTCAAACTCCAGACAAGGAATATACAACCTAGCAGAGGCAGGCTTGGATGGTTAGACAAGAAAATATCTACTTTCTAAAAGTGGCATTTTCAAACACAGAATGTTAAAACCAACTTCACTAAAAGATGCATTTTATCATTCTGAGTTCAGGCATACTAAACTCGAATTTCTACCTGGTTCCCTGAGTCAGTTAGGATTATATGGTGTTGTAATGAAACTGCCCATTTTGGCCCATGGGGAACAGCTAGCCTTGCAATAGTGAAAAACAAAAATGGTTGTAATTCACTATTAGGACATGCCACACACATCAGGGCTTGTCCTACCTTTTAACTACAATGCACCCTGCCTTTGGGCCTACTGTAGAGGTGACTTATATGCAGAAAAGGGAAGGTTTAGGGGCTGGCAAGTGGGTGCACTTGCCCAGTCAGCATGGCAGTACCAAACTGTACACAGGCTCTGCAATGGCAGACCTGAGCCACACTTTTACAGGCTGCTTCTGTGGGTGGCACAGCCAGCTGCAAGCCTACCAGCAGCATTTGGGTTACAAGCCCTGGGCACACTCAGTGCACTGTACTAGGGTCTGACAAGTAAACCAACCCAACCAATCATGGAATCTCTAATCCCTACATCAATTTACCATAGGGAGCACTTGCACTGTGGCACTGAATAGCAGTGGCACATTGCCCAAAGCATCTATAACCAGCAAGGACACATAAGACAACAGCAAAAAATGGAAGGGAGACCCACGCCAACAGTGCCAGATCTAACACGACTCTAGAAAATTGTACTGCTCTTCTATGGTAGGAGTAGATTTAGTTTCAGGAGTACTGGCTATGCGGGGGAACTCAAACCTATTAAACAGCTTATCATTAAGATATTAGAAACTAGTGATACTATGACCACTATTGTTCTGCACAGATTTCGCGAAAGGGTCAACATGATCGCTCTTGAATCAGAAAGGAAAACATGCAAGACTCAAAAATAGATCAAACAAGAAATCTACAAGTGTCTTTGAATTGTGTGTAAAAATCTGTAAACTGTTGACTTGTCCATAAGGAATATCAGGTTCAGCTCTTTCAAAGTCAATCCATAATTCTAGATCAATCTTCTTCTAAAACGACATCCGTACTCTTCTAAAGGAGCATTGGCTATAAAGGTCATCACAAAGTTCAATTCAAAGATGAGTCATTCCAAAGTGTCAATCGACTTTAGTAAAGTCAAAATCAGAATTTAGTCAAAGGGAAAGTGTGGCAGCTTTGATCATGAATGTGGTGGTCATCAGTCTCAGGTACTCTCAAGTCAGCTTCACTCTTAGCAAAATATGTCGATTCAGAAACTGGGTATCTTCAACGAGGCAATCGTATTCTCTTTGATCTCCTGACTACTGGTGGCTCAGTGTCGCTGTCACATTGCCCACTGGCCTTTGTCTCTTCATTGATGAATTCTGGAATTCATTTTTACGACAGAGAAACCGTCCATCTTACTCCAGTCTTTGGCCACCTCTCATTTATTGGCCCCACTCTGGTCACATTACTTGGCCCTTCTCCAGCTCAGATTCTGAGCTTACAGCTTCTTCAGTTTGGGGCACTGTGGCTACTCATGGCTCATTTACCCCAGCCTTGCACTTGTCTCGGGTTGACTTTGAGACACTTTGAGACACTAGAGCACTTTTGGTATTCACAAAGGGCATTTAGTAGGAAAGTTAGGATTCCTAACTTTACTACTCCTAAATGCCTTTTGTGAATACTGAAAGTTGTAAAGTTAGGATTTTTCTTAGTTTAGGAGTAGTAAAGTTAGGAATACTAACTTTATTACTCCTAAATGCCTTTTGTGAATACCGAAAGTCGCAAAGTTGGGATTTTTCTCAGTTTAAGAGTAGTAAAGTTAGAAATCCTAACTTTACTACTCTTAAATGCCTTTTGTGAGTACCAAAAGTCGTAAAGTTAGGATTTTGTCTCAGACTACTATTGTGAATGTGGCCCTCTGATCCCTTGTGGTTGCGTTGGTCCCAGGGCGGCCTGACTACCCATAATAGGGTGGTCGGAAGACTGCAACCGCCATAGCCCAGTGAGTCAGGCGGTCCGTGGGCCACCAGACTTGTAATAAGCTCCTTAGGCTTCAGTCCAAGATGACCCCTCAACCGAAGTTTTCATTGGTGGCACAAGCAGTCCAGTACCACCACACCAATCACTCCCAGTTACCTCTGCTCTGCAGAGCTCCTCTTCTGCTCCACCATAGCTGAAATCCCAATCCCGCTCATCCCATGCTTCACTGAACAGTCATTATGCCTGTAATATCAAGTTTCTATATCTGGACTCCCTATTTTACAATCATGAGACACTGAGAGACATGTCACATGACAAAAACCTTCTTAGAAAAAAATGGACTCTCCTCTTTTTAGACTACAAAAGGCTGTCTTGTGCAAAACTTCAGATGCCTTTTGATGAAGTTTAACTTAGTTTTTTAAAAGGGTTTCCTCATTCAGCACAATATGGAGATATAATTGCAGCCTTCATCTCCCCAAATCAACACTGCCTTTGCACAGCTGTTTCATTGCTGCCACAGCCATCTCTTTAAAACAGACAACGTCTCTGGTGTTCGCTTCCCTTCATGGGTAGCCATGAACACATTTGTAGGCCTCCAGTGGCCTCACTTCTGTGCAAAACAATCCATGTAAGTGATAGCTTTTTATTGAAATAGGTATTGCAACAGCAGTGATAAAAAAGATAGTTAGAAGGAAATATATGAGCGCAAGAGTTCTGCTTTAGTAAAACCCCCGGTGTCCATTTTGTTCATTGTCTCCAGGCGTCAGCGGTGAGGAGTAAGTCTTCCCACCCGTTCCTGCCTGGACCCATGCCAGCCTCCATCTTGTGGTTTCCATTCTCAGCAGAAGAGCCAGAAAGGAGTTGAGCCATGTTTTCTAAAACTCGAGTTCAGCAGATTTACCCATTCTTTTCAGAAATGTACTGAAAATCCTAGCTACATTATTTCACCAATTTAAATATTGAAATAACACATTATTTCAACCTCTAAACTTCTTCCTGTTGGATCTGAAGGAATGCTTGTGGGATATGATTTCTACAGGAACAACCAAGTAAATGCATTTTCTAAAAAAAGTATTTTTATATTAATTTTTTATGGTCTGGCTTGACAGCAAAGCTGTCACCAGGCTATTATGTGAGAACCACTAGGACAGGGGATTTGGCTCCGCCCACATGTCGGGAGTCAGAAGTACATGTTTTGATTAGGCAGAAGTTATGTACTCCCACAGAAAAAATCTTGCCTTGCACACAGCTATGATAATATGGTTTATTTATCCAGCTGCCCAAGTGTACACTTTTAGGGACACCCATGTGCCATTGTTATGCTATTAAAGTGTCTTAGAGAACTTGGGACCAGATGTAGGTAAATCTGAAATACCGAGTCCTGAATAGCAAATTTTACCGATTCACTATTAGGAACTCGGTATTTCAGATGTATGTAAAAAATCTGTAAAAATTACTGATTCGGTAATAAGCTCTAAAAATTAGCGATTCGGAAAGAATCGGTAAAAATGAATACCGATTTTCCATTACCGAATCGTTATCACCGAATCCCTAATACCGAATCGGTAAGTAGCGATTCTGTAATTTAAAAAATCGGTGATCGTCGAATAAGCCAATCCTGTGCATCCTCATTACCTCTCAGCCAGGAATAGGCCACACCCATGCAGCTGCACTGATCCTGGAGCTGTTTGTAAGGCAGGGAGCAGAGCAAACAAGCCAGGAGCAACTCCACTAACTATTTGCTTACAAAACTGAGCAAAATGGACAACCAGGAGAGGGAAAAGGAGGCAGCTGAAAGAAAGTGGAAGCATAAATTCAGCCAGAGGGAGCTGGAGGTCCTTATTGAGGATATCACGAAGGACCATGATAAACTATTTGGTAAACAGTTCCTGCACATGCCAGAATCCCAGAAAAGGCAGATTTTGCTGGTCATACAAGAAAAAATCAATGCCATTGGAGTTACACAGCGCTCCTCTGCCCCGGATTTGGCTAATGCCATCCCTCCCAATTATTCCATCTTTAGGAGGGATAGATCATCTGGGAGAGGGGGCGGTGTGGCTATTATAGTTAATAAACAGCTGCATTGTTCTACATTCTCGGTTGACAACATCCAGAACACCGAGGCCCTTGGCTTCACCCTCCACATCTCCCCTTCTCAGCCTTGTACTGGTATTCTTATATATAGAGCCCCTGGCCCCTTGGGCTCCTTCTTGGACGAAGTACAAGTTGCACTCTCAGTCCCTTGTCTTAAGTCGGAGCACTGCATCCTCCTAGGTGATTTAAATATACATATGGACGATGCCACTCACCCTGATACTATGAAACTAATGGATATAACTACCTCATTAGGATTACTATAGTTTATTCAAGAACCTACTCATAACAAGGGTCACACTCTGGACCAAGTCTACTCCACCATTCCTATTGGAACCCTAGCACCGCAGCCGGTGTTATGGTCGGATCACTATTTAATTAGTTTTTTTCTTTTTAGTGTTCCTTCTTCTAGGATCAAATCCACTGCCTCTCCTAAGCGTACCTCGAGACCTTTCCATCTTCTCACAAATGATATGCTGCTGCAAGCTATTAACTGTGCACCCTGTACCCTGTCTGGCAACTTGGAAGATGACCTAGCCTATTTTGTCGACTGGCTCACGATGAGACTGTCGATTCTTGTCCCAGAAAAAATAGCTAAGCCTGGAGATAGACGGCCCTCAGCCCCTTGGTTCACTCCTCAGCTCAGGGAAGCTCGCCAGAATTGCAAGCGAGCGGAGAGAGCTTGGAGGAGGGACTATAATCCTTTAGAGAAAGTAGAGTTCAAAAATATATCTAGATCCTATCATAATTTGATGTGGAAAGAGAAAAAACTCTATCTTGAACGTCGTATCGATGAATCTGGAAACACATGTAAGGAAATCTTTAGAATTGTCAAAGACTTTACATCACCGTCCCTAGGTACCCCTACCCAGTCTCATTCAGAATCCTGGCTGGGTGAATTAGCCCACTATTTCGTTAATAAAATAACGACCATCCAAGCTTCCCTTGCTGTTTATTCCCAACTAACTGATGTGGACCTACCAGCCGTCCGCACCTCCTCAAAACTTGATTTAGATTTAGCTCCCACTTTCTGGGAATTCCCCCCTTTGAGTCTTGATTCTTCTTTAGACCTTTTGTCTGGGCTGAAGTCGGGCTCACCCCTTGATCCATGTCCAGCCTCTTGTCTCAACAAAATAGCTCCGGCTCTAAATGGTCTCATCAACCCTATTCTCAACTCCTCGCTGTCTTCTGGTGTAGTCCCTCGGGCTTGGAAGTGTGCTCTCATTCTTCCACTTTTAAAAAAAACAGCCCTAGATCCTATTGTCCATGCCAACTACAGGCCAATCTCTCTCCTCCCTGCGCTGGCGAAAGTGGCAGAAAGACACGTGCACAGATCTATCTCTAATTTTATCGAGGAGAACCATCTGTTGCACAGCACTCAATCTGGCTTTCGTGCTAATTACAGCACGGAGACCGCGTTACTTGAAGTCACAGACGCCATCAGAGAGGTGCTGGATGCTGGAGGTAAGGCCATGTTGGTCATGTTGGACTTGTCAGCGGCGTTCGACACCGTTCCCCATGACACCCTCCTTCTACGACTCTGGGAGTGTGGTCTTCGGGGGACGGTGTTGAACTGGCTCAAATCCTTCCTAGCCGACCGCCGACAAACGATCTGGGCGCCACCGTACTCCGCCGACATGGCACCTCTGGAGGTAGGGGTCCCTCAGGGGTCTATTCTTAGCCCCCTGCTTTTTAACATCTTTTTGGCCCCACTGGCAGAGGTGGCGGAGGCTTTTGGTGCTCAGATTGTGACATACGCCGATGACACCCAACTCCTGTTTACATGTGGCAGGAATGAGGTGTTTAATGGGACTCTTATCAGAAGCTGTTTAGAAGCAGTTTTTGGGTGGTTTAGAGGGCGCGGACTGAAATGCAACTCCGATAAGTCGGAGCTGCTTTTCTTTGGTTTTGTGCCAGTGAACAAAACTGGAAATGCTGGTGGCCGCAAGACCTGTTCCCGCCTGTTAATGCGGCCATCAAAGCTAAAAATTTGGGATTCATTGTTGATAGTGATCTGGCTTTTGGGCCCCAAATATCTTGCCTTTCTGGGAAATGCTTCGGCATCCTTCGGATGCTCAGAAAATTCCTCCCCTTGATATCATTCCATCATAGAAGGGTCATTGTTCAATCACTTATTGGGTCCAGATTGGACTATGTAAACGCTCTTTATCTGGGACTCCCAAAATACCTTTTGACGCGTCTTCAAGTAGTTCAAAACTCAGCTGCACGTGCCATCTATGGGCTCCCTAGACGTACTGGTGCCTCTGACTTGTTAAGAGAATTGCACTTGCTTCCTGTAGCTAAGAGAGTCCTTTTCAAAAGCCTGACGCTGACCTTTAAAGCCCTACATGACATTGGCCCCAGTTACATCAGAAAACGCCTTGCTTTCTATAAACCTAATAGAGCTCTAAGGTCTGCCGCCTTGTCCAAAATGGTAGTCCCGACCATCAAACGCGCTAGACTGGGTGGCCGTTCTTTTCGCCACCTGGCCCCTCGCGCCTGGAACGAGCTTCCCCTTTCTCTGAGACAGATCCCTAACCTGATGTCCTACAGAAAGGCCCTAAAAACCTGGCTATTCACCAACTAGGGCCCTTCGTCTTTCCGTATTCTCTGTTATGTCGCTGCTTTCTGTTGACCTCTTCGCCAAAGCGCCGGGACACTCCTCTGGAGTAGCCGTTGCGCTATAGAAGAAAATTTTAACATAACATAACATAACATTGAGGAACTCAAAAAACGCTGGTATGACCTGAGGAAGCGTGCTAAGGAGAGTCTGGCATAGAGGAAGAAGGAAACCAACCTTACAGGGTGAGGGAGAAACACAGCACATTCACCAACTGCCCTGGATCTCCTGGTTGAGTCCACCCTCCAGCTGGAGAGTGTAAGTGGGATTGGGGATGCAGACAGCTCAGCCAGAGCTGGCAACAAACAAGGTAAGATGCATGCACTGCATGCTGTGCCCCTCACTCCCTAAACCCAATCCCCAATGAGGCATTGTGAATCCCACTCCAGTACATGTATTATTTAAAACCAGCAATGCATTATGGGAGATGTATTCAGAAGTAACACGTCAGAACAGTCAGTCCACTGAACCCAAAGGCAGGTGACAAACATCAGCAATTAGCAAGCAGAGGACAGTCAGTTTGATTGGCAGGCATGACATTTATTACTACGCAAATGCTGCCAGATAAGTGAGCATATGTACATTCTGTCTTCACAGGTGAGCCATCGCGCAGGGCAGCAGAGGGGAGCCAAGGAAAGGCACCCAGGACAGAGAGGACACAAGAGGAGGAGGTTATGTCGCCTGCAGGGCACACCACCCCACCCCACCCCCACCACCACCACCACCATCACCACCACCACCACCATCATCATCACCACCATCACCATCACCACCGCCACCATCAACGCCACCAGCACTGAGAGCCAGGAGGCATGCAGTGGCCAGCCTCCAGCAGATGGAGGTGTCTGAGGATGCCAACAGTGCAGGCTCACAGTCCCCCACAGAGCGCTCACACACACGTGCCAGACGCCGCAGGGCAAGGGCAGCCAGTCATCCTTCACAGGGCGAGAACGAGAGTGTGTTCGGCGGACTTGAGGGGAACATGCTCAAGGTGCAGCGCCTGCAAGGCAAAGCCAAAAGGTCAGTACAGTGGCAGATGGTGCAGATGAATGGGCATATGCTGCGAATTGAGAAGGGCATCTGTGCCATAAACAATACTGTGGCTGAGGCCATGAGGGACATGTCCAAGGCAGTGAGGCTGCTGTCAGCAAATTGGATGAGGACCGTATGGCAAGGCACAGGGAGAGGCAGAAAATTGACAACTACACCAAGGCTGTGTACCGCCTCTCCACTGTCACCTCTCTGTTCTGCAGGCGCTCGGTGGCCATGCAGGAGGAGATGACCCACTGCACCCGTGCTGTGGCAAGGGGGCTGGTCACAGTGACCAGTGCACTAGAAGTGCTACAGACCAACCAGGTAGCCACTACCGGTGATGGGGGATAGTGAAGAGGCTACTAGCCGCAGTAGCATCACGCCCCTATCACAGAGTCCAGGAGGCACAGCAAACGGCACAGCGCTGCCACAGGACAGACTGGCAGTGAGGACAGAGGGGCCAAGGAACGCAGCAGTGCAGTGCATGGGCGCAGGAAGAAATGCCAGCCATCACATGGTTTACCGAAATGGGTGATGTAACCCGTTTTTGTTTTGGAAACTGCATTTGAATTAGGCCTGGCATGTGACGCCCTCATGTTGTGGTGGTGTGCTATGATAATTAAACACCGTCACTCACTTACAGTAACTGGCTATGTCTCCTTACTTACTCAGAAATAGTTGCGTGTTATCTCAGCCCATCTGTGTCTCCCATCTGGTGCTGATGACACACCTGCTGCGCTTTGCTCTGGCTGTGGACAGTCCTCACCCTCGTTCTCAGATTCAGTCAGTTCCACTGCTGTTCCTTTCTTGGTGTCAAGGTTATGCAGCATGGCACATGTCGCTATTATTTTGCAGCAGATGATAGGGCGGTACTGACGTGCACCTCCACTTTTGTGGAGGCAACGGAGCCTGCTTTTTAGAAGTCCAAAGGTGCGCTCCACAACGTTGCACGTGCTTTTATGTGCCACATTGTATCTTCTTTCACTTGGGGTGGAAGGGTTGAGGTATGGAGTGAGGATAAATGCCCACACGGCAAATGTGCTGTCACCTTAATGGGAAAGGAAGTGCCATTAATGAGAGTCACCAACACATTCATCCGAGGTATACCTCAGGGTATGTCACATTGATTTACCTAGCAGGTATCCTACTCCAAATTCACCACCAGCCAGACGTATGTAGATCCCACTGTTCCTGAATATGTAGGAGTCATGGGTACTCGCCACGATGTCAGTGATGATGTTGTCCCCATCGCATATCATCTGCACGTTGATGGAATGCATAGATTTGCGGTTCCGGTATATGTATTCTGTAGCTGCAGGTGGGCAGATTGATATGTGTGTCCCTACAATGCACCCTATTATATGTGGGAACTGTGCCTTTTGGTAGAAATTCAGCTTTGTCTTCTGCAGTTCCGCCTGTGTGCTGGGGAAGCGTATGTAGTGATGCATTCTCTGCATCATGGCATCCAAGAAGGAGTTGAAGAAATGGGACCGACAACTCTGTGACACACCACCTGCCACAGCTTTCACCCCCTGGTAAGTTCCTGATGTAAGTAGGTGCAGGCTACAGAGCACCTGCACATGTGTTGCTATGGCATGCACCCTTGGTGTCTGATGCTCCAGGAGTGGGTGCAGGTCCCGTATCAGGTCTAGGATGGTTTGGGGTTGTAGCCTATACCTCTCATGTATTTCAGCCTCAGTCATTTGGAACAGTGTAACACGCAGTCTGTACACACGCTCCTCCCGCCTCCAGATCCTCAGTCCTGCTGCTTGCAAACATAGCCACCTTGCTATTACGTAGAGGGCCACCACTGTGTTCACACTGTTGCATTTTGGGGCTGTTTATATGCAGTGCACCTGATTACCGCCTGCTTGGAGTCAGTGGTAATTAGTGACTCTTAAATACCGAAAATTCGGTATTATCGATTTTTGGTACATCGCTTTTGCGATTATTTATGATTTCTTATTTACCGATTCGGTATTTAGGGGTTTCGGTGTCTGCTAATCGCTAAATAAGGAATCGGTAACTGTTTTCCCCTATTTTTACCAATTCCTTAATTGCGATGGCGTTCGGTATTACCTACATCACACATGGCTAAATACCGGCCGGTAACGCTGAAATTTAACGAATTTCGGCATTACCGACCGGTATTTAGCCACATACATCTGGCCCTAGATCATCTACAGTGTTTTTCTCTGGCCGCAGCTCCGATGGGAGGAGGCAGTCATTAACATACATGGAGTTTGAGGTCTGGTGTGACTGTGCATACATAAGCTTGGCCTATTGGGCTTGCCAGGGCCTTTTCACATGTATGTTGTGTTGCACTACTGGTAAAATAGCCCAAATATCTTTATAAATAGGTCTATTCTGCTGGAGCCATGGAGTGATAGAATCCCGACATATATCTTATTTTTATTGAATGTATGATGCTAATTGTTATATGTGGTAATTCATTATAATTTTTTCCTTGTTTGTAGATCAATATGAAAACTTAACTTTTGTTTTACTTTAGTTCATGAGTGGGCTCAATATCACTGTCAGACTACTTTTTAGGTCAGACTTGACAGAGCAGCTGATGCTGACTGCATGATGTTTTATCACCAGTTCTTGAAATTATACATAGTGTGGGCTTTGGCTCTATCAAGAGAATTATTACTGCCTTACCACATGCTATTCCATGCATGTCAAAATTTTTAATCAAGAATCAGGGAGATTTTACCCGCTGATGAAAATTGAAGCAAAGGCAATTTCAGGTGGGAGACAGCTAGAAGGAAGGTATTTTTTGCTTAAAAAATAGTGAGTCTCCTGCCGGAAACAGGTCTTTTGGCATGTATGCTAGTGGCTTTTTAGAGTATTATTCTGTCTTCCAGGAAGTATTCCATTAGAATGCAGGAGGAACTACTTTACATCTGAAAAATTACACTTGTCTATTATGGGGCATGTATGTCAAATGTCATTCTTTATCTTGTATGCGCAGTCTATAATGAAAGTAAATAATTCTCGCTATAATGTTGCCAGCATAGTCAAAGCCAATAGGGCAGGATAATGTGATAAACACCATTTGTATATGCAGCACAGGTATACAGCATTTGTGAATGTCTATTGTGCCAACCAGCACACAAGTGATCACTCATCACACATGCATGCTTCCTGACGCAGGGTACAGCGGATCACTGACAAAATATTGAATACAAAAATATAGACTTACCAAAATATCGATGCCAAAATATAGAATGCAAAAATATCGAATTCCTATCTACAAACAGGTAAGTTCAAAAATATCAAATCAAAAATATTGTTGTAAAAAATGTAGGGGTCCATTAGGATGGCGATGCAGGCGGCGGTGATCCGTCCACCATCCTTGCCCGTCCGACACCTTTTTTCCCCCCGCCATATTACAATGGCGGGGGGGACCGTGGCGGACGGGAAGACCGTCCGCCGCTTTTCCGCCGCGGCTTGCGACCATGGCGGCAAAGCTCTAATATGGTGGCGGTGTCTATCAGACACCGCCAGCCATATTAGGATGGCCTGAAGGGAATGCCTTTCCGCGGCGGCAATGCCGCCACAAAAAGGCATACGGTTCCTGCTTTGGGGGCCCGCTGCGGGCCCCCAGGGTGAAGAGGGGTGGGGGGTGCATATGGAGGGTACCTATGGTACCCCCTGCGTTTCACAGCACAACATGGCAGGCACCGCGCGGTGCCTGTCATGTTGTGCTGTGAAACGCACAACATGCATTTTTCAGATTGCGGCGGCCGGTGCTTTATGCACCGTCCGCCGCAATGTTAAAAATGCGGCATGCACCCGCCACTGTGGCGGGTGCATCCTAATTGGGGGCACGGTTCCTCCACCCTTGTGGCGGACGGTACCTGCCCCAGACAAGATGGCAGACGGACTTTGTTCGTCCGCCATCCTAATCGACCCCATAGTTAGTCAAAATATGGAATTTTTTTAAATGTCTTAAAAGTAATTTAAAATTAATGAAATAATAAATATAATTAACTAAAACATACTTAAAAATACTTAAATAACCTTAAAATTATTAAAAAATTCATTTAAGTTATAAAAAAAATACATATGTATATATATTAACGTAATATTAATAAAAAATATACAATATATTTACCGTAGGATAGCGGGAGAGTAACATTTACTATTACCACTCCAGTGAGTGCCACAGTAGAGAAAACATTGGATAGAGTAGGGGTAAAAATTACTATTCCCACTCCAGTGAGTGCAACAGTAGGGAAAGCGTTGGATAGCGTAGGGGTAAAAATTACTATTCCCACTCCAGAGAGTGCAACAGTAGGGAAAGTAATGATTTAATATAATAATAAAAATACATTAAATATCAATACCAATAAAAACATAATTAAAATTAATTACCAATGTAATATGTAATAATTAATCAATTAAAAATACAAATAAATATTAGTTATTGCAATTAATTACCTATTCATAATTAATCAACAACTAATTACTTTTCAATACCAAAAACAAATTAATAATACAAATTAATACCAATTAATAATTAATTAACAGTAAATTAATTATCAATACACAAAAACTATTTTTAATATGTAATTATTTACAATTAAATTACTTACCACCTTATTCCCCTATAAACCCACAACCCGCTACAGAAAATAAATTAATAAAATTAACATCATTATCAAGTAATCAATTAATAAAAATTAATTACCAATTAATTCAAAATGAATACCAATAAATAAATTAAATTATTTAATTAATTACAATTAAATTACTTCCCACCCTATTCCCCTATAAACCCACAACCCACTACAGAATTAAATTACGCAAAAATTAAATAACATAAAATTAATTACTTAAAATAAATTACAAAAATAACATACACTTTTCACACATATACTAACATATAAAACACTTTAAAAAATTTGATATAATAAAAAATTCGATATTTTGACTTTCTATATTTTAAAAATCGATATTAAATTACTTACCTTCAATTCGATATTTTTCACCACTATATTTTGTCCATTCGATATTTTGTCCATTCTATATTTGGACTTCGATACTTTGTCCATTCGATATTTTGAATTCGATATTTTGTGCAGTTTTAGCGGTACAGCATCAGAAAAACATAATAAAGGCCAAGAAGTGGTTGAACTTCAGTGGCTTGCTACCTTAAACCATGTCCTTGTCTCGTCATTACCTCATCCTCCGTCTTCTTCTCACAGTCGTTACGTAATGAGTTAACCTCCTTCATGCAGAACTTAACCACCAAACTTGACTTTCCCTTCCCACTCCAACATATCCCAAGTACAAGTATCTCACTTCCTGGGAAGGACTTCCTGAAATAAAACAATAAAAGGCAGAATTCAGTGGCACACAGGGAGAGGTAGGGTAGGTGGGAACTCAGGACTGTAACTAGGAGGACATGGACTCAGAGTAATGAATATTACTGGTTAGTAACCCGGCATTAACGTCTCTTTGTTCTTACCACACTGGCGGCACAGAGGCCTTAAAAAATCAAAAACTTCAAAACAGCAACTACCCCAGCAAACTCATGCAATAAGTGAGGCAAACCGAACAGGCTCACCATCAGTTACCTGCAGCCACTGTCTCTGCCCAAAGTAAGGCCACTTCTCAGCAGTACAGAGCCTTCAAAGGCCCTGCTGTATGAAACGCAGTGAGGGATGAAGTGCCCTTACTCATGAACCATCTACAGGTCCTCTACATCTCTGACAAAGCCCTCACATAAAGTGTGATGATGGTGCTTATCCGGTCAAGAACAGCAAAACCATTAACAGCTGCTCCTTAACCAAAGAGAACAAGGAAATCAAATGAAACAGTGAGAAAAAAGAAAACCTCCCAAATCCATAATGCAGCAGCATCCTACAGCAAAGAAAGGAATACATTAATTACTTATCTGATCCACTCAAGGGACTAAAACAAAGAAGAAAAAACATTTGCTCCAGCTGCCTAGGAAAGAATTAATAAGGAGCCACAAAAGGCACAGTTATCACAGACTATAATCGAAGTTTCTGATCTAAGTCCAGCTCCACTGAACACAGGCACAAGTCATCTCGGCACTCCAAATGAAGCTAAACACATATAGACCAGCCACAAGGTAACTTGAGCAACCAGTACTTTTAGTGAAAATGAGAGACAATGAACATGAGCAAACAGTCAAGCTCTAGGCAAGAAACCCCACACTCTAGGTGCCACTGTTGGCACCTTCCCCCAACAACCCACCTGTTCAGTGAACTATGGTTCCTCTAAGAACTACTTTCTATATATTGAGGCCAGTGCTCATCGCACAGCCCTCGGCCACAAAAGAGTGCTGTTTTGCCTATGACCAGCAGTGAAAGCAATGCTCAAGAAGCTGGAGGACCAAGGGGTGAGCGAGTTAGTTACAGGACCTGCACCATGGTATCAGCGATGGCTGTGGTTAGCAAGCCAAGCCAACCAGAAGCAATTTGTCTGTGCATAGACATAAGTCTCCCCAACAAGACAAAAGAAAAACAGCACCTCAAACTGACCACTGTTGACCTCACTTCTGATCTCATTGGGACCTGTGGTTTTCAAATCTTGACTTAAATGCAGGATGCCACAAGTTGATGCCAGAGGAAAATTGTTCGTACATCACGATGTTCTTGACACATGTCGACCTCAGGAGGAACCCACGGTTGAATTTTGGCATCTCCTTATCCACAGAGGCTTTCCAAAATGGCATCACGGAGGCCTTGTTGGGGCTCTTAGGGGTGAAGAACCTAAATGACGACATCCTTGTGTATATCTGAAATAGTCAAGACACCACAAGAGGCTGAGTGCTAACCTGCAAATGTTGGCAGACAAGGTGTTGACACTTTGCACATTGTAAATTCTTGAAGTTCTTGAAGTCAGAAATTCAGTTGTTTGACTATATCTTCTCAGGAGAAGGGGTAGGTGACTCGTCCAAAGACTACGACATCGAGGAAGCTACCCCTCCTCGAACAGTAGCAGAAGTCCAGAGCAACTCTACTAGAGCCTCTGAGATTACTCACAAAATCCTCATCACCCCGGAATAGGGGCAAGATAAAAGATACAGCCTTCCGAACAATCACGGAGTCTCACCTGCAGGACCATGAGACCTTAGATACTCCTAAAGAATCAGAATTAGTTGACACTTGCCCTGTGGCGCTAAAGGCAGTCTTCATACAGCAACAACGCAGAGAGGAGTGGAAACCAATTCTGTTTGCCTGCTAACCTCTCAATGACGTGGAAAGAGGCACTCTCAGATCACAAGGGAAGTGCTGGCTTTAAAATGGTGCTGCACTTATTTTCATTTCTACCTTTATGGAAAGTCATTCAAAGTTACAACTGACCACCAGGCACTACTGTCTCTCTTTGCCAGAACTGTCACTCACCTTCAGCCCTGAATAGAAAAGTGGACTCTTGATTTCAAATGTAGCAGTTCACTCTGTCCTACCGACCAGCGTGCACCAACCTAACAGCCTACCTGTCAAGGTATCCCTGCACTACAGAAGAGCAAAAGACAAATGATATCTCAGAAGCAGACTATTACTATGAATAGATAGCCATTAGTGCATGCCTGCGAGTGACATAGCAGAGTGTGTGCTCTCAGATACCTGTCTGCGGAGGGCCATACAGGCAGCAGAAATGAATCACTGGAGGTACTTCTTAGCAGAAGCATACAAGAAAGACAATAGAAACCAAGCAGATTTCAAGGTACTATAGTCAGACAGACATGATCTCAGCAGCACTTAAGGAGGCATTCTGCTCCATGGTGGCCAATAGATCATTCCCCAATCTCACCAGCTATACATATCAAAGCTGACACCCCAAGGACACCAGAGAGCAGCAAAGGTGAAGGCCTGGCTCCATGAAAAAGTCTGGTTTCCACAGATGGATGACCTGATCAACCAAATAATAGTGAAATGCCAGAAGTTCCAAGCAACAGGAGTCCCAGGCTGACCCATCACCATCATAACAGACACACAAAGTGAGAAAAAATAACTGGACATAGGTGGTGATTTACGATCTCTCTGAGATGGATGACAACTACTCTTCGTCTCTGGCCCTTATACAAAAATCCCCGCAAATGAGGTAGTGACATGTTATGTTATGTTATGTTACTTTATTTCTTTTATAGCGCACGGCTACTCCAAGGAGCATCCCGGCGCTTTGGCAAAGAATAACAGCATAAAAAAAGGCAGCCACACAACAGAAAAGAGCAGAGAAGGAAAAGGGTCTATTTCATAAAGAGCCATGTTTTCAGGTCCTTTCTAAAAGCAAGAAGACAGGGAGCCTGTCTCAAGGACAGTGGTAAGTCGTTCCAAACTTTAGGTGTTAAATAGCGGAAAGACCGACCTCCCAATCGTGCACGACGAATTACAGGGACAGTCATCATAGACAGACCAGATGACCTGAGAGTCCTGCTCGGTGCATACCGGGAAAGACGTTTCCCAATATACTTGGGGCCAATACCATGAAGGGCCTTAAAGGCCACAGTCAGGCATTGACTGCTTTAGAGCAAGTCTGTCCAAAATTAGAAAGCATCTTTAGGATTTTCGGACTACTAAGAGCAATATGGATTGACAATGGATCCTTGTTCCAAGGTACAGAGACAGGAATGTGACGGCATCTGAAGCAATGTGTTCTTCTTTGAAAGATGGAGGTCTGAGAGCCCGAGGGCAGACCCTGGTTTGGGTACCACCTTAGAGTCAAAAGAGGACCTCGACTGAAATGGAACTGGTCAAAGAAGCTTTAAAACATTTCTGAACCTTTCAGAACATCCCTGGGACAATTGCCAACGCCTTTCTTCCTGAACTACCCAGACCAATACTAAGCATACCAGTGGACCAAGACACTGGATGCTGTTCCCTGGAGCCCAACCTGCAACCACAACAATGTTTGTTGACTATGCGTGGCAACCTGAATCAAAAACAATGGACTCGGTGGTAGTTGCAAGTTAATGTTTGGTTTGAAATTTTGTTAGTGAGTTCATTGTGGAGATATGAAATGGGCCACAAATCACACATGCATGCATATTGCCGCAAGGCAAGACATTAGGGGTAGCTACTTAATAAAGGATGAGAAGTGCATGAGCTTTAGTGGCTAGCGTCCATACTGTAGTGCTTAATTTGTAAAAAAGATAAGTGTCGGTGCTCAAAGTTTTACTCAGAAGCCCACACAATGTGCTACTGAAGTTCAGGCGCTGAATACCAAGGCAGCATAGTTTTGATTCCACCTCATGTCTTGTTACTCCCCTACCAGGCACTCCCTGGTCCTTTTTCTCACTCCTGGAGTTTTCATTCCTGCTTTCTTCCTGTGTCACAATATTTCCATCTTTTTTCTTTCACCTTTTGTGTTTTTCACTGTCTTTATCTGGTCAAAGTCTAATGAGGAAAAATAAGTGCTGGTGGTTCCCACCTGCAATCACTGGTCAAATTAAGCCCTGACTTAGAACCGTGTTCTGGTGAAGTCTGTAGACCCCTTAGTACTCAGCACACACGTTTAGATGCGTTTCACATTAAAGCCGAGTAATTGGCTTGGCCAATGCTTGCTATGTAAAAGCAACAGACATAGGGCAAATCCATACAGGAAAACCCTTTATGGATGGCAGTGGAGAAACGCTGCTTGTCCAGATTTTGTTCAACGAAGACTCCGTATAAAGATGATACATTTACTGTTTTTTTTTACAAGGCAGGTTATTTTCACAGGCTTCCGGAACCTTGTTCGTGGTAGAAAAAAATCACTGAGGCTTTATTTTAAGATTGGCGAGGAGATAATTGTTTGTAAGAAATGCGGCAGCCCGGAATTGTTATGCTCGGACGTCTAATGGAAACTCCAGGATGTTTGTTTACAGCTAAGTTTTCATTTCATAAGCGCATGTATGCGTAGGTACGCCTACACATAACTGCCGGTAATGACGGGAGCAGTTTTGGAATTAAAAGATACATTTTATCTTCAGGGAGGAAAACACAGGGCACCTGAAAGTTACAAAGTGATGGACACATCGAAGGCACGCAGTGCATGCAACCGCTTCCACGCTGCAAATACTGACAGTTTCTAAAATCCACTCAATTGCAGTATCAGGTATTTCAATAGAGGTGTGAGAAATTCTGATTTCTTTACTTGGAGGATTTTCGTTCAGACTGCAGAGTTTCGGATTTTTCCAATATTTTCGCCCAACTAAAGTTCTGTCCGCAGTACTTGGCGGTTTAGCATGTTTAATATTGTCCAAAGAAGTTCTCGTTTATAAGGGTCAGCCAATATAAACAATCTTGAGCTGGTCCAGTCCTAACACCAGCTAATCCCATAAAGATACCCATTCTCCTACCCTCAGACAGCTCTGGGATCTTGATAATGTGTTGTTTGCAGTATAAGATTTTGTATGTGTAGTGGGGATTCAAGACACTCACGTAGAGAATATGGCAAAGATTTCTGTGTTCCAGGCAGGGGCGGCTCTAGGCTCATGGCAGCCCTGGGCAGGGAGCGTAGGTAGGGGGTCCCTGAAGAGGGGGTCTGGGCTGGGCGGAGCGCGGAGACCAGTGAAGAGGAGGGGGGGAGGGGGGGTGGGTGGTCAGGGTTTTTGGAAGTGGAACAGAGCCGGAGGCCGCCAAATCCCTGCCAGGGGCCGCCACGCAAATATGTATCCATCCTCAGAGGATTATTATATTAAGGATATATATTGGCGTGGTGGCCCCTGGGTTTTGGTGGCCCTGTGCAGGTGCACAGCTTGCACATGCCTAAGGCCGCCCCTGTTCCAGGAGGTGTTGAGGAGGAAGATGGCCCGACTGTTCTCCTGCGGCTGTCCTTGCCAAGGCACATGTGCAGAGGTTCACTCCGTTCATTTCCGTACTGTTGTAAGGGTGGGAATACACTCTGAACGTCCTGATTACTGGTAGCCGCTTCATGGGTGATGATCAATTTGGATCCAGCTAAATATGTGACATTCTTTGGTGTATCAAGTTGAGGATTGCTCTGTCTCATGATGCTTTCTGTTAATCAATGCATGGCCAGCATTTCTGAATGAATTGTCTAGAGCTGTTGACATGTATTGGCCAGTGCTGCATGCAGATTTCTATATCATTCTTAAACTTTACCTGTGAGTAGACCTTAGGGTTATGCAGATCTTTGGAGCCGCTGGGCAGGTCTACTTGGTGGAATTGAGTTTGAGCCTGATCAATGCTTGTGTCATTGATCTTTACATACAATATCATGGGGATGTCTTCTAAGTGCAAATGTTAGAGGACTTCTTGGCCTGCAGGCAATGGTTTCACTGTTGAGGATTGTGAACCCAAACCTTGTTTGGTTTTCTATCACATGCAACATTGTTAAATGGACCGTACACATCCTCTTGACTAGATGTTGGCTATGATAGTTCTATCTCTCTTACACACCTGGAGATTGTTTGTGATCACTGTGAACTTTGCTCATGGCTGTAGGGTGACTGTACTCGCTGTATTTCATCTTCACGCCTCGCAGGTTTTCTGGGGCAAATGCCTGATTTCTTTCTCTATAGCTTACTGCATGCCCTTCTGGTACACTTTGGGTTGGCTCTGAATGTCACCATGGTTTCCAGTGGGAATCAGTCATCCTGGGTATTGCAAGCTGTTAACATTGTGACTGGCCAGCAGTAGGATGTATGTGACCTTTATCTGGATATTTGGCAAAGATCTATTTCCCAGTTGTTTGCCTTTGGAATATAGATGCACATACCACACCTGTTGATTTCTTACTCCAGATTTTTCAAATGGTGCAGGACTCTCTTCTGCATCTCCCTCCATGCCCTTATCCTGTTATGAACTCCTTGTATCTCACCTGTGGTAACAAATTACATTTTTATGATTCACAGTTTTCGACTGCTCTGTGTATCTGTCTGCAGGTATGTAAAACTGAGATGATGTGCATACAGTACCTAACTTCCATGTGCATTCTGCTTGAGTCTATTTTCACCAAAGAATCAATTTCTAATAAAGTCTCGACCTTCTCTTCTCATAGTCTCAATGCAAGTCTCAATGCAAGTTTAGTTTATCTATGTGCTGTATATTCGTTCTAGTGCTCTTCTGTGAGTCCTCAGTCATCTTTCTGATGGTTACTCCATCTTTGTTTTGTAGAATTCTCTAACCTTTAGTACATGTGCTACCTCATTGTTCTTTATCTTGATGCTGTCTGTAAGAAATTGGGTTATTGGTTGAGGGGGGTGGAAGCCCTACTCTGGCAAAAAACCCAATCCTTTTCAGGATGAACCACGAAAATCACTAAATTGACCTGTGTTTGAACCACAAAAGTCACTAAATTAACTTTTGCTTAGCCTGCTGGTAACTTGGCACAAAGTAGTCAGGCTTAACTTAGCGGCAATGAGTAAAGTATTTATGTAGCACACAAACAGTAATAAAGTGAAAACACAACACAAGAAAATTCCAGCATAAGAACCAGAGATATGTAATTTCAAAGTTTTAAGAAGAAAATAGCTCTTAGAAGCACAAAGTGGCAACTGCGGTTATCTGGTCTCACTGAAATGGGACAACGTCAGTGGTTCAGGCTGACTGGAATGAAGTGTGGGGCGGACACAGGGATAAGGTTAGTCCGGCTAACAATTGTACCTTATGTCCTTGATGCGAGGTGTTGTGTTGCATCAATTCTGATGAGGACCTGTGGGAGCTTCGATGCTAGTTCCTGTGTCGCACTGCTTCAGTTCAAATGAAGCCACCAATCAGGAGCTGCGAGAGGCTGCGATGCGAGGTCCTGCATTGAGTTGCATTGCACTTCATCGGTTCTGTGGGAATCCACAGTCAGAGAGGGAGGAGTACACTCTGATGCAAGCCAAGGGCCCAGGATTTGGGGGGCTTCTCTTGGGAATCAAGACTCACTCCAGGCAGAAGCCATCAGCTGGGCTCGGGTAGGTCCAGTTACAGCAGGTCTGCTGGGCAGCTGCCGGTGGGTCTCTGGAGCGTGTTCTATCCCTGTAGCCCAAGTAGGAGGTCAGCCAACTGACCCTTGTAATCACTTAAGTGAGACTAGAATGAAGGTAAACAGATCTAGTCTTCCTTTTCAGATAGCACGGCAGTACTCTGGGAGCAGCAGGGCAGTCCACTGGTGCCAGTGCAGTCCTTCTTCTGTAATGTTCTCCTATTCAAGAGTGTACTAAAGTGTGGCTCTGGACATCCAATATTCATACCTTTTGCCAGTCTGTGAGTGTGTGTGGGGTACCCCGTCCTACCCCACATCTGTTTCTGGAAAGTTCTTCCCTTGCCCTGTGAAGGCTCCAGATTATCTGTGGTGACAGTGGGCTGGTGTCAGTTACCTTTTTGTGTGCTGGAGGATATCCCTTTGAGGTGTAAGTGGGTCAAGGCACAGCTCTGCCCCAGTCATCCTTGTAGGATGGCCCATCCTGTCCACTTCCATTCCCCTTTGTGTCACTGTTGGGGAGGAATACACAAGTCCCAACAGCAGAGTCATTCACAGTCACGTGACCCAGGATACTGGCAGAAGGCACAAATGGCTAGGGCAAGAAAATGCCAACTTGCTAAAAATTGCAATTTCTGAATTTTGACTTAAAATCTGACTTTACCATTAAATAGGATTTTAATTAACAATTTGTTTGAGTCTACACAACATATCTCTGCCTGCTTCCAATCCAAAGTTAGCACTTATTAAATGTAATAAGGTAACCCAGTATTAGCCAACGGGAGAAATAGGCCTTACATCAGCGAAAAACGACTTTCAGAGTTTTCCAGTAGCAGGACATGTAAAACTTAAACACGCATATCCAGCTTTTAAAATACCAGACAACCTGCCATATGTACCTTTAGGGCCACCCTTAGGGATGACTTATAAGCATTAAAAAGGCAGGGTTAGACCTGGCAAAAGGTGTATTTTGCCAGGTCGAACAGGCTTGTTTAAAACTGAACTTTAGTCTGTAGTGGGAGGCCTCAAACATGTTGTTAAGGGCAACTTTAGTGGGTGGCACAATGAGTGCTGCAGGCCCACTGATAGCATTTCATATAGGCTGTGGGTACAGGTAGTATCATATATTATGGGCTTACAAGTATATTAAACGTGCCAATCAGGCATATACCTATTGTACCATGTTTTAAGGGGAAAACACAAGCACAGTCACTGATTAGCAGTGGTAAAGTGCGTAGAGCCCTAAAGCCAAAAAATACAAATTCAGCATCGCAGGACAGGTGAAGACAAAATGTTTGGGGGTGACTCCGCAGTGAGGGTCAGTTCCAACACTCTCCCATATGGAATTGAACATCTGAGAGATGTATGGCCACCATATATCTGAAGTGATAGCCATAGTTATCCAGGATATTGCTGTCTCCTGTGTCCAGTTCTGGCACAGTAACTTGGTTTTTCCTTTTCTACCCAATATTCTGCAGAAGCTAAAAGAGAGAAAGAGGAAACTTTCCTGTTTTCCAGGATGCTCCAGATGGTACACACAATCTTTCTGGTTTGTACCATACTACTGAAGTTCATATATTAGCAAGAACTTTTCTGAACTCCACAATATCGATTACCAACATAATGCCGGGATAAGTAGGTCTTGAGTTAAGAACAGTAAATCTGAACTTCGCTGTGTATGATTACCTTGATAATATATTGGTAGCACAGCTCTGCCCCAGTTATCCTTGTAGGATGGCCTATCCTGTCCACTCTCATTCACCTTTGTGTCACTGTGGGGGAGGAATACACAAGTCCCAACAGCAGAGTCATTCACAGTCACGTGACCCAGGATACTGGCAGAAGGCACAAATGGCTAGGGCAAGAAAATGCCAACTTGCTGAAAATGGCATTTTCTGAATTTTGACTTAAAATCTGGCTTTACCAGTAAAGAGGATTTTAATTAACAATTCGTTTGAGTCTACACAACATATCTCTGAATGCTCCCAATCGAAGGTTAGCACTTATTAAATGTAATAAGGTAACCCAGTATTAGCCAATGGGAGAAATAGGCCTTACAGCAGCGAAAAACGACTTTCGGAGTTTTCCAGTACCAGGACATGTAAAATTTAAACACACATAGCCAGCTTTTAAAATAATACGCATCCTGCCATACGTGCCTTTAGGGCCTACCTTAGGGATGACTTATAAGCATTAAAAAGGTAGGGTTAGACCTGGCAAAAGGTGTATTTTGCCAGGTCGAACAGGCTTGTTTAAAACTGAACTTTCGTCTTTAGTGGGAGGCCTCAAACATGTTGTTAAGGGCAACTTTAGTGGGTGGCTCAATGAGTGCTGCAGGCCCACTGATAGCATTTCATATAGGCTGTGGGTACATGTAGTATCATATATTATGGGCTTACAAGTAAATTAAATGTGCCAATCAGGCATATAACAATTGTACCATGTTTTAAGGGGAGAACACAAGCACAGTCACTGATTAGCAGTGGTAAAGTGCATAGAGACCTAAAGCCAAAAAATACAAATTCAGCATCGCAGGACAGGTGAAGACAAAATGTTTGGAGGTGACTCCCCAGTGAGGGTCAGTTCCAACACTGTCCCATATGGAATTGAACATCTGAGAGATGTATGGCCAACATATATCTGAAGTGATGTCATAGTTATCCTGGATATTGCTGTCTCCTGTGTCCAGTTCTGGCACAGTAACTTGGTTTTTCCTTTTCTTCCCAACCTTCTGCAGAAGCTAAAAGAGAGAAAGGGGAAACTTTCCTGTTTTCCAGGATGCTCCAGATGGTACACACAATCATTCTGGTTTGTACCATACTATTGAAGTTCATACATTAGCAAGAACTTTTCTGAACTCCACAATATTGATTACCAACATAAAAATCGGGATAAGTAGGTCTTGAGTTAAGAACAGCAAATCTGAACTTCGCCGTGTATGATTACCTTGATAATATGTTGGTAGCCAATATTGTGTAAATAAAATATGTCTAGTTCGATATTCGTGACCTTGATAGCTTGATGGGCTTATTTTTAAAGGTGGTTGGTCAACTGGCTTTCACCAGTATGCCGATGTGTCTGACCCTTGTGCTTTAATGCTTTTGGCTATATGTGCTCCATAAAAATATACAAATACATAATACAAATTGATATTGTGACATCCAATCTATTCATGATCATGATATCTACCTTTGAATACTGATGCAAATGACATTATGGTATATGAAGTCACCTCAACGGAGGCACCACCTGCTGTCCTTGCTGGCTCCAATTTATTTGTCACAGAAATCAAATTTTGGCCACAATTTAGCAAGGGCTAGGCAATTTGCTGTGTACACCATCTCCTTCTCAAAGTACACCTTGAAAAGCAAGTCATACAAGTGGAGTCACTTTGAAGGTAAACATGAATGGATACCTACAGGAAGCACACGAAGAAAACTTTAAACTGACTCAACAGCGATTTCATCTTCACAATCCGCAGTTTATATAGTAGGGCATACAAAATGCTAATTAGTCATACGCAGTTGTGGAAAATATGTAAACTCCTAGAAATCCTCAGATGGCCTTTCTATACCTAATTAAAAACTACCCTGAATGCCCTTTGTGGTAGCTACTGGTGTTCTTACCAGTGTTCTAAGGCAGGGTGCAGCCTGTGTTTGTCATTTCCTTGTTGGGTTCATGCCCTGCCTAATCACCGCCTGTAATAGGTAGTGCTGGACAGGGGAGGCTGGAAAAGCTTAGCATAAAGTCCCCTTTCTGGTGTTCATAATCAGGGATATACGAAGGTGTAAACATTTTCTAAACAACAGGGGACATTCAATGCATAAATTGTAAGTTTGCAGAATCACACGAACCCTGTGTCATCAGCGTTGAGTAATCAGATTATCAGCAGTGACAAGCTGATATATAAGATCTTGGAACAGACAATGTGCATTTACCTACACACTGAGAGACCAATAACACAGAAGATGAATTTTCGAGAGCACTATTTGCTAGTCAGATATTTATTTCACAGTAACCTCATTTCTCACTTAACCAGCCCATCATAGGTAGGGTTAGGCTGCTGCTTGGTGCCAGGTGCTAGGCTACCCTCGCAGGTGATAGAGCGCTTTACAGATACACATAGCATAACAACATAACAGTTGCATTTATAAATGTGCTCAAGGCCAAATCAGTGGACATTTAAAGGGCAGTCTCTCTGATCTACTTTAGCTGCTGTTTCGCACCAGCTTAATGGCTAGATACCTTTTCACGTGTGCATGTGAAAAATGAGGACGCAGCAACTTTGTGTGCCTATTCCACCTGATCATTGGTTGATGCAGCATAAAGAACGTTTGTGTAACTCCAACAGCTTTTCCATACTGAGTTAGGACTATATTTTGTTTATTCCAAAGTATATTCTAGATCCTTAAGTGACTACACAAGTTATAGAAAAGTACAGTATTCCTTCCTTTGCGAAGATATCAGAAAGTAAGACATTCATCCCCCACTGATGTCATTTTTGTATATTTCCTGTTGTGTGTACCATACCTCCACCAATTGTGAAATCAGTTATTAGTTAAAGTGTAAGTCACAACCTAATCAATCTCATACTCATGAGTGAAGGGTTTATGAAACAAGCTTAATTGGATTGGGAGATAATTTAGGAAAAGACCCCTTGGAAACGATGGTGTACAAGGGAAAATGTGACATGACCAGGTAGTCCTGGCAAAAATGCTGCAGATGAAAAATACAAATTTAACCTATGAATTTATTAGCCTTGCATGTACAATTTTAAAATCTTCATGTGAGCTTGGGCGGAGCTTGCATAGTTGTGGAATTTTATGGAATTACCAAAACACTCCACCGAATTCCACTGAGTTTTGTAAGTGGGCGGTGTGAAGATGTGCGCATGAGCAATGCAAGGTCATCGCAAAAGCAAATGCGGAGATAAAGTGGGATGGGGGCTTCGGCCTGTAATATCAGCTGTTCACACAAAATATAAATCTAATTTCCCAATATTTAGGGACCTCGTGTATTGAAAACGCGTTGCTTGAGTACATTGATCTTGCATAGGAGGACATTGTGCACGGCGCTGCAGACACACCAGATCTGGGCTTCACAGATAAGTTCCGGGAGCACCAGGTATCTGCGTGGCCAATGTTTCAGTATTTTCAAACATATCAAATAGTGGTGGAAGATTTAAGGGAGCTGTAAAGGTGTGCTGTGCAGCTCTCCAAATGTGTTCTCCACCAATATGCTTCACACAGCTACGTCATTAGCCCTTGCTCTCCTGTGAGCCAAATACTTCTGCACCTTTCAAAACAGCAATTCAGTGGCAAATATTCTTACTGCTTGCTTCAGAAATGTGAAGTGTGAACAGATGGCACGAAGGGGGACAAAGGGTGAAATTGGAGCACTCAAACGTTGTCAGAGGAGAGGGGGCACACTACAAACAAGCATTTACAATGCAATGGTTTTGCCTTTGTTAAAGTTAGAGCTATTGGCATTGCTCTTGACATTATTTTTATTTATGTTTTTTTTTTAACATAAATAAATGGCATTGTCATTTACAATGCCACTAGCTTTATCTCTCGCAAATGACACACACAGAGCCCCCCCACACAGAGCCCCCACACACACAGCCACACAGAGCCCCCCACACACACAGCCACCCAGAGCCCCCCACACACACAGCCACACAGAGCCCCCCCCACACACAGCCACACAGAGCCCTCCACACACCCACACAGAGCCTTCCACACACACCCACACAGCACAAGCAGGCAACAGGGGCACACGGAGGCACAAGCAGGCAACAGGGGCACACGGAGGCACAAGCAGGCAACAGGGGCACGAAAACGGAGGCACAAGCAGGCAACAGGGGCACACGGAGGCACAAGCAGGCGACAGGGGCACACGGAGGCACAAGCAGGCGACAGGGGCACACGGAGGCACAAGCAGGCGACAGGGGCACGAAAACTGAGGCACAAGCAGGCGACAGGGGCACGAAAACTGTGTCACAAGCAGGCAACAGGGGCACGAAAACGGAGGCACAAGCAGGCAACAGGGGCACACGGAGGCACAAGCAGGCAACAGGGACACACGGAGGCACAAGCAGGCAACAGGGTCACGAAAACAAGCACAAGCAGGCAAAAGGGTCACAAGCAGGAATTGTAATTTAGACGGGGCTGAAGTGGAGAACGGTCAGTAGGGAAGTAGTGCGGCTGGTGCAGTGGAACCAGGCCGAAAGGTGAGAGGGGCTGTCTGCACCTCAGTTTGGACAGTTTCCACTACCTAACAGGGATTGGTGGGAGGGGGGGCGTACTTCTTGCTTGCTTTAGGGCTGTTACTTCGGGGACGCAGTGCACGCTCTTGCCTGCTGCCTGCTGCCGCCGGGACACGACAACAGGCAGGGAGAGGACAGGCTGGGAGAGGGCAGGGAGGGGACAGGCTGGGAGAGGGCAGGCTGGGAGAGGGCAGGGAGGGGACAGGCTGGGAGAGGGCAGGTTGGGAGAGGGCAGGCTGGAAGTGGACAAGCTGGGAGAGGACAGGCTGGGAAAGGTCATGGAGGGGACAGGCTGGGAGAGGGCAGACTGGAAGAGGACAGGCTGGGAAAGGGCAGGGAGGGGACAGGCTGGGAGGGGACAGGCTGGGAGAGGGCAGGCTGGGAGTGGGCAGGCCGGGAGAGGACAGGCCGGGAGAGGACAGGCTGCGAGAGGACAGGCTGCGAGAGGACAGGCTGCGAGAGGACAGGCTGCGAGAGGACAGGCTGCGAGAGGACAGGCTGCGAGAGGACAGGCTGGGAGAGGACAGGCTGGGAGAGGACAGGCTGGGAGAGGACAGGCTGGGAGAGGGCAGGCTGGGAGAGGGCAGGCTGAGAGAGGGCAGGCTGGGAGTGGGCAGGCTGGGAGTGGGCAGGCTAGGAGAGGACATGATGCGAGAGGACAGGCTGCGAGAGGACAGGCTGCGAGAGGGCAGGCTGGGAGAGGGCAGGCTGGGAGAGGGCAGCCTGGGAGAGGGCAGGCTGGGAGAGGACAGGGCAGTAAGGGGGAAGGACTGGGGGTGTGCAGTAAGATAAGATTGGGACAGGGGAAACAAGGTAGTGGGGGTGGTGCAGTAGGACTGGGAGTGGCGGCAGCCGGGACGGAATGGGGGTGGCTTGGTGCTGCATAGGTAGGGACCTGTGGCAGTCGGTATTAGCGTCCACCCCACCCCTCCCCCCAGAATAGGCCTTGGGTGTGAGACAGGCTCCCAGCCTGCCCGCGGGAGACAAGTCACTGCGGCTGTAATGTGAGCCACACACCTGGCAGGCAAACAAACACCAGGCCAGACCTGCAGAGCTATCAGAGGGCGGGGAGGGGTCACTACATCAACCCCCTCCCCACCCAACCCCGGTTTGAAAAAAAAAAAACATGCCAGGCTGCCTGGGTTATCAGAGGGGGCGGGGAGGTACCTCTACATCTCCCCCCACCCCCCTCCCCCGCCAAGTTTACACCACACATGCCCGGGATGTCTGGGTGATCACAGGGGGCTGATCACTACGCCCCCATCCCTACACGCACAGTTTACCATTCTCCACTCCCGCAGGAGCCACTTCCGTGCATTGTCACCACAACAATACACCTGGGAAGTGAGGCCACGCCCACCCTGGTGCCCTGGTGCGTGCAGGCCCGGGTGGGGCGCAGTGCCACGTTCATTACAGCTCAATGAAGCATCACCGGCGGGACTGGGCACCCCCGGATCACCACAGCCTGGCAGGGACCCCTCCCCCGAGGGCACCCCTGCCGAGGAGGGAGGGGCGGGCAGGTAGAGTGCACCGCGTGGAGCGGGAGGGCACAGAAGGAGGGGCAAGGGGAGGTGTGTGTAAAGAAGGGGGGGGAGCAGGGACTCAAAAAAGTAAAGAAAACATGGTGAAGAGAAAATTACTACAGTGGGTAAAGAAGGCGGAAGCAGGTGGTGAAAAGGGGCTGGCCGGGGTAAGGAAGGATTAAGAAAACAATTTAGGAATTATGGAAAGAAAGGCGAAAGAATGAGAAAGCAGAAAGGGGGGCTAAAGAGCGTCGGGAGGAACTAAAAGCAGAAGACATAGGAGCAGAGGGAGTAGTAAGGGAAAATAAAAAGAAAGAGTGGATCTAGCAGACAGAGTAAAGGAACGAGTCAGAGGAGACGGTTCAAGGAGGGGTAAAGAGGTGTGAGCTTGGAGGGGATGGGTCGAGGTCAGACATTGGGTTAGGAGAGTACAGAAGATATAAACACAATGAGGGTGTAAGAGGTGGGTGTAAAGTTTGCTTCATAAGTTGACTGATTGAATGCTGGGGATAGAAAAGAAGCGTATCAAAGGGGTGAGTGTGAGTAACATTGTAGGGGCAGGAAGGAGTAAAGGTAACATTTGTAAAGCACATGTTCACCCCTGGGTATCTTGGCGCTGCCTAACAGATGCTTATTCTAATCCCACTCAACGGCGCTCATTGTAAGAATGTATTTGTATTTACTATACCACTGACATCACTGCGGGTATTCGAAGCGCTTTATATAGGCAGGTATGAAAAAAACACCAGGTGCAAGTCGACCATGAGTTGACTTAAGACATAAAAAGCACGTTTCCAATACATGGTCTTATACGAACACACTGGATTTGAGTTCAGTGATGTGTGTGTTGAGCAGTGAGGGCGGTGCAGTGTCTGATGAATTATAGAGGATGTATCGACATTGGGCGGCTGATAAGCCGAGCGGCCCCGCACGGATTTCAGCCTGTGGCCATGGGGTCTAACACAGATCCCCGCAGTCGGTACACGCATGACTTCGCTGAGCCATCAACCACGTGGGGGGGGGGGGGTTAGAAGAAAGCATTAAAAAAAGGGTGATTGGATCGAGGGGGGGCAGCAGAAAGGGGGGTGGGGTGCAGACGGCTGGGCAGAGGAAGAAGAGACGGGAGGGAGGAGAGGTGAGAGAGGTGCTGCAGTGGAAGGAAGCACGAAGAGAGATAGTTATTAGCCAGGGGGGGGGTGGGAGAATGACGGAGCTAAGAGAAGGGGATGGGGGAAGTCACAGTAATGACTGAAGGCGAGGAGTGACTGCCCTGGCATGAGAGGGGCAGTGTTAACCCCAGTTCACCCCATACCACCCAGGCTGGCCAGCATTCATTTAGTCACTGCTTCTTGCACAGCGCGGCGCGTCACCTCACGACCGCCTCACAGCACTTTATTTCTATTCGTTTTGCTCGTGGGATTTATAGCGCCCAGAGGTACCACTTCTTAGAAGCATAGCAACGCCCGTGGCTTCTAGGTGCTGTACAAGAGATCTTCGATAGGCTTTCAAAAGAGGAACAGTGGAGGGGGAAACGATCGAGAAATGTTCAGGACTCAACAGCAGCCCCATCCATTTCTGAAAACGCACGCCTTCTCCCTTTCTCACATCACGCAGCTTTCCTCGCGCTGCCTGTAACTCCTCTCCGCGCTATCCTGTGCGTGCCCCCGCCCCATCCTGTACCTTTCACCCTGCTGCCCCAACCCTCTTCTGCTGCATCTTTCCCTGCTATGTTCACTCAGCCATACTCACATATATGGCACTCAGCACCAGTCCAACACAAGTGGCAAGCGCCTTGAAGCAGCTGCCTTCCGGGATCGACATTGGGCGGCTGATGAGCCGAGCGGCCCCGCACGGATTTCAGCCTGTGGCCATGGGGTCTAACACAGATCCCCGCAGTCGGTACACGCATGACTTCGCCGAGCCATCAACCAAGTGGGGGGAGGGGGGGGGTTAGAAGAAAGCATTAAAAAAAGGGTGATTGGATCGAGGGGGGGCAGCAGAAAGGGGGGTGGGGTGCAGACGGCTGGGCAGAGGAAGAAGAGACGGGAGGGAGGAGAGGTGAGAGAGGTGCTGCAGTGGAAGGAAGCACGAAGAGAGATAGTTATTAGCCAAAGGGGGGGGGGGGGAATGACGGAGCTAAGAGAAGGGGATGGGGGAAGTCACAGTAATGACTGAAGGCGAGGAGTGACTGCCCTGGCATGAGAGGGGCAGTGTTAACCCCAGTTCACCCCATACCACCCAGGCATGGGGGTCTCTCCTGAGCCCACTCCCCAAAGTGACCCACTCTTTGGGGGAATTGTCACTTCCCCTGATCCCATTAACACTGTTGGACTACTCCAAGCACCCTGGCGCCTTATTCCCTTGTGATTGGAGGGCTGGCAGGAGTGAGTGATTGAGTGAGTGATTGAGTGAGTGATTGAGTGAGTGAGTGTGTGACTGACTGAGTGTGTGTGTGTGTGTGAGTGAGTGTGTGTGTGAGTATGCGAGTGAATGAGTGAGTGAGACTGTGTGTGAGTGAGTGAGTACTTTGCACCATAGCACGGCTCAAAATGAAATCACTAAAATAATGCGTTTTCTGCTTTTACACCCCGACATTCCCTTAAACAACACACTGCAGCTTTATAGATAGGCCAGTGCAGCATAGTTTTCATTGAAAGGCATCAGTGCACATTACTTGAGCACCAGTTACAGTCATTGGGGTAGACAGATTCAGTTTAAGCACGAGAAGAGTCGGTGATGGTGCTTGAGCCTCCCGCCATACTCGAACCTGTTTCCTCAGCTTCGCGGTCGGCCGCTCTAGCCGTTGTGCCACATCCTCATTTTCTAGAGCAGCGGGCACACAGAACATGCTGCCTCTCCAGAAACTGTCAGTCTCAGCGTTCACCTGTCCAAAAATAACGCATTATTGTTCCTGAGGTTATGCCTCATTTCTGCCTGCTTCCGTTGTGGAGAGTAGTAAGCCTCTCATAGGGAGGAGGAGGGAATTTCAGTAGAGTTGCGAGAGAGAGTTGGAGAGCCTGAGGTGCTTTCTTTTGTACATTTGTAATGGAGAGTTTACATCTAGTAGTGGAGAGGGAAGAGTCCTTCTCGTGCCGGACAGAGGAGGGTGCACTTTCCGTCGAGGAGAGAGACACACGCTGCTGGTGGGTGACAGAAAAATGCCCCTCCTGTAAGGGAATTAAATGCTTTGCTTATTGAGGAGAGGGGAGCTTAGGGAGGGAGGGGGGAGAGTTGCTTCTGGGTGGAGAAGAGAGAAGTGTGCTGCTGGAACGAGAGGGTCGGCACCTCTTGGGAAGGAGCGGGTATTTGTAGTGACAGAGTGGGGAGTGCACATTCCAGTTCAGGGAGCGTGCTTCTCTCTCAGCAGAGGGTGCTGCTAGTGGAGGGGGAGAGGTAGCATGTCTAACGGTGGGAGGGCGGCTCCTGCCAGCGGTTGAGAGAGGGGTGTGCCCGTCGCTCCTGCACGTGTGGAAGTTGTGGTGAGTTTCTTGTCAGCGCTGCGGCTCACTTGCAAACACTGTCTGGGCAAGGAATACTCGCAGGTATTCTGGAAGTGATAGGGAGTAGAGAAAACAAAGAAAGGCTCCATGACAGCAAAGGAACCATGCACGGAGGCCAAATGTACACATCTGCCCACAACCCCGAGCAGGAAGGCGGGTGCCGGCAATGCCGGACCAGACTCGGGGGCGTTCCCGAGAACAGGCTTTCGGCTGACGTAGCCAAAAGCCAAAAATTCTCGGGAACGCCCCCGAATCTGGTCCGGCATTGACGGACAGGCCCGTCTTCCAATGGCTAGCCTCCATTTATGGAGCTAGCCAATGAAAGACGGGGGCGGATTCCCAGCCCCATACTATACTCATTAGGTTTTCGCCTAGCGAAACGATGCTTTCGCATCGTTTTCGCCAGGCAAAACCTAAAAAGAGGACAAGAGCTCTTACAAACAAGCATTAGCATAGCCAATAGTTTTCGCCTTTGGGACCTTATAAGTGTTTAGTTATCCAGCACAATATTCTTGGTGCAACAACATCAACTCTTGCATGGCTAATCACTTATAAGGTCTCAAAGGCGAGACCTATTGGCTATGCTAATGCTTGTTTTACTAGTTGAAAACCGAGGGAGGAAAGCCTGAGCTTTGTCTGCAACTTTTACCTAGACGTGTGTTTGTATACATTTGAAACAAACCATTAATCATGCTGTCATTTTGGTATCGTAATTATTTTGATTGTTTACTCATTCTCATGATAACCATATTTAGCGCTTGTAAAATGACCTATCCTGCAGTGCATTTTCATGTGTGTTTGAATAATTATGAACGATTAAAAACTCTCACAGTTTTCAGACTCCATAATTAACCATTCGTGCTTCTAACATGGCGGCCTCTGCCACAGTAACGCGATGGGCCTGCCTTTCCTTGGGGCACTACTAAACATTTGGAACTCAAGCCTGCAAGAACTTCAAGACATGCCGTATTCTGAGTTTCAACACAATGCACACTTGAATGAGTCCTTTTAAAAGCATGGGCTATCCCCAAACTTCAAATAATAACTTGCAGTGAGGAAATGATTCTTCCAACTGAGGTCGTGACCTTTGCACCCGTTCATCCAGGCGGGAAGTAAAACAATGCAGCGAAACAACAACCCACATTTCACCACCCCTGCCTGAGAAGCACCCAACGCAATGCATTAAAAAAAAAAGCATCACAGCAAACGCTGCATTCCGCTGACTTTTGCGTTAGCATAATTTACTGGTATTCATAAAACAAAAGACTGCGGCAGCATAAACCTCAATCCACCGCCCCTGCGTGAGGAGCACCCAACACCATGCATACAACACATTACTCAAAAGGCGAACACCTCCTGCCACCAAATCACTACCTTCTGTGTTGCCTCATTCAATAATATATTTAAAACTCAGAACTGCAACATCACCAGACCTGACCCATTTGCGTGAGGAGCATCCAGCGTGGAGCATAAAAAACAGACAATCACTAAATTATGTTAACTTGTGCGTTAGCTTCATTTAATTATGTACTTAAAACCCTCTACTTACTTCAGTACTGAAAGCCACATTCCACTACCGCTGCATAAGGAGCATCCAGTGCTATGCTTAAAACTAAAGTACTGCTAAAGGAAAAACAGCATTCCACTACCTTCTGTGTTGGCACCACTCAAAGCTGTGCTAAAACACAGTACTCTGCAAAAGCAAACACGGCTTTCAACTGCCTCTTTGTACGGATGATCCAACGTTAAGCATAAAATACAGCTATGCAATATCCAAGCATGAGGCGCATCCTATGCTATGCATAAAACACAATACTGCAAAACACACACGCATGAGGCGCACTCAATGCTATGCACAACTTATAATACTGCAAAAAACTCACACCGCATTCCACTGTCTCAGTATGAAGCACATCCAATGCTATGCAAAACAAGAGCTGAAAGAAAGTTAAATTCCATCGACAGCGTTTACCTTACAGGAGCGAGCAGCGGCGAGCGCGATAATTGGCGCTGCTGCTTGCTCCCGCAAGGTAAATGCCGTATATGCATGAGGGCTCATTGGAAAAAGTGCAGTGCATGCACAAGATTCCCAAAAAGTACAGAGTGATTCCAAAAGGTCACTCCAAAGCAACGCTTGCGCGCTGCATAGGCGAGACATAAAAATAGTGATCGGAGCAACATGGATAAAGGGAGACAAAGTGGGAGGAAGCACTGATGGCCGGACAGAACCTCCCGTCATGTGATGAGGCCTCAGAATTGTGATTGGGTTGAGTGGAGAGCTTGCAAGTTGTTCATTGGCCACAGAGATGTGCAGTATTTGTGCAGTCTTTGCCTGCCCTTCCCTCTCCTGGCTTTACCAACTAGGAGGTTCCTGAGCACCTTTGGTTCCCCGAGGCGTAAGAGCTCTCTGCCTGTCCATACCCTGAGCCCCCCCCCTCCCGTTATCCCCCTAGATGACAACTCCAATAATGCAGAGCTCAATCTTAAACATTGCCTAACTGCTGTATTCCAATGGATGGACTCCAACCACCTCTGTTGTAACTCAAACAAAACTGAGATCCTCCCCATTGGAAAGAACGCCTCATTCTGTCCTGCTCTCTGGTGGCCCGACAATTCTGCTCCCCCCCCCCAGACTGTCTCTACCGCCAGAAACCTCGGGGTATCTTTCGACTCAGATCTTTCTTTTGATCATCATGCCATTACTGTGGCCGGTAGATGCTTCGGCATAATCAAATCCCTCAGAAAGTTTTTTGACTTCCTCCCCTTAGAATCTAGAAAAACGGTAACAGTAGCCCTCATTCTTTCACGAGTGGACTACTGCAACGGCCTCTTGGCAGGGACTAAGAAGTCCACCCTCGCCAAACTCCAAAGTGTTCTGCATACTGCTGCCCGTCTGGTCTTAAAATTGCCTCGCAAATCTTCAATCTCTGCAGCCCTAAAAACCTTACATTGGCTCCCCTTGCACAAGAGAATACTCTTCAAAATTCTCATCGTTGCCTTTCGGGCCTTTAACAAAACAGGTCCGGTCTACCTCACTAGACGCTTCCCACACTACAATCCGAGTCGCTCCCTCCGCTCTGCCCAAGAAAACTTCATGGTCTCTCCCAGGTTCAACCTGAAGTGAAAGGAGGCAAAACCCTAAGCTTCCTCGCCATCAAAGCCTGGAACAGCATGCCCAGACATCTAAGACATCAGACTCTTGAGAAACCGTTTAGAAAACTTCTCAAAACTTGGATTTTCAACTTCCCCGATGAATGGTCCAAAGCCTCCATTTAGCCTCCCCCCTCGCCCTCTGGACCTAGCCTCAAGGATTACTCAGCGCCATGATGCTCCTTCCGGAGCGAACGCAGCGCTTTATAAATACCCCTCCAAATATCCAAATAAACAGTGGCCTGCTTCAGCCCCACCAGCAGCAACCCCCTGGCCGTCCCCCGCCTCTACACTGTCTATGTTTGCCTTTTCCCATCTACCAGTTTCATGCTCAGCCTCCCTCCTCTTAAACATTTGTTCCCCCATTCTTTGGTCTCCTGGACTAGGCATCGCTGCTCCCATTATCTGTGCTTCTATGTCCACTCTTGACCACATGTTGTCCTGGGTCACACTGCCTGCCTGCCCACTGCTGCTGATGTCTGCAGGCTCCTGTGCTACTCCCCACCACTCTTAATGGCCATGATGGCTATGCACCCCAAATTCCTCCTCTTCTTAGTGGCAGAGTCCTTGGGCTTATCCATTCCACCCAGGGCTGCCAGCCCTTGACATCCTGAGGCCTGCCCGGGCTGAGCCACGCCTGCGCTGGCCATTGCGGGTGCATCAGCAGTGGGCCCCGCTCACTCCGTCTCTCCTGAGCCAACTTGATGAGCGGAGGAGGTAGTGGCCTGCAAACATGCGGGAGGGAGGGATACCTCCCGCCCGCCCACACCCGAAGCACTGGGGGAGCACCGTCCAATCTGACTCCACCCTTGTGGAGCAGGCCCTCCCGCTTCCTCAACCAGAACGGCATGCGGCAACCGCAGCGGCCACACCGCCTGATGCAGAACGCGTGGGGTGAGATAACACAACCCACATCTCCCCAGCACGCCTGGCCACAAGAGATCCTCACCTCAGTAGCGGGTCGCACAGCCATGCCCTGCTCAAATCCTCCCACAGCACTCACACCACCTCAGTGGTCTGGCGGATTTACCACCGACACAGGTGAAGGGAGCACTGGCACCCGAACCGACGCAATTAAAGGGGTAATTAAACTCGGCCTACTAAACTTATTTGAATCCACAAAACATTTTATGCATCCCTCACTTCCATCCCGTGATGCACAGAGTCAGCCCTATCTGACTTTAATAATCCTTTCTTAACTCCTGCCCCTTCCCCCCGGCTACCTATCCCATCCCATCCCATGTTGTGTTAGGCACAAAACACCTCCCTCGGGGCCCTTAATGGCGAGTAGACCGTCTGAAAGCATTGTTACTAAACTTGTCATTAGCAACAACTTGTAAACTCTTGAATATGCAGGAATATGCAGGAAGTACAAAATCGATTCCCTTATATCAATTGGCAATACTTCCCACTTGCTGCTTTTTTAAGGATGTACGGCATTACGACGGGTACTGTTACAACGCGTGCCGTTACAACGCGTTTTTTTCAACGCAAGTCGTTAACACGATTTGCGTTGGAGGGGGTGCGGACTTAGGAATTTTTTAATTTACTATTCCAACACTAGCCTACGTACAGTAGGGAAGGTGTTGGATAGTAAATTAAAAAATTCCTTGTCCTGCAGCGCCCTCCAGCACAAGTCGTGGTAACGACTTGCGTTGAAAAGACCGCGTTGTAACGGCACGGCGGTGTAACAGCTGCGTCGTAAAGGCTGTTCACCCTTTTTTAACCACCCCAAACAGTCAAAACTCAAATTGAGCTAAAATGTTGGCTACAGTGTCGTACCCCATATCTTTCCAACATTTACTGGATGGTGCAAGTTTATTTCCTCTCCATCAAATAACTCCTACCATGATATTTCATTACTCTCTAGTACAATATCTCGTGTGCTCGATGAATTTCCATTCCACATACAATAAGCATGACCCAACTAGATTGCTCATAGAACTAAACATAGAGACTGTTGTCAAGATGTGTACAGAAGTCACCTGATGTCCAAAGAAGTGGAAATAAAGATGGACAATATATGATACTGGCATATTCAGGAACATGCAGAACAATGTGAAGGATATTGAAGAATTGCCTATTTCCCAGTTCATGCGCCATCCTACACAGGGCTTTGAGAGCTGCTGATTTTGAGATTTGTCCTGCTTTAGCTGCATGCTAAAAAGAACAGTGTCCTGATTATTGCTGTTTATTTTTTATTGAGTCAAATAATGTATTTGTAATTGTCCTAGTTCATGTGAGTCTGCGTAGTGTAACCTTCTATTGAATACCTTTTTACTTCAGCTTTTGTATTCCCTGTTCTGCCTTGTAAGTGCAATTTTCCTAAGCGATGCCCTGTGCCTTGATATAATAGTGATCAAGTCAAATGTTATATATAAAAGATGTAAGTATTCAAGTAATGTAAAATCAAACCAAACGCTCACAAGGAAACCCAGATATGGCAACTTTTTGGGGAGTTACTTTCATGGTCTAAAATCTGCCACACTACTGGATATTTGGCTATAATATGCGCAACCTACGTTGCTAAATTTGAACTAATCATGATTGATTGAGTTAGGATGTGTAACTTAGATTATAAAAGCCTTTGTTTGTGCATCTAGCTTATACTGGGGTGTGTCAAAACAGATTTTGAATAGCAAAAGAATGAATAACGTGTTGTCTTTCTTCATCTGACTTCCCTCATCTTACCTTTGCCAAAAATAACCCCTTTGTTGAAATGGAAGGTAGTGAGTGCATTGCTCGCAGAGTATAAGATGCAGAAAAGAAATATAAAAATACTAGCAGCCCGTCCCGACGTTGTCCGGGTATGAAATAGAATGTGTGTAATGTGTGTATTTGGCAACGACAATTTATTTTAAAATCTCGCGGTAGACAACATTTTTTGTTTCATTAGAATAGGGACGGAGAAGGGTCAGCTGCAGCCCTGGTTGATGTTAGCAGGCGTGTGTAATTGGTGTGTTGATCCGCCGCCTGAGCCCGGCTACAGACCTGGTCGATGTTAGCAGGCGCGTGTAATGTCGTTGAATGAGACAGTTATCAGCCGCGGGTAAATCCGTTTAATGGGAGAGTTCAGTGACAGCGAGTAGGAGAGGCTGCAGTAATTGTCCCCGCAGACACGCTCATTTGCGTGTTCCCCCGCTTGAGGCCTAGATGCAGGCCTGTTTGATGTTAGCAGGCGCGTGTTCCCCTGCTTGAGGCCCAGCTGCAGCCCTGGTTGATGTTATCAGGCGCGTGTAATTAGTGTACTGATCCGCCGCCTGAGCCCGGCTAGAGCCGTGGTTGATGGTAGCAGGCGCGTCTATTTTCGTTGAATGAGAGATATTCAGTAACAGCGCGCAGGAGAGGCTGCAGTAATGTTACTTACCAGGCCTCCAGATGAACGCGTTTGTCATGCCCCCATCACACGGCCACAGCAGACGACCTTCTGATTAATGTACGACCCACATGGCATGAAGGGCAGAATGTAGCACACGCCCCCAGCGTTTCTCACGCCCCCAGCGTGCCCTTTGATGCGGCGCAATTGTGTTCACATGGCATGAAGGCCGGACACACGCCCCCAGCGTTTCTCACGGCTCCAGCGTGTCACGCCCCCAGCGTGCCCCTTGATGCTGCGCAGCAACGTAATTGGCGCTTGTATGTACGACTCACATGGCATGAAGGGCGGACACACGCCCCCAGCGTTTGTCACGCCCCCAGCACACGCCCACAGCCCACGATGTGATGGCCGTAACACACGCCCCCAGCGTTAGTCATGCCCCCAGCGTTAGTCACGCCCCCTGACCACGCCCACAGCCTAACGCAGACACGCCCACAAGGGACTACTTTACTGGCATGGTTCTTTTACATTTTAAATGTATATGGTGTCCTACGGTACAATTGTATGTATTGCACTGTATGATTGTGATGAACACCACTGTTTCTTGAAAAGTTAATAAAAACAATTAAAAAAAATGTATATGGTGTGCCATCTGCATAGCCTATGTCCTTCTGCTGCAACTGCCCTTTCCAACGCTGTATTGGGTTGGGTTGTGATTGGTGCTGTGGTTACTGAGATTACCTGCCTCAAAGGGTTGGGTTCTCTCTTTATAATATTAGTATGGATTAAATCTAGATATAGCAAATTCTCACAGTAAAGTGATAAAGAATATTCATGCACTGGCCCTTTATGACATGCAGTGGGGCCGAGAAAACCAGGTTAAATTTGACAGATCAAACAATAAACAAGTGGCTCTCATGCAGTTACTGTATGGCAGATTTCATGTGGGTTATGATTAAACCTGTAAAGTCAAAATAATGAAATGTTAGGAAAACCCATGAGAATATCCTTGAATGTATTTCTCACCTGCCTTAACTATAGTCATAAAAATAATGGTATTTTAGGCTGAAGTACCTGTGCTTGCCTTTTGTTAAATTGTGGTTTGCATTGCAACATTAAAACAGTAAATGGTAGACTAAATGCAGAAAACCTATTTTGTTACTATTTTTTGTTTATTCAAGTGGGTGGTCCGGTGGTATGCCAAGCATGTGCTTTTGGTTCCTATACATGGCAAAGTAACAGAAGTTGTGATCAATAAAAGGCCATGTTTTGCAGTTTTTTTTTTTACTTTATTTAGCATTTTATGAAAAACAAAGCAAAGCACTGAGCCCGAGTGTGGGGCAACTTGATTACACATATGTGAGAAATCAACAATGGTCCTCTTAGAAGCACAATAGGTCACATGATATAATACACATTATATAAACTATACATATCTGGCCGTCTCAATCGTTGCCACCGTTTACGCCGCCCAGATGATACCCACATCCCTAGCCAGCTGCCTACTCCCAGTACCATACTTGTCAATAACTACATGTGGTGTGTATTCCTGGTCTCAGTGCTAGATTGAATGTAAACAGCTGTCTAGCCCACTCCGGTTGGTACAGGCCATGCGCCTGCTGTGTAGGGTGTTCCCGCTGCTGAACTGCAAGATAAGTTTTGAAGGGGCCCCAAATGTCCCTTGGTCTGGAGGTGGGGGTGCGGTGTCTGCATAATGCTCGCTCCTTGTAAAGCAGGACGCCAGGCTTTGGAGCCAGGTGTGCCTTGTGGGGGCTCTCTTACCTCCCCAGCATAGCGCAACCTCTCTCTTAGCCAAGAGTAAGGCGATGGCTGCGAATCTTCTGATCTTTAGGGTGAGCTGAACAACATATCCCAGGAGCGCAATCTCGGGAAGAGGGTTTACCTGCACCTGTATAATCTAGCTGAGTAGGCGGTGAACATCCACCCAGAATGTGTGTATACGCGGACAGGTCCAGGCCAGGTGTGCGTGGTCCACCTGGGGGGATTGGCATCGTCGGCAGTGATGCGGTCGAGTAGGGTCAATTTTGTGTGCTCTGGCTGGGGTAGCATATATGCGGCGTATAAACTTAAAATGGATTAATCTGTGCCTGCTGTTAATGGATACTTGTTTTGTCTCCAGACAGCATGCAGTCCATTGCCCATGTAAATGTAAATTGATACTTGTATAGCGCACTACTCACCCGCAAGGGTCTCAAGGCGCTTGTACGAATACCACTGTGGAACCCATCCTGGCTTTCCCTGTGAGGTGTCCACTCCTGGGCACCCCCAAGGTGGAGACCAGGCATCCTAAGCGTTGTGGGGACCGTTGTGGAAACTAAGCAAGCTATTGCCCAGAGTTGCAGAGTGGGACTCCATGATTGGAATAGGCACCGAGGCGAGAATTATCAGGTCCGTGGAATTTTTGAGCCCAAGACCCGCCGAGGCGGGGAATTGAACCCTGGTCCCGGGCTAGCCCTCTGCATCAGGGTCTGCCGCTCTAACAATTGAGCCACACTTCTCCACATTCCCATCAGATATCGCGCTGCCCAGGTACGCCTCCCATGCATTCCGTACTCTTTTATCATCTAGCGTGATCAATTCTGCACCTGCCTTATAAAGTTGTGAGATTAAATGAACCCCTCTACTACTACCTATGACCACTGTTAGCAGCGAAAAGGACGGGGGCTCTAGCGGGAAATCAGGGAGCGTGGCTCAAAGTGCGGATTTAAGTCTGGCAAACACAAATCTGTCCATGAACGTTGCGTCTGGAAAAATGGACTCGTCCTCCGGGTCAAATACGTGGCCCGCAGGGAAAAAATCCCCCAATTTGACAATGTTAAACTTCGTGCAGTTATTTTGTACACGCTTTACCCCCATTATGGGCAGCAATTTGGGATTGGGAAGTGGCATGTCAGATGCATAAACCATGTGTGTGTTTGTGAGCCGTTTCAGTGTGTCCCACGCCCAGCTGGTCGTAGAGACTGGTTGAATGTCTGCGCGGTCTCGCGGGATACCGATGGACTGAACTGCAGCTAAAGTGTCCGGTAGGACAAAATCTGATTCTGGTCTCAGAAACGTTATCCTGGGATCTGGATGATACCATGACTGCGCAAAAATGCATTGTGCCGCCAGGTAGTATAGTTGCAAATCCAGGACGCCATACTCTCCCTTGGCGTATGAAAGTGTCATGACCTGCCATCGCACTCTGGGCGCTTTGTTGCCCCAGACCAGTCTAATCATTTGGGTGCGAAGCGCTCTAAAAAATGTCTTAGTAAGGGTAATCTGGATATTATGAAATAAGTACAAAAATTTCAGAAGGACTATCATTTTGATGAGTGCTACACGCCCAGCCATAGAAAGCAGTAGATTCAACCAATGGTCTATTTGTGACTCAAGTCTGGAGATCGCTACTCCATAATTGAGGCGAATGATTTTTTCCGCATTAGGGTGAATGTGCACCCCTAGGTACTTCACGGAGTCTGAGCACCACTCCAATGGAAATTCCAGTGTCCACAGGGCTGTACTCTTCGTGAGTGGGAAGATTACGGACTTATGCCAGTTTATCCCCAACATGGTGTATGTGCCGAAGCGCAATATTTCTCGTAGAAGGGGGTCCAGATTAGTCCGGGGATCACGGACATAAAGGATCGGGTCATCCGCATATAGCGAGACCAGCAGTGGGCCCGTACGGTATTGCAGGCCCCTGTGCAGATGTTTCTCCTGGAAGTGCCTCACTAGTGGGTCCATTGCCAATATGAACAACACAGGGATAATGGTCATCCCTGCCTGGTACCCCGAGAGAGGGGGAAGTGCGAGGATAGCATACCGTTGAGTCGAAGCCTAGCGGTAGGAAAATTATACAGTAGGGCTGTGGTGGCTATCAAGCCCTGTGGCATACCCATTTGTTGCATTATAGAGAGGAAAAAGGCAGTGGCGTAACGAAACCTGAGAGGGCCCCCCTGCAAAGTGCATGGAAGGGCCCCCTTCGAGTCTTACTCATAGCTGCCAAGGTTTCAGATTGCTTTGTGTGACATTTTCAAAATTTCAATGCATTTATGAGTAACATTTCGACGAGTATGAGTGACACTTTCTTGCGAGCAAAAAAAATCAAGCAATGGAGAAAGGGAAACATAAAAAAGTCCGAAATGAATTAGACCGAGGAACTCTAAGATCTTAAAACTGGTGCAAATAACTGCGTGGGCTGACCCATAATTACAATGAAATTATGAAAATGTCAGATATAGCAATCTGAAACTTTGGCAGCTATGGGCAGACTGGCCTGTACCCTTACCTGGGAGAATGCCTGACCAAGAGTTAATGAATGCCTTTGCCTCACTTATCATTAATGCTTCAGTTCTTCTGAAACAGACAGATGGAATCAGGAGCAGAAATCAAAGCTCTCAGCCGGTGGGGCCTATTCAGCAGTATCCTTACTTAAAAGTAAGCCGAGGGGGTTAGTAGTCATATGTTAGACTCGAGGTTACCTCACCCTACCCCCCAGGCCGGAAGAAGTAGCAATAGAGAGGCCCAGCTCTGTCACGCAGTCGCGCTGCTACAATAGAGAATGAGTTAGTCATGAAAGAGGAAGTGCGGGCACAGGGCAGCAGAGAGTGGCACCCCTAACCAACACCCAGGGTGTGCCCCCTTTAGCCCCAGGAGTGTGGAGGCAATGGCTTGGTGGTGACCCCAGCCTGCTTGGATTGGTGTTCTGAGGCCAGGGCTGCGATAATAATATTGCAGGTGAACGGCGTTGCTAAAGGCTGAGCGGAACAGCGGAGGGGATGGAACCCCAGAGCCCCCTGCATGTGAGCGGACATAGACAGGGGCCACAATCTCTCTCGGTACACCTGTGAGCATGGTGGTGCTGTGGAGTGAGGGTCTGACTGCCCCTGCAAACACAAGACCCCGAGCACTCGGCAGGTGCCCTTCAATACCTTCCGGCCGAGTTAGCACTATTAAACGACTCAACATTCAGCGGGACATTACTGCGCATCATAATATTAATGGTGCTAAAGTCAGACAAATAAAGGTGCCATTGCCGCCACCGGGCCCAAATTGCCTGCCGGTCCGGGCCTGTTAAATGGCCCTAAGTACAACACTCACTCACTTACAGAGGCATGTTCCGCTTGATGTGCACAACAATTAGACATTGAGGGCAAGCATGTGTGAACCTTTAACTCGTAAATTCCAATCAGACTGACTTGAGCCGACCCTTCACTGATAACGCAGAGTATTGTAGAATGTAACAAGCAGAAGTCGACTCGAGAGCCTTTATGTTCTGCTGCAGTGCTGCAGACTTTACTTGCATCGATGAATTATTTGTGTGCAGACTACATACAGAGCTGAATGACTCGTGGCTCCTAAAAGTAAATTACAGTTGGAAGTAGGGTGACCAACTGGCATTGGTGCAAATTCAGGACGGTGAGTGTAAAAATTCAGGACAAAGGGTCAAAATTCAGGACACAAATTCAGGACAGGAGGTCAAAATTCAGGACAAAATTTCAGGACAATAGGTAAGTTTTACAGACACATCAGAGGTCGCGCAATAGTATATAAGTAAGCCCAGCCATTTCCAAACATATTCAACCATTTGCAAACCTATCCATCATGTATCCTTCCATCTATCATTTCACTCATCCATCCCTTCATCCATCCTTTCACTCACTCATCCATCCATTATCCATCCATCCACCCTTTCACCCTATCCATCTGTACACTTATCCATCCACTCTTCATCCCATCCATCCATTCACTCATCCATCCAGCCATTTACCCTTTCACCAATCCAGCCATCCTTTCACTTACTAATCCTTCCACCCATCCACTTTTTTAGACGTCCATCCATCCTCCCTTTCTCTCTCCATCGACCTTTTCACTTAGCCAACCTTCCTTCCTTCCATCCATCACCCACCCATCCATCCATCTACTCATCCACTCATGAATCCATCCATTGACCCTATCACTCATCCATCTATGATTTCACTCCTTCACACATCTATTCATCCTTTTGTCCTTCTACCCTCCCTTTCACTCACTCATCCACCCTTACATCCACCCTTTCACTCATACGTCCATTCATTCACCCTTGCACTTATCAATCCATCAATCCATCCTTCATTTCACTCATCCACCCCCCCACCCACCCCTCATCCACCCAACCATCATCCACCCAACCATCCGCCCACCCACCATCCACCCACCCATCCACTCATCCATCCTTTCACCCACCCACCATCCACCCACCCATCCACTCATCCATCCATCCTTTCACCCACCCACTCCTCATCCATTTATCCATCCTTTCACCCACCCACTCCTCATCCATCCTTTCACCCACCCACTCTCCATCCATCCATCCTTTCACCCACCCACTCATCATCCATCCTTCCCCTCATCATCCATCCATCCTTCCCCTCATCATCCATCCATCCTTCCTTCCACCCACCCACTCATCATCCATCTATCCATCCTTCCTTCCCCTCCATCCATCCATCCTTCCCCTCCATCCATCCCCTCATCCACCCTTCCCCTCCATCCATCCATCCTTCCCCATATCATCCATCCATCCTTTCACCCACTCATCCATCCATCCTTCCCCTCCATCCATCCCCTCATCCATCCATCCTTCCCCTCATCCATCCATCCTTCCTTCCCCTCATCCATCCATTCTTCCTTCCCCTCATCCATCCAGCCTTCCCCTCATCCATCCATCCATCCTTTCACCCACCCACTCTCCATCCATCCATCCTTTCACCCACCCACTCATCATCCATCCATCCATCCCCTCATCACCCATCCATCCTTACTCTCATCATCCATCCATCCTTCCCCTCATCATCCATCCATCCATCCATCCTTCCACCCACCCACTCATCATCCATCTATCCATTCTTCCTTCCCCTCATCCATCCATCCTTCCCCTCATCCATCATCCATCTTTCCCCTCATCCATCCATTCTTCCCATCCATTTATCCTTCCCCTCATACATCCATCCTTCCCCTCCATCCATCGATCCTTCCCCTCATCATCCATCCATCCTTTCGCCCACTCATCCATCCATCCTTCCCCTCCATCCATCCCCTCATCCATCCATCCTTCCCCTCATCCATCCATCCTTCCCTTCCATCCATCCATCCTTCCCCTCATCCATCTTTCCCCTCATCCATCATCCAGCTACCCTTCCACCCATACATCCAGCTATTTACATTTTCTCTCATCCATCCTTCCCCTCATTCATCAATCCATCCATCCTCTCTCATTATCCATTTATTCACTCTTTCATTCATCCATTTACCCTTTCACTAATTCATCCAGCCATCCATCCATCCCTTCACTTACTTACTCGCCCACCTTTCCATATTAATTTTGAGCTGAGCCCTTTTGAGAAGAGGCCCATCAAGAACTTCAAGACTGGGACAGAATCCACCCAGGGCAGAGACATGATCCACCACAGGGGGGACAAGAGCCATCACAGGAGGGGGAACAGGATCCACCAGGGTGGGCACAGGGGTGGGCATGCAGTATTCAAGTATCATCTTGGGCTCCTCGCCCCCTCCTGCACAAGAGGCTCTCTGTCCAAAATGCCATCCCCCACTGTGGTGTACAGTACTTACAGAAGATACTCTAAGAGAACTGATTGAACTGATTGTCCTCCATACTTTGTTATTCAGTGTGGGTGCGATTGTGCATTTTCTTTATTGTACTACATTATAGACTGCGTGTTCAAAGAACCGAGGTTTGCTTACAATTTAGTGACAGTAATTAAGATCTGTGAAGAGAACCACGTGCTGCCTCTGTGTAATCTGGCTGAGCGGAGTCTAGGATGTTTGGGGCCCTGGGTAGAAATGGAATGTGTGAGGCCCCTCTAAATTTCAGAGACGTGACCATTCAGGGCTGTTTGCATCTGAATAGATGCCCCTGCTCCTGAAGCTGCAGCCCCTCCCTCTCAGTCACCTTCGAAGCACCTCTTAACAGCTCATCAAGGGCTGGAGGTGTCAGGGCTGCCATCCCACTGTGCCTTCCAATGCTGCTAGATATCTGCGCTTTGATACTGCATCGGAGTCAAGAAGGGAGTTGGGGGCAAGCTGTGCCGGCTTTAGGGTGGGGGCGACCAGGGCCCGGCTAAAATGACGGACAAATGGCGTCCGTTAAAGAATCCTTCACGGACAACGGACAGACGGCCAAAATTACGGACTGTCCGTGAAATTTACGGACGGTTGGTCACCCTAGTTGGAAGACAAAAAGAAACTGTGCGTGACACTTCTCACTTACTTTAACAGCTGCGAGCCAGCACCATTGATGGAGAGGGCCAGCTGCGACGGTTGCCCTAGACACACATAGTCCCAAGCAGCTCCACGGCCGAAGTCCAGATCGGACACACCTCTCCGAACAACGTGCATAGTATTGGCAGAACTGGCTGCACTGGTCTCGCTGCAGGCTGCACCTGAGCCAAGGCAGTCATGCTGATGCACCACCATGGCTGAATCATACCGCCCGCCGGGCCGAGTGATGAGAGCTGCAGCGGCAGGCCCAGGGTGCTGGCTGCACAACAAATGAAACTATGCCACGCAGCCGCGCCCGCCCACGGCGCCTATGCTGATTGGGCAAATTAAATCATGGGGGCTCATGATGTAAAAAAATGCGCGGTTTCATGTAAAACATTGTAGCTAGCCAGGAGCTGAGCCAGCCCCCTCAAGTCTGTCGGACAAGAAGAGTCAGCAGCCAAGTTAAGATCAATGCAGTCAGTGGAGCTCACTCTGGAGCTCTCTGACTGCTATGGTACTGTACTGAGGATCCTCCTGGAGCTCGGGCCCCCCCGCACTGTGGGGGCTGCAGGGGCCTTTGTTAAGGGCCATTCCAGAGACTCAAAGGCTTTTTCGGTGTCTAAGAGTACAGCAACTGCGGGGGTGTCTGGGTTTATTCGATGCAGTGTATTAAATAATGTGGAGATTAAACGCCGTGGAACGAAGGGGTATAAAGCCCGACTGGGCCGGGGAGACTATGGACTCTATCAAGAGTGAGAGGTGGCATGCCAACGCTTTAGCAAGTATTTTATAGTCCAGGTTTAGGAGAGACAGGGGACGATAGGAGCCACACTATATAGGGTCTTTCCTGGGTTTGGGGAGCAATATAATAACTGCTTCACGAAGTGTGGGTGGGAGGACCTGCTTTTCTAGTGCTTCCGCATATATATCTAATAGGCGAGGGAGCAACAGGTCCTATATAAGCTTTGTAAAATTCCCCAGTGAACCCATCCAGCCCGGGGGCTGTGGAGGAGCTCAGGGAAGTGATGGCTTTGTCTATGCTGCCGCTGTGATGGGTATCGCTAAAAATTCCTGCATGAATTTTTCAAGGTATACTAGTGCAATTTCTGATAAATATGCTTCTTGGGCCGTTTGGTCACGTCCCAGCCTGGTGGAGTATAGTGTCGTAAAATTGGAGAGAAATTCCCGCTGTATCGCCAGAGGGTCAATAATGTGGTGTCCCGCCTGTGAGTGTAGTTCTGTGATGTACGCTTTCGCGTAGGGGGGTCTAACCATTTACGCCAGTATCCCACCAGGGCGGTCCCCTTCCCCATATACCCTTGCATTGTGTTGTGGTATTTCCCCCTATATAGAATTTCCCGCTCAGCAGTCTCTCTGTACTCTAAGAGTAAGGCAACCATAGTCGCTCCATGGGCCTGATCGAATGATACCATTTGGGCAGCGTCCAGGGCTCCAATCTACCTCTCAACCCGGGCCAGAGTGCCACAAACATCACGGAGCACCCCAGAGCATTTTGCCATACATACTCCCATAATGTAAGCCTTAAAGCCCTCCCACAGCATTGCCACCGTGTCCACCGACCCTGTATTAAATGTAAAATATTCCTCAATTGCTTCCTGGATCTCGTGTCTAAACACCTCGTCTTCCAGAGTACAATGGGGGAACCTCCATTGCCTTTCAAAGCCCTCGGGACGTGGGATCTTAAGGGATTGCAATACAGGGGAATGGTCGGAATATTTTCTGGGCAGTATTAGGAGTTTATGGAACCATTTGGAAACGTCTGGCATAGCCAACCAATAGTCGAGCCTGGTCCAGGTGTCATGAGAACTGGTGTAATGGGTGTAGGTGGTTTGACTCGGATCTCGTGTACGGCCTATATCTAGGAGTGAGAAGTGGTCACATATAGAGCTCAAATCTTTAAAGGCTCGGGGCTTGGGGTCCTAGGCAGTAGAAGTACTGTCAGCAGGCAGGTGCCAAGCGATATTGAAATCGCCCCCCAACAGCAGGGGCATAGGGCCTAGCAGTCGCAGTTTGAATAATAGCGCATAATAAAAATCAGTGGAGTCACTTTTTGGGCCACGTACACATACTAGCGCCATCTTTTGGTTGGGTAGCGTGCCCACTACTACCACATACCTGCCTTCAGGGGCCGAAGTAACAGAGTGACATTTAAAGTGGAGTCGCTTATGTATAAGGATGGCCGTGCCCCTAGCATAGTTGCTGTAATTTGCAAAAAATCTATTCGGGCCCCAAGATGAGGCGAATCTAGCTTGGTCTTCAGCAGGGAGGTGCATCTCCTGCAAGAATGCCACATCCACCCCATGTCTTAGCAGGTAATGGACAATCTGCCTTATTTTGCGCGTGTTATTTAATCCTCGGACATTCCACGTCGCTAATGTTACATTTGAAGGGCCAGAGTTGTAACCTAACTGCGCCATTCGAGAGAGTATGTTGTATGCGCCAAAAAGAAACAAGTATAATGCCCATCTATCAGAGTCACAAACAAAGGGACTAGAGCTACAGTGCAATGCAATACGAACAATACCCCACCCTCCTCCCCCCACCCAGCCTGCCCGCCCATCTGGAGAGGCAATACCAACTGCATAACAACATGCAATAGTACCAAATAAGTTTAAAAAAGAAAAGGCAAGTGAACAATTGTGGTGCAGTCTGACGTCACCATCATAATCTTGAGGTGTACACCAGAGTGGGGGGGGTGTTAACTTTCCACGGATTAGCAGCCTGAACAAATATCATACTCAACAGAGAAATCCCGGTTGTCATCACAACAAAGTAAACGTGCAGCAAATGCGCAGGAGGCCAGCGAACAATAATCACCCATGCCCAGAGTTCGAAAACAAATCCACTCTGACTGCCGAGCCACTGTGTGGGGGTGTTGCAGATTCTGTTTCTGTGGGGTGCTTATTATTTAGTTTATAAATGCGGCAAAATTCCTGTACTTCTGTAGGGTTTTCAAAGATCTGAATGCGGCCGTTCACCTCTATCCTCAGTCTAGCTGGATATAGCATGCCATATTTCAACCCTAAGTTCTTCAGTGTTGCCTTCGCCCCCAGGTATTTCCTCCTGGCGTCTTGGACCATGGTCGTGAAATCCGGGTACAGTGACAATCTGGAGCCCTGCCAGGAGAGTTTGCCATGCTCCCGTGCCAGTCTCAGTGCAGTGTCCCTGTCTCGAAAGTTCATTATGCGCGCTATGATGGGTCTAAGCGGGCAACCTGGGTTGGGGCTGGGGCCAAGTGACCTGTGGGCGCGTTCCACCATGAAACCGGGGGTGAAAGCTTCTTTCCCAAACAGGTCAGTAAGGATTGTTTCTACTAGGGAGTCCATGCGTTTAGCATCTGTGGATTGGGGCACACCTATCAGGCGAATGTTGTTACGTCGACTGCGTGCTTCCAAATCTTCATTCTTCGTCGCAACTTCCATTAGAATACATTCCATGCGATCCAATTTCTTCACTGACTGCGCCATTCCATCTTCCAAGTCTGATGTGCGGTACTTGACAACATCCAGCCGTCGATCATGCACTTGGAGCTTGGCACCCAGTTCCGCCATGTTCCTGTCCAGGGAGTCAAAGCGGACATCCAACACCTTGAAACCGTCCTGCATCTCCAACAGCAGCTGGTGTAATAGGTGTAGATCCTCAGCTGAGGTAGATGGGGGTTGCCCACCTTCTGCCATGTCGCTTGGCTGGTCCTTGGCAGAGTCCGCAAGTTTTTCAAAAGGTAGTACACAATGTTTCCGGTCTCTGCGGCCCATTTCGCAACTGTTTTAGAAAGTGTACTTGTGGCGGCTACCTGGTGTCCAACAGACCAATGAAGTTGTGGTAAGGCACACAAGGCATAAAATGATTAATGCAGATTGCAGGTTCTCCTTGCCGCAGCTATGGGCACGCCTCAGTTGCGCCTAGCCCCACAGCCCACTCAAGCTGACCCCCAATGGTACCAGTATTGCAGGGCACCTTACATGTATGGTGCAAGGGGGAGTATGTGGTGGTCAGGGAGGTTATATTATTCACTGAGGACCTCCTATGCTGCAGTGGGCCTCACGCTGGAAAAGGAGCCCGCAGGGCGCCCTGGTCTGTGGCTCAAATGCCGGCTGGCTGCAGTGAATAGTGTCCCTGCCTCAGGCAGCGTCTTCGAGGAGGAGGAAGGGGGAGGCACTGCCCATCCGCTCCCGGTGCCGGGGCCACACGTTATTTTTCTCTGCCCCAGGAGTGCCGCAGGCAGACAGAAGCGGGGCCAGTATCTGAGCCCCATATAGCACAGAGTCAGGGGCCGCTGCTGCACAGTCTCGGACACTCGCGGCTCCAGGGGCAATCAAGCGTGCCGCTAGGGCGGCCCAAAAGGAACTCTCGCACCTCAAGCAGGACGTCGGTTGCAGGCACATAGCCCCAGGAGCTCCGCGGGACATTCCGCAGTCACCGCACTCGCAGCACGCCGATCAACGGTTGCCGCTGTGGTCCACCTCGGTCTCACCCTTCAGCAGGATCTGCTCCGCTGCCATGTTGGAAAGACACTCGGGATTACATCGGAGCAGCCAGCCGTCCGCCCTCAATCGTCCCGACATCCAGCAGGTCGCCGCTGTCGCCCGCACTGCCTTATGGAAATCTCCTCTTCATTTTAGGAGTATTGGGCCGCAAATATGCCCAGGAAATGAGCAAATTGGTGCTACGGCCGGAGAGCTACAGCTCCGTGCAGCCATCCTGTGCCTAACGTAGCCACGCCTCCTCCTGTTTTGCAGTTTTGATTGGATGCTGGGAAACTCTTGCACTAGAGCCTACGAAACCTATGCACAATTGTAGAGTATATGCTACGTGAGCTACTGTGATAACTTTGCATAACAATCTATAAATAGAGCAAGACTGTCAGGACTTATACACAGATTATGCAGAGGGCTGGAAGGCCTTGAAAACTCCAGAGGACAGGTCTGTGCAAACAGAAAACTCACAAACACAAGATGGCACAACAGAGGTTTGTCCTACATACTCAATTCCTTGTTAAGAGTGCACTTCTGGGTGCTTTAGTTGCAAGCTAAAGAGAAGAATGTCTTGGTTATTGCTGTTAATTTTTGATTTAGTGAAACAATTCTTTTAATTGTCTCCAGTTCATGTGAGTCAACGTAGTGTAACTTTCTATGGAGCGCCTTTCTTACTTCAGCATTTGTATTCCATGTTCTGTCTTGTAATTAGTGATAAATTACAATGTGATTGCTCAACAAATAAAGGGTTCAGGTAAAGTAAAATCAAAATCAAATGTTCACAAGGAAACAAGATATGGCAACATATTTGGGAGTAACTTGCATGGTTGGAAATCTATCACAGTAGAGGATATGTGGCTATAATATGCGTAACCTATGTTGCTAAATTTGCACTAATCATGATTGTTTGAGTTAGGATGTGTAACCTAGATCTATAAAACCCTTTGTTTGTGTACCCAGTTTATACTGGAATGTGCAAACCAGATTTTGAATCACAACTGAATGAATAACGTGTTGTCTTTATTTATCTGACTTCCCTCATCTAATCATTGCCAAAAAGAACCCCTCTGTTGAAATGGGAGGTAGTGAGTGAGTGCATTGCTCGCAGAGTATAAGATGCACAAACTCTATATAAAAATATAAAATCTAACTATAGAAAACTACCACAGTAATGCGATTAAGGATATTTATGCACTGGACCCTTCTGGCATGCTGTGGCGCTGAGAACACCAGGTTACATTTGACAGATCAAATAATAAACAGAGGTTGTTCTCATGCGGTTATGTATGGCAGATTTCATGTGGGTTATGATTAAACCTGTAAAGTCAGAATTAATGAAATCTTAGTAAAACCCTTGAGACTATCCCTGAATGTATTTCTCACATGCCTTCCTTAAGTATTGTCATAAAAATAATGGTATTTTTTGTTTAAGTAAATGTGCTTGACGTTTGTTAAATTGTGGTTTGCATTGCGAGAATAAAACAGCAAATGTTAGACTAAATGCGCAAAACCTTTTTTTGTTACTATTTTTTTGGAAGTTCAAGTGGGTGGTCTAGTTGTATGCCAAATAGTCCTTTAAGTTGCTGTATATGGCAAAGTAACAGAAGTTGTGATCAATAAAAGGCGATGTTTTACAGTTATGAGGGGATGCTGAGAAACTCTTGCACTAGAGCTTCTGAAATCTATTCTCAATTGCATGACAACAAACTATCAATAGAGCACGACTGTAGAGACTAATACACAGATAATGCATAGTGCTGGAAGGCCTTGGAAACTACAGAAGACAAATCATTTTGTCCTCACAAACTCAATTCCTTGCTATGAGTGCACTTCTGGTGAGATTAGGTAGAGTAAGTACTTAAGCAGGTAGAGTAGGTACTTAAGGCCAAAACAATATGGAGCTGATGCCTGACAACATGTTGTTTGGTGGTTGAAGTTCTCTACTTCACTCAGTTCACACCCAATTATTATGTTCTCTCACTTTGTTGTTTCAGCCCTTTTGGGTTTCCTCGTTGTTAGGGCTTTCCCCCTTTGGCCTTCTCTGTTGCCGTAATTGTTTTCTATAGGCACCTCTGGGTATCCGCTTACCGTTTGCTTTGAGAGCTCAGGTCCAGCTGGTTGTCTTGGATTCCTGTTGTCTCTCACTGGTAACCAGGTTGGATGGATGCTTATCAAAGTGTCTTTCGCTGATAAAGCATGTAATCCTGATACAACCTCTCATAATATTCTTCTTGCTCCAGTGAGTACATGGTGTTCTGTGTATGTTTTGTTCTTTTTATGACTAGACCTTTTGTTCTTGAAACGTATCACCTACTCACAACTGAGTGAAATTTATGGTTTCTGAGTTCTTTTACTTACCTGTACTTGAGACAAATCCGTTGTAGGAAGATTCCAGTCCATTGCTCCACTCTTACCCTTTTTTGTTTCTCCTCTCGTTCCTACTGCACATCTCTTGTTATATGGATACCTCAGCAAAAGGATTCAGAGACAACAGGGGGTTATGCAGGTCCCTCTATTGGGAACATTAAATGCTCTTTCTTTTACATTAAACAGGTATTTCAATTCTAATAATAAGTTTCTAGAAACAAAGGGGGTAATTTTGAGGATGGTAACATGATACACCACCCATCTCATGTTTCCCCAGCCTCATGTGGAGGTGGGAGAATAGCTGAGATTCTGAACGGTCGGAAAGGAATCGGACTGGTCTTTCCGGCTGGCTTCTGATGGGCTCGGAGAGCCACTTTGCCAGTTGGAATGTGGCAAGTAATCTCAACAGCAGGCATTTCCACCCTTGAGATTACGATGATGGTTTCCGTCATGGTTTCCATGCCGGTCTGTTCACTAAGGGAGCATGCATTATGGCCAGTTTATAGCTGGAATGCATGCTCCCATAGTAAAATGTAGGAATGCGACTGAACAGTGTTCGGTCACATCCTAATCAGGCCGTCGGGATGGCCGACCGAGTGTCGCTCAATCCCATGACCGATGCGGTGTCAAGCAAAATTGATTACACCCAACATCGTAATGAGGGCCTAAGTCTTTCACAGACTTTATTTACCAGTTTATAGCTGGAATGCATGCTCCCATAGTAAAATGTAGGAATGCGACTGAACAGTGTTCGGTCACATCCTAATCAGGCGGTCGGGATGGCCGACCGAGTGTCGCTCAATCCCATGACCGATGCAGTGTCAGGCATAATTGATTACACCCAACATCGTAATGAGGGCCTAAGTCTTTCACAGAACCATTTCAAAATTAATTACGTTGACAGCTTTTAGTGTTTTTTTATCAGGAAATGTATTTTCTGCACCTTGGGAACAAGCATCAGTGAACCCGCAAGATTTTTAGTGTAGAAAGTTCTGTGATAAAATGTGCTTTCCTTGCAATTGAAGCAAAGGGTAGGAATATGCAGTCTGTAAACCTTGCAAAGTCATGCTCCGAGGCTGCAGGAGAAAAGTACACTTATTTTTAGAATTATGTGTCTTTAAAGTCCCTAAAACAATCACATCGTGTAAAACCAGGATTCTAGATTTTTCTGTATGTACACTGAAATGTAATGGAGCTAATCAGGAATTGTTTGAAGGCTGTGCGCACAGAAAATATACAATTGACTTTTAAATGTATACAGACATGAACATATTAGCAATTCTCATTATTAACTGAGTGGAAAAGTGTTTTATATTCACAGTTTAACTGAAATAGTTTGAAGTTTAAATCATTCAAATCTTCAATGTGTAATTTGGAAACATAATAAATACTAGCTTGCGAAAGGTTCCACCGATATTTGTCATCAAGAGAACTGGAGACTAAAAATTAACTTTATAGTAGTTTTTAAAAACTGAGCTATTTTTTTATGTACACATTTTACAGGTTTTAACTAGTTTATATGTAATTTACAGAAAAAGAAAACATTAATTGTTGGGGAGATATTTAAATAATATACATTTTGTAAGATTCCTGAACAAATGTATGTATATGAATATTTATTAAAGCTTCAAATAAGTCATATTTGTTTGTTTGTAGGTCTACAGTACAGTTAGCGACATAATTGGTACGTGTTGTTTCAGTGCCTGGATGTCAAAAATGCTGCAATCCAGGTCAGTAAAAAGCAAAAGAGGAACTGCAGGACTGGAGGGAGAAGTGGAACATTTTAATTTTCCTACATTTCACAAAGGTTGAAAAGTTGTTAAAATAATGACATGATAATGGAGGTTGGAAAGTTGCAACAAAATAAAAATTGGAGACATTCCATGTACAAAGTAGTGTGCATGAAAAAAAGACAATGAAAAGCTTGCTTTTTTTGCAAGTGAAGCCCAGTGACATTGGAAAAAACTAAAAAAGTAGGGAGTGCCATTATTCATAAAGCTCTCATGTTTCATATTAGCTTGTATTTAAACGAATGTCAAGCTTCTTACTAGATGAAGACAAAAATTAAGCTGCCTATTTAAACTACCTATGCCAACAACAATGTAATTACCAAAAATACAAAAACTATGCTACCTCACAAATACACTTTTATATAAAGATGCAAATCACATTTATTTAATCAGAAATGCATGGAACATTTCTAAAGGTGGCACAGCAATTTTAAAGTAAAGGAGATCAATCAGGCCATTTCTAAATGTTAACGCCGTATAAAAAAACGTATGGCTCAAGAATAGACCTGATGGCAGTTTCAAAGCTCAAGTAAAATTACCATTACAAACTAATCCCTTGACAAATAATGATCATAGTTTTCTGAAGATATTCATCCTTTAACCACCATATTCCTTGTGTATCCTTCCAAGCTACTTATATTGGTTGATGGTTTAGGATATTTGGTCACTACAAGTCTCCTTCATCAGGACCATACTTATTTCAAATGAAGATAAATATAGGGCAGTCACCACTTTGTAGTTATAGTTCAGACCTAGTTACCTTAGGAATATAATTTTTTGCGAATAACTTTTGCACGGTTTATTGAATATTCACAAAACCTTTAAAAAAAAGAAACATTCATCCACCTCAGCTCCTTCCACAAAGGTTTTTGGGTGATCTGTCAAGTGGGGGCTGAGAAAAAAGGAGAGTCCCAGAGTGCAATTTCCATGAGCATAAGGATTTTCTAATACTGCACAGAACTTTAAATACTCAAGCAATCTGATTGGTCAAGGGGACTTTTTTCCCATTGGCTGTCTCACTCCCACAAGAGTGAGAGGCTTGTGCAAACCTCGCAGGTGCCGGTGCTTTGATTGGCTGGTCACAACATGAGGAGAAATTTTGCAGCCGTTATTTCACTCAGTCCCCATGACCTGAGAATTTATGATAATCTGGTGTAAGGGGGGTACCGTGACCCTCGAACCTTGTGGGGACGAGGCCCAGAGAGAGTGCCCTGTGGCCAAATAAAAAAAATAATGTTGTTTGCTTTGCTGCACTCCAATGGGCTTCCCCTACTCTCACATGAGTTCCATGAGAGTGCAGGGGCTAGCTGACTCCTGCGGGTGTCCGATGAGATTGGAAACCCTTTAAAAAAAAGGGGGAAGCAGCTTAGTTAGACCTTTTGATGTATTTGCTTCCATGCAATGGCTGCAGGTAAGAGTGGGGGGTGCCATAGACCCCAAAACTCATGCCGCCCATGGCGGACCGCCCCCCCGGCTAAGGGAGGGCATGAGTGTCTGTGATGGGTAGACCGCGAATGGGTGGTTGGCCCTTTAGCTAACCCATGCCATGCAAAGCCAAAGGCATAGTTAGGTATGCCATTAAAATATTGCATCATGTGAAAAAAGCCCAGAAATTCACTTAAAAGCAAAGGTTAAAGTGAAATTATAGCTGGGTATGGTAATAAGATCTTACTTTGCATTTAAAAACCTTAGAAATTCATTGAAAAAGATAAGATTTTAGTGTTGCTATAGTTAGGTGAAAATGTCAATTTAAAGGTAACATATCAAACAAAATAAATCATTGAAATTCACAGGTGTGTGTGTATATCCCAAAGATAAGTGGTCTAAAAGATAGCGCGCTCACCTGCTGGTGCATTCATGGGTGTAAAAGCCCACAAACCCCTAATATTTGTTACATAAGAAGCGCTGCACTCCTGTAGGCTCCATTAAGTGGATTCTTTTTTCAATTAAACAACACAGCACCAGACACCACTCATGACGGTCAGCTTAAAGAAGCTGTTGTTCATCTAAACTTTGGAGCTACTCAGAGTTCCCTGCTTCCGGTTTCTCATACAATATGCGGCACTCTAAGCCTGAGAAGGTATTGTCTTGCCTTATACCTGGTGCTCCCTTGTATCTGGCCAAAGCTATACCTTACTGACCAGTTCTAACTAGAGAAAACACATCAGGTGCTACTTCTATTCATTCTAGGTTAGCTTGGATGGTATTTTACCAATCTAAAGCTGTAATATTGTGCCTGGAGTGGCAAAAGATTTTTTCTATTTTACAGCTCGCCATGCCTGGCACTGTGCTAATCCTATGCTTTAAAACATTTCTGTAAAAATGGCAAAAGGCTTTGTTACTTTCTAGCTTGGTGCAGATGGTACTGTGCTAATCATATGCTTAAAAACTCTGCTAGAAAAACAGACATTTGAGGTGAGCAGATTCAGTGTGTCGCTGGTGTTGTAAGGTGCCCTATACAAAGGTGTGGCTCTCTGTTTAAACTTGCGAACTACTCAGATTACCCTGCATCTAGTTTTGCATAATTTGTGTGGCACACTAAACCTGAACGAGATTGAAGTAATTTTTCCCTCATATTTAATAAAGAAAAAATATTGAACATGTAAATATCAAAATAATATTTTCTTAATGCAATTGAGGAATAATACTATGGACCAGCTTCATCGCCCATTATTGTGATTTATGTAAAGCAAACTATTCAACTTTCAAAGTTCAGATGCTATTTGGCAGTACAGTTACTAGATTGCCAACCTCTCTTATCAATATTGATCACACACAGGCCAAAATTTGAATTGTTCAATTGAACGTTTATCAATAGGACCTATTCAGACACTTTGATAGCACCATGGTTGTGTTCAGAAACCATTTTCTTTTCTCAGTTTTCTGTATAATAAATCACAAAAGATTTGTAGTTAGTGTTTTGCTTTGTTAAATTCTCCCTAAACATTAGATATATTTAAAATATTGCAAAAATGATATAATTAGCAAGGAGTAATTCATACATAAATTAAGGGAATTCATTAAAGTCTACCTGGGTCCCTGTCTCAAAAGTCAGAGTAATGTATTTATTTCTGAAAATCAGTGAATAAGTACTGAAAAAAAATAATTATAAAATGCAAATTAATCCACTTCTACCAAACCATTGCGAAAGGCAAATTTTTTCCAGCTTGTGGGTAGAGTTTATGTTTTACCTGACGCTAGTCGGTCGCAGAACTCACTAAATGTCAACCATAACATTTAATCTCATTAAGTCACCTTGTCATTTTGCATATGGCATTTTCTCGTTTTCAGCCATTAGGAAATTCGCTAAAGTAATGTTGTGTAGTTTTCAGGCTACTGTAGAAACTGTGCATATGTGGATGGCATAACCGATGGAATGGTGCCAGACTGATTCTATGAACCCCTTAGGATATGTTGTCCTATAGGCCAGCTAGCTCACAGTTATGTTATGTTAAGTTAATAGAATTTACTATAGCGCACGTCTCACCCGGGGGCATCTCGGCGCTGTGAACAGATCCTGGTTTGAAATGTGCTAAAGTCAAATTAGTATAGAAAAGCTTTGAGTAGTTTTCTAAATTTGCTGTATGTGGGAGTCTCTCGAAGAGTTTGGGGTAGTTTATTCCAATATGTTGGGGAGAGATAGGGGAAGGCCTTGCACCAAGAGAGTGCTTGGCGCATCCGGGGCACGCGCAAAAGGGCTTGGGTGCTTGATCTCAAGTAGCAGCCGGGAATGTAGGTTATAAGTTTTCTTTGCAGGTAACGAGGGCCTTTGCCTCTCAAGGCATTATATGTGAGGGAGCAGATTTTGAAAAAGGAACGCTTCTTTATCGGAAGCCAATGTAGTTCCTTCAGTAAGGGCGCAGAGGCAGTTCCTACAGGATGATTCAGGACTTATCTAGCAGCGGTATTCTGAACTACCTGTAGCTTGGATAGTACGGAGTCTCCAACACCAGCTAGTAGAGCATTACCGTAGTCCAGCCTGCTTATCACCATAGCCTGAACCAGGATTCTGCATGCCTTAATAGGAAGGAGGGGAAAACTTTTGTGCAACAGGCGCATATTATAATAACAGGAGCTTGTGGTGGCCGCAATATGATCTTTCATTGACAGCGCTTGCTCAAGTTTAATCCGTAGATTTTTAAACATTTGTTTAGAACGGGGGTAGGCCCTAATTGGTGAGGCCGCCATTCCTCAGACCAGATGGCGGGGGCTTTCCCTAGAAGCATATTCTCCATTTTCTCAGGTTTTAACTGACGGCAATTCTCGGTCATCCAATTTGAGACTGCCAGCAGACCGGCCAAGAAACGTTATCTATCCGCTTCTAGGTCTTGGGCCATCGTAAACAGTAGCTGGGTGTCAGCATAAGAGATAATCCCAAACCTGAACTGCTCTACGATCTTAGCAAGCGGGCCAGATAGATATTAAATAAGGTTGGGCTCAGACATGAGCCCTGAGGCACACCCTTGTCCAACTGCATTTTACCTGAGGAAAATGGGCCTAAGATGATTGTCTGCTGTCTATCTGTCAGAAAATGTTGCAACCATTTTAGAGTAGTTCCCTGGACCCCTATAGCCTTGAGTCTATTCATCAGCCTTGAATGCAAGATGGTATCAAAGGTGGCAGACAGATCCAATAGAATCAATACTACTGGTCTGCCTGCATCCATTGCCTGTCTCAGTGAGTCAGTTCCTGCCAGGAAAGCAGTCTTTGTACTGTAACCTGGCTGGAAACCTGATTGAGAGGCATCAAGGATATTATGAGCTTCAAGGTATGATCCCAACTGCCTATTTATGACACCCTCTAGTAGTTTACCCAGGAGGGGTAGCAGGGGGATCGGATGAAAGTTAGTAGGTGCTTGTGGGTCCAGGGTGGATTTTTTCAGTATGGGCCATACGCAAGCTTCCTTCCATTCTATTCGGATGATTCCTTTATGAATAGAGCAGCTAAAAATCTTTTGGATCATTGGTGCACAGCAAGGGGCTAGAAGAGCCATCATCTTTGGGGGACATGAATCCCACGGTGATCCTGATTTTGCGGTGGCCAGAGAGTTCAGTACTTCTTCTAAGGTGATAGGCAGAAAGTGGTCTAATGTACAGAGAGCCGCCCTCCCTCTCTCTTCCACCGTTATAGGAATCTCTGGGTAATGTAGAGGAGCATCTTTGAATTTTGAATCGCTTTTAGATATCTTATCCTGAAAGTGGTAAGCCAGTGCATCGCAGAACTCCTGGGATTCCACCGGAGATTGGCTACAAGCTTGCGGTGAAATAAAATCCTGAATTATATTGAAGAGAGTTTTTGTAGAGTTACTAGCTTGTTCAATTTGATTTATAATAAAAGTTTGCCCACTAGTTTTAATATTTCGATGGTATTGAGATAGGGCCTGTTTGTATGTTTCTCTGTTTTGGCAATCGTTCCTTCTCCTCCAGAGTCTCTCCAAGGATATACATTTGATTTTTTCAATTTTTAATTCTGGCGTATACCATGGGGCTGATGGTCGTCGTTTAGGGGCTATGTTTTTTAAAGGGATTTGTGTCATTCAATGCCATCCAGAAGGCAGTGTTGAATTCTTCCAACAGCCCTGACACTGTCAGGTTATCATTTAGTGGTGCTGAGTAATTGATAATCAACACAAGGAAACAGAGTACAGCATTTTGGAACCAAATTGCCACTCCATAGTGCTACCTACCAGGAGAGGAGGATAACACTGCAAGGGACTGCCCAAGAGGCAGCTTGGGAAATATCAACAACAGTTTTTTTTGGGGGGGGGAGAAAGATGACGGATTGACTCTGCCGTGAGTAACAACACTCACTGAGAGCTCCTGAAAAACGTACTGGGAAAAAGCCTGAGGCGCATGAACATTTCACACAACTTACGATGGATAATGCCATGCTCCAACAGTCATTGGTCACAGTAACCGGAAAGGTGTCTGAACTTACAGAGGAGGTGATGACGTTACAGCAAAGATTGTCCGATAATGAAGAAGCAGTGTATCACTCTACTAACCTACTTTGGGATCATGATGTCAAACTTAATGACTTACATGGAAAGTTGGAAGATTTGGAAAATCGTCAAGGTAGGAATAACCTGAGAATATTTGGGATTCCAAAAGGCTGCAGAGGTTCTGATCCACATGCATTCATTGTCCAAATATTCCAGAAAGCTTTTCCAGATCTGGCAGACTGGGATTGGGACTCTCAAATTCAGCGAGCTCATCGCCTGCCAATTTTTATTAACCAAGCCAACCAGTCTGTTTTGTGCCGACCAATTCTTATCTATGTAGGCAACTTCTTACTGCATCAGGCTATCTCTATTAAAGCCCGGCCCACAACACCAGTGACAGTGGAGTCTTTTTCCATCAATGTTAGATCTGATCCATGCAAAATTCCAATGGATAAAAGATGGAGGATCCGACAACTTATTGACCGCTGGAAAGCACTTGGTGCATTGGTTTACTTACAGGAGCTGGCTCGACTGAAAGTTATTAAGGACGGTAGCTCGCAGATCCACTATTCAGATTAGGACACAAAACTGGCACTGTCTAAATTACAGCAGAACTCAAATAAGTAGAGGGATTGGATAACACAATCTACTTTCCAGTCAAGGACTATCTGGGCATCCGGCTACTTAGCATGTTGCTTTGATTTTGGCCCAATAAGGGGCCGTGTTACTCTGTATTTCCTCTTATCTTCTCTCTTCTTTTTTTCTTTAGAATTTTGTCTTCGGGTTTTCCCTAAAATTATTAACTTAATATGTCTACATAAATTTGGGAGATTCTTGGGGAGTGTCGCTACTTGTAGCTGTCTTAGATGGACAGCTTGTTAGGGTGGGGTGATTCCTTTTCTAGAACTCTGTGTGGGTGGACTGGGATTGTGTTTTGGGGTGGTGGTGGGGGTGACTATCAATTGAACAACACTGAAGCGTATCCGTATTGGGGAGGTTAAAAACAGGGGGTACAAATTGCATTTGAAATGAGAATGGAGATAAATTACAATACTTTAAGACTTAAATATATGGAGCCTAATCTTCTTTTGTTGATTAACTGTTATGGGATAAATCCAACCTACTATATGATGTGCCATGGGGGTTATTAGATGTATTAGCTGGAATGTAGCCGGGCTAAACTCTTCAACTAAATGACAATTGGTAAAGGAAGAGCTCAAGATATATAAACCACTCTTGGTAATTTTGTTAAAGACCCATTTGATTTACATGGATAGGGGCCTTTTTAAACACTTGGGGTTTGAGTTGATGGAGTGTACTTTACAGGGATTAGTCATTAGAGGGGTTGGGATTCTTAAGGTTAAGCGTTTTACTTGTAAAATTATCAAGAAAACTTCGGACCCACATGGCAGATGGGTCATTATTCAACTTGATATTTATATTAAAAAACTAGTCCTCTGTGCACTATATGGCCCAAACGTGGATGATCCTACCCTCTTTAACAAACGTTGCAGCTGCTAGATTGGCAGGGTGAAATAATTATTATGGGAGACTTTAATTGCACTTTAAATTACAAGATGGACTCGACAAATCGATTCGTATCTCCGAGGATGCATGGGACCGTAAATCAATTTATGAATTAGTGCGGCTCCATGGGCTAATTGATTTATGGTGGACAGTATATCCAGCCCTACCAGGATTCATGTATTACTCTAGGTCACACCAACATTATTAAAAAATTGACTTAGTGATTGTGAGCAATAACATCTTATCTAATGCCCAAATAAAGGTCTGCCCGCGGATAACATCTGATCATAATCTGTTATTGATTTGTATTCAGCTTTCAGCTGAGGTTAAGAACAGAAGACTATTTTCATTTCCAAGGCATTTGTTATTTGACCCTCAATTTATCACACATACCCAAAGAGCTCTTACTGAATTTCTGCAAATTAATACTGAAACTGCCTCTGCTTTTTGCTTATGGGATACAATGAAGGCTTTTATACAGGGGACCACTCAGCAATATGTTTATCAATCAAATAAAATCCAACAAAAAAAACTGGACGAAGCTTGTAATACACTTAAAAAGTTAGAATTAGCTTATGCGGCGGAACTCATGTCAAATGGACTAAACAGCGAATTCTATATATTCTTCTCTAATAAATACATGCTTACTATTGACACAGCAGTTCAAGGAGAAGAGCGCAACTGCTTACAATAATACTCTCTCTAACTAATATGAATATGGAGATCCGGTTGGGAAGATTTTAACTTAAAAAATTGAGGACAAAAAGCTCAAACACGCATCAACTCCTTTAAGGGTGGAGATGGCTTGATATATAAGGCTACGGAATCAATTTTGAAACAGTTTTCTCAATTTAATATGAAGCTTCACACTAAGACCAACGATGTGGATGAAGCTCTAGCTGAGAAATATTTACAATTTGAAGACTCTCAAATTCTAAACTTAGAGGCAGCAGATTATCTTCAACAAGATATTACTGCGGAAGAAATCTTAACGGCCATGGCAGCGTTGTCTTCAGGTAAGGCTGCAGGCGAAGACGCTATATCAATAGAATTTTATAAAACATTTAAAGACTCCACTCTTCTGCTATTGTGTACAGTTATACACCAGATTGGGGAATATATGGAAGTCCCTAAATCTTGGGATATGACTAATAAAATTTTCTTTCTTAAAAAAGGGAAGGCTACAGATGATTGCGGGTCTTATCGCCGAATATCTCTTATTAATTCTGACGCTAAAATCTTTGCCAAAGTGTTGGCTAACCGTCTGGCTCCCTATGTGCCTGGGATCGTGTCTGAACACCAACACAGCTTCATACCTGGTAGGGATACTACTGCTCATGTCAACACAGCTATTACAGCTTTCAATATTGCTAACAAGACATCTCTTAATTTAGGGATGATCTTGTTAGATGCTGAAAAAGCATTCGAACAGGTGGCACGGGATGCGTTATGGAAGATATTGGGCAATAATGGTTACCAGCTCGGTTTTTAAAGTGGATTCATGCTTTATATACAAACCCGCAAGCTAAACTTAAATATACAAATCTGTATCCAGCACCATTTATGATGCAGCGAGGCACCAGGCAGGGGTGTCTGCTCACCCCACTGTTATTTGCTTTATATATAGAGCCGTTTATCAAAATAGTCATATCATCCCGTTTAGAAACGGGAATTGTCAACTTAAAGCAATAGAATTTGCAGAATATATTGCTGTTTTTAGTTTACCTCAGATCCAGCAACAGCACTGAGTATCATCTATAAGGAAGCAAAAGTTTTCGGTCGGATCTCAGGGTATAAATTAAATTCGCATAAAACACAAGTCCTTCATAATTTGAATTCAAGAACATCCATAATCTGTGGTTGCACAGTGGCAACGTACTTGGGGGTTAGGATCTAGTGTTGAGCACATATGGAGACTTAATTATGAAACATTACTTCAGTCAACTAGTAATGGAATAATCTTCCTATAACCATTATTGGTAGATCTAACATAATTAAAATGACAATTTTGCCTACATTTATGTATTTGTTTTGGGCTATCCCTATATGGGTCCCTAATTACTTTTTTCAAAAAATATATGAAGTAATCAGTAGCTTCATCTGGGGTTATTAACAGACATCTCATGCTATACGTTATCTCAAATCCCCTTATAAGCTGGGAGCTTTGGAATGTCCTGATTTTAAACTTTATTATTGGGCATCATTTACCAGTCGTTTACAGAGTCTACTAACTGACAAACCGCCATACTATGGTCTTGCAGTAGCACTTGGTACAGATTGCCAAATGTTCCTTTATAGGATTAATGATCCTAATTATTACAAGAGAGTCCATTTTAAGACTATCAGAGATATGGTGCGCTATGGCACGAAATAATTGACTACTCTTCGCTTACTGTCAAAGATCTTGCACAGCATGTACATTTTAAATTATGGAATAATCCACCTCTCCCGAGCATATTCTGCAATCACACTGCTAATAGATGGGTAAAGTCTGGAATTGAAAGATTGGGTCAGCTGTATGATCATAATGGCTTTTCTACCTTCTCAGCATTACAGCATTCCTACGGTCTCTCACACCAGTTATTTTATAAATATTTACAAATCAAAGATTACTTTTTGAAACAACACCTATTGCAACTTCCACACAGACATGAATTATTGAAGTACTTACTGAATCTCTCTTTCAAAGCTAGAATAAGCACAATATACATGCATTTTTGTAATTCAAGAAGCACTGATACTAATGGCTAACAAATGGAGTCAAACACTTGGCACATCAATAGATGTGTCTGAGATAGTTATGGCTCTGGATAAGTTAAATAATTCCACTCACTCTATCAATCTAAAACTGCAACAATGTGCCTGTTATATTATACTCCTGAGAGAATCAGTAAATGGCAACAACAACCACAGGGACCTGACAGGGGTGGGAAAGATAGAACATGCTGTTCTAAGTGCGGTCAACGGGCTGCAGATATTCTGCATATGTTTTATACTTGTCCAGTGTTGTCAGAATACTGGGCGAAAGTTATCAGATATACTGGACAATGCTTAGGATTTAATTTAGTCTTTACTACTAAAGAAATAATGCTGGGATTTAAAGCATGTGTTAATGTTGGTATAAGGAGCTTTATATCTAATGTTTTAGTTGCTGCTCGCTTATGTATAGCGAGAGAATGAATTTCGTCTAAATCTCCTACCTTTTTCGAATGGATGGCTCTCATGAAAAATATCTATGAAAAGGAACGAGCATTAGCCAAGACTAGAACTATAAGGTCAATGCAAACATTTTTCTTTAATTTGGAAATATTTTGAGTGAATACGGGGGGCTCCTTGTATATAGATATGTGTATATAAGAAATTGTCTTTTTACTCATGGAATATGCTTACCTGTTAAAAATGTCAGTGTCTATTACTATCTTTCTTTTTATTAATTATCATTGTCTTCCTTCTTTTTGTGTGTACCCTCTGTTGAAAAATAAAAAGGGAAATATCAACAACAGATACACATTAGAATTCATCCCAGGAGGCAGACATCCCCCTTTTGTGCCTTTTCTGAATGTAAGAATGAGGGTCAGACCCCTAAGGTGACTAGGCTGTTGAAATGGCAGTCCTGATGCATCTGTTTAGAGATTGCACAAAAAACATATAGCCTTGCCTAGTGGATCCAAAGCTGACAAAGAGAAAATCCCAGCAGTTAAAAAACATCTCTGCTTTAAAGGGAGATGGAAATTGCCCTTGGCACATCAAGGAAAAGAAAGGCCTGTTCCTCTCTGAGGTAGGATCAGGAAAAATGAGTAAACTACTGTTTCAAATTCTTCTGAGAAACATAGAACCCATCCTGAGAACCACTTCATCAGGAAAAACCTTGATGTGAGGAAGAACAGAACAAATACCTAACTGCCCCAGATGTTTTTGCATAAACAAAAGCTGTGAGAAATAGGACTATAAGTGACTGAAATTTCAGAGACACCTTCCCCCTAAGGCTCAAAAGAAAAATGTTCTAAGCCTGGAGAACTAGAAGAAGATCGTAGGGAGGAATCAGAGTTCTGGAAAAGGGATTTGCAACAGACTAGCCATTAACTACTTCACTGCCTGTTTTGCATATCATATGTCAGAAAGGGTGATGCCTAGATGACTTAATGATGTATTCATACTTTGTGGTGGCCAAGGGTCCTCCAACACTTGGCAGTAATTATTTGCTCACCTAATGAGAAACAAGCTTCTCTTCATTATAGGAGTGGTGGGATGGATCTTGCTGCTTTCCAATGGCTTCTGGGCACCAGCAAGCTCCAAAATTAGGTGGCTTTGTGCACACTTCACAACGGCCTCATTAATATGCATGTGACATGACTAATGATTTCACACACATACCAGATGAACTTGAGAGGGATTTCCTAGTTACTTCCAAGTCCATCCAAGGCTCTAACTTGTTGGGTGAAGCTAGGGGAGGGAATAAGGCAGCTATTATTGCCCGAAGCTCTTCCCCACTCATGCCCATCAGCTAGATCCACTTTTTCTGTTCTTGGGAGGAAGGTGACGAGAGGGCAGAAGGAGCACCCCTGTTCCTCCCATGCCACCCACAGATCTATTAAACCAAGAGGCGGGGATTGGAGGGAAGTGGACTAAGTTTACTCACAGCAAAGAACCAGACACTGTTTAGATATGTATTTAGCTTAAGACAAAAAATAGTTTCTGACTCCTTTCTGGAGCACAAACACACATTTTTATGACACCAGCAAGAAGCCAGATGCTATTCACACTTTTCTTATCCTTAGGAAAAAGCTACAAAGTGTTGAGCTCTTTCTGTGCCTCAGCCATGATCCCGGTGTCCAGCCTAAGAAAAAATCAAAACAGCTTCTGGTTCCTTTCTGGGATACAGACACACATGAAGGAGCCAGACACTACTTATATTTTCTTTGTGGCCTAAGAAAAACCCAAACAATATCAAGTTCCTTGCTGTGGCTCAAAAGGACATCTATGGACCTGAGGTCATTTGGCACCCACGAAAGCTCACCAAACCCAGAAATTAGTTAACACTAGACACCTCAAGGAGTCATGGGTGGTGTGGCTTGAGCTGATGCCTCCACGTTTTCATAACCATATTTTTTTTACAAATTTCAAACATTGGATTTAAAAAATAATTTCCTCACATTTCTGTGATGGAAGAACAGCATCACCCAGTGTTCCACACTTCAACCAGTAAAATCAGTACCTCACATGCGTGGTTGGGCCTCTCATTACTGTCAGGTCAAATATGTGAATGCATGAAATCAATGTAGTGCCAATTTGTTTGTTGCAAGTTCTCGATTTTTGCCTATTCCTGTCCCTTGCACTTGGCTTATTTACACGTGCAATACCATTATTATGAGAAGAAGTTGTAGTGTAGTTCATATATTCCCAATAAGCTCTGTGCATTGGAATAATATTGTGATGTATTCCTATAGGTTCTGTATCGATCCCCCTATTCCTGACCCTATTCTGGTTAACAAACTAACAAGTTAAACTAGCAGCCATCCCATGAGGCAGAAAACCCCCATGATGCAGGAACCGTTATCTGATAAAGCCACACTACGGCACAGGAGCGTGTTATCTGATTAGGTCATAACGCTTGCCATCTAATTAGACAAGCGATATTCCTCCAGCCCCTGATAAGGCATACGGAGTTCTCAAAACAAATCAAACCTATGACACCTTGGGAAAAACCCTGCGGCCATTGTTTTGATTTCACCGAGAACTTCAGCAAAAGAATGTGCTAACGACCTGGTCGTATGACATCCTTATTGACGTATCTATGTCCATCCTTACGTCAATCTCGGCACCTTAAAGGTATAAATATTACCGATATTGCCCTATGCAAACACACGCGGTGGTGACGAGGACGGAGCAGCCAGACTTGCCGAAGCCCAAAGCAGAGCAGACCCCGCTGGCGCAGCCCCGCCTTCCTGACGCGCTGAGAACGAGAAGCTGCTTTCTCCTGCCGAGAAATCCAGCTCCGGCGCTTCCAGGTAGCCCTCGCAGGCAGCCTGGAATATCGAGACCAGAGACGAGAGATACCATCCCTCATCCATCCTAGATTCCAGGTACAGAACTGAATAACCCCTCGCAGAGAATTCTTTAGTCAGTCACTTGGCAAAACAAACTTAACTTAAACTGTAACGTTCTATTTCCGCCCACGTATTAGGCTTAGGTCAGGTACACGGGGTAGGCGTAGTTAGAAACACCAGTTGAGTACGATTAGTCAAATGTATATGTGTATGTAATATATTTTATTCATTTTAAACCTTCATATGGCTTAGAAACCATATCAATGTTTTTACAGTATTATTTTATACTTCTGCTTTTAATGTATGCACTTTACTTAATCCGAAGTATTGCAATAATATCGATCCATTTCTCTTGTACGAGAAAAGAGACTGATCAATAAATAACATCTTTTATTGAACACGCCCGTCTCTTCCTTTTCTCTACAATCTGATGAGACTAAGAATGCACGTACTGACTGAGTAAAATAAATTGCCTTTTGTTCACACGACTCTCGAGATACACTCTTGATTAGGGGAGAGCAAAGTTGTCATGTTCTATGGTTGTCAGAAACTAAATCCCTTCTTGTCTATCCAGGGAGGTTCAACTCCTCCTTGCCTATTCGAGAAAGTTTCTAGTGAACTCTGAGCTAGCTGGCAAACCCAAAACTTTAAGTCTAATATCGACAGTAGTAGACCTAGTTAACGTCTGGTCCAGGCCTATACTATTGAAGGTATTATTCCAATGCGCAGAGCCTATTGGGATAATAGGAACTACACTACAATATATCCTATAGATATGATGTAGGACGTAGGTCAGTAGGTCTCTATCGAATATATAGTATATCGAATATACTAGTGAGTGCCAGCTAGCTCAGAGGTCACTAGAAACTTTCTCGAATACAAAAGAAGGGATTAGTTTCTGACAACCGTATAAACATGACAACTTTGTTTCCCTAGGACTGGAATACTATCTTCAGAGTCGTGGAACCAAGAGATAACTATTTTACTCAGTCAATCATGCATGCTTCGTTTCTACAGATTTGCAGAGAAAATAGAGAGACGGGCGTTTCAAAAATAGGGGTTTATTGAACAGTCTTCTTTTTCATGCAAGAGAGGTGAACTGCTACAATCGTTAGACAGAATGCAAAGTATAATGCGTACAGCGTAAACAGTAATATAAAATAGTACTGTAATAGCATTATATGGTTTCTAAGCCATATAAAAATACATACATAAATAACATAGGCTAAAATACTCAACTGATGCTTCTAAAATATGCCTACCCCAATGTACCTAACCTAGGTCTAATACAAAGGAAGTAGTATTTATGGTCTTTAGCATAGGTTTAGTTTTGTCAAAAATTGCCAAAGGTTTCTCTAGGTTCTAATATGCTCCATACCTTAGAACGAAGGAGGTTTGGTATTTCTGTCTCAGACTCAATTTCCCAACACTCCGCAAGGGGAGTCAGAAACACTGGAGCTGTATTCTCGGCAGAAGAGGACAGCTTATCGTCAGTCCGTCAGCTGGAGAGTCGGCTTCCTTCAGCCCTTGCTGTAGCGAGGTACGTTGGGCAAGTAGGTAGTCGAACTGCACCGAACCACAATGTGCTTTCCCATAGCAAGTGAAGGTATATTTATACCTTGAAGGTGTTTAGGAATGCCAGCTTTGACGTAAAGTCGGGCATATGAACGTCATGGATGAACCCCTAAGGAATAGATGTTCATCCATAATAAATGGGTTCTTGGAGAAATCAATATCCATGCTGGGGGAAGTCCCTTCTGCTTAAGAGTCTGGTTTTCCAAGAAATCGTTGTGATGTTTGGTGAACGGATGGAAGTAGCCATGCCTGTATTTGGGTAGCATGGGCTATGCCTAAATAAGGGCTTGAATTCTATGCCTATACAAGGGCAACGTGATTTGTACCTATATAAGGGCATGAATTGGAAACATTCAATCAGAACCTAAAAAGCCATTCAACACCCACTCCACTTTCTTATGTATGACTTCTATTAAGTTCTAAAAATGTAAAACATATCTAAACATGACATGTTAAAACCCAAAACACATTAAAATGCATTGGTATTGGTTGTACAAAAAGCACTTGTGCTGTACACATTTCAAAGCAATGGTTCATTCTAAGCATATATGTTGACATTTGTAAAATGCTATCTGAATGAATCATGAAAACATACATTAATGAAATGGCTCGTAAATACAGAAGAAAAATTTGCCGAAACCATTTCATGTCAGATTACATAAAACTGTTTGTATGTGGACAAGGCCAAATATTGTCTCTGAAAGTTTTTCAAAGAATTCTTGTTCTCTATGAATAGTTCTACTTTTATCAGATTACTTTGTGCCAAAAATGAAAAAATACAAATTTGGAGAAAAAAAATTAATCATAGGAAAAAGAGCCCCAAAGTTAGAACTTTGTTTTGAAAAATGAAGGTCAAATTCAAAGTCTCTCAGCACACTGTGTGCCATTTTCAAAAGTCAGTGTTAGTGTTTGGAGAAAACATCAAATCTTCTAAGTCTGTAAAAAATGTGTCTACCATTGTAGGTGAAAGTTGGATTACCTTGTTTTGAAGATTATCCACACATAGATGAGAAGCATCGCCGTCAGCATTGTGTGCATTAGCAATGTTCGAATTGGATGATACCTGTGTGCCTGTTTCCTCTCGTACCTCTCGTCAGCATTTTGCGTCTGTGAAATCTCAATGAATGCCATCATCAGAATTGGTAGCCGCTGGGGACAACACAGTGCATTGGCCGTTACTGGTTCAAGCAAAGTATCAACATCCATTGGCATGACTGATGAGTGTGTGAGACATGTGTCTAACGTGCATTCTTCTCCGCAAAGCAGGAAGCATAGAACAGGTAAGATGCAATCTTGCCAGATTGGTCTGAATGACAGAAATCATGTGGTATTTAATTCTCGTAGATGAGGTAGTCCCAAAATGTGGACGATGCACTCACGACACTTCATCGCCAGTAGAGTTGTCTCCATGGAGAACTGGGTGTCGCTGGTGAATTGGCTTGCCTTATCACAACAGTAGGAGCAAAAATAGTATCCCAAAATGAGAGGCAGTCCGCCAAACACTGAGTGCACGAAGTTTGGAAATATTCCTAGGACTGCTTCAAAAGGTGCTAACAGTCCAGAAAATATTGCCTTAAATACATGTACAATACCGCTCAAATTAGACATGTTTAAGATACGACTTAACATTTCTGAGAAATGGACAGGGCAGTTTGTAGTTAAGAGGGTATGTATCTCAGCAGAAGTCCTTGCAACTTGTAGATCATAGATTTCTTTGGCCGAGGTCAGTGGGTCAGTTTTTTGCAAAAGAATGGCTTTCATTCTGCTTAAAGTATCAATTTGTATAGAAGAGATGTTCAGTGAAGGCCATAAAGGCGACTCCCTGTCTGTCTTAGTTTTTGGAACCAATACTTGCATAAAGCAAGTGACCCTGGCTGACACAGTTACTAGATAGGGTATACCTGGCAACATGCCACAGCAGCTGTGATCATTGAATATGAGGTAACTTCCATTAGAAAGTTGCCCAAAAATTGGATCAATTACCGCAGCTGGTGAGCCTTGCAGGTGGCAGGATACGTTGGTATAGGAACCATCGCAGGCCCCATGTAAATTAGTATCCTGACAAAGGAGAGAACCGCTTAGTGCGTTTTTACAATTTTCGCCACTAAGAAATACTTCCCTTCCCCCACTCTAACATCTGTGTGTGTATGGTAATTTCCAGGATGATTGATGTATTCTTTACCCAACCTTTCATATGTGCCTGCTGGTATATGTTTTAAGCAATACTGAAAATGGAAAATTGTAACAGGCAGAGTGATTGTTCCATGTATAATACATTCAATTGCTGGTTTTTCAGCGACTGTAAATGGCAATCTTTCCAGTTTTTCAATGCTCAGCACCGTATAGTCTGCTCCCTTTTGTGCCAATTTGATCTGTTTATCAAAGAGATTGAATTCTGAAAACAGTGACGTGGTATTGATTAAACGTCAAAGCACATAGCCTGAATGAAGGTTTTGCAACATCCAGCCTAATAGCCTGATAGAACGTAATTGCGATTGACCATGTTGCAACATGACAAAGTCCTGTTCCATGATGTCTATGGCAGAAGACACTATGCTGTCCAATGAATATATCCTGGACGACAGAGTCGTTAACTCATTGTCAACCACAGAGAGAGTTTTCTCTATATTAATACGATCAATTTCTCGTATTCCTTCTGCAGTCTCTGTTTGCATAATCTTTCATGCTTCATTATAAATAGCATAGATACCGGCTTATATAAAACGTTTATGAAGCGGTGTTCTTGGTCCTAGCATGAATTCCCTAAGATCAGCACCATCTTTAAGTAAAAATAAGGGTTGCTTTACATCCTTGAGTGTAGATCTATGTAACCATTAAAGGCACAGTTTCCCTACACTGTATGATGTTTGTATTCCTGGATGCTGTCTTTGAACATATCTTGGATCTGGCCTATTGAATGTGAAACCCTGTGTTTTGTTCAGGAATCTATCTTGACAGTTGTTTGTGTCTGGGGGCCAGATTAACCATTTATTCCAATCTGGCTCTGTTCTGTTGTGAAGCAAAATAGTATGTACGTCGACCTCCCCCTCTGAAGTGTTACTGCTATCAGGTGTAGGTGTAGACGGATTGTTCATGTCTTTAATCTTGGCTAACCCAACGCAAGACGTCTGTTGGACAGTGTCATTCAAAAACATAATTTGTTCAGGGATTATACAGGCTCAATCTTTTGTGCCCCAGACATTTTTTGTCTCAATGTTGTCTTTCCAAAAGATGAAACCTAGTCTAGACACTTGGGCATAAAAGGCTGCAGAATAAATCTGTTTGGTACTTGTCAACATACTTTTTCATCCTGTTTTGTTCACATTTTTTAAAGTAAAATGATTCAGCATTTGATACATTGAACCCTGAAAAGTTCGGAAATTTCATTGCAAATGTTTTTGAGCTACCCTTTGGTAGCGTAGGACAATGTTCCCATTGGTTATACATTAATACATTTCTAGGCATTGTTGACTTGTGCAAGAAATGGTGACCGTAATGATTATAACAATACATTTGTTTATAGTCTGATGAACCTTCTAAATATTCATGATTTTTTACTACTGCAGACATTTTTAAGTCTGACATATTATTAACAATCTCAAAGTCCCAATCATCAGAAAAGGTACTAGATGAAACAAAGTCCCCCTGCAAGGGGAGTCAAAAACACTTGAGCTGGAATCTCGGCAGAGGAAGACAGCTTATCGTCAGTGCGTCAGCGGGAGAGTCGGCTTCCTTTGGCACTTGCTGTAGCGAGCTGCGTCGGGCAAGTAGGTAGTTGAACTTCACCGAACCACACCGTGCTTTTCCATAGCAAGTGAAGGTATATTTATACCTTGAAGGTGTTTAGGAATGCCAGCTTTGATGTAAAGTCGGGCATATGAACGTCATGAATGAACCCCTAAGGAATAGATGTTCATGCGTAATAAATGAGTTCTTGGAGAAATCAATATCCAGGCAGGGGGAAGTCCCTGCTGCTTAAGAGTCTGGTTTTCCAAGAAATCGTTGTGATGTTTGGTGAACGGATGGAAGTAGCCATGCCTGTATTTGGGTAGCATGGGCTATGCCTATATAAGGGCTTGAATTCTATTCCTATATAAGGGCAACATGATCTGTACCTATATAAGGGCATGAATAAGTAAAATTGAATCAGAACCTAAAACGCCATACAACAAAGTGAGGGGACATTTGCCTTTTGCCTGAAGTTCGGGAGTTCTCTCTCATTCAAGAATTGGAGTTTGTATATCCATACTTATATAAGTTCCGATTCATACCACATCACTGTGGATTCTCCTGTGTCTATAGTTTTCAGAAATATATTGGGTTGGCAGTTTCCCATGAGTGCGGGCTGAATCCAGGTTCAAATGCTGCAGACATCTTGCATGAAATGTTCTCTTATCAAAAACAGTCTATAGTGTCTAAGATGTGGATCCGTGCTCAAATCCTAGGAGAAACCCACACGTCTGATAACTTCATACTCTTACAATCTATGGGTAGACAGACAGAGGTTACAACTTGGCAGGCATATGTTTGTGTGTAAGGAAGACTGAAGGAAACTATCATGTTATGAGGGGAAAATCACATAAAAAACTTGTTCACTGAGTTCTGATGGCCACCCAATTATGGCAAGGGCAGTCTGTCACCCAGTGATAAAAAAACTTATAACATGTAGATGTTGAAAGTATCTGCTTTTTGGTAGATTTTCACACACCTCAAGGGTGGTACCTTCGATCAAAAGACTGGTAGCCTAAAGCGGTATTTCGCTTGCAGTTGATTTTCAAATTTCCCAGATTCACTGAATGCAGTTTATTACCCAAAACCTAGATATGTCAGGTAGGCCAATCATCTTCATCGGGACTATTGAAATGCTTGGAGGCAGTTAAGGGATGGATGACATCATCCTCCCTTAAACTCAACGGGGATAAAACGGAGCTGATGCTCCTGTGTCCCACATCTCCGGAATACTTCAAATCTCTCTGGCCCCCCTGCCTAGGCAACCCCCCAGCCCCCAAGGACAACATAAAGAGCTTAGGAATCTGGTTGGATAAGGCTCTTTCCTTCAACACTCAGGCCACGAAACTGTCTGCAACTTGTTTTGGCCTTCTCCGGATGTTGAGAAAAGTCCTCCCTCTCCTGCCTATGGAGGCCAAACAGGTAGCCGTCCAGGGCCTTATTCAATCTCGGCTGGACTGTAACAATACTTTGTATCTTGGTGCTCCGGAATACACACTTCGAAAGCTGCAGATAGTGCAGAACTGCAGCGCCCGAACTGTGCTCCAGCTGCCTCGCAGACAATCACCCAAACCGGGGCTGAACAAGTTGCACTGGTTACCCGTACGACAGAGAATCGCCTTCAAGGCAATGTGCATCTCCCACCAGGCTTTTTGGTGCACAGATCCAGCAATTGGTCGCCAACTTATAACCCAGTACCATCCCACCAGAAATCTTAGATCAAGTCAGTCTTTTCTGGCCTGAGTGCCGAGAATAAAAAGAGCAAGAGCTGGTGGTAGAATGTTCTCCCTCAATGCTGCCAAACAATGGAACCCCCTTCCCCTCAAACTCAGGTCCAACCCCAATCTCCTCTCGTTCCGGAAACAGCTGAAAACTCTTCTGTTTAATGCCCACCATTAATCCTCCTAGTTAAACCCCTTTTTTGTTCAGCAAACATACCTTTTATCAGCGCTTGGACGCCCTTGGGCAGCAACCGCGCTTTATAAATACCTATTTCATTTCATTTCATTTCATTCATTGAGGAGACACAGAGGAACACATCTAGGGGACCAAGCCATGACAAGGATATGTTTTGGTGCACGTAAAAAATCGTTTTTTTTAACTAGAAAATATCCTCTGAAAAATGTCATGTTCAGCTCAATGTCTCGGCCTGCTAATCAGGGTGACGAAAGCCTGTCAACCAACAATAGATATATTAGGGTGTGTGCAGAGCAATGCATGGATCCGCTTTGAAGATGCGCAGTCAAAGCAATGCGTCACTTCTGAGGCTGTGGTGGGAGGTCCTGTTACATAGTCATCTGGGGTCCAGTCGACGGGGTTTGCTATGCAAAGTATGCCATTGGGGACGCGTTGCACAGCTGGTGTTGTGGCAGTTGTGCGGAGCTGCGATGCGGAGTTCATTGTCGTTGAGGCCGCCATCAACGAGAGACCCAAAGACTTAGGCTGTGGATGTGCTGCGCCACCGGGATGATGTGTCTGTTCTGAGGACTTGCGGGGCTACGATGCGGGTCTTTTGCAATGGGTTCAATCCACACAGCAGCGGTGATGCATTGATTCCGCTCGGGGATGCGCCACTCAACTATGGAGATGCGTTGGTTCAGCTAGCAAGCACCTTAGCCTATTTTCAAGGGGCCAGGACTAGGGTGGCACCAATTGGCAGGGTATATTCACAGATGGCAGATTCCAGGTACAGGAAGTTGGAAGCCTGTTTTGTACCTGAGACTTCAGGTGAGGAGGCCAGCCAATTGGCCCTTGGAGTCACCCTGCATTCTGGGTTCACGAGATGCAGGTCTAGCCGTTTTCACCAAGGCAAGAGAGTAGCAGACAGGAGATCAGCACAGCAAAACAAGCAGCAGAGTGCAGTCCAATATAGGGCGAGTCATTCGGCAACACAGCAGTCCTTTTTCCTGGCAGAGTATCCACAGGTCCATGAGTATATTAAAGAGTTGGTGTCTGGGGTACAGTTGTGCCTTTGAAGTGGGGAGGAGCTTCTAGGGGCATACCTTTAAAGTGCACAGATGCCCTGCCTTCCAGGCACAGGCTCCAGACTAACTATTTGGGGTATGGATCCCTTTGTATAGACACAGCCTATTCAAGTGTAAGTGGGGCTGGGCCTAGCTCCTCCCTCCCATCCTGCCAGTGATGGCCCATCCCGTCACACCTAAGCTCCCTATTGGATGTCGCTGTCTAGGAGGAATACACAAAGCCCAACTGTCAACTTCACCTAGTCATATGACCCTGAGAGAGAGAGAGGCTGCAGACACCAAATGTCTAAGATAAAAAAAAGTGCCACATTTCTAAAAGTGCAATTTTCAGAATTGCATTTTAAAATCCGACTTCAACATAATCAGGATTTTAAATTGTGATTCCAGAGACACCAAACCTTATAACTGGTTACCTATTCCCATTTGGAAATTACACATACAATGTAATAAGGTAACTTCAAAGATATCCTATGAGAAATAGGCCTTGCAGTCCTGAAAAACAAATTAAAGTTTTTTTTTACTACCAGGACATGTAAAACTTAAAAGTAGATGTCCAACTTTTTAAGTAGACTGCACTCTGCCTTTGGGACATTCAAGACCTACCTTAGGGGTGACAAATGTATTAAAATGGAAGGGGGACTGGCAAAAGGTTTAATTTGCTAAGTTGAAATAGCAGTTTAAAACTGCCAATAAACAGTCTACAATGGCAGTCCCGAGCCATGTTTGCATTGCTACTTAAGTGGGTGGCAGAATCAGGGTTGCAGGCCCACAAGTAGCATTTAATTTACAGGCCCTGGGCACATGTAGTTCACTTTACTAGGGACTTATAAGTAAATTAAATATAAAAAATCGATATAAGCTAATGTTACCATGTTTTAAGCAGGGATCACAAACATTTTAGCATTGGTTGGCAGTGGTAAAGCGCGCAGAGTCCTAGGGCCAGCAAAAACACAGCCAGCAAAAACAGGAGGTCTGAAGGCAAAGGTTAAGGCGATTCCTCACCAAGGTTGTTAGATCTAACAAGGTGGAAATGTCTACTTTTTGTGTGGATTAATATATATTAAACCTCTCTTTTTGAAAATAATGAATTAATTAAAAAAATCTATTTTCAAAATATGTGCTTCTTTTTCCCTAGATGAAGAAGTGATTCTGATATTTCATACAGTGGACTGTTTTTTAAACTTGTGGAATTTGCTCAAGTCTAGCTAAGGTTTCAATGTTGGTCGTGAACCTGCATGCTGTAATGCTTTTGACTAAATCAGTAGGTGATGGATTCTCAGATTGTGCAAAAAATCAATAGTACAAGTCACTATAAACCACTTTATGAGTGAAGTCTCAATAATGGTTTAGGAGGAAACATCAGCTTCCACTCAATATACAATTATGACCCTTGCAGTATTACTGCAAGCATCATAATTCATTGTTTTTAGTTTCCTGGAACAAATCCTCCAGGTCAAACCTGGGGGACTTTAGCCCAGAAATTTGGTGCAGAAGCGGTATGTTATGCCCAATTACATATGAGTTATCATGTAAGTCATATTTATAAAACAAAAAAAGGAGGTTTGGGGCAAGATATACAGCACCTCTCTTATCCGTGGGTAATCATGAAAATTTCTTAAGTGCACAAGTCAGAAAAGTCAAATCTCTTCCCCTTTCACACAGGAAAAAACTCCTCACACACTTAATTATACCATTTCCTCAGAACAATACCAAATATTTTTCTAAGATGATTGATAAATCCGTCCATAAAGGTCAACAACAATATATCACGTAACACACAGAAATCTTCTTCTTCAATTATTTCTTTATTGATAATTGTTTAAAAACATCTTCTCCTATCAGATCGTAGCCCACCCATTTAGTCCTTGCAGACTTCCTCAGGGCTTTGTATTGCCTTGTCACGTTTTGGCGTCCGAACAATGAAGTACTCTTTCAGATTTCGCAACCACTGGCATAATATCATTCTGTCTCACGACTACCCAATTCCCGGTTTCAGTAGATCTCAATTGTGTTCCTTTTTATTCATTATCGTTGGCAATTTCTTGTGTTTCAGGAATAAAAAATGGCATTGGAACCCGCAAATCACATACCTGCACTGTGTGACAGGGAAAGGCCAGGAATCCGCTGTATTTAAAATAGTAAGTGTCATTCCTGCCTTTACCCCTGCATTGGTGCCATTTTGAATACCTAGTGCCAACATAGGGCACCCTTGTACCATGGTGCAAGGTTGCTTGTGTTGCATGCAGAATAGTTTTTGAGCATGAGGGGCACCTTACAGCAAAAAAAAAGAATCCTGAGAGGCATATTCCTCTATCTATGTGGGCTGCAGAATGCAGTACACATTGAAAGACAAAGTAAACAGGACAAAGACAAAGTAAACAGGACAATTAAATATATCACTCTCCTGAGAAGGTATATCTTTCTGGTGCATTTCTAGGTTTACCAGGTCTGGTAAGTCTGGTAATGCATTTAAAACCATGGGAGTTGCATGGGAACGTCCGTAGAACACCTTCCTAGCGCAGAGTAAGGCAAAGCAGCAATTCGTGATGCATTGCCTTACTCAAGATTTAGGAACCCCCTCATGGCTACTCAGGTGGACTTGCGTGTCCTCACAAATATTATATTTTTGTTGAGCACGTACCATGTTGTGAGGTGCAAATGCCATGCAACTGGGGTCATACAAATACCCCTGAGTGTAGAAGTGGCTGTGCCACTACATTACATGGAGAACCTTGGATACCTGCATGATAAGACATGGCTGCATGGTCAAAAGATGAGGATTATTGCACTTACACCAGATGGAGTTTGATAGTCCAACAAAGCAGCAAGCTGGGTGGGACATACACTGGAGTATGGGGGAGCCACACTGTCTCTGTGCTACCCTAAGTGTGTGTTGCATCTGTGAGACATCACAAAGAATGGGCCTCAATACATCACAGTAAGAGAGTGATTGGGCTGCTTAGGGAATCCAGAAGAGTGGGCCCCCAGGATCATCCAGGTGTGTACCCTGGTAATGCATGTAAAGCTAATGTGTGAGCAATCTGCTCTTGATTCCTGCCTTGCTGTGCTGCCACACTGCCTACTGGTCCCCTGGCTGGGTGTTAAAGACTGCACATACATCCCTTAAACCCAGACTGACTACAAGGTCAATCTGCCTAGCCACCTGTAATTAAGTCTCAGCGATATGAAAGACTACCAACCACCCTGCTTCAGCACATGGACACTTCCATATGTCACTCTGGTGTCAAGTGGTCCTTCGACAGTCCTTGACCAATGGAAGTAGGCCTAGGGTGTTTGATCCAGCAAAAGCCATGCTTCTACTTTATATCCAGCGCATTGTCCCTGTTGTGCAGGTCAGATGCTGCGCATCGCCCCTGTTGTGTGAGTCTGAACCCACACATCGCAACAGTTGCGCCGGTCAGAACCCATGCATTGCCACTATTGCATGAAACTGGCTGTACTGCAGAAGAGCTACTGTGTAGTGCATTCATCACGCAATGTCCATTGCATAGGAATGCATCAGAAAAATTGGAACAAATGTCGGACACAACCAGCAAATTATGTAATCGGTGTGATAGGCTGCATACTTGGAAATGTGAAAGTTAGTTTCACTTTCTCTTATAGTCTGTTAGTTTGTGCTGGGTATTGGTTGTGTTTTGAGAGTGTCTGGAGGATTTGTAGGAATTTTGGTCTAGTAGGTTTTGGACGTCAGTTGTGTGCATTTTGTGTGTTTGTGTAGTATATTGCATGAATTTTTGTCTTTGTATTTTTCGGTGTTCGTCAATTTAGTGGGTTTATATATTAGGTATAGGCATTAGCTTAAGGAGTCATGTAAGGAAAGGGTAGGGGTACGAATCATGCAGAAGCAGAGCTTGGGGGCTCATGGCTCATATTTCATTAGCTGCCCCACATGGTGGCCTCTGGGGGTAGGCTCAGCCAGAGCAATCCCCCCTCCCCCAAGATGGATAGGTGGGAGCGGGTGCATTGGCACATGTGCCTAGTCTTCATAGGGGATCCTACCACCACAAAGCTGAAACATTGATGGGCTAATGTAGTGGCACTTGAGGCCGATCTGGTTGACCTGCTGGGATTGGAGATTGCAGGCCCCGTAGGTATGTATGTATGTACCATCTGCATGTAGTAATGTTGCTATAGCAGTCATGCAAAACTTAAACATCAATGGGGCAGTCTTTTCAATGTGTTAGTTTGCAATAGCACCATGCATCTTGCTTCATGTACTTAGCAATAATTAAAGTGAAATTAATTAAGCAAAACAAAAGGCAACTTTGTGTGCCTCAGAGTACCTACATAAATCCAGTGTGATGCTTCGCAGGTCTAATCACTCCATTTCTATACCATGTCCCAGGGGGCTGTTCTATGGGTTGTGGGGGATTCTTCACATTGAACATGCATAGATTTAGTAGCATTCCCTGATGTAACATACATTTTTGACCAGGGAATGCTCCAAAAATGCCAGACCTCCACAGGTGATGAGTAAGGAGGAAATATATGTTCAATCTCCATTTATGCCAAACTTTCTGTGTGTGCTGCATTGTGCAGCACACATAGACCGATGAAAATGCTTCAGGCAATTGTATTTGTGCAGGAAGGTGGCCCTCACAGGACAAAACAATACAAACCTTCTTACAAGGCATGCACTCTTGCACCATGTTGCAAGGTAGCATGCATTGCCGCTAGGCAGCACTTTGTACACCAGCATCATGAAAAGTCTGATGTGGTCTTTACAATGCAACATACGGTGTATACCTGTCCTTTTCCATTGCATCACTACTTCAGTCTGCCTAGGGCCAATTGTTTCACCCTTTAGTCATGGTGCAAGGGGGCCTAGATTGATGCTGACCAGTAGTACTGAAAGCATCCCATGCCTGAGGCATGCTTCAGGCATGTGATTATAGATAGCTCTGAGCTTCAACATTCAGGCAGCTCAGCCCTGCAAGCTGATTAGCTGCATTCCATATTCATACAATGTATATATATATATATATATGTGTCAAGAGTGATGAATATTTTAAATACACAGGGATGCCATCGTGGTTCTTTTGGAATGTTGCCCGTGTATAGCTACACTATTTACAATGCAATATTCAGATCTTTTTCTTGTAGGTGGACATATCCCATTTACCTGGGGAGAAGGTGACACCTCTTGGGATCCCAATGCAACCAGTAAGTGTAATGTGATCCATGAGAGTTGTAACATTGTGATGTCTATTGGGGGGTATCAATCACCTGCAACAAAATTACGATCAGTGTGCCAACACAACATAACTTGGCCACAAAATCATTTAGAATTGTCAAGTAGGCATGTTATTGTGAATATAGGGGCAATGGAAGCAGGCCTACGGGATACATGCATTTTCCTATCTGTGGTGATACTTGTATATATCTATAGTCTTGATGCATTTGGCACATGAACCATCATCTGGTGCTTAATCTGCAGATGTTCAACACAATCAAATTTGGTCACACCACAAATGGCACAAAGGTCAGAAGCCATGTTTCATCAGATGTAGCAGCGAAGTGCAATGACTATCAATATGTTTGTCTGGGAACATTTTTGTTGCCTTTCTCCATATTTTAGTACGAAACAGGTAATGATGAGATGCAAAAAATACAATGTACCAAGTGTTAACAGGAAGGTATCATGAAATCGGAGTATGGATGGTATCATGAAATCATCATGGGTGTTAATATGCCACATATATTGCATCATCGTGCATCATACTATGCTCATACATGCTGCATACGTTTGAACTTCCCTGCTACATAATGCAGAAAAAAACTTACAATGTTTGGTGATACATACATGTCCCTGTACCTGTTTGTCAATTCAAAAACCAAATTGTTTAAACATGGAGTACAGTGTCAGCAGGGTAGCTATCATATTCTAGCCATTCTTTCCAAGGGTAGATGCTGAAAATGTGTTAGTGACATGCCAAAGTGCATCCACATCATGATATTGTGCCATGAAAGAGAAAAAAAGGCACCTCAAGAAGTGTTTCTGTATGGGTGTTTGAACATTTTCACTAGTGTGGTTAAATCATATTTTAGCTAAATTAACCTGATATATGGCTGTCAAAATTCAGCACAAGCGGTGCTCCCTGAGAGTAGTCCATGTCATACCAATGTGAAATGAGGTGACAGAGTAACAATTACATGGATGCCGTGGAGGCTGCAGGGATGTACGCCTGCGACTCTATTGATCCATGGTGTTGCATAAATCATTACCAGACTGCCTGACTATTGCACATTGTGAGTGTAGATGTCCACATGGCAGGGTTCTGGTCATATGGCTTTGCAAGTGTACACTGGATTTAAGGCTTCATATCTCAGTGCAGTGTATATTGTTGGATCACACTGTGCAAGTGTCATTTGTGTTAAACTGATTGGATCCCCAGGAGGCCTCTATGCGTAGATACAGTGTCATTGGTATGGTGTGGCCATATGGACAAACACAATAAGCTGCACATGGATTGGCATTGAAATGCCAGGCTGATGACCAGCATCTCCCCTATGCACCATTTCTGTGAGGCATCCACAATGCAAGGTATAAAGTCATATTGCACCACTGTCTAACAGATGACATGCAGGAATGCACAGTGTTAGCAGCATACTGCGCAATACACTGCTAACCTACTGATGGGGTAAGTTAGACTGGCAAGCACCAATGCAGGCACCCTTGCATCATGGTGCAAGGGGCCTTGTTTTATACTCAACAAAGTTTTTGTACAGATGAGTGCTCCTGCATGCACACACATAAACATACACCTAAGATCCATTTACATATGTTATATGTGTGCTGATGAATGCAGCCAAGAAAGAATGATTGTACATAAATGTAAATATATTAAGCTAATCATGGTATTGTTACAACTGTTTACCAAATGCTTAATGTCAGATTTCAAGATGTTTGCCTGAAACAAAATTGAGAAATTGTTCAACACCAAAGTCTTACAGGAGGGAGCCACCCACCCCCATCTATAGAGTGGCTACCTGACACAGTATAAGTCAAGTCAGCAGTGAATGCTGCCTTGTGTAACTTCAGATGAGTAATGCAATGCAGTAGCACAATAGCTGTGCTTGGTTACATTATCATCACTCATGTATATTTGTGACCAACTTTGCCCTCCCTTGCATGATGCTAGACCAACACCAAAAGCCTACATATCTGGACCATGTCTATAATTTCCTATTGACACATTGTCAGAATTGAAAATCACTGTTATTAGTGATATGCTTGTCACCATATTGTGACTAACTTTACATACTGTACACCTACACTGACCTCATTTGAGTCAGTTTCACGTGTTGTATTAGTAGATGTCTTTGTACTGAAGATGTATTGACCATATATCTATCTGAATATTTGGTGTTGGTCTGGACTTGCACCTTTTGAAAACATCATGTACATGTGCAACTTGATTTAATATATGTTTACTTTTACTCCCTAGATACCATGACATCAGACATGGGAAGAACATATGAGGCCTGACGCAACTTATACAGGCATGTCACGAAGGTCACAAAGACCTATAGGAACCTGGAGGAGTGGGAGCAGGATCCAGATCAAGATGCCATCTGCAACAACAGGATCTGAGGGTGCCAGACAGCAGCCACATACCTCTAGACAGGCCAAAGCAGGACCCTCACATGTGTCACACTTGTCAATGACCACCACACAGGCAACAGCGGGACCCTTCACTGTGAAGCCAGGCCAAGGATGCCCAGATGTGCATCATCTTTTATTTATCGGATGGTGCAACAAATGAGGAGGCTGAACTAGAGGATGACCGGCATTGAAAGGGAGCAGCCCAGCATTAGAGAAATTCTGCTCACCATCCAGGAGGCCATGCAACAGATTGCTGGCCAAATGTGAAACTCTCTTCCTCTTGTGATTGACTTTCCCCATTGTATAAGTAGTTGATTTTTGTTATAGTTATTTAGCATAGTGTTTTTTAGGGTTTATCATAGGTATAGTGTAGTTAAGTGTTAGTTGATAATAAATATTTTAACAGGTAGTTGTTTTTAAGTCACCAGTAGGTAGCTATACTTAGGACCTAATTTCCATAGAAAAAGCATTTTTTGCTTTGCCTATAACTTTGGCTTCACTTGACCAATCTTCATAAAATTTTGGGGGTTATCTGTGCAGTGGGAACCGAAAAATAAGGGCACGAAAAAAGGGTGCGTTTGTAATGTTAATTCCCATAGGAACGCATTTTGAAACCTACAGCCCGAACCGCTGGACAGAATTACACCAAATTTGACAGAAAGGTAGATGTTGTTTATGCCTGGGTGGAGCTCGCGGAGTTTTACTCTGCAGAATATCACAGAGTTACTGAAAAACTCTGTGAGATTCAGCGGAGTTCCGTGATCGGGCAGAGTTCTGACCCAAGGCGCTACATACTGCTATAATCCAACAGTACAATGCTGCAGCAGGAAAGGTAATGAGAAACCTGAAGGTCCTTATCCCTTTTTAATAACTGTGTGTGTTCTAGCTTGCATTGCAGCAGTTCAGTCCATTACTGACAGAGTATGTTTCTTTTTTTAAAATTCTTAACATCAGAGATGAGCAAATATTACTATTTAACTAAATTCTGCAATCATACCTCTAAAGAAAGAAGTCAGGAACGTCTTCTTTAACAGTGGCTGTGCCAGGCATGTCTGCAAATTCACGCTGCAGTTAGTGTGCAAATGCAGTCGTTAGACAGCCGGCAAAGCACTCGTGCGTGATATAAAATATCATTCATAGCTGCCTGCTACCGCCACACAAGCAGAGGGCACAGGAGCTACTGGAAAGTGCTGGTTCATTAAAACTCCCCAAAGAAAGCCAGTATGTGAATTTGAAAAACAACTTTGTAACCATTTGCCCACCATCATACAGCATTTATGAATAATAAAATAGCAAACATGAAGATTGCAATATTAAAACTACGAGTGTTTTACAATTCGAGCAGTGGCTGCATGTTCTCCAAGCAGAAGGCGGCTGCGTGGGATGTGTAAAATCATATCACCTCAGATAACATCTCTCCGAACCAAGGGCTCCCTTTTACAAACCTACCGGGTTAATTGGTTACACAAACTGACAAGAGGCGAGAGTGCTGTAGTGATACAGATATATCCCCAACAATTAAGATACAAGGGCAGGGCATTAAAACACGGTGGGGGCTATACGCAGTTTCCATTCAGGATTGGACGCCTGCGATACTAATTCTAACGAGACCCATTGAGCATACATTTATGAGACACGTGCAGGACTGCAGTCGCCCCTTATATCAGAGCCATATGCCAAATAGTAACCAACTAAAGACGCTAAGCCACAGCAGCTGTTGTATTTGTTGTAACAACTTACAAGCAGAAGTTTACTAAACAAGACTGCAACTTATGTTCTATGGAATGAGTTGCAAGTGGTTTCCCGTGAGACCAGGCCCAGCGGGAAACATCCTTTACAACACAACTTTTACCACGCAGTGCCTTTACGACGCAACTTTTACAACGCAAACCATTACAACGCATTGCGCTGGGGGGCGCTCTAGGATAGGGAATACGTTTAATTTACTATCCAACACCTTCCCTAGTGTCCACGGGGACTGGAGTTTGAATAGTAAATTAAACTATTCACTATCCAGCACCCCAAAGCGCTATGCGTTGTAAAGGTTTGCGTTGTAAAAACCGCGTTGTAAAGGCATGCGCGGTAAAAGCATGCGTTGTAATGTCATACATCCGGCCCAGCCAGTGCACCTGTTCCACTCTTGGTTGTCGGCGTCTCTCTGCCCCTAGTCTCCCGTCTTCATCTACTGTTTCAACTGTAGCATGATGGGAAGCGGCGGTGCAGTGGAGACGGAGGAGAGGATAGAGTGCCACACTTGCCACATACCAAAGAGAGGAGAGCACCTACAGTGGGCACGGCCAACGGCAACCTGCATCAGACCTAGAAGGACTCCGCTCCACAAGGGAACTCAGCTGCAGAAGTTTGGATGGGTGGTGCACTTCGCTCCTCCACATGGTGGAATTTTTCCAGAAACTATGCATTCCAAACGGAGCGCGGAGTGAAAAGACTCTGCAAACTCCACCAGCGGAGTGGAGTGTACCGCCCACACTTATTGTGCTTTTTGTTATTTGGTGCAAATTCGTCCAATAGTTTTTGAGAAATGTAAGCCAAATGTTATAAATATATCTCTGCCCGTGGATATTTCATTGTGGTTTTGCGATTAATCGCGCATGAGCGTGCCATAGGGAATGCTGTGATTGGCTGGACGCAACCTGAACCGTAAATTGTGGCCGCCATTTTGTCATTTGGGAATTTTTCCCGGGGCTGAAAATGTGTGTGAAAGCTAACATAAGGGGTCAGGGTGGAGATACTCCGACCCCTTGTCTGCGAAATGGGTGTTAGTGACACAAGTTATGTGTCCAGCGTACCTCCTCTGTGTACCGTTGTGCGGACAGCGTGACCAAAGTCATTGCGAACATTAGTGAAAATATATATATTTGCACACACTCGCCGGTCACTGTCACACAGTCATGTATGCACTCACAAACTCACTTAATCACTTATACACCCACTCACATACTCACTCAAACACATATACACCCAGTCACATACCCACTCAGATGCTGATGAACTCACTCACATACCCATTCAGGTACTTATACACCCACTTACAGACTCATTCGGAGAGTGATACACCCATGTACAGACCCACTCAGAGTCTCATGCACCAACTTAGATACTCAGTCTTAGACTCATGCGTACAGTCTCATACCTACTCAGAGACTTTTATACCCACTCACAGACCCACATGGGCGCTCATGCACCCACTCACAGACCCTCTCAGATACTCATGCACCCACTTACAGACTCCCTCATATAGTCACGTACCCATGTACAGACCCACTCAGAGACTCACTCACCCACTTCCAGACCCACTCACACACTCATATATGTTCTCACAGACCCACTGAGAAACTCATACACCCACTTACAGATCCACTCAGTCACTCATAAACCACTCACACACCCATATAGTCAGTCCCACACTTAGTCACAGACCCCCTCATAGACTTATGGACTCAGTGTGTCACTCACACTCAGAAACTCACTCCCACTCACTCACGCTGGCAAGGCTCATGCATCTACTCACAGACCCACCCAGACACTCACCCTCCCATTCACTGATCCACTCAGCAACTTAGGCTCTCACTCACAGACCCACTGAGACACTCATACACATATCCTCTCAGACACTCATACATCCACTCACAGACCCACTCAGACACTCACACACCCATATAGTCTCTCACAAAGCCACTTATAGACCTACTCAGAGACTTATGCGCCCAGTCAGGAAAACACTCAGAGACTCATGTACCTGCTCACAGTTGCACTCAGAGACCCATGCACCCACTTACAGAACCACTCAGACACTCACTGTGCCAGTTATAGACCCAGTGAAAGGCTCATTCACTCACTCACAGACAGTAGCAGTCGGTGGTGGGAGTAGCTGCTGGGCGGTGACGTGGGGAGGGGCAGGGTGGGGGGTAGTAAACTATGGATTACAGCCAATTACAGGTAAGTAAACATTTTATTGCGCGCACTGCATCCCCAAATGCAATCCAGTGCGCGCAACTACATTTTTTAAAATGTATTTATATGTGGACTTACCTGTATTCGGCCGTAATCCATAGTTTACTACCCCCCACCCTGCCCCTCCCCACGTCACCGCCCGGCAGCTACTCCCACCACCGATCGCTCCTGCTCACAGATCCACTCAGACACTCATACACCCACTCACTCACCCACTCAGACACCCAATTAGACATTCATGTATCCACTCACAGATCCAATCAGACAATCATATGCTTACTTACAAATGCACAAAGGCACTCATGCACCTACTCACAGATTGAGTGAGAGCCTTACACAACCAATCACAGACCCATTCTGACACTGATGCACCCACTCATAGATATACTGAGGGAGTCATGCGTTTCGTTACAGAAGTATTGATAGACTGATGCACCATCTCACAGATCCTCCCAAATACTGATACAGTGAATGAGAGACTTAGTGATACAGTGATGCATACAGTCATAGATTACACTTAAAAAGTTATGCACTGAGTTATAGAGATATTAAGACAGTTGTACATGCTATTACACCGTCATTTAGATGGTAAGGTGTTTAATCTGTGGGTTATAATCCATTTTGAAGTTATAAGTTTTGAATGACATGTTGGCTGTTGAATGTTTGCATTTGTATTCGCAGTGACCATGGCTACCGATATTATTGCAACGCCTAGCATCACTGCGAAAATGTGAAATTAGATTAAATAGTTGTTTTATACAAATTCTCTACACAAATATGACTTTTAACAGTGCAGTAATAAACCCCTAGTGTGTAAAATACTGTAAAATGTGTGCATGTATGTGTTTCGCAACCCCGAAAAAAGGCGCGATCGTCGCAGTTACCTGAGTCATCGCAACTCTCGGTGTAATCACGAAAACAGGAAGTAGGCTATAGAGTTTCTTAAAAAACTTACTAAAAATATGTGTACATATATATTTTGAAGGCAGTGATGTAGTTAGTAATGTGCGCATTGTAATAGAATAATTTTTTTTAGGTTAACATTTTTTTATGTGGTAGTGGTCGTTGCATGCCTGCTTTTGTTTTGCGATATTGTGACATGATTGCAATGAACGTGACGTCTTCGCAAATTAAAACAATTCTAAGAAAAAAATATTTAAGAAGAAAATGAAGACAATTTTGGGCTCTTGGGTGGCTCTAAGGGTAATTTGCAGAGCGTGAAATACCTTTGCTAATTACAGATGCTCCACTGTAAATGTGACAATATTGTGCCGACTCAAATAATTCTTAAAAATAAAACCAGTTATTAATGTACTTTCTGATAAACACATACTAAATCAAAAAATGTGTAATATATAATATAAACATAATATTCCATTTCCAATTATGAAAAGAAAATACAAAAATCTTAGAGGCTCACTTTTAATAAAAGTACATTACAATTAGTTAATAGAATTTAAAAAGACCTTAGAAATTCACTGAAAAAAACAAAGGTTGCAGGGATGTTGTAGTTATGAATTAGGATGCTTGTTTCCGGTCCAGGGAAGACATGGCTTGGCAGTTTGGGCTGGACTGTTCCCATGAGGCACAGGGTCAGACTGATTTGCATACAGCCATGTCTGAACTGGGGTGGCTGAGTGAACTAAAGAATGGTGATGGATTAAACCCAGATCAGTTGACTGGGGGTGAGTGTTTGATTTGTTCAAACGCTCCGTCCATCATCCCCTTTTATATCGCTTTGTTCGCCCTAAGTGTGGCAGGGTATGCTCAGACGTGAGTCCCTTGTTCACTTGGCCACTGGATTCAGGATAGCCTGGCTGATGAGGATTATGAATCCGAAACCGGTCCCAGGATGCTTGTTTCCGGTCCAGGCAAGACATGGCTTGGCAGTTTGGGCTGGACTGTTCCCATGAGGCACAGGGTCCGACTGATTTGCATATAGCCATGTCTGAACTGGGGTGGCTGAGTGAACTAAAGAATGGTGATAGATTAAACCCAGATCAGTTGACTGGGGGTGAGTGTTTGATTTGTTCAAACGCTCCATCCATCATCCCCTTTTGTATCGCGTAGTTATGAATTAGCATTTATAAAACCTCAGAAATTCACTGAAAAAAGTGAAGGTCACAGAACTGTTATAGTTAGGAAATAGAATCAAATAAATCTTACAAATTCACTGAAAAAAAACAAAGGTTACAGGGACGTTATAGTTAGGCTGACATTTCACTCATACAAAACCAGAGAAATTCAGTAGTTATAGTTAGCTGAGCTAAATAACTTGTGCCCCCACAATGCACTGCTTATGACCTCACATATTTCATCACTAATGACATGGTCAGTGACATCCCTCACGACATCCCTCATAACATTTCAAATGACATCACCGATGACATCACTGTAAAATCGCCCCCACCCCAGGCATCCAACCAGCACCCACCCTGGTGGCCCACCGGGGAAATGCCCAGTTCCTTCTCTGACCAGTCCAGCCCTCCTGATGCACCCATGCACGCCCCAATATAACTTTTCATGCCCCCAATCAAACTTCCACCCTACCATTCTCAAAACCATTGACACACCCATACCAATCCTTACACACCCACTCACTGATTGATAGGTCTGTATGCACATCCACTCAGTCCCTCATACAATCACTTGTACATCAACTCACTTACTGATACAGCCATTGATATATCTACTCACACAGCTACTCACACACTGTCAGTCACTCATAGTTACTCACCTACTCACTCACCTATAGAGTCAATCAGACAGCCATTTACTCACGTATAAAGTTATATAGATAACCACTCACTTATTCATACTGGTACTAACACATACTCACTCACCTATATACCCCCCTCACACATGCACTCACTAACCCATATAGCCACTATCACAATCCCTCACTCACACATGCAGCCACTCATATACTGCAACACTCACCTATACTGCCATTCACATATCCACTTACTCACCCATATACCACTGACGCATCTATTCACTCACCGACACAGCCATTCACACACTCAGTCACTTATACAGCCCATCTCTTATACACTCACTAACCCAAACACCTAGTGACTGACTCACCCACTCACTCATCCATCCATGCAGGCAGTCACACACACTCTCACCCACCCACACGGACACGCATACACACATACAGGTACTCAGACAACCAATCAATCACCAATACACTCATGTACCCACTCACCAACCCATACAGCCACTTAGATATCATCTGACAGACTGATGCAGACATTCAGACAACCCAGTCAGTGACCCATATATTCACTGATACACCTAATCAATCACTCACTTATACAGTCAGTCATGCACCTACCGAATGATCGTTACAGGCACTCGTACACCCGCTGATTCATCAATACACCTTTGTATATATATTTAACACTCACAGTCACTGGATGATGTCATCAGTGATTTCATTTGAGATATTATCAGTGATGTCATCAGTGATGTCACTGACCATGTCATGAGTGATGCAATATGTGAGGTTATAAGCAGTGCATTGTGGGGGCATGAGTTTTTCCGTGAACATATATATTTATTTAGCATTACATGTATTGGTAGTATAGGTTTTAGGATGTAGTAGCTGTTTGAATTGTACCAAACTATATCTATTAAGAGGGGTGGTGTGGTTGATGTTTAACTAGTCATGTGTATATAGTACTTAAGATAGTTTAAGATAAGTTAAGATAGTTTAGGCTAGTATTAGGTTAGTTAGTGCAGGCTAGGTAGGTGTAGATAGTTTTAATAGCTTTGATACATTAAAAAATGTTCTTCTTTCACTAGTTTATGATCAATTAATATGTAAGAGTTAGTACCATTGTGTAAGTTGAATTGAGTACATGATTTAGCAATTGACCCGCAGTCTCTGAAGGTATATAAAGAGGGTTGGGAGCACACTGCCTCACATCCCAGCACAGTTTGCTCCTTTTCATCTTGGTAAATGCAATACAAAATTAGTGCTTACTTGAAATGTAGCTGTAGTTTTTCACCAAAGTTGGTGCAGACATTGCTGTATATCTCTAGACACATATTTCTGGATTCAGCCCTTCTTCAGTAGAGAGCAGCAGTAGTAGAGATGATGATGGATGATATCCAGAAACACGTGTCTAGAGATACACGGCACTAACCTGCACCAACTTTGGTGGCATACGTCAGGAAATATTCAAGTAAGCTGTAACATGAACTCCATTTACAATAATGCTAAGGGGCGACTGTGCTGGTAGGTGAAGCAGTGTGCTCCCACCCCTTCTTGTTTGAAAAGGCTCCCAGGAGCCATTGAGCTGACGAGCTTGTGGAGATGCACCTGTGCACCTGTGAGAGGTACTGAGACCTGAAAGGATTGTGGTAGCCTGCTCAGTAACCCCAGATTAAATTTGTTTTTATCTCTACAGATGACTGATGATATCCAGAAACACGTGTCTAGAGATTTACAGCACTAACCTGCCCTATCTTTGGGGAATACTTCAGGAAATATACAAGTAAGCATGTAAAATGAACTGTATTTACCATAATGCAAAGGGGCAAACTATGCTGGGAGCTTGCTCAGCAACCCCAGATTAATTTTGTTTTAATCTCTACTGATGACGGATGATATCCAGAAACTCATGTCTAGAGATTTACAGAACTAAGCCGCACCAACTTTGGTGGAATACTTCAGGAAATATTTAAGTAAGCATGTAACATGGACTGCATTTACCATAATGCTAAGGGGCAAACTGTGTTGGGAGGTGGAAGCAGTGTGCTCCAACCCCTTACTGTTTTAAAAGGCTCCCAGGAGTCATTGAGCTGACTAGCTTGTGTAAATGGACCTGTGCGCCTGTGAGAGGTACTGAGACCTGAAAGTATTGTGGCAGCCTGCTCAGCAACGCCAGATTAATTTAGTTTTTATCTCTCTGATGACGGATGATATCCAGAAACACGTGTCTAGAGATTTACAGCACTAACCTGCACCAACTTTGGTGGAATACTTCAGAAAATATTCAATTGAGCATGTAACATGAACTGCATTTACCATAATGCTGAGAGGCATACTGTGCTGGGAGGTTAAGCAGTGTGCTCCCACCCCTTCCGGTATGAAGGTATATGTAGCTATATCAGAGACCTATGGACAACTGTTAGTCTACCTCACATTTGAGTGATGTATGGACCATTTTCCATAATTTAGACACTGTAAGTGGGGCTCAGTTGGTGATTTTACACACAGTACAACACAGGGAGTCTCCTCCCGTTGCGCTGTTTGTGCAGGTGATAGGGCACGCATAGTTAAGATAGTTTTGATGCGTTTACACTACAGATTGCTGCTCCCTGGCTGCGAAGGAACACACACTGGTACCATACACCATTGTGCAAGGGGGTCATTGTTGTTGATAGGTTAATAATTGTGAATGCAGCCACACCTGCCTGGAGAATGTCCATCATCATTGCCATGCTAAGTGTGGCACACCATGCAGCTCACCTTGGTCAACTACTTGCAAAGTTTCATGCCCATATATCTCCTAGTTGCTCTTACCCCATAGAGGAGCAGTATTGGTTCTGGTTCTGTGACCTGGAACATATAGAAAAAACATATGTACCATGTACCATAGATGTCATGTGTGGTTGTACTCACACAACACATATTAGGCCTCTCAGGGGCAGAGGAACACATCTGCCCTATCTCTAATAGTGTAGCATCTTAGACCATATATCAGTTGACATGAAGCCCTTGAATTTCTTGGTTACTGAAATTCAAGGTATTGGATTGGCCTTGTGCATCCTTGTGTTGCACAGGTAAGATGTTAAAACATGAGAGACGTCAACGTCAATGCTCTTACTTCCATCACTTTGAATAGAATTCAGATTCCCCCTAACATGACCAACCTGGATGATCTTTCTGATCATTACATTAGCGTTGTGGCTAATATCTTTGACATCATTGAGCCGAAACAACTTAACAGGATTCCTCTCAAACAGTCCAAACATTGGTTTAATGGTTTCCTAACGGACAAATGCCGTAAATTTAGGCTTTCAGGGAGGATCTGGAGAAACGATCCTTCCACCACTAACATCTATCAGCTAAGGAAGCGCCTACAATAAAAAAATCTGCATTGCTAAAACTGACCATTTCAGGGTGCAGCTGGACGGCGCTAAAAAACGACCCAAGATGCTCTTTAAAATCATCAAACAGCTAGCAAACCACACTCCCAACCCAAACCTGTCTTCCGTGACTCCACTTCCTAGAGGGGAGGACTTCACTGAAAAAAACTATGAAAATTGAACTGGAGCTGCAACCTGTCACTCCCATGGTGCCAACTCTAATCTCCACATCTCCAGCCAGAGCTAGTGGTTCCCTCTGCAGTCTCCTTTTTTCTCGGTTGCTCTCCCAAAAATGATGCCTCTTGGAATTCCTTTATTCTGCCTGATTGCACATAACTACTCCACGATATGGGATCTCTAAAACTGGCCAATTACTTCAATGGTCCACTGCCTGCTCAATTTTTTTAAAGACCTCAACTTGGCCATTCTACCTCTTTGGTCGTGGAACATTCATGAATCTCTGCTGCAGGGGAGCATCCCTGAAAGCCTCAAAATTATGCGAGTCAATCCCAACCCCAAGAAGCCCAACTTGGATTTATCTGATCCTAACAACTTCCGACCTATCACCAGCATCATGATGTTAGCCAAACTGCTCGAGAAATGCGTCCACAAGCAGCTCTGCAACCATATATAGAAATTTCAACTACTGGAACTCTATCAATACATTTTAAGAGCAGGGCATAGTACTGAAACTGCACTAACGCACATTGTGGATGATGCCCTTAAATCGCTTGATCAAAATGTCCCTTGTCTTCTTATCCTTCTGGGCCGGTCTTCTGCATTCTATGCCATCAAACATGAAACCTTGATTAATCGTCTTCAACGTAGGATGGGTCTAGCGGGACCAGTCCTAAAGTGGTTTATATCTTTCTTACATAACCGCACACAAAGAATTAAACTCAACCAGTCCCTTGCTTCTAGTACCAAGTTTAGGATTGGAGTTCCGCAAGGATCCGCACTCTCGCCCACGCTCTTCAACCTTTTTATGGAACCTCTCACTGTCATTCTGACCCAGTCCAACATTCTTTACCACATGTACGCAGATGACACGCAACTTTACTTGAAGATCTCCTCTCTAAATGACATCAAAACGGTAAACTTTAAAATTTAAATGAGGCTCTTTCGCAAACTCAACAATGGTTATCCCAGAACTATCTTTTGTTGAATACCCTCAAAACTGAATTCCAGGTGATTGCCCCCCACAATCACTTGGCACCTACCCTGGACTGGCTAAAGCAACTCACAGCCCTTAACTGCACCCCTCACATGGTTGATTCCGCTAAATTGTTAGGCATTACCTTGGACAAATACCTTAAAATGCCAGCTCACATCAGTGCCACTATTAGGGGGGCCAACTTCCATCTTAACACCCACAAGAAAAATCAAACCTTTCCTTCCGACTGAAGACATACAGCCTGCAGTACAATCCTTGGTGATCTCACGTCTTGAATATGGTCTGGTGACCCTTGCGAGCTTCCTAATGCGAGGTTGGCCCCTCTCAGAGCCACTCTCAACTCATCGGCCAGACTCATCACAGGCTCCAAAAAACACAATCACATTACACCTGACCTTTTGCAGCTTCACTGGCTGTCTATTGAAGTGAGGATTTGTTTTAAATTGCTTGCCTCACGTAAAAAGCCTTGCATTACAACACTCCGGCCTATCTGGCGAACAAGCTTGTTCTGTTCGGCTCAGGTCGGAAGTTAAGAAGTACATTCACACTGATACCCGCAAGGGTCATGTTCGCAATTTATAAAATTTTCCAAATAAATAAATGAGCAATATGGGCCTGGGGATCTGCCTCTTGTCAGTGCAACCATTCAGATTTATGCACTGTAGAATCTCTTCATTGTGAGCAGTGACGTTTTCAATTTAGGATGATAAATTTGTCATGTCCACTGAGCAGCATATATGTGGATGAGTGGAACAGTGTTATGATCTCAAATGCCTCACACATCTCATTTATAGGTGGTAAGTATTTGTGTGATTAGAAGCAGATTCTCACTGTGTGTCAGTAAAGTGACTGTAGCTTGTTGTTACACTCTGACATTCCATTGTGAGACAACACATTGCTAATTATACTATTGCAGTGGTTGTACTTGGTGTAGGTGCAGATCCAAAGACAGCATTGACTTTAGCTCACTCTTCCTGAGATGCAAACAAGTGAAGAAAGGATTCTACATTTACATCATGGTATATGTAGGCGTTTCAGCCAAACAAACACAATACTCATTATGGATTTCCATCGATTAATATTTATGAGTCATTTTTAGTCAAGATTGAAGGTCCCTCTCAATGTATATTGTGACTCTTATTGTAGATTTTTGTGCAAAATAGCATTTTGTGGAAGCTAATAATGACCACACAGAGTCCATTTGGGAGGCATGTTGTACAACATACATTCAGTGAGGAGGTACAAATTGCCATTAGGGAAGATAGGCTTGTTGAAAAGTCAACAAGTGGTAAGATGAACAGATGCACAAACACAAAGTACAGTACTGGGTGACCAATGAGGGGGCATGATATAAAGCATAGGACCACAAGGAAATGGGCAAGAGGTACTGACAAATTTTATCTGGCAGTTTGCTGATGGAAACTGGTGAAGTCCACATCTTCCTCCTATAATGTTTTTTTGCCTCTCTTGTAGTTGCGGTGTTTGTATGGGAGGCATCTGAGGTCTCACACATCAAAGTCAGAAGATGAGGCTCACCTGTCCACACCAGCTTTTATCAGTGACACTAAGGCAGCCTGCAAATCACTGCCAAGAGTATGATAGCTTGACAACAAAGCAACAAGGTTGCGATTGAGGGCAACCATGTTTGTTATATAGGAGTTCAACTTAAGCTTCAGGGATTCCATGATGTTATGGATGCCCCCAGCTACGAGGCAATTTCATTGGTGTCTTATGTAGAGGTCTGTTGTTGGGCCCACTTCATCATGACGCAAGCAATGTCAGCTAGGAAGTCATCAGTCCCATGGAGGCAAGAGTAGGTGTCTTTAATAGCCTTTGTTGCACCATTATTAGGGCTCAGACATCTACAGACTCCTACTAGGGTACTCGCTATGATCTCCATTCCCACCCACACCTCATCAACCATTCATGCTGTGCTCCTACCACTCACCATTGAAGTTCAACTCGGAGGTCCTTGGAGTCCTCAGCTGGGATTAAACAGCTGGATGGTCCATGTCCTGCGCATGACGGTTCCTCTGTAAACCCTGCAATGTCATCTTCCTTTGTCAAGACTTGGAGGAGAAGATTCAATAGAGTCCAGGATTTATTGGAAAGTGTCACCATCCATGGGGGGCAGGATAGCATCACTAACAGGTAGGTCATCAAGGACGAGCTGATCCACAGGAGGTGTTGTTTGTCCCTCTGGAAAAAGATAGAAATTAGTTCTTAATGATCCATGATAGATGTAAAGATAAATGACTTTGGTGACATTCAGATTGATTTTTTATTCACTTTCAAGTACACAGGGATATGTGGAACATATGTTACTACAAGTAAATGAGGGCATGTTCCACTATTGTTGACTTTTATATGGCAATATCTTTACATTGACCACACAACCTCTGTAAAGCAAGGGGGCCCATTTGTGTAGTGACACACAACGCAATGCAGCTAAGCAGCTTGCTGTCCTGGCCTGGCCTGCCCTTCCTGAACGACTGAGTGCAGGGAAGGTTCCCATTTAACATATTCCATTGAGTATCTGGTTTGTGCCTACACTGATGCCACATTAGCTTCTTGACACTTCTGCTGTGACCAGGGTGGCTGCATTCCCTCTAGCCGTCAGTTAGCGCCCCAGCACTGACCATGTAATCTTATTTTGTTATGTATTACAAATAATTCTGCACTCTGTCTTTTACACAGTTCAACACATCAATCTGAAGTGCTGTACTGTCTTGCATGAAATCTGTGCAATATTGTGGCATAGGGGTCATATCTGACACACATCTGGACAACTCTGCAAAGCATGCATCCTCGCTACTCTGCTGGAATGAGTAAGGACATGTACATTTGAACAAGCAGTGATTCACGTCGTGGAGGCTTTGGATTCACATGACAACACAAACTATAAGAACTTAACCTGAAGAGATAAACAATCCCTGGAAGAACTGAAAAACACCCCCGAGATCGTGATCAAACTGCCGGATAAGGGGGGCGCGATTGTCATACAGAAGAAGTCCTCGAATGATATGGAATGTCTGCGACTACTCGCGGATCGGAGGAATTATTCCATACTCTGCACGGACCCCACTGAAGAAATCAGGAGGGAGGTAACTTCTGTGGTGGAAGAGGCAGTAAATAATGAATGGATAACTACAAAAGAAGGGCGTTTCCTGTGTCATGGTGAGCCGGTTACACCGTATTTGACACACTCCCCAAGGTGCATAAGCCAACAGGCCCTCCTCCGGGAAGGCCCATAGTGTCTGGGATAGGGTCTTTATAGGGTCTTTATTAGAACCTTTGTTACAGTTTTTTGATTACTTTCTAAAGCCTATGGTAGAAAGCCAGACGGCTTACCTTAAAGACACAACGGATGTGTTGAATCTACTCCAGGAACATCAATTTGATCCAGAGAGAAATGTCCTAGTCAGTCTGGACATAGAGTCTCTCTATACGAAGATCCCTCAAATGGAGACTCTATAAGTAGTTGAGAAAATCTTGTTCACATTGAACTGGGAATATCAGATGCTGAGACCTTTAATTCTCCACTTGGCTGAGATAGCTCTGACAAGGAATTTCTTTGAACACCAGGGGACGTTCTATCTGCAAACACATGGGACATCAATGGGGAGTGTTTTCTGCCCCAGCCTGGCAGGGCTCTATGTAGCAGAATTCGAGGACCAACATATTTATGAACCAGGGGGGCCTTGGCACACTAATATAAAGCTATGGAGGCACTACATAGATGACATTCTCCTTATCTGGGAAGGAGATGCTAATTCCATTCAGGGTTTCCTGGAATGGTTGAATACCCAGAAACCTTTCCTTCATTTCACCTCAACCATCACAATGGAGGAATTACCGTTCCTGGATTTGGTCATCTATCCACATGGAGGAGGCCTACACACCAAGATGTTTCACAAACCGACGGACACAAATGGATTACTCTTGTTTGGGAGCTTCCACTCGAAGTCCCTAAGGGAGAACTTACCGGTGGGCCAGTTCCTGCACATCTCACCTCCTTAAGATACGATGGCCCCACATTCAGACACACTGACAGTTAAAGATGCTCAGCCGCACCTACAAAGCACTACACTACCGGAGACCCACCTAGCTCACACACCATCTTTCCTTCCAACAAACATTCATAGACCTCTGCTGTGCATGACTTGCATTCAACCCCCCGCCCGAATATCCATTTGTGCAAGACAGGATGAAGGGTGGTCACTTACACGGTAGGCAACACCTGTAAAAAACTCACCCAGCACATCAGGGCAGCTGCATACAATATGGCTAGTTAGACTGTGCAAATGGCTCTTCATGTGATCCTACTTGGAGAGCCTGCACCCACTCAGCCCCTTGGGGCCCGTATCAGAAGTTAGCCATTTGGCAAACCACATTACTTTATATTTCATTACATTCCACTTTTGGCTGCCTAGCCCCAAAACAAGCACACTTGCTTCATAGTGCAAAAACATCTATAAAGCCACATTGAAAAAATATCATGCTCTATGTAAGAAGGCACGAGCTGACTATGTGTCCTCTACTATTCTGGGGGCAAAAAACTGTCCCCGTACTTTATTTTCTATGGTGGAGAAGTTAGCAGGTTCAGAGACTCAACCTAGTCCACCTGTTCTTGATGAACTACAGTGTGACTCTCTTGCTAACTTCTTTATAAATAAAGTTAAACAAATTCATCAGACATTAGGTGGAGTTTGTGTGTCAAACCCGGCTCGGCTTGATAGTGAGCGGGTTTATACTATGGTAGAAGACTCTCGGTTAAAATTGGAGCAGTGGTCTTTATTGGACACTGATGCCTTTAAATTTTTTTTAGCGATCATTAAATCAGACTCGCCATGTGACTTGATTCCTTCCACAGTACTTCTACAGATGGAAGAACCCGCTTTAAGAGTAGTCATGGAGCTCTTAAATGCTTCTCTTAGGGAGGCAGTAATGCCAATGGCTTGGAAACACGCTATGGGCATGCCATTGTTAAAAAAGCCAAATGCAGATCCGGCCATGCCGGCTAATTTTAGGCCTATCTCCCTGCTCCCAACTTTCTCTAAAGTTTTGGAGAAGCATGTGAATGGCCAATTAGCCACATTCGTGGAATCTTCCGAATTTTTTGCATACATCACAATCAGGTTTTAGACCAGGGTTTTCTACCGATACCACACTGCTGGGCGTCACTGAGGTGCTACGTCAGCGCCTGGATGATGGTAATACAATGGCTCTTATATTATTAGATTTAAGTGCCGCCTTTGATATGGTTTCACATACCGTATTAATAAAATCTTTACAGGCACTGGGCATTGCTGGTTCGGCGCTTGGCTGGTTGTCCTCTATTCTATTGGAGCGTACCTTCCAAGTGTTCTCTTCTAGGACCACTTCAAAGTCCTTTACATCCCAGTATGGAGTACCTCAGGGCTCTATTTTGAGCCCTCTCTTCTTTAACATTTATGTGCCGCCCTTAGCAGTGATCGCTGAAGCGGCAGGGCTTACACTGTTTTCATACGCCGATGATACTCAAATCATCTTTTCTTTGTCGGCTGATAGGAAACAGGACCCGTCTACTCTGCAATTGGGCTTGCATAACATCGCAGTATGGATGCAACTTAATTTGCTCAAGTTAAACGGGGATAAGACGGAAGTGCTTATCTTCGGAAAAAATTCTGACCGTTGGGGCCCTCAACATTGGCCTGACGAAATAGGGCCCTTACCCAAGCCCTCCTCTCAGGTACGCAATCTAGGCGTTATTATTGACAATAAATTGTCAATGAAACAACAGGCACTACAAATTGCAGCCACCTGTTTTACCATCTTAAAATGGCTAAGAAAAATAATCTGGATGCTCCCTGTGGACACCAAAAAGATGGTGGTCCAGGCACTTGTAATATCTCGCCTGGATTACGGCAACATCCTTTTTTTGGGGTCTAACAAAGATGTACTTCGCAAGCTTCAGGTGGTGCAAAATTCTGCAGCCCGTTTGCTCTGTGGACTTCCCAGAATGTCCAACACGTGTAACGCTCTGAGAGAACTACATTGGCTTAAAGTAGAACATCGTATAAAATTTAAGGCCCTGTGTTACATGTTCAGAATTAAGATTGGTTCTGCTCCTAAATACTTACAAGATCTGGTACGCCCTTAACATTCCCTCTCGACTTCTTCGCTCTTCTGCGGATGAGCTTTTTGTGATTCCTAGAATTAAGCTGTCGAGAATGGGTGGTCGTTCCTTCTCCCTACTGGGACCCACCATGTGGAATTCCTTTCTCATTGTAACGAGGAGGGAGAAGCTGTTTCCCAACTTTCGTAAACAATTAAAAACTTGGCTTTTTAATCAATATTGCTAATGCTAGATCACTGTTGTGCTTCTGTTGGCTTGCGCTGGGAAACCCTTCTCGGGTAGCTGGGCGCATTATAAAAATAAATTAACATAACATAACATAACAAGGGGGACTGCATTGGCAGTGACATATCTGCCAAGTTTCCAAGGTCCATGCATGATGTGATGCTCCTTTCCAGGTTATGTACATTGTACTGTGGTACTTGTAGTCCTGGTCAATCATGTTGCAGATTACTCTACAAGTCACAGCATTCAGGGGACATTGTGGACAGAGCCAACATATCACACTTAGACCTGAGAAGCCTGGCAGGGCTGGACAGAATAAAATTTGACCGGGCAATAAAATCACAATTATGTGTGAATGAGTAATATGTAAGACATTCCTTTCCTTTCACTTGAACACAGCGCAGTACAGTGCAGAAAAGCGTGTTGCTGCACTGCACTGCGTGGCAGTTTTCCCATATGGTCCCTTGCTTTCACATACCCCGTAGTTCTTCTTGATCCTCAACTGCAGCACTGCATAGTCCAGCAACTCTTGCCACCAACCCTGTTGGGATGAGGAACGCCACCTGCTCCTCCAGTGGGTCCAACTCCTCCTGGAAACCAGATCCTCCTCCTGACCCCAAGACTGCCCTAAATTTCCTGGCCAGTTTTGCTTTGGCTTTGCATCTGTAGTCGTGCCACCTCTTCTTGCACTCCAGCACTGTCTTTTTTGTTTGCCCTACACTGTTGATTGTATCCACTATGAATTGCCCAATGGCTTCCTTCTTCCCTAATGGCAATTTGGAGGTGACAAAGAAAAGGTGTTTATTCTCTATCACCTCAGCTATTAATATTTGGTTCTCCTTCTCACTGAAACTGGTCTTCCTCTTCCCCTGGGCTGCTGGCTGGTCATCTTGGCTAGGGTTGGTGTTTTTGTTCTCCATCTTCCCTGTTATTGGTGTTCAGAAGTGCTGAAGATTCATAGATTCATATGTGTCATTTATGAAGTTTCCACCATGCAACGCACTCCTACATGACACAAACCTAATTTCCGACATGTAAAGGGTCTTTATGACAAACAAAACAGCTTTAGGTCATGTAGGTAGCAGTTACGTTACAGCACTTTGCATCATTCTTCTCATCGATGTGTCGGAATTTCTGATGCAGCTTTGGTACTTGCTGCATGGTGCACTGTACCATAATTATTGAGGGGCTTATTTACAAGCCCCTTGCGCCACTTTTACGCCACTTTTCCCATGTTAAAAGTGACGCAAAGGTGGCGCAAGGGGCTTGTAAATCTGAGGAAGTGACGCAACGCAGCTCAAGATTTTCTGATGCAACGCTGCTGCAACACAGCGTTGCATCATTATTAAAAAATATGCCCCTAAGACTCTCATAAATACCATAAACCAGTCTTACTTACAACAGTGATATCGCTAATACTGGATGAAGAATAAACACGTGGTATTTCCATGTCAGTCATCTCCATATAATGAAGGCTACATATGGCCTATCCTGGATTCGTGGCTACAGTTTTCTCCCTTGGAATACAGAGCTTCTTTAATAGTCACCACAGCCACAAGTCAGGCTCACATGGGAACATTCATGCAAAATAGAAAGAATGTGTTTTCCAGTTACTTCTAGTAGAGAAACTTCTGAGAGCCTGCTTTGTGGTTCTCTCTGAGCTTGCACGGTGTAGCTTTGAGTAGGTTGGAAAGGAATTTAAAAAAATAAGTCATGTTAAACTATTGCCCTACTTAAAAGGCAGTTAAGGGCTTATACTATTGAATTTGTTTCAAGAAACCTAAGGACACGGGATAATTACAGATTGCACTACGTTATTACAACCAATTTATTTTTAAACACAAGCACGTGTGTGTGTGACTTCAGAGTTGTTCTCTGCCATGCAGGTGTTCCCATTTAGCACTAATGCTGTGTGATGTTATACATCTGCCAGGGAAATCTCAACATATGGACTGCAAATCAGATTAATCATTTAAGTCACTCTAGAATACAGAAAAGGTAGGTTTCAGCTGGCAGGAGAAACCCACTCACAGCCTTGATCTTGTTTCCAATCCCAGGCATTACAATAAATTCCTTTTGCTGACACGTGTGTGATTTAGTCGAGTTATGTTGGGTCAAAGAACTCGAAGGACAGCTATGTTGTTTGAAATAGCAGGTTCATTCCTGGAGGTAAGAGGTCAAATGTTAAGGCACGGCCTCATTACTTCCAGGGCATCCCACAGGAGTGTTCTGACATGCCAGAAGGCATTAGAATCACATTCTGCATGTGTTAGCAAAAAGCACAAAGCCGCAGGTGTTCTGTTGTGTACAACGTAGAAAATCCTCAGGCACAGACGCTTCTATTATCATAAAGTGGATTGTAAGGATTACAGATGCATTGAAATTCAAAATATATCAGTGTAACTTTGGTTAGAAACTTTACAATGGAATACTTACCCGTTTTACATGATCCATGTGCAGTAATAGGCTAGGTGAAGGGGACAATAATTGCATATAAGTGGTATATGGAGAAGGTTTGTGGCAAACATAATGACATTTCACGTATTTAAAAGTATGAAAGTAAGCCACAGAAGCAATTAGAGCATCCCCGGACGGTCATACAACCTATCGTTTGTAGAAAGTGACCCAGTCAACTCACATAATCCAAAATTAGGATCGCATCTAGGTCGGTGAGGAAATTTGCGACTTAAATAAGTTAAATTACCCCCATTCATGTGATATTGTTTGTAAAGTTTTTCTTGTGGCTTATGGTCTCCGAAGAGTGCAAAGTCTAATTACTGTTGAAACTTAATTTTTTCATTTTAATAAAACTTTTTAATGCATTTCCTAGCCCTAAAGTGTTGTACACAGTTCAAACCAGAAAGGATAGCTGAGAATCGTGCATCATAAAAACTCCCAAAACATCAAAAAAAAAATATCACGAAAAGGAAAATAATAATCAGGAAAAAAGCAAACTGAAACAAACGGAGAGCATCGACAGACATAAATGTTAAAAATCGAAAAGGTAGAATACACTTGTAAAAACGGTACACCTCGGGAGTCCAGGGTGGCTGAATTTAAGCTGTAAGCAGAGAAGACTAAACAAACGTCATACATAACACAGCACAGCACGTAACACAACACAACCTAAGAAGGGTCATTTGGAACTGGATAAACAATGTTTATTGTTACCCAAATCAATGGACCTTTGGGAAAGCGTATAGTGTGGACAATAGGCCGTGCATACATTGACAGTAAAGGAGCTCAGAAAGTGTGGGGAATCTAAAGACAAGACCTGTTGACAAAGCTTTGGCAATTCTGCTTTGATTTACCAGCCTGTGGATGGCACCAATTCTTTGACCCTTGAGCCATCAGATATCTAAAGAGTGTTGGGCACATGAACAGACTGCTGTACAACACTCATCCATAAATATGCTATAGGCATCATAATGCAATTTTCAGTTAAACTTTGATAAATTCAATATTTCCTAATCATAAGAGAAAAAAATGGAAGGGCCTTGTTATTTAAATAATATTCCAAATCAGGTCATAGCTACCCTAATCCATGACCACAGGACGGAGGGGTGAAAGATCACAGCAGAGACATTCCTCTCTGTGGTAAAATATCACAGCAAGAGTGTTTCCTGTAGTCTGGCTTATAATGTGCTAACACACTTATGAATCGCCAGAAGGAAATGTGAATGTGCTGGCAGAAGGGGGTTAGTAGACCATTCTCAAGGGAACTTGCACCCCTCTCCTTTGTTACGATGAGTTTCGAGGGGCTTCTGTGTAATACAACTGTTACCCCTGATTACATATTTTTACTTTAAAACCAACATCATACTGGCATACTGGTGAATTGAGTAGACATAGTTGTTGGTGCGTTCACAGTAGCATGCAAATCTTACCATGGGAAATGAGGGTGAGGGCCCACACTTGTGTGGGTTTCACATCAGCAGGAGTCCATGCCTTTCACCTGGCTAAATACCATTATGAGGGAAGCTCCCATGACAATAAGTCCGACATATCTAAACCATAATATTTCAAACCATGTTATCACATTATCGATTTTTAATTATGTAGTTATGGGGTTGAAAAGTTTAATTTAGCTACCACCTTTCCTTCTTTTTATGCGGGTTCCCTATCTTTAACCCTTTGTTTTTCTCCCTCCCTCCTTTATTGTCCCACTCGATTTCTACAATCGTATTCCCATAGAGCATTCGTGTTCCTTTCTCCTGCTAATATTATAGCATGCGTGATCTTTATCTCAGCCCCTATTTCCTATTGATCATTTTAATTTGTAAAAAAAAGTTTCATATTTTAGGAAATGTATTTTATTTTACTTGTATTGACAAAACGTAAGATTTTGGTTTTAAATCGTTTCGTTCCTGTCTTTGTGCCCCACCAAATAACTGAGTATTAATTATGAAGTTCCAGTGTATTTTATATTGGGCTATCTGCAAGCAGTAGTATTTACTTTTTCATTTTCTGGGCTTAGGTTCTAATTAGCATCACTGTTATGACTATTTATGGGGCAGTAGCTCTTTTGGATGTGCTTTGGGGCCAAATATACTTGTATGTGTAGGTGTAGAGATGAAGTGTGCTGGTGTTTTAGGCAGGTGTCTGTGTGATCACGTTTTAAAGCTCAGGGCAGCAGACTGTTTTGATTAAAATGTATTTTTTTTTAAACCTTGTACTTCGCCTGTAAATTCATGAACAAATTACTCCGAAATCAGGATTAAGGCATAAATACTCACAGAAAATGGTTTGTCAATCAGATCTTGAAATCTGGTGTAAGAAATTGGGTTACTGGTTGAGTTGGGGAAAACCCTGCTAAAGCAGCAACCTGTCTGGATGACGTCACATGCAAACCCTAAATTAACCTGTGCTCAGCCCTCTGATAGCTTGGCACAGAGCTTTCAGGGTTACCTTAGAGACAATGTGTAAAGTCATTATACAGCACTTCAAGCATTAATTAAGTGAAAACACAGCACAAGAAAATTACAGTAATATGTAATAAATAATTTAAGTCCAAAACAACAATGATCCAAACAGTAGAACATGAGATATGCAATTTCAAAGATTTAATTCAAAATAGTGCCCAAAAGCAAAAAGTGAAAACTGTGGTTATCCGGTCGTGCTTGACTAGGACAAAGTCACAAATTCAGACCAACCACGATGAAACGTGGGCTAGCTACAGGGGCCCGCTAAGCCAGCTGAACTGAAGTACCTTAAATACTGATTGTTGAGTCTTGCGAGGTCCTGCATTGAGGATGCGTCACGCACCTGTACCAATTCGAGATCCTGGTGTGGAGAAGCGTCATGCACCGCTGCTTCCAAGGAGCTGAAGGGATGGAATGTGAGGTCCTGCATTGACATCGAGGAGGTCTTCAATGATGAGCTTGTGATGTGAAGCACTTTGTTGAAGATACACTGTGCACTGGCGGGTTCCGAGGAAATTACAGGGCTTATGATGTGAGTCCTGCAATTGATGAAGGGTTTGCAATGCGAAGGCCTGCATCAAAGATGCATCGCTCAGTGGTGGTTCCAAGGAGGCAGTAGGCGGTGATGTGAAGTGCTGCGTTGGGGACCGTTAACTCCAGGAGTACCTTAAATCCTGATTGCTGAGCATTGTGAGATCCTGTGTCGAGGATGTATCATGCAGCGGAAGCAATGCCAGGTCCTGGTGTTGAGAAGCGTCACTCACCATCGGTCCCCTTGAGCTGCAGGGATGCGATGCATGGTCCGATTTTGGGATCGAGGAGTACTGGAATCCAAACAATGGTTAACTTAAAAACACTTAAGATGAAAGAAAATGCAAGGAATAAAGATACAGAAAAAACATTAACATACTAGAATTTACAATTGAAAAGGAAAAAAAGAAAAGAATAGTGTCAAACGTTTAAGGCACACAGTACCCATGTACAGGAAATGTCTTTCAGTTAGAAAATGTATTTCTCATAAATACATATAAACAATGATAATGGCGCTCATGGGGTTACATAAACCATGCAAACAAATACAAACAATATCTTGTGTAATCAAACAAGGAGTGGCTGAGGAAAAATACAAAAGCAAGGTTCAAAACAAAACAAAAATACATAGCAAACGAAATACGTCCTCTTCAATTAGAACCACATCTTCGCGTCGACGGCATTTCGACCCATTAAAACTTGAAGGCTCATTATCAGGACAAAACATCAAACATGGAGCGTCCAATAGATTTCAATAAAATATCTCTATCACAAGGGCACAATCATCTACATTAGATGATGAAGGAGGCTCAACGAGTGCAAGGCTTCAGTGCCCCAACAGGAAATCGTACACTGATGGGATATCAAAAAACTTAATTAAAACAATGCGTTGAAGTAGGCAATTTTTGAAGGAGAATTCAAGCAAGGTTGCAAACACTAAAAAGTTGATCCAGTAAATTATTTAGTATAGGGGTCATGCTAAGTCAAGTAGTCCTGGTCGGTGCACTTATTTAAATACTCATTTTCACCCCCTTGTTCTATGAGCATGTCATCAGAAGTCACGTCTGGAACAAAAATGCGGGAAAGTTAAAACTGTGGTTATCTGGTCGTGCTTGACTGGGACAAAGTCACAAATTCAGACCAACCACGATGAAACGTGGGCTAGCTACAGGGGCCCGCTAAGCCCGCTGAACAGAAGTACCTTAAATCCAGATTGTTGAGTATTGTGAGGTCCTGCATTGAGGATGCGTCACACATCAGAACCAATTCGACGTCCTGGTGTGGAGAAGCGTCACAAACCGCTGCTTCCAAGGAGCTGCAGGTATAGAATGTGAGGTCCTGCATTGGCATTGAGGAGGTCTTCAATGAGGGGCTTGTGATGTGAAGCCCTTCATTGAAGATACACTGTGCACCGGTGGGTTCCGAGGAAACTGCGGGGCTTAAGATGTGAGTCCTGCATCGTTCTCAAGGATTCCATCGATGAAGGGTTTGCAATGCGAACGCCTGTACCGCACAGTGGTGGTTTCAAGTAGGCTGCAGGCGGTGATGTGAAGTGCTGCACTGGGGACAGTTAACTCCAGGAGTACCTTAAATCCTGAATGCTGAGCATTGTGAGATCCTGCGTCGAGAACGTATCATGCAGCGGAAGCTATGCCAGGTCCTGGTGTTGAGAAGTGTCATGCACCATCTGTTCCCTGGAGCTGTAGTGATGCGATGCATGGTCCTGCTTTGGGATCGAGGAGTACTGGAATCCAAACAATGGTTTAAGTAAAAACATTTAGGATAAAAGAAGACTTAAGGAATAAAGATACAGAAAAAACATTAACATAATAGAATTTACAATTGAAAAGGAAAAGAAGAAAAGAAAAGAATAGTGCCAAAAGTCTAAGGCACATAGGGCCAGATGTAGGTAGCCAAATACCGGTCGGTAACGGCCGAATTCGGCCGTTACCGACCGGTATTTGGAGATCGGCATTTAGGTGACAGAAAATAGGCCGAATCGGTAAATTTCCTGAATCGGTAAAATTACCGATCGGTAAAATACCGATTTGGTAAAGTTACCGATCGGTAAAGTTACCGATCGGTAAAGTTACCGATCGGTAAAATACCGAATCGGTAATTAAGAATAGGTAAAATTGAAGTTTGAGATGTAGGGAGGCTCTGAAATACCGATTTTGGGCCAAAATCGGTATTTAAGAGTCGGTATTTACCATGGATTCAAATCAGGTGTAAACCAGGTACAGCCTATAAAAAAGGACCCAAAATGCAATTCTGTTTGCAAAATGGCGGCATTCTATGTAATTGCAAGACGGCTACGGCTACAGGAGGAAGGAGAGAGGGAATGGCTGAGGCAGGAGCAGGTCTACAGGCAGAGGGTGACCCTGTTCATGCTCACAGAGGAAGAGATTTTGCAAAGGTACAGGTTGGCTCCAGACACCATCATGGAGCTCATCAGGGACCTCAAACCTCTGTTGGAGCACCCCACCCCAAGGGCACGTGCAATACCAGCACATGTACAGGTGCCGTGCAGCATCCACCTGCTGGCTTCAGGGAGCTACCAGAGCGTGGTTGCTGCGGTGGGAGGGGTGACCCAGAGCAGCCTCTCAAGGTTTTTTCACAGATTCCTTGACGCCATGTTGCACAGGATGGACCATTACATTTCTTTTCCAGCCACCCATGCAGAACTGGTTCAAACCAAATCGGACTTCTACCAGATGGCAGGATTTCCCCATATCATCGGATGCATTGATGGCACACACATCCCCATTTGTCCCCCTGCTGCCACAGAATACATTTACCGCAATAGGAAATCAACCCACACCATCAACGTGCTGGTGATTTGCAATGCTAAGCACTACATCACAGACCTTGTAGCAAAATTCCCGGGAAGTACCCATGATTCATATATATTTCAGAACAGTGGCATCTATGAACGGCTGACTGCAGGGGAATTTGGTGAAGGCTACCTCCTAGGTAAGACACAGTGTGCAACACCTATTAGACCTATTGCAATTAGCAGTACATGTATGCATGTGAGTAAATTATTCCCTTTTCTTTCCAGGAGACAGTGCATATGCCCTTCGCTCATTCATACTAACCCCCTACCTCAACCCCTCAACACCCAGCCAAAGGAGATACAACCGGGCACACAAGCGCACACGCAATGTTGTTGAGAGAACATTTGGAATTTGGAAGAGCAGGTTTAGATGCCTGCACAAGAGTGGAGGTGCAAGGCAGTATACCCCCATCACATGCTGTAAGATCAATTGCTGCATGTGCCATGTTGCACAATCTGGCTGTTAAGAAGGGGACTGAGGTGGAGTTAACTGACTATGAGGATCACGACGACGACAATGCTGTGCCTGAAAGACATCCTGCAGGAGTGTCAACACCAAGTGATGGCAGATACAGACGTGAGGAGATTACACGCAACTATTTCTGAGTAAGTGAAGACACTGAGCTATAGTCAAAGCACAAGCTTCTGTTTATTTAGATTTCTTAAACAGATGGTAAAGAAAAAAAGAGCAACAGTAAGCATTTGACATCAATGCTCACAGTGAGCAAACACACTCAGACAGGTCTTGAACCCACCCACCATAGTTGCATATTGTCACTAGGCTTGTTTAAATGGCACAAATGTGCAAATGAAACTTTAACAACTAAAGAAACAAATGTCCACAGGCAGTAGGCCATAGTAAAAAATGTTCATTTTCAGCCACGCTTTGCACTGCCAGGTGTTTGTGGCTCAGCCTGTACACTGGGCGTTTGGCCTGTAGCCTCACCCTGTCGCCTGCTGCTCCTCCTTGGCTCAACACCATGTGGGCTAGCTGTGCTGCTCCTACTGGTGCTAGGTTCACTGTCCGGCACGTCAAGAGCAGAACTTCGTGCACTTTGTGCATTGAGTAGGGCCTCCAGCGCACCAGTCATTCCAGCTATGCCCCTTGTTAACTGGTTGGTATTATTAGTCAGGACTTCCTGGCTATTGATGCTACGCCTGCATAGCAGGGATGTGGCTGTTGCCAGGCGGTGTAAGGATTTCTCTGCTCTCTGTGCGCGCTGCTTGTCCCTGCGCCTTGCAGCAATTTCAGAGTCAAGTTTAGTGCACAGTTGCTGTATGCCTGTTGCCATGCACTTGTTCACCTCCACAAGCTCTTGTATGCCCTTGCCAATGTCCTGAATGTTAATGTTCATGTTTCTCATTTGTCTCTGACAGGCCATGATGCCCTTGCCCTGCATCCTCTGTATCCTGACCATCGATCCCTCCAGGCCTTGGAAGACACTGGACCCCTCCCCACGTGCACCTGCACCCCTTCCTTGGACTGTGCGCCTTCTAGTGGTAGGTGGTACAGGCTCTGTGCCGGGCTGCAGTGTGGCAGTGATGTCAGCCTCAGACAAGTCATGTGACTCTACACCCACCATTTCCTCAGCACCCATCTCCATTTGCAGCAGTGGGGAAACAACATGCCTCCTGCTAGGGTGTGCAACAGGTGTTACCAATTCAAGGGATGCAGGCATTTCTGGTGATGACACCAATAGTGGTGACTGTGAGGGAATTGGGGATCCATGCATTTCCTCACTGATGTCTGTTTCTTGGGAGGGTGGCTGCCCACTCGGAACCCCTGTGTCCTGGGATGCACTGGGCCCTGGATCCTGACTGTCATCCCTCTGGGGTGCCGTGCCTTCTGCCTCCTCGGACTGCCTTCTGGATGTGTGACCTGTGGACATATGGGCACATATCAGCTAGGTGCAAATGTGTCACAGCCACTACAATTAAACATATCAATTTGCACTTTGAACATGCTGCCTGCCCTTCATTTTGTCTGCAAACATTTAAATTTCTTGTTGGTTACAGTGCTATGTCACATGTTCTGTCAAAGACTGACTACATGTACCATGATACATTGCTACAGTTTTGCACACACACCATGGGACTGGGGTAACTGAGCTGCAAGGGGTGAGGGATGGATGGGGGTGGGAGGGGTATTGCTGTGCATGCATCTTACCTTTTGTTTTTGCAGATTTAGCCGAGCTGTCCACTTCTCCCAGTCCATGGACACTTTCAGACTCCAGGGTTGTGGCTACCAGCTCCTCAAGCTCGGTGAGTGGGGGTGCAGTGTTCTTTCCTCCACCTGTTTTCTGTGACTGTTTGTGGCGATCAGCCAATTTTTTCTTTGTGAGGCTCCTTAGGTCATAGAACCTCTTCTTTAAGTCTTCTGTCACTCTGGTGGTCACTCCCACAGCATTAACTTTATCTAGGATGCCCAGCCATATTTTCCTTTTTGTGGATTCTGCCACAGTGAGGGACAGTTTTCAAAAAAGTCTGTGGTGTACCTTGACCACCTCCTCAACAAGCACCTGTAATTCAGTACTACTGAACTTAAGTTTCCTTTTCCTTTCTGCCTGCTCACTTTCCCTGCTGCTTTCCATTTTAAAGTGTTCTCAATTCACAAGCTCTGCCTGCTGCTGCTGCTGCTCCCAGTCTCTCTGCCCGAACTGCCTTTCCAGAACCTTCTAATTAGTTGCAGCTGCCTGTGTGCACACTTCCCGCCAGGAAGGGGGAGGGTGGTTGCACCTGATTGGCTGTTGTGTTGAGTTTCACTTTTGTTTGCTGGCCGACGCGGGAAATACCGATCGGTATTTACCGATCGGTATGTCCAATGCTTTCCTATGGGACTTTTGCCCCATAGGAATGCATTGGCCATACCGATCGGTAAATACCGATCGGTAATTACCGATTCAATATTTACCGATTCTTATTTACCGATTCTTACCGAATCGGTAATTGGAACATCTGGATGTTCCTACATACCCCCCCTTCTTATTTACCGATTCTTATTTACCGAATCGGTAAAATTCGGTAATTAAGAATCGGTAAATATTTTTTACCTACATCTGGCCCTAAGTACCCATGTACAGGAAGTGTCCTACAGTTAGAAAATGTATTTCTCATACATACATACAAACAACGATAATGGCACTCATGGGGTTACATAAACAATACGAACAATCACAAACAATATCATGTGTAATCAAACAAGAAGTGGCTGAGGAAAAATTCAAAAGCAAGGTTCAAAAGAAAACAAAAACACATAGAAAAAGAAATACGTCCTCTTCAATTAGATTCACATATTTGCATCAAAGGCGTTTAGACCCATTAAGACTTGGAGGGTCATCATCAGGACAAAACATCAAACATGCGAGCATCCAATAAACTTAAATAAAATATCTGTATAACAAGGGCACAATCATCTACATTAGATAATGAAGGAGGCTCAACGAGTGCTAGGCTTCAGTGCCCCAACAGGAAATCGTACTCTGATCGCATATCAAAAAAACGTAGTCATAACTATACGTTGAGGTAGGTAATTTTTAAAGAAATCAAGCAAGGTTGCCAGCACTCAAAATTGATCCTGTAAATTATTTAGTATAGGATGCATGCTAATTCAAGGAGTCTTGGTCGGTGCTCTTATTTAAATGCTCATTTTCAACACCTTATTCCATCAGCATGCCGTCAGCAGTCACATCCCGAGCAAAAAGCCGGAAAGTGAAAACTGTGGTTATCCGGTCATGCTTGACTGGGACAAAGTCACAAATTTAGACCAACCACGATGAAATGTGGGCTAGTTACAGGGGCCATGCTCAGCTCGCTGAACAGAAGTACCTTAAATCCTGATTGTTGAGTATTGTGAGGTCCTGCATTGAGGATACATCATGCACCCGAACCAATTCGAGGTCCTGGTGTGGAGATGCGTCATGCACCGCTGCTTCCAAGGAGTTGCAGGGATGGAATGTGAGGTCCTGCATTAGCATCAAGGAGGTCTTCAATGAGGGGCTTGTGATGTGAAGCCCTTTATTGAAGATACACTGTGCACCGGCGGGTTCCAAAGAAACTGCGGGGCTTATGATGTGAGTCCTGCATCGTTCTCAAGAATTACATTGATGAAGGGTTTGCAATGCGAAGGCCTGCATCACACAGTGGTGGTTCCAAGGAGGCTGCAGGCGTTGATGTGCAGTTGGGGACAGTTAACTCCAGGAGTACCTTAAATCCTGATTGCTGAGCATTGTGAGATCCTGCATCGAGGATATTTCGTGCAGCGGAAGCTATGCCAGGTCCTGGTGTTGAGAAGTGTCATGCACCATCTGTTCCCTGGAGCTGCAGGGATGCGATGCATGGTCCTGCTTTGGGATCGAGGAGTACTGGAATCCAAAGAATGGTTTAAGTAAAAACATTTAGGATAAAAGAAGACTTAAGGAATAAAGATACAGAAAAAACATTAACATAATAGAATTTACAATTGAAAAGGAAAATAAGAAAAGAAAAGAATAGTGCCAAAAGTCTAAGGCACATAGTACCCATGTACAGGAAGTGTCCTACAGTTAGAAAATGTATTTCTCATACATACATACAAACAACGATAATGGCACTCATGGGGTTACATAAACAATACGAACAATCACAAACAATATCATGTGTAATCAAACAAGAAGTGGCTGAGGAAAAATTCAAAAGCAAGGTTCAAAAGAAAACAAAAACACATAGAAAAAGAAATACGTCCTCTTCAATTAGATTCACATATTTGCATCAAAGGCGTTTAGACCCATTAAGACTTGGAGGGTCATCATCAGGACAAAACATCAAACATGCGAGCATCCAATAAACTTAAATAAAATATCTGTATCACAAGGGCACAATCATCTACATTAGATAATGAAGGAGGCTCAACAAGTGCTAGGCTTCAGTGCCCCAACAGGAAATCGTACTCTGATCGCATATCAAAAAAACGTAGTCATAACTATACGTTGAGGTAGGTAATTTTTAAAGAAATCAAGCAAGGTTGCCAGCACTCAAAATTGATCCTGTAAATTATTTAGTATAGGATGCATGCTAATTCAAGGAGTCATGGTCGGTGCTCTTATTTAAATGCTCATTTTCACCACCTTATTCCATCAGCATGCCGTCAGCAGTCACATCCCGAGCAAAAAGCCAGAAAGTGAAAACCGTGGTTATCCGGTCATGCTTGACTGGGACAAAGTCACAAATTTAGACCAACCACGATGAAATGTGGGCTAGTTACAGGGGCCATGCTCAGCTCGCTGAACAGAAGTACCTTAAATCCTGATTGTTGAGTATTGTGAGGTCCTGCATTGAGGATACATCATGCACCCGAACCAATTCGAGGTCCTGGTGTGGAGATGCGTCATGCACCGCTGCTTCCAAGGAGTTGCAGGGATGGAATGTGAGGTCCTGCATTAGCATCAAGGAGGTCTTCAATGAGGGGCTTGTGATGTGAAGCCCTTTATTGAAGATACACTGTGCACCGGCGGGTTCCAAAGAAACTGCGGGGCTTATGATGTGAGTCCTGCATCGTTCTCAAGAATTACATTGATGAAGGGTTTGCAATGCGAAGGCCTGCATCACACAGTGGTGGTTCCAAGGAGGCTGCAGGCGTTGATGTGCAGTTGGGGACAGTTAACTCCAGGAGTACCTTAAATCCTGATTGCTGAGCATTGTGAGATCCTGCATCGAGGATGTTTCGTGCAGCGGAAGCAATGCCAGGTCCTGGTGTTGAGAAGTGTCACGCACCATCGGTTCCCTGGAGTTGCAGGGATGCGAAGCATGGTCCTGCTTTGGGATCGAGGAGGTCATCAATGGGGGGCTTGCAATGCAAAGCCCTTCCTTGAAGATGCGTTGTGCACCAGTGGGTTCCGAAGACACTGCGGGGCTTACAATGTGAGTCCTGCATCGTCGTCAAGGACACCATCGGCGAAGGGTTTTCAATGCGAATGCCTGCATCAAAGATGCATCGCACAGCGGTGGTTCTGAAGAGGCTGCAGGCAGTGATCTGAAGTCTTGCGCCGGGGATAGTTCACTCCTGGAGCACTTTAAATTCTGATTGCTGAGCATTGTGAGGTCCCGCTTGGAGGATGCATTGTGTAGCTGAAGCAATGGAAGGTCCTGGTGCTGAGAAGCATCATGCACCATCGATTACGAGGAGCTGCAAGATATGATGCAAGGTCCTGCATTGGCATTAGGCATGTCATCAATGAGGTCCTTGCGATGCAAAGCTCTTCGTTGAGGATGCGTTGTGCACCTGCAGGTTCCGAAGACACTTCAGGGCTTATGATGTGAGTCCTCCATCATTGTCAAGGATATTTTCGACAAAGGGTTTGCAATTTGAAGGCTGCATCAAAGATGCCTCACGAAGCAGTGGTCCCGATGCAGAGTTTAGTTGATGTGCTGCACAGTGGCTCTGCTGAGTCGGTTCTGCTGAGACCACAGTTTGACTGGCAGAGCACCTTCATGCCCACTTCCAAGAGTCCAGGACTGGGTTGGCATCACTTGTGAGGGCAGGACTCGCAGAAGGCAGAGTCCTGGAGCTGGGTTCAAAGATGTTGGAAGCCTGGTCTGTCCCTGAGGCTTCTGATCAGGAGGCCAGCCAACTATCCCTTGGACTATCTCTGTGGTCCTACCTTTAGAGATGCAGGTCCAGTCCTTCTCACCCAGGCAAGAAGGGTGAAGGTCAGCACAGAACAGCATTGCAGCAGTCTTTCAGGGCAGGAGTCCAGCAGAGTGGCGATCCTTTCAGCACCACAGCAGCCCTTCTTCCTGGCAAAGTCCACAGGTCCAGAAGTGTAATGAAGAGCTGGGTCTAAGGGTCCATTATTTATACCTGGTGGCCACTTTAAAGTAGGAATATCATCCAGAGCTTTCCACCCCCAAGATGTGCTTAGAATGTCCTGCCTCCACGCTCTGGCCCCAGATTGTCTGAGGTCACGTTGGACCGGTGTCAAACCCCTCAGGCACAGACTTTGTGATGTACAAGTATGGTGGGGTGACAGCTCCTCCCTCTCATTAACTCTAAATGACCCATCCTTCCAACACCTAGCTTCCCTTGATCTCACTGGGAGCAATACACAAAGACCAACTGCCAGCTATGCCTAGTCATGTGACCCAAGGACAGTCTGCAGGCACCAAATGATTAGGACAAGAAAATGCCAGCTTTATAAAAGTGGAATTTTCAGAATGTCAGGCTTGTGATATGTTTAACGGGCTACTTGCGTGGGTGGCACAATCAGTGCTGCAGGACCACTAGTAGCATTTCATTTACAGTCCCTGGGTACAGGTAGCACAACTTTGCTAGGGACTAGCAGATTAAATATGGCAATTTGGGTGTAAGCCAATTCTACCATGTTTAAAGGAGAGTGCACAAGCACTTTAGCACTTTAGCACTGTTGAGCAGTGCTGGAGTGCACAGAGTCCTTAAGCCAGCAAAAACAAAGTCATCAAAACAGGAGGGCTGAAGACAAAGGGGCCGATTACAATGTCATCTGGAAAGGCTCCGAACAGCATTCGATTAGTCCGATTCCGATTTGGAACCTGCCTTTCCAAATGACTCAGACACATTTCCCAATGACTGATTACGATGGCTGGAAAGCATGAAAACTGTCCGACTCGGTTCCAAAAGTCATTGGGAGTAATCAAGTCAGTCAGAGCCAAATCGCAGCGGTCTATGGACTGCGTTTATAGCCGAGGGATTAGGATGTCAGAATCGGACAGCCTTTCCGAATCATTTCCCCCGACACGGATCAGCTGTTGGAACTGACTTTGGGGGCCTCTACCAGGGCCCCCTTCACTGGAGCCCTCTGAATCAGCCTGTGGGGATACCCATGGGTCCCCCCTTTACCTGCATGCACAGTGGGGCAGGTACCATAGCGTACCTGCAAGGTTTTCTCCAACCACTCCTTCTTTTCAGTGGAAGCCTGTGGTCTCGTTCGGAACACAGGCTCCCATTGAAGTCAATGGGAGTTGGGAGGCCAAAGTCTGCAAATGGAAGGACCATTTCCGGCAAAAGTGGGGGAATGACTTTTGTCAGGCCAATTGGGTCATGCTGTCTAGACTACATACTTGTGCACCTTAGGTTATGGCCCATCGTATTAAACATGTCTATAACCTAGACATAGGAGAGCGAGCACAACCCCCTTAGCCTGACAATGGAGCGTCCGTGGGGCGAAAAGATAAGGGCAGCTCCCACTCTCCTTGCCTTAAGGGAGGTGATTCCCTCAAATGACAAACACAGGCTCAACTGGCCCACAATCTTGGCTGATGAACACAAACCTATTATTTTAAAATGCGATCTTCAAAACCACCTAGGGGTGCTGTTTCCCTGGACAAGCGATACGATTATACCAGCTAGCTGTAGTGCTTTACATTCCATGTTTGTATCCACTTTGCAAGAAACCTTATTGGTCCCTTACACAAAGCTCACCCAAACCATGCGAAACTGACCAAAATGACCCTATGGATCTCAAAGGAGTGCAGATCCTTGAAAAAACGTCTCACCCTATCCCTAAAGCAAAGGGACATCTTATTAATTCGGGAACTGAGGGAGCAATTCAAATTGGCACAGCATGAGGCCAAGAGGGAACGGGATGAAAGGAGGTGGGAAGAACTTAGGGAGTCCATCTTGCACCGAGATCCCAGGATGTTCTGGCTATTCGGGGGTAAGGGCAACCACGAAAGGTCTCCACCCCTGGCCAACAATATCCCAGCCACTGAGTGGTAAGAACACTTTGGAGCCCTATACTCAATCCTTGCAAATTTTGATAATGAACTAGTAGTGCCCGCACCACTCCAATTATCACATGATCTCCTATTCACTGGAGACAAAATATTGACCGCTCTGGATGCAATTGTACCTGCTACAGCCCCTGGGCCGGACGGCATCCCAGGAGACCTCTTCCGATCTAATAGGGAAAACGGGGCAACATACATTCTGGCCCTAGCTAATGACATCGCAGGTGGAGGGAGGATCCCAGAATCCTGGAAGGAGACACAAGTGATTCCCATTTTCAAAAAGGACGATAGGTCTAAACCTTCCAATTATCAACCATTAGCCTGATCAACTGTGTCCAGAAAGTTTTCTGTTGATCGCTCCTAGCTAAAATCTAGGAATGATTGGAAGAGAATGACATCCTCTCCTCCCTCCAAGTGGGCTTTCGACTGAAAACTGGCACAGTCGATCAGGTCTTTCGCCTCCTTATGCTTTATTGGAAGATAGTCTTGCTGGGCAAAGGGAGCTTATACATCGCATTCATAGACTTAAAATCTGCCTTTGATATCGTTCCCAGGGACAGCCTATGGCGGGAACTCAGGGAGATGGGTATGCCATTGAGAATTCTTACATTCCTTTTCAGGCTTCATGAAGAGAATTTTGCTAGGGTTAGATGGGACAGCCAGGGACAGGTCACCGACGCCATTGAAGTACAGCGCGGGGTCTGCCAAGGCTGTGTCCTGGTTCCGACCTTGTACTCACTCTACATCAACAATGTTGTCGAGCTTCTATGAGCCACCTCTGCGGACGCCCCCTCTTTAGCAAAGCAGAGAATCGCCACCCTTATATTTGCAGACGATACTCTTCTCGTCTCGAAGACTCCAATGGGCTTGCAAAAACTTGTAAACCAATTCAACCTCTTCTGCGATAGGAGGGGGCTTAAAATTAACACATCTAAAACTAAGCTTATGCTATTGAACCCTCACAAGTCCTTCAAGGGAAAACTGTTCTTAGGCAACACTCCCCTGGAGAGAGTGAGCTCATTTGATTACCTGGGGATCAAACTGTCAGAGGATATGGCCTGGAAACACCATCTCAATACGGCCTACCTCAAGATTTCCCAGGTAAACGGGGCTCTGCGTAAAGAGCACTACCTTTCCTACACCAATCCAATTGCACCAGCATTGAAATTTTATAGCTGCAGGGCCGTGAGCAGCACTCTTTATAGAGCTGAGCTATGGGGTATGGAAAGAGCAAGTGACCTGACCAGTTTGCGCCTGCAAAATCTAAGAGGGTCATGTACAATCCCTATTTAGCGAGTTTAAGTTTGAATAGGAATTGCGAGTCGCTATTAGGAAGCTATAAGCCCTAACCGTAACTTTTTCTACCTGTAAGGCACCCCTATGGAAGGCCCAAGGTACCCCTATTGGGCAGGGTGCAGTGTATGTGAAAGGTAGGAGATGTACTGGTGTATGTGACATGTCCTGATAGTGAAATACTGCCAAATTTGTTTTCACTATTGAAAGGCTATCCTGCCCCATAGGATATAATGGGAGTTTATTTATAACATCTTATAAATATAACTTCCCATTGGGACAAGATAGAGAAATAAAGTCTAGGGTCTCTAAGATCAGAATTTAATAACACATCTTTTAGTAAAGATGGTTTTTAAATTGTGTTTGAAAATGCCACTTTTAGAAAGTACAAAATCCTATAGGGGTTAAGCCCAAAGGACCGGGGCCAGGTAGGGCTATTCAAAATTCAGAACACAAAACAATGAACCCGGCTCCGTACTACCGTACACTCCTACTACTCAAGGAGTAACGAACAGGGTTTGAGATGCCAAGTTGAGTCACAACCAGCATGGTGCACAAGTTGAATATTTCTTCTCGTTTTTGAGTGAAAAAAAATACCCGTGAGGGAAAGCATGTCTGTATTTGAGCAAAAGGATAGTCCATTGCATCCAGAGTTTGGAATTGGTGAAGATGCAGTAAAAATAATGAGTCTTCAAGGAACTCAGTCCTGCCCATACTCTGCAGTAAAGAAATGTATACTGGCAAAGTTAAGGGAGCCTCGTAGGCAGTAACATAAACGAGTTTAGTGGCAGAAAAGCCAAAAACTCTTGGAGTAAACGAGCTGGATCGGCTGCTCCAACTCTAGAAAACAGAATATCTGGTCCATTTATATGGAGCCCTGATGATAGTCCCAGTACTATTCGCCTGGGTCTTTAAACGCGTTGGCATTTTGGGAGGCATTTAGTTAATTCTGAATGCGGCGAGTGTTGAAAGAAACTATTGGATAAAGGATTGATACACTATTCTGATACTCCTTTGATGCTGGAGCTGGAATAACATATGTGGTTCATAACATTGGATATGTTCATGTTTATTACTAAACTTTGTATATGATGTACATTTTTCTAAAAATTTGTTTTGCATCAGATTAATGTATGAATTCATTTGCTGATTTTACCATGTTGCAAGCTGTTGCTAATAATTTATTCACAGTTTCTAAGTCCATTTTTGTCTTTAAGTGTATGTTATTGTGAATTGTATATACGTGTAAGTTCATGTGTGAATTTGATAAGTCTATGTTTCTTTTTCAGTCCCAAAAAAATTGTTTAGAATAACTTTTAAAGAAACAGGAATGGTCTAATAAAAATTCCATTCAGACAGATAAAAGAGTTGATTGTTCGTTACTTCATGAGTAGTAGGAGTGTACAGTAGTACGGAGTCGGGTTCATTGTTTTGTGTTCTGAACTTTTAGAAAGTAGGCATTTTCTTGTTTAAACATTTTGGGGTCGATTCCGATCCGGTAAAAACCGCTCCGAATAGCCGTTCGGACCGTTTTTCCCATACAAATCGTACCCTGCAACGTCCCCCGTACATACGACGAAGTACGATTCGTACCATGAGCCGGACTCCGTATGAATCGTACAGAGACCGTACGAATCAAATCCCCATCCGAATCTCCCTAGGAACCCGCTGTACGCAACATCTGTACAGCTCACGGCTGGTTTATACGACCCAGCAAGTACGATACATGTCGGGTACGCACTGTACGACCCTTTTTCTACGGGAGGTGAAAACAGCCGTAAAAGCGGAGTTTGCGACGAAACAGGTACGGAATGGCCCCCCCGGGTACGGTGTGTACCCCCCATGATCGCAGGGGTACGCACTGTACACCCAGCGTACATGGGGTATGGTATGTACCCCCCATGATTGCAGGGGTACACACTGTACCCCATGTACGCTGGGTATACGGTGCGTACCCCTGCGATCATGGGGGGTACGCACCGTACGGTGTGTATGTGATTGTGCGCTTTTCCGTAGCAATCGCCCTTACCTGACGTGGACCGTACGGATCGCATCCTGATACCCCGGTTCGGATCGTACTCGTTGGGTTGTACGCCGTATGTACAAGTCGTACGGAGAGAGCCCCGGATACGAATCGTACGGACAGTTTTTTTACCGTATCAGAATCGACCCCTTTGTGTGGCTCTGACTGTTCATGTATTGACTGTCTGGTTTTAGAGTGACAGGGGCTGGGGAAGTGCATTTTCTCAGACAGCCACGGGGGTTGCAGTGTGTTCTGCCTTTCCTGAATGAGTCAGGACTAGGCTGAAAAGACCTGGGCTGCATTCAGAGTAGGGAGGAGGAGTTCTCCCTAGCACCTGAATCTGCCTGGTCTGCATTTAGAGTGGTGGGAGGAGATTTGCCTTGCACCTGAATGTGGCCCATCTGCCTTACACAATGCTGTCTCCACCTTCTGCCAGGCAGCTGCACAAGAAAGGACAGAACTGGGTTGGACTGGGCTCAGAGACCCTTGCACAAAGAGAACAAAGACATTTTGGGGTAGACCTAAAACCCCTTAACTTGTGACTACTTCTGGAATCAAGAGGAACATTTGCCAAGGAGCAGAGCTGGAGAAACTGAGGAGAAGTACTGCCCCTTTGCGGTGTGTCTGGGGTTGGCCTCGAGTAGCTGTTTCTGGCAAGTAAAGGAGAAGGACTTTGCTGAGTGCTGTGTCCCCTGCTTGAAGAAGATCTCCAAGGGCTTGGGTAGAGCTTGCTTCTTGTTTTGAAGTCTCAGGGACACAAAGACTTCACCCCCAGCTCCCCTGAACTTCCTTACTGGGAGTTCCAACCTGCCAGGAGGTGCCTGTGACTGTCTTGGGCCTCTGGAGGTTGTTTCTGCTGTTGGGAGCTGGAAAAGCAACACAACTACAAGAAAATTGATGCATTGCTCTTCATGTGGCAGTTTTCCCGATGCAGCACTGCAGTGTGAGAAGAATGTCCACGCATCGCAGCGCCGCTGCCAAACCGGACGCAGCACCTGTCGCCGCTGCAAGAACTGACGCATCGAGGAATCGTGGCTGAAGAAACTGATGCAGATCCGCTCAATGCCGCCACATCGATCGCCGACGCATCCTGGATTTTCACAAATCAAACCTGTGCCGCACGTTTTTCTGTGGATCAGAGTGGCCTCGGAACCAATGCATCGCTTCCCCCTACAGACCAGACCCGGCGCAACGCTCTCCTGCGTGCAGCAGAACTGACGCATCGCATCGTCAAGGTCTCAGGAAAAAACGCATCTCTTTGTTTTTCGATGCCTCCCATCGCGACTCCTGTTTGGCCTTGTGTATTTTGTTACAACAACAGGGACCTTGAAAGAAATCATGCATCCATAGTTTTCTATGGACCCAGTTGCTTAAAATCTTTTTAAAGTCATTTGTTTGATACTTGTATGCTGGATATTTGTCTTTTTGGACTTGTTGGGTTTAGAAAAAGATAATTTATTTTTCTAAACTGGTGTGGTGTCCATTTGTGGTGTTATCACTGTATTACTGTGCATTTTGAGTACAAATACTTTACACATTGCCTTTGGGATAAGTCTGTCTGCTCTTGCCAGGCTACCCAGGAGGTGAGCAGCTATTATCTAAAATATGTATCTCTCTTTCCCTGACTAGAAGCAAGGGTCCATATTTGGACAAAGGTACCTACCTCTGCCAACTAGAGACCCCCATTTCTAACAAGCTGGAATTCAGGTTGGGCGTCCTGTGGCGTCTGTTATACAGAGATGCAGGGCTGAGGCTCGTACATGAGCCTTAACAGGTCATCGCAATGGGAACGCCATTGCATGTTCCTGCCGGTCTTGAATTGTCAATCCCATGCCCCGATGGGCCCCCTTTGTTTCCTAAACTACCACATGTTTCATGGCAGGCTCACTGTGAGGAAACTCCTAATATGCTTGGTGGTGCCGCCACAGCAGCACCACCAGATTAGGAGGGGCCTCAGACCGCTACAAGACCACCAGGGATTGTGGATCCCTGGCGGCAGCAACAGTCCCATGGCGGTCCAACCACCAATCTTGTTATAGGGCGTCGGACCACCAGTTCGGCAGTAGTCGCACCGCCACCATGGGTTTGGCGGTCCATCGGATTGCCAAACTCAAATTAAGGCCCATAGTTTCTGCAGTTTGTATGTCATAATGTCTTATTTAAACAATCATCATTTGAGAGGTCAGTGTAGGCCAAAGGTATTCCAGGTCATTGTTCTTAAAGCATGTTTAGATAAATTGTGTTTAAAATACTGAGGGGCATATTACCAAGCAATAGCGATAATTATCGCTATTGCTTGGTTAGAGACAAAAAATTACCGCTGAGCTGCGGCGATTTTTATCGCAAATAAACCTTGGTATTACCAAGGTTTATCGCAAATGCGATAAAAATCATCCGCAATGCATGAATATCGCTGAAAAGTCAGCGATATTCATGCATTACCGAGCTAATGCTCTTAGCCATGTTATCTATCTCCCATTGGATAACATGGCTCAGAACTGCTCAGGGCAGGTGTTAGCTTTTGGAGATATTCGCGCTTAGCGCGAATATCTCCATAAGTTGGTAATAGGAGATAGCGATGTTAGCGACTGTTTCCAGTCGCTAACATCTTGGCACGCCCACTTTGCAAGTCATTAGTGATAAATATCACTGACATGCAAAGTGGGGCCCAAGATGGTCGCTATCTCCTACTAGCTGTCGCTAACTGGTGTTAGCGACAGCTAGGTAATAGGGAGATCATTTTATCTCTGCTTTCTTGGCTTTTAAAGCCAAAAAAGCGGAGATAAACCCCCTTGATAATATGCCCCTGAGTGTCCTTTAGTTTAATGTCCAGTTTTAAATTCCCTTTTTTTGAGATTTCTTGGATTTCAGAATCATAAACAGCTTCTCCTTCATTTTTAGCCAGCCTGCAGTAGTATTCAGTGTATATTTACCCACAAAGTGCAATACACTCACCCCTGCCCCAAACTCCCAGCTCACCCCAAAACTTAAAGGGCAAATGCCATCCCTAAGTTGAGATTACCAAATGTTAGAGAAAGGCTTCATGCCTACTTAATGTCATCCCTCTCTCCTAATTGAAAAACAATAATTTATAATTTATAATTATTCGGTGCACTAGATCCTAAAATAGAGGTTTTATCACATTTCAATAATCTCATTACATTATTAATCACTAATCATATCTTGAATCTTTGGCATCTATGGACACCATTTAGGATGGCTTCAGATATCACAAAGGCAGTGGCAGGAACAGAAGAAAAACAGAGCTTACATGAACCCAGTTTACTTTCTGTTGTTCCAGCATTAGAGTTTGTTTTCCACTTCAGAATGTTTTTATTTTGCAAATAGATATCATTCTTGTTAGACCTATCAGCCTTAGGGTGGTCTTTCTCCAAACATTTTGCCTTACTCCTCCATACTTTTCTGATCCCTTTTTTGTTGACACTACAATTCTGTGAACTTTAGCACTATTAACCAGTGATATAGTGTATGCACTCACTCCTAAAAACATGATAACATGGGGTTATCCCAAAGTGTCATATTTAGTTTACTTATAAGTCACTACTGAAATGGTACTACATGTACCCAGGGCCTGTAAATGAAACAATAGTAGTGGGCCTGCAACATTTGCGGTGCCACCCAGATAGGTAAGCTTGCAATCCTGTATCAGGTCGGCTAATGCAACCTGTGTGTTCAGCTTTAAACTGTCATTTAGACATGGCAAAATACACTTTTTTCCCTGGCCTAAACCTTCCCTTTCTTTGTACATATAAGTCACCCTTAAGGTATGCCCCAAACAACCCACAGCACAGAGTGCAATGTATTTAAAAAGTAGGATGTGTACTTTTAAGTTTTACATGTCCTGATAGGGAAAACTCCTAAATTTGTTTTTCAATTTTGCAAGGGCTGCCCCTCCCATGGGATGACATTGGGGTTACCTTATTACAGTTAATAAAGATATTTTCTAAATGGAAACAGGTAAACAGATCATGTTTGGTGTCTTTGGAATTGAAATGACAATTTTTTTAATGGTAAAGTCAGATTGTAAATTGCAGTTTTATAAATGCCACTTTTTAAAAGTTGGCATATTCCTGCCGTAGTCATTTAGTGCCTGGAGCCAGTTTCTGAGTCACTTGACTAGGTGGCAGCTGTCTTTGTGTATTCCTCCAAGGCAGCTACACACAATGGAGAGCTTAGGTGTGCCTGAATGGGCCATCACCGGGGAGGATTGGAGGGCAGAACTGGGCACAGCCCCACTTACATTGGCATAGTCTGTGTTCGGAATCCACACAAAGGATTACATATGCTCTTTAGTTACTCTCGAGCCATGGTAGAGGAGGCAGGAAGCATGGAAACTTCAAAGAGAATCCTCTAGAAGCTTCTCCCACTTCAAAGAAGGCAACAGTTATAAATATTGGACCTCAGATACCATTCTTCAGTACACATCTGGACGTATCGGAGACTCTGCCATGAAGAAGGACATCTGTGGTGCTGAAAGGACTACCACTCTGCTGTCCTGCTATACTGATCTGCTGCCCTGTTGCCCGCTTACCTTGGTGAGAAAGACTGGACCTGCAACCTGAACCCAGGACAACCTGAGTGTCTCCAAGGGCTATTCTCTTGTAACCGGCACATGGATCATGCAACAGTGAGTCCTACACAGCCAAGTGGTGCCACCCCACTCCTGGGCCTTTGGCAGTGGGCCTAAGGTGCTCTGCCAGTCCATCTATGGAACTGGGAGAACCAGCAAATCCCCTCTAATGCTCGGCACAACCCTGAGCAGAACGACTCAGCTGCGTGGACTTTACCAGCACAAAGACAAAGACTTTACATCACGCTCATAAGCTCCTTGGACGGACTCATTGCGATGCAGGCCCCACCTTGTAAGCCTCTTATAGACAGCAGCCTCGATAATGAATCAGGACTTCACATCGCAAGCCCCACAGTTTCTTCAGACCTAGCCAATGTAGGGCAGATGCTCGATGCAGGATTTTAAATCAAAAGACCCTTGTCAATGGCCTCCTCAAAGACGTTGCAGGACCTCGCATCGCAGCCTGTCAGCTCCCCAGACCCGAAGCTCTGTGATGCATCTCCAACCCACTTCTCACATCGTCTTGGCTGTACAATGCATCACCAATGCAGGACCTTGCACCTCTCTGGAACCAGGATTTAAGGCACTCTTGTTCAGCAGAGCTAACTGGGTCCCTGTAGCTGGCCAGTGACCCATGGTAGTTGGCCTGAACTTGTTACTTTGTTTTGGCCCATTGAGCCCAGATAACTGTGCTTTTTTGCACAATATTTGCTTAAATCTTTAAACTTGCATATCTCCGGTTCCACTCATTGTATTTTTGTCGTTGGTCTTGTTTAATGTATGAAAACTTGCTCTATGTTTCTAATTTGGTGGGGGATGTTCATTGTATTGTGTTTTCACTTTATTACTGTTTGAAGTGATACAAAATACTTTAAACATTGCCTCTAAGCTAAACCTGACTACTCTGTGCCAAGCTACCAGAAGTCTCAACCCTTTGGTTTTGCTTTGTTCGCCCTAAGTGTGGCAGGGTATGCCCAGACGTGGGTCCCTTGCTCACTTTGCCACTGGATTCAAACTAGCCTGGCTGATGATGGCTGATTAGCCAGAAACCGGTCCCAGGATGCTTGTTTCCGGTCCAGGGAAGACATGGCTTGGCAGTTCGGGCTGGACTGCACCCATAAAGCACAGGGTCAGACTGATTTGCTTATGTCCATGTCTGAACTGGGGTGGTGGAGTGAGCTAAAGAATGATGATGGATTAAACCCAGATCAGTTGACTGGGGGTGAGTGCTTGCAATTTCAACACTCCGTTCATCATCCCTTTGGTTTTGCTTTGTTCGCCCTAAGCTACCAGAAGTCTGAGCACAGGTTATTTTGGGGTTTGCTTGTGACCTAATTCTGAAAACGATTGTGGTTTCTGCTTGAGTAGGATTTCACCCCCCCCCCCCTCAACCAGCAACCCAATGTTCATTTACCCTAGGCTTGTTACAAAAGCCCCATTTAATTTCAGGGGTGCCATCAGCATCTGCTGAACTTTGCTGGGGCTTTGTCCAGCTAGAGCCAAACCCAGTGGAAGGGGAAGAACTGATTAGAACCAGTTTATGTGTAGGCAAAGAGAACGACCCATACACAGCGGCTGGCACTAGGTATAAAAGTGTCACCCTCAGAACCTCTCAACAAAACACTACTTGACCTGTGGAAGATTCAGAAGTAGGACTACCCTGCTGTCTGAGGAATGAAGAGTGGATCTGCTTGCCTTGAACCCAGGAAACCAGAAGTGACCCCAAGGGTCAGTTGGCTGACCTCCTGTTTGAGCTAAATCCATGGTGTTGCACTACAGAATGGATGCGTGAGCTACTGTATTCAACCTGTGATAGCTTCATCTAGTCCATGGATGTTTATGTAGGTCTTGCCCTGTGTGTAGTTGTGTAAGATTTTATTTTGTTGGTTAACTGCTGTGTTTGTCTTGTTTTTCCTTTATTGTTTTACAGATTTCCTTTCATTTCCTACAATTTCAAGAATTTCTACCACCTGCTTTCGACTGGAGAAATGTAAGGTGGTATTTTCCACTGATATTTAATGACTTCTTATTCATGTAATTGGGGGTTCTTTACCACTCGTGTTCTTTTTTACATTGACTGCAGACATTCAGCATTTATATCCAACATGCTTTTTAACTCATACTCAGCTCATTTGTTAAAGTCATGTGGCAATTACTACTATGTCTAACTCGTAATCAGGGCCCAAGTAGCTATTCTCGGAACCTCCCAAAAAGTCCTATAGGGCTCCGTTTGAGGGACGAAACTATAGAAAAGCTTCAATACAATACAATACTATGTTTAGAGTATCATGCATCATATGCAGTATGCATTAGAACATAAGCGATGGATCGACTGCCAAACAGACCTTGGTACATTTCATTAGCTAAAGCATCCCATCCCTTATGAGTTTACAAGCTCGGTATGATCTGCCTGCTGAGATATTTCAAGTCCAGGAGTGTGGTTTGCAATGCAGCCATCTTCTTAAATCAACCGTGGATGCCTCTGGCAGGCCTTCTGCCTCTGAGGGCTGCATTTTTGCACCAGCACATGAATTCTTTCTTTGAAGCATAAGCGTGCATGAAAGAGAAGCACGAGATTAGGAAACAAGTGAGAAACAATAAACATTACATCAGCTGCAGTAAACTAAAGAGCATTTACATCTGTTACTGTTTAGGTTTTACAATTGCCACTTACAATATTTAGATACTGTGGAGTTCAGATCAAAAACGCACAATAACATCGTTTGTGGTTTTTACTATGTGACTTGTTTGGTTCACTTGTGTGTGTGTTTTTTTTTAATATACCAGCGATCTGGAAAATCAAGATCAAATGTGCCTCTCCTGCGAAGAACATTTGAATGGTACCAGGGTGTGACAGGTGTTGCTGCAGTTAACAGTAAACCTTTCTGACAAGTTTAAGGGTATGTAATATGCAACTGCCAATATTCCACTTCGTATCATGTAAATGGATCAATTGGGTATTTAGCCTTTTTTTAATGATAGGGACAAGTTTTATGATAAGTAAAAATAAAACAGAGAAAAATACCTTTAACACGCAGTAAATACATTTTTACTATGTTCATATTGCCCCTCGCATTTTGCTGCAGGTACCAATTTCCAAATGGGATTTGCAGATATGATGCATCCAGGCAGTGTCTGTATTTCCATGCTTCCCGCTACAGCTTGGAAGAGAGGCATTGAATAAATAATACCCTTAAGTATTCAAAGGAGAGGATTATTTACTATTTAATTGAGTCCTTGAATAGTTCAGGTTAGCTAGTTGGCCCCCTGGGGACCTCAGGATTGAAGAGTAATTAATTCCCCAAGTCAAAACGCGCCACAGGGCGTGTTTACACACATGTCACCTCAGACCCCGCCCCCTCCCTTAACCACTGTGCAAACGCGCCCCGTGGTGCATTTTAAGTTGGGGATTAAGTCCCCTTGAATTATGAGGGTCACTGGGGTGCAAATAGCCCACCAGGTACCTCCATTAAGTGCCACAGAGCTGCGTTACAGAGAGGTGTAAAAATAGGCGCGGCCTCTGAACACCTCTCTGCAACTCAGCTCCCTGGCGCATACAGGAGGTTCCTGGTGGGCTAGTTTTATTAAGATGGACTCACTTGAGAACTATTTATTCCAGCACTACAAGACCCAGCAATACTGTGAAGTTGGTCACGCCCACTAGGGCGGGTTTTGGAATTTTAAAAGGTGCAATTAAAAGACTGTCTTGTAAAGCGAGCAACATAAACCATTGAGAAAGGGAACGCTGTTCCCGAAACGCGTCTGGTTTTCATTGCGGATGTGGTGATTCCTGCTGCTGCGTGGTTGCGAGTCATCTCCAAATAAAGGATTGAAACACTTACCCGCCTGCTGGCACTCTCTTGAGGGGCTACCTTTTACGTTGGGATGTTAGCGGCTGAGCCTATCCGCAGAGAGGAGCCCACCGCTAATGTGTGGGCCTGAGCTGGCGCCGTGAGCAGTGTTAGCGCGAGCAGGAGGCGGCATTTCAACTGGAGATGGCTGCGAAGCGGAACAGGCAGTGTGGTGGAGTGCGCATCAACCCACAGGGGTAAAAACTGCTTTTATTTTGTTTTATTAAGATGGACTCACTTGAGAACTATTTCTTCCAGCAATACAAGACCCAGCAATACAGTGAAGTTGGTCACGCCCACTGGGGCGGGTTTTGGAATTTTAAAAGGTACAATTAAAAGACCGTCTTGTAAAGCGAGCAACATAAACCATTGAGAAAGGGAACGCTGCTCCCGAAACGCGGCTGGTTTTCATTGCGGATGTGGTGATTCCTGCTGCTACTTGGGTGCGAGTCATCTCCAAATAAAGGATTGTAACACTTACCTGCCTGCTGGCACTCTCTTGAGGGGCTACCTTTTACGTTGGGATATATATATATATATATATATATATATATATATAAATATATATATACAAGAAACGCCATTCACCACATCTCCTTCCTCAGAGACAGAATAACGCAGAGTGAAACCACCATTTTTGTGCTATAATACTTAGTGTTTTATTCATTCAAAATCTCGCCAGCAATCTACAATATATATATATATATATTACCTACTGGCGGTCGCCAGTAGGTATATATAGTTAGGATTGATTTCCATAGGGAAATCGCAACATTCTATTGGGAATAACTTTGGCGCCGGTTGAGGAATCTGCCTGAATTTTTCAGCAACTTTGCCTCGCGGCGCTCCGGTCCTTCCCGAAAGTTTGGGGGGGATTCGTCAAGCGGGGGCCGAGATAAAAGGGGGGTCCCAAAACATGTTTTCCCCATGTTAATTTCCATAGGGCGGTCTGTCGCACTTTTAGCTCGAACGGCTGAATGGATTTCCACCAAACTTGGCAAAATTGTAGGGACTGGTACCCCGATGTGCCTTTGCTATGTCTCAAGATATATGCTCCAGTGGTTTTTACGAAAATTAACTTTGAAAAATATATATTGGGCTACATTGGGCTATATATATGTTAGAGCCCAAATGTAGCCCAATGTAGCCCAATGTAGCCCAATGTAGCCCAATGTAGCCCAAAGATGGCCACCAGAGACAAAAAAAACAAATGTAGCCCAAATATCAGCCAGATGACAGAATGTGCACGAGTGTTCTAAAGAACAACTAGAACGCTAACAGTCTTACTTATGACAAAAGTATGGCACACCTGAAGTCATCTTGATTGGAATAAAGTGGTAACACTTAATACATTTAATTTGAAAAGGGACAAAATGAGGGGTTTCATTTTGCCATAGAAATTTTATATATATATATATCACTGAAAAAACCATAGGTTTCAGGCCTTATATAGTTAGGAATTAGTATTTAAAAAACCTTTGAAATTCACTGAAAAAACCATAGGTTTCAGACCTTATATAGTTAGGAATTAGCATTTAAAAAAACCTTTGAAATTCACTGAAAAAACCATAGGTTTCAGGAGTTATATAGTTAGGAATTAGCTTTTACAAAACCTTTGAAATTCACTCAAAAAACTATAAGTTTTAGTGGTGTTATAGTTAGCTGGACATTTTACTCATACAAAACCATTGAAATTGCTCCTATATAGTTAGTTGTACTAAGTATATATCGCGCACCCGCAATCCACTGCTGATGATGTCACATATTAGATCATTCATGACATGGTCAGTGACATCACTGATGACATCTCAAATGACATCACTGATGACATCACTGATGACATCATCCACGTGACAATCACATACACCTTTTCATACACTATTACAATTTTTCATCACTCTTTGTAAAATACAGAGTATCATATTTAAATCCATTGTCACCGCAATACAAGTATCTAAAAATCCACTCAGTGATTCATACATGTATACACACATCTAATCCCTTACCTATGGATTCACTCATACATGCTGTCAATGAACAATAGAACACTATCAAAAATACTTATACATCTATATCGACATTAAACAACAGCACGCATCCTATTCACATATGAAGTCATCCTACTCACTTATGCAAACAATGGATCATACTTACATATTTACTTAGCAAAACACGTATACAAACACCACTTCTTCTATTCATTTAGATAGTAAGTCATACTTAGTGAATTATAAAATCATTATTACAAGTATACAGTTATCCATACAGTCACTCACACAATCATTGTGTCTTATGTATACTTATTTATATACAACAACTGACACATACACTGCCTTTTATTGTTCTAGTTTGTTGGACCTGTACCTTTGAGAAATATATTTGCTCATCACCACACCCATAAAGAGATTCCCTTACCCAAACTGTTAGAACATGTAGTTTTAACTTCATATATCTACTGAATAAACTATTCACACATCTTTGGACAGTCACACACCCTCTACCGAACCACACACACTTTCACACTCCCATACAAATACTCAGTTAACTAATCAATAACTAATATAGACTTTCACATAGCTAGTAACCAACTGTAGAATCAGTTTACACAACAACTGACAAAGTGATACAGATATTCACACAGTTTAGTCACTATCCACTATATTTAGTGAGACATTATAAAATGGTCAAGTAAACAGTCAATTACACTGCTACTAAATCCTCCATCCAAATATTTATTTATATATCCACTCATTCTTCAATGCAAATTGCTATATATATAATGCATATTTAAATAACGAAGCAAACCACATTCACTGGATGATGTCATCAGTGATGTCATCAGTGATGTCATTTGAGATGTCATCAGTTCTGTCACTGACCATGTCATGAATGATCTAATATGTGACATCATCAGCAGTCGATTGCGGGTGCGCGATATATACTTAGTACAACTAACTATATAGGAGCAATTTCAATGGTTTTGTATGAGTAAAATGTCCAGCTAACTATAACACCACTAAAACTTATAGTTTTTTGAGTGAATTTCAAAGGTTTTGTAAAAGCCAATTCCTAACTATATAACTCCTGAAACCTATGGTTTTTTCAGTGAATATATATATATATATATATATATATAATACACTTTCCTGGGAAGACATACTTACATTTTTGTTGGAAAGGCATGTGTGTTAAAGGCATATTTGTTTTAAAAATATGCGTGGTACAGGCATGCGTGGTAAAGACGCATGCATTGTTAACAATGCAATGTAATGGAATGCATGGTTCCGACCACATTGTAAATGCAGTTTCCCCCTTTTATCAGGGGTGTAAAGGCTCTTTACTCCACCACTCATGTTTTTCATGACTGTTGCACAATAGGATCTGTAGTACAGAAAAGGAACATGTCTATACCCTGTGTGCATTGCACCATGCACAGAGAATCGCTCGCGTGCATCAGGCCAAATGCCATTGTCTCTCTCTCTCTCTCCCTCTGTGAATAAAACATTGTAGGAAATCCACCTTATATGCCTGGTCACTCCATATTTTTTACTTTTTGCTGGAAGTTATATATTTGCTGGTTTTAGAAGCAGTGCACTTCAATCATGCTAATCAGTGATAATGTGTTGTCATCCCCCTTCAATCATGGTCGAATTGGCATATTCCTAATTAGTATACTTAACTTACCTAAAAGCCTCTAGTATACGGTACTTGATCAACGTGAATGAGCCCTCAGTTTCCACATCATGCTTAATGAACAGCAAATTATAAATACAATTGAGTCTAAGAAATTCTCAATATCCTCTGGGAACATCCCAGGAATCGGAAGGCATATTCCTCCATTCATCAGTGATTTAGTTGCATATTTTTCCAAACATCATATCATCTGTTTGCAGGAATCATGGAGGACCATGCTTTTCCATTTGTCAAATTTCACAACTTTCAAGATACCGGCAAGCAAAAGCATATCAACTAACTGAGCTGAGGATGAAAACTGTTAGTTAATAATAATCTGTATATGAAAGCAATGGTGCTTAAGTTCAATATCAAGAACATTTTAACAGTCCTTTGAGGAGATGGAAACAAAAAAGACATTGTTTGTTATAAATGTCGATTTCCCCCTTCCCTAATCAAGAATAAAGTTCAAAACTGTCTAATCAACTCCCCAGCACATGTCAAATTAATAAAAGGTCTCCCAGTTGTCACAGCAGCAAACAAATAATATTGTATCACACAGTAAAGCAAATGTAAATGTCTTGTGTTCTCTTTTTCAAGATTTATTCATGTAGGCTTCAGAATCAGCTCTCAACCGCCAATACGTGTTTCGTCGCATTTGGGGTGTTGTCCCGCAACTTCCTCAAGGCTGTATAAATATAAACATACAAAATACCATGTATCTATTGCATAATTCGAATAATATGACAGAACAATGTACATGTCAATCAAGACACGAAAAATTACACAAAGTGGTCTGCCATTGATCCGTTCACAAACAAAGGAAATACACCATTGTAGTGCCCAGCGTGACAAGATTACCTCAACAGAGGTGGACTATAACCCAAAACATGATGGAGAGAGAAAGATGATAATAGCATCTTACTAACACAAGTGCAACCTTATCGCCCGAAATTGAGGTGCGCAAAATGAGACTCTGTAAGAAAAAATCACGACCACAATGCACAAACAAAACCCGTGCCCACTAGAGCCAATGCACTGTATGTGAAATCACCACCTCTCCAGGTACAAATAGGACTGAAGTGTGAAAGGGGTTAGACCCGGTAGACCGGATATGCAAAATTATATTATCCTTTTCAAATACCTATATACTTCAAGTAGTCATTCTTCTGTAAAAAAAAGGGAAGAAAATAGAAAAAAGGGTCAGAACTAAATAATTCAATAATATATCAGAGCCAATGTATCTGACTCAAACTACAAGCTGTCAGCACCTACTTGATTTGTTATAAAGATCAGGTTCCTCTGCTTTCTGGGTGACAAAGAAAAAATAATGGAATCCATATATTCTTTACAGAAACCTGTACGCTGAATCATAGAGGGATAAGAGAATTAAACACAATTTGACGTGGGACACGCCTTTCAAATACAGAAACCCTTTGTGGTCCAGAAGTATCACCACAAATCAAGTAGGTGTCGACAGCTTGTAGTATGAGTCAGATACATTGGCTCTGATATAAATAGGAGGTTACATTTTGACTTATTTAGTTCTGACCCTTTTTTCTATTTTCTTCCCTTTTTTTACAGAAGAATGACTACTTGAAGTATAAAAGTATTTGAAAAGGATATTATAATTTTCATATCCGGTCTACCGGGTCTAACCCCTTTCACACTTCGGTCCTATTTGTACCTGGAGAGGTGGTGTTTTCACATACAGTGCATTGGCTCTAGTGGGCACGGGTTTTGTTTATGCATTGTGGTCGTGATTTTTTCTTACAGAGTCTCATTTTGCGCACCTCAATTTCGAGCGATAAGGTTGCACTTGTGTTAGTAAGATGCTATTATCATCTTTCTCTCTCCATCATGTTTTGGGTTATAGTCCACCTCTGTTGATTTATTTTTGAGGTAATCTTGTCACGCTGGGTGCTACAATGGTGTATTTCCTTTGTATGTGAAGACCACTTTGTGTAATTTTTCGTGTCTTGATTGACATGTACATTGTTCTGTCTAATTTTCAAATTATGCAATAGATACATAGGTATTTTGTATTTTGTATGTTTATATCTTCTATACAGCCTCGAGGATGTTGTGGGACAACACCCCAAACGGGATGAAACACGTGTTGGCTGTTGAGAGCTGATTCTGAAGCCTACATGAATAAATCTTGAAAAAGAGAACACAAGACATTTACATATGCTTTACTGTGTGATACAATATTATTTGTTTGCTGCTGTGGCAACTGGGAGACCTTTTATTAATTTGACATGTGCTGGGGAGTTGATTAGACTTTTAAAGAAAGCTGAGGCTTTGATCTATGGAGTTTGGTGGTTCTCTATACCCTGCAGCACCGCCCTAATAAATAGAGAAATCCCAAAATTGACTGTGGGATTCTGCCTAGTGGCGCCGTATACCTATACCTAATACCACATTTCGGGGCACTATAAAGTTCAAAACTGGTCTACCCTCGACAATCTGAAAAGAATTATAGAAAACCACGCCAATCATTTTCTAATCCTGATGGGTGACTTTAACCAATATCTACTATTTTAAACTCAAATGGTTCACCATTTCAAGATTCACCAGACAGTTTATATAATTTCTTCACCCTTGATAGTCGACGAGAGAAAGACAACAAAATTAATCAGCCAGGCACTCAGTCGGCTGTCTGACTTGGGTTAAGATTGTTGAATGGAAGAATCCAAAAAGATATGCTAGCAAGACCAACTTTTACTGCAGGAAACTCTTAAGAAACAATTGGTTATACCTTTTTACACTATTCCAACTTTTACCTGTGTAAAAGCTATAAGATTGTCCAAAAGACAGGTAAGTGATCACAACCCACACAAAATCATCTTTTCTTACATCCATGAACAATATTCATCTACAAATATAGTAGTGATAACTTACTAATTACAAATAACAAAGTGATACAATGGAAAATACACTTTTATTCAAAATTACTACTGTTAAGAAAAGAAGACTTTATAACCAAAACTTAGAGGCCAAGGCCAAACTCAATCATTACACTAGATGGTACATATTAAATGCCCACCAGACAAGGTCTTGAATTTTTGTCGACCAAACCCTATAACTACTAATCAAACAAATCCAATCTGCAGACCAGCACGACCAGTTACCAAGCAAGCAGGACTGCAAAGCAACAGTATCATAACACATTTTGCCAGTTGCCAACAAATCCCTGCTCATCAGAGTGTGACATCAAAATTAAGCTAAAAAAACAACAACAAAACAAGTGCTCAAGTAGATGAAATACCATCAACAAGAAGAAGCATGGACCAAACTTATTTTTACAATCAATTCAAACCAACCCAATAAAGTCTTGTTCTGAGATGGCTTGAAACAAATCAACACAGACCATTAAATGATTACTTTATTGCTTGCAGGAGATGGGGAACCAAAGTAAAAGGTCTAATCTCAAGTAATGTTTCATTATTAATTCACATTGAGACTTACACAAATATCGGTTGCACATTATACCTGCTGTGCCCCCCCATTTCATAATTTAATCCGGTGTGTGATAGAGGTTAAACATTGCCATATAATGCTGAGTTCTTGATCGTCCTGTAATCAGAATATTATTAGCCATTATAATTGATTCCTCCAGCATCAGATTATCTACATTCAACTTTTCTTCCCATTTTGTTGAATCCCAGAAAGATCATCAGATAGAAAAGTCATAAACATTTTGTAATAGTATCCTATTTTTCTTTTAACATACAGACTATCTATCAACAAGATCGATTTTAAGTCTTGATAATTATTAAGCATTAATGAGTTTAGAAAGCTAGATACCTGTAGATATTTAAAGTAATCTTGCGAAGGAATTTTAAATTTTTGTTGTAAATCGGAAAAGGATATTAGAGTATTTGCATTAGTCAAATATAAATCACTCAAAAAATATATACCGCTGTTATTCCACCTTTTCATCACTGCGTCTCTAAAAATGGGGGGAAAGCAGTGTGGAGAATTTAGGGGAGTATATCTAGTAACCTTGGAGATCCCCACCAATTTTTTAATGATTCTCCATGCTTTAAAAGCTGCTGATATGATCTTAAATTTTGTTTTTTTGTAGTAGCTTGGTTCTATTATTCTTAGAAATTGATTATTAGAATCCAAGCCTAGAACTACTTCATAGATCGAAGGAGAGTGTGCATTTGAAATGGGAGTTTTTTTGCCCACAATTAATGGTGCGATACACGGAAGTATTGTAGCAAGATAATAAAATAACAAATGCGGAACAGACCATCCCCCTCTATCCCTTGGCAGTATCATTTTTTTATATGCCCTTCTGATGCCCTTGTACCCCCATAAGAATCTTCCTGACATTCTTTCAAGTTGTTTAAAATACTCCAACGGGAATTCCAAAGGAATTGTTCTAAATAAATATATACATTTTGGCAAAATTAGCATTTTTAGTACATTATTTCTGCCGTATAGGGATAGATGCAAATGGTCTATTCTTTCCAATGTTGAGTTCGCTTTCCTCAAAATCGGGGCAAAATTTAGGTCTGGAATTTTTATTATAGGAGTAGTTAATTTAATCCCCAGATATGTTGCTTCACGGACTATATTGCCAATAGATGGAGGGTCTTGACCGACATAGATTATTTGCGTCTTAGATAAATTTAATTTGTATCCTGAAAAGGAGCCGAAATTATTTGCCAGATCTTCAATTCTAGGAAACGTCCTCTCTATATCCGTAGTAAGTATGACTAAATCATCTGCGTATGCAAGGGCTCTGTAATTTATACCCCCCACTGTCACTGGAGCAATATATTCATCTTGGTTTAGTTGGTTAAGAAAGATATCAATATAGATAGCAAAGAGGAGTGGGGAGGATGGGCAGCCTTGACGTGTTCCACGTTGAATTGGAAATACTTCTGATTTCATAGCCCCAATTTTAACTGATGATATTGGATTTCTATATAAGGTTTGGAAAGCAGTTATGATTCCCTCACCAAAGCCCTTTATTATTAACAAATCCCATAGATAGGGCCATGTCACCCTATCGAATGCTTTTTCGGCATCCAATAGGGTGATCCCTATTGATGTCTCGGTTCCCTCAGCCCAGTCCATAATAGCTACGACCCTCCGTACATGATCTGCTGTATCCCTATTTGGGATAAACCCGTGTTGCCACCGGGATACAATTGTTACAATTATTTTTGACAATCGTGTTGCTAATATTTTTGAGTATAACTTACTGTCTGTATTAATTAGAGATATCGGTCTATATGACGCCGGGTTTAGTGGATCTTTATCTTTTTTAAGGAATGTCATTATCAGCGACTGGGCCCAGGACTCCGGTGGAAAACCTCTCTGTGCTTCTAGGAAGGTGATAAGTATATCTTGTCTTATAGCATTTCTAAAAACCCTATAAAATTCCAATGGGATGCCATCAGGTCCAGTGGCTTTTCCTAATGCTAAAGAATGTAATGCTTTTTCAATTTCTTCCCAAGAGATTTCCCAGCAGGTATAATGTGCAACCGATGTATGCATATAGGAGCAGACTCAATACATATGTTTTTCTCATGCATCAAACTACATGGGCTTATTCAGCAATTACAACTCTATATTGAAAGAATTACAGGAAAACTGATAATTCTTACACCGGAATTGATTTTATTTGGACTTTCATCTGATACATTAATATTTGAACAACAACATTTGATTTTTATTATGTTAGCTGAATATCGAGCATGTATAACTCAGGAATGGATTAATTCAACTCCACCATCGTTTTCGATGTGGAGAGCCCGCTTTTTAGCAAAGTTTAATTTTGAATCAGCTATATATGTAACCAAGGGAAGGAAGAAGAGACAACTAGGGATGAAAATTTGGGCTCCGGTACAACAATGTATTCAAGAGGAAATAATTTAAAATAACAACAAAAAAATATTCATTTGTGTAAACTTCTAAATATGACAATGTTGTTGTGCTACGTTGATATATTTAACATGTAACTGTGTTAGTTTCTGTGTGTTTGCAACCTGAAAAAAAAAAAAAAAAAAAAAAAAGAGACTTACACAAATAAAACACTACTCATAACACAAGAGGAGATTTATTTCCTGATAATAAAGTATGGATCCCCTCAGGCACCTGGTACTAAAGGCTTGCCCATTAACATTGTAAAACAGGACAATAGTCTTTGGAGTTTTTTTGCCGTGCCAGTTATTTTCTAAAGCACTGCTTGCTTGTATTATACCACACTCTAGGAAAGGATCGATTATACACCCTGCACACAAAGAGTGGTCAAAAAGTGACCCAAACAATTACAGATTTCTGGATTGTGAGGGAAAGATTTTAGCAAAATATCTACTGAGTAGGGTAGAGACTTGGACAAACTGAATTATGCACTGACTGCTCAATAATAGACATTACAGCTCTGCCACTTCAAGCACGGAAGGCCACTGACCATACTCTCACATTACGTGTCAGCGGTACAGTCTACAGTACCACGTTTCGTAAACTAAATTGTAACCATCAGTGTAAAAATAAACTGCAGAGCTGGGGCATTGAGCAGTCATTGCTTTACTTTATCATACCATTACATCAACATATGTGACTAAAAATTAAATTATACAATTAAAACACCTGATCACTCAAAATGCCAATGCAGAATGGTTTACTGCAGGGTTGTATCTGATCTAGCTGCACAGTTAGTTTGAATGAATGGCCTGCCACTGAAGTTGAGGAAACAATCAATTATCCACTGAGCCTGTGTAGATGAAATAGCATTACTCTCAATCACATCAAGTGGTCTTCAATGTCACTTATCCAAATTACATGACTTTAACCTTGTGACTGGCCTAATGGTAAATCAATCCAAAACTAAAGTAATGTGCTTTGGGAAACACTGTAAGCAACACCATGAACACTGGTAACCTAGTAGTTGACATGTCACATAATTATAATTGACGTGAACATGGCCTACAAGCAAAATATCAGATCCCTGCTACACGTACACACTGTGATATCGCTTTGTAAACTATGCCTTGAACTAAATTTGATATCACTGTCAGTTTACTACGTAGCAGCTAAAATGAACTGCATTCGTGAATTCAACAAGGTAAGCCTTAACACGTTAAAGTGGTTAATTCTGGATGAGCTAAACACAAGCCCCTCTCCTTTAGAAAGGTGGGACAGGACCTTTCAACAGTTAACACAATTATTTAAGTGCAAAAGTACCACAATTAAGCGATCTTGCTTCATTGATCAAGAACATACGCAAGAATTAATAAGGAATCCACTGTTGGGAAAAGGTCCTGAGGATGGCCTACTTTTATCATCAAGGTATAAGCACTAAGGACTTGTCTCACAATCTTGCTTTTTATTTAAGCAAGAATACATCTATTCTAACCAGAAACCTATAGTAGGAAGCAAATGTTTATGGTTCTGATTTCTGTACGTTCCTTTATTACAGTTTGTGAGATCATGGACTTACTGACACCAAAGGGAGGATATAAGAAGGAATCTATTGGTCACATCATCAACCTTTGCCCAAACTTATTGGCCTTGTGTAAACAATATTTACAGTCAGTCTTCAGATAGGCTAATGTGAGGAATGTTGCTGAGACTATAAAACTGCATTTGTGCACACAATCAAACTTACCAATCAATCAATCAATCAATCAAGCATTTATATAGCGCACTACTCACCCAGAGGGTCTCAAGGCGCTAGGGCAGGGGGGTCCGCTACTGCTCGAACAGCCAGGTCTTGAGTTGCTTCCTGAAGGCGAGGTGGTCCTGGGTCAGGCGGAGGTGGGTCGGGAGGGAGTTCCATGTCTTGGCAGCGAGGTAGGAGAAGGACCGTCCCCCTGTGGTGGCTCTCCGGATGCGGGGGACGGCGGCAAGGGCGTGGCTGGTCGATCGAAGCTGGCGTTTGGGGGCGTAGAAGTTGAGGCGGCTGTTGAGGTATCCCGGGCCTTGGTTGTGTAGGGCTTTGTGTGCGTGGGTGAGGAGACGGAAGGTGATCCTCTTGTTGACCGGGAGCCAGTGCAGGTCTCTCAGGTGTCCGGAGATGTGGCTGCGACGGGGAATGTCCAGGATGAGTCGTGCTGAGGCGTTCTGGATCCGCTGGAGTCTCTTCTGGAGTTTGGCGGTGGTTCCGGCGTAGAGGGAGTTGCCGTAGTCCAAACGGCTGGTGACGAGGGCCTGGGTGACCGTCTTCCTGGTCTCGGTGGGGATCCACCGGAAGATCTTACGTAGCATGCGCAGGATGTTGAAGCACGACGAGGAGACGGCGTTGACTTGTCTGGTCATGGAGAGGGAGGAGTCCAGGATGAAGCCCAGGTTGCGTGCGTGGTCTGTTGGTTTGGGTGCGCTGCCTAGGGCGGGGGGCCACCAGGAGTCGTCCCAGGCGGAGGGTGAGGATCCCAGGATGAGGACTTCCGTCTTGTCCGAGTTCAGTTTCAGGCGGCTGTTCTTCATCCATTCGGCTACCTCTTGCATCCCTTCGTGAAGGTTGGCATTTGCGGTGGCGGGGTCGTTGGTGAGGGAGAGGATCAGCTGGGTGTCGTCGACGTAGGAGATGATGTTGAGGTTGTGCTGGCGTGCGATGTCTGCGAGGGGGCTCATATAGACGTTGAAGAGGGTTGGACTGAGCGAGGAGCCCTGAGGAACGCCGCAGATTACTTCGGTGGCTTCAGATCTGAACGGGGGGAGGCGGACTCTCTGTGTCCTTCCGGCGAGGAAGGAGATAATCCACTCCAGTGCCTTCTCCTGGATTCCGATGTTGCTGAGGCGCTGCACTAGAGTACGGTGGCAGACAGTGTCGAAGGCCGCGGAGAGGTCTAGGAGGATGAGGGCTGCTGTTTCTCCATTGTCTAGTAGGGCTCGGATGTCATCGGTGACTGCGATCAGGGCGGTCTCGGTGCTGTGGTTGGCCCGGAAGCCAGACTGCGAGAGGTCGAGGGATCCGTTTGTTTCGAGGAAGGCGGCCAGCTGCTTGTTGACGGTCTTCTCGATGACTTTTGCAGGGAACGGGAGCAGCGAGATGGGGCGGTAGTTCTTGAGGTCGGTGGGGTCGGCTGATGGCTTCTTTAGTAGAGCGCTGAGTTCGGCGTGCTTCCAGCTCTCCGGGAAGGTAGCGGTGTCGAAGGAGGTGTTGATGATGTCCCGCAGGTGGGGTGCGATGACAGCGTCGGCCTTGTTGAAGACGTGGTGAGGGCAGGGGTCGGTCGGAGATCCGGAGTGGATGGAGTTCATCGTGCGAACGGTGTCTTCGGTGCTGATCGGGGTCCAGGCGCGGAGGGTGGTGGTGGGGGGCGGTGGTTCGGTCGTGGCGTGCGTCGGTTGAGTGCTGAAGCTGTTGTGTATGTCCGCGATCTTGTTGTGGAAGTAGGCGGCGAGGGAGTTACAGAGGTCTTGCGAAGGGGTGATGTCGTTGTTTCCGGCGTTGGGGTTGGAGAGCTCTTTAACGATGTTGAAGAGTTCCTTGCTGTTGTGTGCGTTGTTGTCCAGTCGTTCCTTAAATGCAGTTTTCTTGGTGGCGTGGATAAGTTGGTGGTGTTTTCGGGTGGCGAGCTTGAGGGCAGTCTGTTGTCCGGTGTAGGGTCTCTGCGCCAGGTTCTCTCGAGGGCTCGGCAGTTCTTCTTGGAGCTCTTGAGTTCGTCGGTGAACCACGGGGCTTTCTTGCTGCTGGGTCTGCTAGGTGGGGTCCTCAGGGGGGCGAGGTCGTCTGCGCAGACGCTGATCCACTTCGTGAGGTTGGTGGCCACTTGGCTGGGGTTCGTAGCGCTGGTGGGAGGGTTCTTGCTCAGGGAAGTCGCGAGCTGGTCGGCTGTGATCTTGTTCCAGCTTCTGCGTGCAACCTGTTGCTGGTGGTGGTGGATCGTGGTCCTTCTGAAGCTGAAGTGGACGCAGCTGTGGTCCGTCCAGTGGAGTCCGGTGGCGTGGCTGAAGGTGATGTCCTTGCTGGATGAGAAGACGGGGTCGAGTGTGTGTCCGGCGTAGTGGGTGGGGGTGGTCACCAGCTGCTTGAGTCCGAGGTTGGCGAGGTTGTCCAGCAGGGTGGCGGTGTTGCGGTCGTTGTTGTTCTCCAGGTGGAAGTTGAGGTCCCCGAGGAGGATGTAGTCAGCGGAGGGGAGGGCGTGTGGGATGATGAAGTCGGCGATGTCTTCGCTGAATTGTGTGCGTGGTCCCGGGGGTCTGTAGATGAGGGTGCCTCTGAGGGTGGTCTTGGGGTTGACGTGGACCTGGAAGTGCAGGTGCTCGGCGGGTGCGAGGGTGTCTTCGGTGTTGGTCGTGATGCGGATGGTGTCCTTGTGGATGATGGCGATGCCTCCTCCGGTCTGGTTGATGCGGTCCCTTCGGATGATCTTGTAGCCGTCTGGGGTGGCGATGGCGATGTCGGGCGCTGAGGAGGCGTTCATCCAGGTTTCCGTGAGGAAGGCGACGTCTGGTGAAGTTGTGTCGAGCAGGTTCCAAAGCTCGATGGCGTGTCTGTGGAAGGAGCGGGTGTTGAGCAGGATGCATTTCAGGTGGCTGCTGCTGTTGCTCGTCTTGGTCTTGGTCGGTGCTGGAGTAGTGCAGGTCCGGATGCAGGTGAACTTGCAGGAGTGGCAGCAGAAGGGTCCGTGGGTGTGTCTCGGGGAAGCTCGGTAGCAGCCCTGGAATCGGCCGGCGTTGAGTGCGTTGAGTTCGGTAGAGCTGTAGGTCCGGCGGGGGGGCTGGCGGCTACGGGGGCCAGGGGGTCTGGTGCTGGGCGCGGTCCAGGCGCGGACAGGCGCAGACGGGCTTGCCTTTGGCGCGCCTTCGGCGCACAATCGGCGCGCCCGCTGCGCGTGACCGCTGCGGTCGCCATTTATGGCGAAGTGCAGGGAGGGCGGAGCAGCTGGGAGGCGGGAGCGGGGAGGAAGGGGGCGTGTCAGCACTTCCGGCGGCGGGAAGCGGGAGGCGGGGAGCGGGCGCGCAGGGGACAGCAGCACAGGGGGGGACAGAGAGGCAAACACAGGCAGACAGGAATGAAAATACAGAGCAAGTTAAATTACAAGCAAAATACAATTACAGCACAATTTAAAGGAAGGAGCGCAATGCAGGGGTGCGGGTACGAAGATCGGCGGCGGGGGGGCGTGGCCCGAAGGCGGGAGGCTCAGCGAGGCTGAGAGAAGCGGCAGGCGGGGGCACACGCGACAGCTGGTGGCCGTGCGGCGCGGGGGTGTCCTATGAATAGGTCACCTATGAAATATTTAGACTATTCATACCTCGGTATAATTGTCAGAGAGTTAATTTAAAAAAAATCACCTTTCTTTATTCAAAGTTCTTATGCTGTTTTAAATCCCAGATATGCTACTTATAATAATGATAAATGTTTCTAAAGTGGGTGACATTTTTTCTTTTTAATTTTTGTAATCACTGATTAATACAATAAACCTACTTACTACAGTGACAATGTAAAACATTGCTTCAGGCCTACCATTGTCGCCTGACTTTGGGAGTTTAAACACTGCAGTTCGACCCGTCAAATAAATCCTTTTGGCAGGCCATAATCTCCATTTTAAATAATAATGTCTTCCCTATGTAGGCCTTGTAGTCCACAAGGCAGGGTGTATGGTTTAAAAGTAGGGCATGTAGCAAGTTAATGTTAACATGTTAACCAGAAGCTATGTTCGCTGTGGCAGCCCTAGCTGTCCTGAATAGACAATTAGAATACAATATAAAAAATCTGAGGTCTTAAAGATTATCATCGAAAGATTGAATATGAAGTTCCACCTTTGTCTCTGGATTCTGGTTTTGTATTTTGGGATGGAAATCCACACAAAGCATGTTTTAATTTTTTTTTCGAGAATTCATACCTCCCAGTGCCATTATTGAATTTCTGTCAATTTGGTCTTGTTTTGCTCGTTAAAATGTTCTTCTTTTTACTTAACTGGTTTAGAAAATGTACTGACTGGATTCTTGGCTTTATGTTTTGATGCTGCTTATTATTTGTCTCAAATTTCTCTGAGGAAATACCTGTTGCTATGTTCCATACCTACCAGGGGTGAGCCCAAGTTATCTAATTGAAACTGGATTTATCTAACAAGGTAGCCAGTACCTTTTAGAAGGGGTTCATACTGTGCTCCTCTGCCGTTAAAGCAATACCTCACTTTGTAATTCAGTAGTGGAATTACAACACTTACATCCAGCTTCAATCTTACAACCTTAATTTGTTTATTATCTTTAGAAGCAAAGTTAATTTCAATTTTCATTTGAAACTTTCTTTTCATTTTTAGATTGGATCATTTTTTGTTCTTAGATACAAACGATTTTTACAGTTTTGGGAATCATGGAGATTGGTCTGGCTACCTTGTTAGCACCGGCTATGAGGGTCCTGCTGTAGCAAAGGTGCTTATGATAAGAAGTGGAGCAAATCCAGTCAAGAAAACCCTCAGAGACTGAGAACTGGTCTGCCAAGCACAGATTACTCCATAGTATGAGGATGGGCAGAAGAAAGAGAAAGCAGAGAAGGAAAACTAGAAGATGCCTCTTCTCTCTCGCCGTCCCGGGATGAGAAGAGCATTTAAATTAATATCCCACTGGCTTGGGTTGAAAGCCTGCAGGTTTGAGATAAATAATGAAAAATGAGAGGAAGCCTGGATAAGCAATAGGAGTGTTCTAGCAGGCTCCATTCCTTACAGTTTTAGTAATTGGATTTCCAACCTCTTCTGATTAGGAGTGAAGAGGATTTCATGGAAGAAGAAAGGATCTCTGGTTGTTGGTGACCTAATGGCAAAGCTCTGGCTGAGAGTTTAATTATAGGACATCTGCTCCTAGTTATCTAGGAATAGAAGGGACGGGGAAGCACAGAGGGTTACAAAGAACAAGCAGGGACCCTGTAGTATACATAGTTGCCTTAGTAAGAACACTCTGTGATCTTGCCTTTCAGGAAGGCCTGCCCATAGACAGCCTAACTGCAGTCATAGCATGGGCACCCTAATGCTCAGCACCAGTTTGAATGAGTCTCTTGCTGGGAGGAAAGGGGAGATTCTTATTTGCATAGGCCTGATCCTGGAAGAGGTGGGAGGAGCTCCACAGGTGTGTTGTTTGAAGTTAAGAAAATGCTGCTTTTAGTGATCCACATAGATTAATATCAACGTTTACACTACAAAAGTGTCTATGGGCGTTTTTTGCTGCCATTGCCTTCTAAAATTATCTCCTGATCCCCTTATTTAAATTTTGTCGCTTATGCCTTCGTTTGTTCATTTGTAGTTTCTTCTAAATTTGTTTGTGAATGTTACTGATTGGTTTCTTCACTTTAATATTGTTTTGGGGCTACTTAAATACATTTGGTTCTCTGAGGAAACCCCTAAATGCATGTGATGTAGCTACACCCTGGTCTTCTACCTGAACCTGTATGCACCAAGCAGGATACTAGTTTATTCACATTGTCTGCATTTGTACCTTACTCTACTCCGACTAATAATACAGAGTCTCACAGTCATTTATTACACTCTTACAGCATTTCCGGGGGAGGGAGGATATCCCCCGTGATTTTATTTTAAAAAAAGGGGTCAAATGGTTCATTTTCAAGCAAATTTGAGAAAGCAAGAAGGTTAATAAAGCAATTGTGAAACTGTAGTTAAGACAACAATAAAGAGATTTCATATCATAATGATGTAGGTAATTGCTTATTCAGTTAACCACAGAACTTCACATCACAACACACACAGTGCACTGACTCATGTGTAAGCACTGTCTTTTCATTTACTTTTATCTTCTCAATATTTTGGCAACTCCTCGTTCACACACAGTTGATAAGAATCACAATTGCAAGTGGAATAATTGACCATTGCTCAGTTTGTTCAGCAGAAAGGCCAAGGATTGGATGACCAAGCATTCTGAACACCTTTTCGACCCACTGACAAGCACTGTGAGAAAGTGGCACTGCCTTCAGCCTTTGCTCCAGAGCTCTCAATGGTGGCCTGTTAAAAATGCCTGAAGGCGACACAGTTCAAAATATGCCTTGTATAAGAGAAATATACAACATAAAAAATGCAGAAATATAACATCCTGGAAATAGTGAGCACTCTTAAGGGATGCAAGATTAAGCAAAACATTTGAAATATAAACAGGAACTAAATTGCTGACATGGAATACCTTAAACTGTTCTACATTTATTGTTCAGAAATCGATCAGTGTTATTTGCTAGATGTGGAATGGCGAATGCATTCAGGTATGTATATATGGAGGGATGACTTGTGTTGTGGATGGATGGGTGGGTGAGTTGGTGAGTGGGTGAATGTGTTTAAGGAGGATAGATGGATGAATGTGCAAATGTGCTGATGGGTGAATGAATGGGTGTGTGGGTTATGAATGGATGGGTGGATGGATGGATGGATGAGGCTGTGGGGCAAAGATAAGGATGAATTGGATAGATGAACAGATGGTGTTGTGGAAGGATGGTTGACTTATTGGATGGAAAGATGACATATGGATTGATGAGTGAAAGGATGGTCAAACGAATAGTTTTGGTGGCAAGACGGATGGACAGGATGGTGGAAGAGGTACATTCATAGATGGAGCCCTAATGGAAGGGTGGATAGATTCATGATGGAGGGTTGAATGGATGGATATGTGTTTGGTAGGATGGGTGCATGAAGCACTTCTTTGGCACAATGCACAGTGCCAAGAGTAGAGGACAGAGATTGTCAAAACTTGTAGCATGTACCTAGCTTTAATAATACTTAAACTGATATATCCTTTATTATCTGTCCCTTAGCAGCATGCACATGCAACCAACACAAAGATCACATGTTCCTGCAAACAATCTTTACTGTTTCGAGCTGTGCAGTGCAGCTCTCATTTGTCAGCACTATCTCACTAAAATTTAGGAATGCGGCCTTTGAGGTGTACGGTTGAGCTGTAGAGGGACCATAAAGTCATTTAACTGTGTAAGTAACTCACCTCTTTCACCAGTGATTCGCCGTCCGTCACAGCAGAGAAAATAAAATGTTGAACTAATGGCATGGCCATAAACCCACTCGCAGCCATTAAAAGACGTGCCTTCCATGCTTCGTTTTACCAAATGGAATTTTACACTTAGTGCCCTAAGATGGCCTTAATAAAAGTCTGAGCTCTGTTCTGATGATGCGAAAGCTCTTCTAAGGGTATCTGTCTAACTGGGATGAGAAATGTAAAGCACAGAAGTAAGCCCTGGTTCAATAAGTTAAATTTGTGATGTGTACACTGCAGACACACTGCATTAAACTCTGTACTCTGAGACCGCTTTTGTCTCGCCCTAGGTTCTGGCCCCATGCCTGGCCCTTGGCTGGCAGCGCGAGGGCTCTGGCTGCTGCCCCAAGTTGGTCCTGAGGTGATGGAAGTTTGAATCAACCTTCCACTCTCACTGCCTCTGACAGCCCAGTGCCTTCCTTTATCCAGCACTCCACGCCCCCACAAATTTCCGAGCCCTACTACTGGCACTTCTCAGAAGCAAACGGGTACTCCAAATAGCAAGTACCTGAAATTCTATATTCCCACTCTTCGACTGGCCCAACTGAAAGAGAAACTAACTTTGGTTTTCATTTCTGTTTGAGGCCTGACTAAGGAACGTGCTCAACATTTAAGACAGAAGCTGCCTCTTTAAGAACTGGGAGGCAGAGGTCCACCAACGCTCAAGGGGTGGCAGGGGCGCCCCTGCCAAACTCTAAATAGTCCTTGGATATTTTTGCACATGTTGATCACAGCCTTGCTTATACTGTGTGTGGTACAATTTGAAAATAATGAAATGTATACTCATAATGCTGTCAGAGGCAGGGACTAATCTCCAATGCATCAACAAGGATTCAATTATGTGTCGATGTTGAACACACAAACACGTTATCGCATTAACCAACTGAGTTTTCACTGCATAAAAGAGTGCATTTCCCAGCATCTAGTTTGCCTTTATGTGTTTAAATTAATGTGCCCACATTGTATTTTATATTCAATTACCTGTAGGTAAAAGGCCAGCAAAACAATAACAATTATGTTTTTTCTTTTTTAACCATGTCGCTGACCCCATCTCCTCTACACTCGGGATAAGGCTGGTGACAAATCTCCCTGTCTCCTCTCCTTCACCCTGGGTTTAGCAGCCTGCGAATAATGGGAACGGGAACTAAAGACACTGAACTAAGGCGGTTTGTATATGTAGTGGAAAATCTACATTGGGGAATGACAGAACAGCAAAAGGAAGACCTAAAAAACTAGAAACAATGCAAAATAGTCACTGGAGGGTGGAAACGGGGATTGCCACAGCTGTCCAAAGCATGCAGCCTGCCTGAAGATGAGTGGCGCAGCCTCATTCAAACATCTCTTGCACGCGGGCAAATGGATCCCAGGTACAACGGCACCAGCACGTGCGGCCGAAACATAGCCCCCCTTGAGGCCCCTGTGAAACACAAGAGTGGACAGGACCATTCTTAAAGCTTATGGTGCACACAGCATCCCCGACGCACACTGACGTTAGAGCTCCCGTTGTCACCGAACCTGGAGGCATATTACCAAAAACTAGCGATAATTATCGCTGTGTTGGCTTAGCGGGAATATTTCTATCGCCGCCCTTCACCTGTTTTTATCGCTGAGATACCTTGCTATTAGCAAGGTTTATCTCAGGAGCGATAAAAAACAGGCGAAATGCGTGAATATCGCTGTCAATACAGCGATATATTCAGGCATTACTGTGACAATGCTCTTAGCCATGTTATCCACCTCTCATTGGATAACATGGCTAAGAACTGGTCAGGGCAGGCGTTAGCTTTTGGAGGTATTGGCGCTTAGCGCGAATATTTCCAAAACTACACCTGTGTTGATCATGGGCGATAGCGATTGCCGCGACTCCTTTTCAGTCGCTGACATTTTGGCGCGGTCACTTTGCATGTCGCTTACATGCAAAGTGGGCCCCTAAATGCCCGCTATCGCCTACAAGCTGTCGCTAACTTGTGTTAGCGACAGCTTGGTAATAGGGCGATAAAATTATCGCCGCATTAGCGGGAAAAACTCCCGCTAAAGCGGCGATAATGGCCCTTGGTAATATGCCCCCTGGAATACATGTTTAATTCATTCCCCCATAAGAATGGTGCCATTTTATCGCTCATGGAAGAGTGCAAGACTAACACCTTCCAATAGTGACTCACGGTCTGTCACAGTTTTCCCCCACTCAAGACCCGTTTTCCCACAGCCATGTCTCCTTTCAAGGCGTTCACTGTAGTGGTACTGGGATTAGTGGGAAACAGTATTAATGGCGCTGGCTGCCCGCAACTGCAACAAAGCCTCTGACCGCACTGTTCAGACGTGAGAAGCGTGAAGAACCTTTGTGACTTTCAGCTGCCTCAGGACATTCATGGAAGCTGTGACCAACTCGGCAATCCCCAGTGCCACCCCCTTGTCTCCCGAGCCAATCTAGACGTTGCACTCTTGCTGTTTATGTTATTAAACAGCATGCGAGCAGCACGAAAATTGGCTTGGTCATGCACTGCCAGCGCTCCTTAGGAGACTTGGGGGATATGGTGGTAATCCCCAGGGCTCCTAACATTACACTGTCAGGAGAGGGTTCAAGTGCGCATGTCCGGCTGGGCACAGCAAGGCACCCGTTCAACCCAACATGCGCACTGCACCACAAAGCCAAGAACTACCTACATGTCAATTATTCAATTAAGCTCCTGCACCAACCCACGTCCGCCAGCCCTCACTCATGGAAAACGGCATACTCTGATGGGCCATGCCGAAATACAAGCAGTGTGCGGGCCTGTGGCTAAATGGAATCAATCAAAGCATATGGGACCAGGAACAAACAGAAAAAACAGAGGGCAATGCCCCAATGCCCCATTAAAGAATCCGCCCCTTTCTAAACCTTCATTTTTTGTACATATAAGTCACCTCTGAGGTAGGTCCTAAATGTCTGGAGGGCAGGGTGGTGCATGGTATTTAAAAAATAAGGCATGCATATTTAAAGTTTTCACTTGTGCTGGTAGTGAAAAACTTACTGTCATTTTTTACTGTGCCAAGGCCAACTCTGCCGTAGAAAAGTAAACCACTGGATTGAACTTTACCAACTTAAAATGCTTAATTTAATTTTGAGACCAGCTAGAAAGATAATTTGATATCTAATTTTTAATAGTAATTTAAATCCAATGTAACGGTAAAGCCAGATTTTTTAAGTGATATTTTAGAAACTACACTTTTAGAAAGTTGTCATTTTCCTGCCTAAAGTTGAGCAGCAACCAGTCAACTTCAAGGTCTTCATGGGCACTGACTTTGCCCGCTCAGAGCTTTCCAGCCATATTCAACAACAGCACTGGGGCCTCGATCTCCAGCAACCTGCCATTTCCCTGCTTCAGATCCTGCTTGCAGCTTACCCAGCCATAGACTCGTCAATTACCACCTTTTTACCCGAAAAAGTTTGTAATTCAAAAGGTAAACCTTCCATCTGGATTGACCTGGTCCCTGTATCTGACCTGCACGCCGTTTGTGGTCAGCCTAAACTTTTGACTTTGACCTGGTCTAGCATGATCAGATACCTACGGTTGGCACTTTGAGCTTTTTTGCGTTATTTTTAATTTAAAAAATCATATCTCTGGTTCTACTTATTGGATGTTTGCCATTTTATGTCATTTTATTTATTGAAATGTACTCTGTTTTCTAAATTGGTTTATAATGCCTTTTGTGTTGTGTTTTCACTTTATTACTACTTGAGTACAGCATAAATAATTTACAAATTGCCTCTACATTAAGCCTTACTGTAATATTCCAAGCTACCGAAGCGTTAAGCACAGGTTTATTTCTTGATATTTGTGGCTCACCCTGACAAGGATTGTGAATATTATGTGAGGTGGGTTCCCACCCCCTCAAATAATACTCCAATTTCCTACAACTTGTGATTACTTATCCTGAGGTAAATGTCATTAACTGCCAGATCAGGAATTCCAACTAGCTCCTTAGGATGGTCTTCTTTGTAGTGCAAGTACCAGGAGAGATAGTGCTGAGAAGCCTTGGTGTGGAACACCAACCTTGACAAAATATACATACAGTCACTCACATACGCATTTATGTATTTTTCAATTTTTTTCTCATTATTCTTGTATATCAGGATATCATTTTAGTTACTTATGTATGTTAATGCATGAATTACATACCGCAAAATTTGTCCATCCACATTTTACTATTAGATATGAGCTCGTCAAACAAATGAATAGTACAATATTGTCAAGTTTTCAGAGTGGTCAAAACAGTGCTAATAATCTCAGCAGAAATTCACTATCTGAAAATTTCGTTATAAACATGTATTTTGAAAAAATCATTGGATTGCTCTCTTTGAGAAGAGGAGTCTACCTACTAGCAACCTATGCTACATTTTATGTGCAAATACCTTAGTTTTAAGTAAACTTTGTGGATATGTAAGGCTGCTGGGTGGGAGTAAGCGATAATATTTACGTGGCTGAGAACTGCCAAAAATTGTGGTTTGAATGCGCAGTGTCACGCGTTCATCGGTGGTGAAACACTATACCTCAATTAAAATTATTATTGCGTGAAGATTATTGGAGATTTTAACTGGCTGGGAGTCCTTTTTACTTGTGAAAGGGTGTTGAACTTTTGGTCGAATATTAGGGTGCCAACATGCCTTTATCAACATTGAATATTCTTTTTATATTTTGACTTGATGAAACCACATCGTTTTTCTGACAATATAGGGTAGTTTTATTAAGTTCGAGGACCTGATATATTGATATATTGATTATGGCTTCCCTCGCAGGCTAAATTGGGAGACTGCCCTATTTTACTGTTTGCCTACCTTATTGTGGTGAGGCGCTTTCCTGAAAGATATACACAGAGGGTATTATACCCAGGACCCCTGCTTTGCCTAACAGGAAATACTTATCCCATTGGTTATATTACATTATCTCTCTCTCTGTACAGAGTATAGCGGATATGAGATTGGTATAATCCTGCCTGTAATAGATACTCACTGCGGCGACTCCGATGTTGATTTCTCTTTAGGAGTATCCGCCCATCTTGCTTAAACGGTGGGAACTCTATGATGACATATGGACATTGACTCTCCCCTTATTTGTCTTTTGTGTTACTTTTGCTGCTTGTCCATCACTCTATTGGCTTTTTCATTTTGGCAAATTACCTCAGGCCATTTACTATTGTTAAAATTGACATGTTGTTTCTTCACATTTCTTTGTAGTTTATATATGAGGAGATATCTTGCTACCTCATATACTCTATCTCAAATGCTTTCTCTAATCTTATCTGTGATCTTTTATTCTATATTATTTTTGTCTATTGACTGTTACTTTTGTTTGTATATGGTCCACCATGCATATGGAATATGATGTATGTTTATTTAAATGTTAAATGTTATATATACATATTGAATCTGGAGGCTATCTTGAAATAAAATGTCTGCTAAGTAAGTTTTGTATTGGTAAGTAAAAACCTTTTTAGGATTATTAGTTGTAACATTTTTTGAACATAGCTGGTCTGTCTTCAAGGTCACATATTTTGTACACAATGCACACATTTATATTTGCTGGACAGGTATTTTGTATATTCATGTTTGTATTGTTTATTTATTTATTTTGAAGATTTTATATAGCGTGAACAAGACTCTTGCGACTATCAGAGCGCTTCCACTTCTCTTTTGAAGGAGGCAGTGGATGGGTTCATTCCTGTTTCACTGGGTAAGGCATTCCATATCCTCGGAGCCATACCAGGAAAGGACCGGTTATAAGTTATTTTCTTTATATATGTATATATTTATGTGTATATAAGAAGAACTCCGTTTGGTCCCAAATGCCGCTTTGGAACAAAAACGAAACCGGACCCAGATGGAAAATTGCAAAAAAATGTATTTATTCAATCCCCGTGCAAAAACACACGCCGCCATGACGTGTTTCGTTCGTTTATGTGTATATATATATATTTGTTTGTTGAATTTACAGTCCTGAAGAAGTCCGTTATTGGACGTAACGCGTCAGCTGTGGTCTTTTAATGAAAGAAAAATATTTTTTTAATAAAAGAAGATATCACTTGAAAAATACATTGGACATAGACCTGATGTTTTGTGATGTGTCTATTGTCTTTTGCTATTAAGTGGTGCACCTTTGCCATTTATTCTGTTTGTTATAATCCTGTCTTGGAATGCACCGTGGCGGTGGGTGCTTTAACAGTGTGCACACACAATTGAAGGGTAAAATCCCATTATACATATATAGCTTAGGGATAACTGGTCAGGTGCTAGGTCCTTTACGGGGTACATTGCCAATTTTGTTTGTTTGCTGATAAAAATGATACCAAAGGTAAAAATTTGGTTTTAGTGGGCCCTCTTCACGAGTAGGACCCTTCCTCCTTACTTATCAAGCCTGACCAAAGCCTTATTAAGATTTCTCCCCACTCATGGCAAAGATGAACGCACCTGTAACTCAATTCACGTCCTCCAGGAAAATCTGTGTAGATTCCTGCCAGGTGTAAAAAAGAGCCTGAATGATGCTGGCCCTGCGATTTGCCCCACCACACGCCTAGCTCTTCACCAAGTCTCCTTACTATAAGCCGTGGTTTCCTGCTCTTCCACTAACGCGACTCTGTGCACCACTGTTATCGCTTGGGACCTCCACTCCGTCCCTGACAACTTAACCTTGGTACGCCTAGGGTTTCCTACGCTGTCGACTTCATAGCTGAATGCTCAGCGCTCACCTCAAGGATACCCTACTTGATTACTTTTGTATTCATTATTATTTATTGCTTGGGTATCCTTAAGGATGTATGACGTTACAACGCATGCTTTTACCACGCATGCTGTTACAACGCAGTTTTTACTACGCATACCATTACAACGCATAGCGCTTTGGGGTGCTGGATAGTGAATAGTTTAATTTACTATTCCAACTCCAGTCCCCGTGGACACTAGGGAAGGTGTTGGATAGTAAATTAAATCTATTCCCTATCCTGGAGCGCCCCCCAGCGCAATGAGTTGTAATGGTTTTCGTTGTAAAACCTGCGTTGTAATAGCACTGCGTGGTAAAAGTTGCGTTGTAAAGGATGTTTCCCATCCTTAATCTGTTAGATTTTAAATCTCACTTGTTCGTCGTTGCGCCCTTCACCGTCACTGTACATACTACCTAATGTATCACTTGCGCCATCACAATCCTTCACGAGCACTTGTGCACAGTATCCAACAGGTTACATGTCATTCAATGTAACGCAGTGCAACTCTTCGTTTGTTTGATCATATGAAACTGAATATGTCAAATGTGTAGAAGCACTAATACCATTTGTTTTGCAAAGAATCTCGTCTGCCTGGTTTTTCTCCCCTTCTTGATTTATTTCTCAGCAATTAATTGTGCTAATTGTAATTGACCTCCTACTGACACCCTTTTGAGACATTGTTGGATGTTACAGATGTTTGCCCTAGTCTCTTTAGGGTATATGGACTACCTCCTGTAGTCTAATATTGTTTAGGTGTAAAAAAAGGGGCATTTTCTCGTAAACGTACGAGTATTAACAGATTTGATTTTGTAAACCCCAAATCTTCAAGGCCTTTATTATGCACAAATCAAGAGCATATTTTTTATTGCATCTCATACAAAGTTACAGTAACCTATGTGTGTTATTCCACACTCCGAACTGCTTGCACTAATCCGAAAGCCACAAAGCGCTGGAACAATAAGACTTTATGCTGGAGAAATCTGTTATCACTTCATCAGAGTGTATTACAATATCACGAGTATGTTAAATATACCGCTGCACATGTACCCAGCACTTCATATTTTGGCCATTGTTCAAGTCAAGTGTTTTGCTGACATTTTATGATTTCACTCATTTTTTTAAAAGTTATTTAATTACTTCAAACTCTGGAGACGTGTCACTTATTCCAGGGGTGTCATGATAGCAAGCATTGGTACGTGTTCCTGAAAGTCCTTAGTCCTGGGTCAGATATCCACTATTGTTTTATTGTGCAGCATGAAACTGCCTTAAAATATTTAGAGATCAGTTTTTCCAATATATTTTAATGTTTTCCCTTGAAAGTGTATCAGCTAGCGTTTTATACCAAATGATGTCATCCTTCCACTTTCTGCTGCTAAGTCACAAATAATTCTTTTTTTAAACAAAAAAAATAAAAACTGGATAAAAAAGACTATAATGTGGTTTTGTGACCTTTTTCGAACAGACTTTTGCTGCCAGTGGCTTTCTCGGTGTTGAAATATAAAGTAAGAAAACACCATCTTGATAAGTCTGCCCTTGGTGTTATTAAGCCAGTCAAAGCGCCAAAAATAACACATGGTAAAACGAGCAAGCTCCCAGAATCCTTCAGTGGTGTCGAATGTCATGTGAAAATCCTACGTGTCGCCTCCCTCTGAAAGCAGCGATGGAAACGGTTGGGTGCCTGATAACCATCTTTCCAATTATATAGTGTGAGGTGGACGTAATTGTATTTAAAATGTCAGAACTGCCTCAGAAAAAGTACGAACTCTCACGGACCGGTCTTTATGGATCATATGAATGTTATCTTTTCATATCCTATGTGTTTTCCTAGCTTGATAGAGTTTTTTTCGGTGTGCTGAAAGCTGCAACAGCTTCCTGAGCATGATATGAAGTTTTCCTAACTTTCACAATAGGATGACGATGAAATTCAACCCCGCTTCTCACAAAATGAGAATGTCACAGCGGAGGAAACAAAATAACGGTTCAATAAAATGGCAGCGGTGCCGGAAGTGACATCACACATCATCTGGCCCATAAAGCTGACACTATTTTTACTCCCCGTACTCCAGTCTTAGCCGCCGAGAAGGCCTCCGCTTGCTGCTGAAGTGATAGGAGTAGGGAAATAGAAAATACAGAAAGAATTCTGTTAACCTCTTATTCCTGTTGCTGCCCTCGTAACTCCTAAGACCAAATGTGGCAAAGACAGTGCCAGTAGGGCAAGAAAGCAGTGACCGCGGATCCTCCTACTACCTTAAAGTGACATCCACTGGACTGAAATTAACCTTTGCTTTTTCTTGGGCAGAAGGATGGCTCTATGGTGACCCCCTCTGTCTAGGTCCTTCCAGGAAATTGTTTTTGTCCTGGACATTTGTGTGAAAGTCTAATGCATTCTCCGTGCTGTAGTCTTGTCTTTCTTCCGTTGACCTAATTAGTCTTACACGCCTGAAATGAATGATTTGTACATGCAAACTTCAGGAATGGAGACAGTGTTTGTAATGACCGGAAGGAGTTATTTGCCTATAGGTAGATCACTCCAGTTCAGGATTCTGCTCTCCTGTTAGAAATGGGGTTTCTGGTCGGCTAGGGTGCGCATCTAAGTCAGGCAGAACCCACCACTCCAGTCAGGGCAAAGGAGTTACACACTGAAGATAACCCCTGCTCACCCCCTTGGTAGCTTAGCAGAGAAGTCAGGCTTATCACAGAGGCAATGTGTAAAGCCTTTGCGCAACACACTCACACAGCAGTAACACACTAGGCATACCACAAAAGAAACTCCACACAAGGTTATACGGAAGTCATGTTGCTGGGTAATCCCTCACCTACCATCCTGACCCCCATCTGGCCTTCCTGTCTAGGTCCCCCTCCTCCCCCCAAACCCCAGATAAAGAGCCTGGGAGTTTGGCTAGACAGCTCACTTGACTTCACTGTCCAGGCTACTAAGACTTCTGCCACGTGCTTCGGACTTATGAGAATGCTCCGGAAGGTTCTCCCTCTATTGCCGTTCCAGGCGAGGAGAGTCATGGTCCAGGCCCTGATTCTCTCACGCCTGGATTACGGCAATGCACTTTACCTTGGAGCCCCCCTTGCTACAATTACTAAACTCCAGGTTACTCAAAATTGTGCGGCCAGACTACTTTTTCAGATTCCTCGCTGGCAGTGGACCAAACCTGCCCTGTAGAAGTTGCATTGTCTCCCGGTAGCGTCCAGGATACAATTTAAATCTATGTGCCTGGTTCAGAAGGCTCTTCGTAAGTCAGGTCCATCCATCATGCTCCCTTTGGTCACTCCATACTTCCCTTCTAGAGCTCTGCGCTCCAGTGTGCTACATCTGGCCACCACCACAAAAGTAAAAAAATCCCGCTGGGGTGGTCGCTCTTTTTCGCACAATGCTGCAAGATTGTGGAACGCTCTTCCGTTGGTCTTGAGAGAAAATAACAACCTGACGGCTTTTAGAAAGCTATTAAAAACGCATTTGTTTGCAAGAGCTTAGCGGCCCTGCCCTGCCGCCTTAATGGTTCTAGTTAAAGCGCTGCGAGGCCTCAGGGTAGTTACGCGCTATATAAGTTTAATTTTCATTTCATATAAAAATAGCCTTTGGATTATCCATAAAAACACATTTGAACACAATGAAATAAATTACGGTGCCACCAGGCACTTATCATGACTTCACAGGGATCACATAAATCACTAGGCCAATCGGGCCACTGTCAAAAAATAAGAGTTAGGCTAACCAGTAACTACTGGTATCATTGCACTTAGCACAACATATTATGCATAAACATCATTAGCAATGCATTGCAGCAAACTACCTGTAGAGTGCACACAGAATATCACCAGTACGGTATATTTTTCTCAACATGAGGCCAGTAGAGGAAGGCAGATTTGGGCAAGAGCACATTGTCATGCCCAGAGCGCGCCTGTGCTTGTGTCATAGCTTATACGATACTTTGCCTCCCCTACGTAGGTTCCTGGGCCATCTGCCAGCCTACATCCGGGAATGCTGCAACTCCTGGGCACTCCCTTGCACACCTGCCCTTCAAATAGCAGCCTGATGCTCCACGTTTGAGCCCACTTCGTAGGCTGCCGACTGTCGGGCGTGCCTATCCGGACAAATGTGGTAGCTCCCAGCACCGGTGCCTCTGTCGAGGATCTGCCCGTGGTGCCAAGTCGAAAGGGCACAAGAATCACCCCCAAGGCAGCTACCCATGATCACGTTTTGCTGCTGCCTGCCAAATGCGGGGAAGGATGAGGATTCCGCACCAGCCTCCTCTGTATGGAACACAGAGTGAAGCGGATCACTCAACCTGCAACCTCACGCTGCAGCGGCTCCTATCTGGGCTGCTGCGGCAGGACACAGAGCAAAGTATCTGTTCACTTTGCTTTCTTTCACCCTCACTTTCGGCGTCCTCGCTCTCTTCTGGGGGCATGGCCGGGCAATGCTGCAAACTCTGGCCCTCCCCACCAGTTGCCCAGCAATGCTTGTGACTCCCTTGCACTGGTTTAGCTTTAAGCGGCAGCGCTGTCACAGACAAATTACCCTCGGACACTGCATACCCAGGGGTGGGAGATAATCCCAGAATTCCATGGCAGGATTACCGCTCCCTTGGGCCTTCAAGGAGCGCAAAGCACCAATGATCGGAGGAAAATAGAGCGCCCTCGCCAGGGCTTCCGTAAAGCAAAGTGGAGGCACACTGACTTAATCCAGCGCTCCCATAGCACTAAGTTTTCTAAGTACTGCAGGGAAGGGTCCCAAGCCCTGAGAGATCACTGGGGCAGAGAACAGGGATCAGGCAGGCCAGTATACAGGGTCCGTTAGCAAAGGGGCAGCCCTCTCAGTCACCCAGCAGGCAACAGGTAGTCCCAGGCGGGGGTATCTTATGGCACACAGCAGTCCTCTGGCAGTATCTTCTTCTTCAGTTTCAGTTAAGTTCAAGAAGTTCAACAGAAATGGGGTCACAGCCCCATAGTCCACATGTCTTTGTTCTTCTCCCTGGCACAGGGCTCAGAGCCCAGTCTAAACCAGTTTTGGGGAACTTTAGCATATCTTTACAAGGGCAACAATACCTCCATTGTTAGTGTAAGCCTTGGCTTCAGACACACCACAGGGGGTGGAGCCATCATTGTGGAAGGCAGGCACAGCCCTATTCAGGTGCAGGTGCTACTCGTCCCACCACTCCAAATGCAGACCAGGCCTATTCAGCCAAGCGCTGAGTCACCCAGGCAGGGCAGAACACACCTCAACCCCCCAGGGACTGGCTGGAGTGAATGCACATCCCCTCTCCCCCTGTCAGTCAGGACTACATAGTCAATATATAAGAGGCAGGTACAGGGACACATAGCACACAGAAATGCCCACTTCTAAAAATGGCGTTTTTAAAATAGCAATAATAAATCTGCTTTCACCAATAAGCAGGATGTATCACTTCTATTCCAAACACACCAAACTTGATCACGCTACCCCTCTCATGTCAGGAATTACCACTGAAGCACATCACAGGGAATCCCCTATGAGAAGGCAGCCTGACAGCAGTGAGAAACCTTATAGGCTGTTTGTCACTACCAGGACATGCCACACAGTTAAGGGACATGTCCTACCTTTTACCTACACCACACCCTGCCCATAGGGCTAGCTAGGACCTACATTAGGGATGGCTTAAATGTAGTAAAAGTGGAGTTGAAGAATTGGCAACCACTGTATGTGCCATATCACAGCGGCATTAAACTGGGAGTGCAGGCCCTGCAGTGGCAGAGGCCTGAGACAGGTTTGAAAGGCTGTTTGTCACTGCCAGGACCTGCCACACAGTTAAGGGACATGTCCTACCTTTTACCTACACCACACCCTCCCCATAGGGCTAGCTAGGGCCTACATTAGGGATGACTTAAATGTAGTAAAAGTGGAGTTGAAGATGTGGCAACCACTGTATGTGCCATATCACAGCGGCAGTAAACTGCGAGTGCAGGCCCTGCAGTGGCAGAGGCCTGAGACAAGTTTGTAAGGCTACCTTAGTGGGTTGTACAAGCAGTGCTGCAAGCCCACCAAGAGCATTTAATTTACAGCCCCTGGGTATATGGGATACCACTGTACAAGTGACTCACAGCTAAATTAAATATGTCAAACAGGTGAAATGTAATCTTATCAAGTTTACCATAGAGAGCACATGCACTTTAGCACTGATCAGCAGCGAAACAGTGCCCAGAGTCATAAAACCACCAGCAACAGGTCAGAAAAAGTACAGGATGATGGTAAAAAGTTCTGAGATGAACCTGCAAAACGGTCCAAGTCTAACATCGCCTCAAATGACTTCCATGACCATTTAAATGTGGGCCATTAGTGCAGCAGGTGCAGTGGCACGGCTCCATTTATGGCAGTCTTTCACTAACAACACAGGGGCGCGTAGCCTAATTTTCATTGCTTGCTTGCATTAGGATTCAAGGTTTTCCTGCTATGTGCCAAGCTACTCCTCCGGGAGTGAGTCGCCTGCACTATATTAAAACATCGGACTGTTCGGAGCTCCATTGAAAACAATGGAGTGCTCTGGGCTTTTAATAGCCAATAGAAGCCTGGAGAGCCAATATTCCAATGTTTTCATTAACATTTCTTAGAACATTCTGCCCTCAAGTGGCGGAAGGTTTGAATAGCCTCATAGCCTCCATAGCTGGGCTATACAGACATTACAATCCCACTCCCTTGTTAAAGGCCCTCGCCTTTGGCTCGGTCCTTTAAGGCTGGAGCTGGCCTTTATAGCCCGCTACGACAGGCTATAAGGCTAGATTAAATCCTGCTAACATAACATAACATAATATGCCAGTGAAATACTGGCCAAACCTTTGCCTATCCCATAAAAGAATGGCAATGTTTAAAGAGACAGTCAAAAAACAAGCCCCATACTCTTTGAAATCTTGAGCAGTATTCTAAAGTAGACTATTTTGTTATTCAATTGGTTTCTCTGAATAAAATAAACCTTTCTGCATGCCCAAATTGCAAGATAAAGTGCATGACGGTTGGTAGGACTTCTGTAATGTATGGAAATGCAAACTGATCCAGAACTTAAGAAGGAGGGAAGATAAGCAGTGGAACTGACAAACCTCAGAATTAGCTTTTTCAAATGGGAGGGCACAAGGCAGAAAATGCAAACGTCTGCTGATATGCATTGCCATTGAGCAGCTCTTCCCGTAGAAATTGTTTTTTAAAAACTTTTGAAAGCACTTCTTCTGTTGATTGACCCTTTTTTCCCTTTGTCTTTTTTTCTGCTTCACTATGAGTTGCTTGTACAAGTGCATATTTTGTTTCAAGGACAAGCGTCTCAGGACCAATGGACTTTATACATGTAATGAGTTTGTCTGTGGTGTACATTTTATCACTGTCTTTGGTTGTTCACTAGTGATCCAATGTGAGCAATGTTTGGAGTGAGCAGTTATGGAGGGTATCAACCTCCGCAAATCCATCCTGCCTCGATGTGACCATCTGTGCTTATGAGAAAATAAATGAAGGCCTGCAAGCTGATGTGTCTTATTTTTGTCTCCCCTCATTGACAGGAATATATAAAATGATGTTGAACTGACATCCCCACAGGAGGGCCATACCCTCACTGTGTTTTGGCCACCCCCGGGCCCAAGCACCACAGCTGTTAAATGACCCAAAAAATAGACACACACCTTGCCAAACACATTCATTTTGCCAAGTACATTTTTGCTTAAAATATTTAAATTTTATTTGTATGTATTTGTATATATCTGTATTGATATATTGAAATATATAAACATACAAGCTCAGATGTAGTATATATATATATATATATAAATATATATATATATATGGCTATAGAACGAACACGCAGCATCCCCAGGGAACAAACCTTGAAGGGTAAAGGCCAGACCATTGTGGCAAAGACAGAATCAGTACAATCAAGGGCCATTGTTACTTACAGTACTCAACATGCTGAGATTAGGAAGATCTTCAGCAGGAACTGGAATCTGGTAAAAAGAGACCCAGTAATAGGCAATTTAGTCTCCAATAAGCCGGAATTGACTTTTCGTAAGTCCTCGACAATGGCAAATGCATTAGTCAGTAACAACTTGGACAAACCACTATCAGGGACCTGGATGGACCTTAATAAGGGCTTTAAAAAGTGTCCATTTTGTAAGGCCTGTCGACAAGGCGTTAACAAGACTCACTACTCCATTCCCTTTCACGACAAGCCGATCGCCATTAAACATAGACAAACATGCAAAACAGAGTATGTAGTCTATGTGCTACAATGTCCATGTGGGCTATGTTATGTGGGCAGCACTCGGATGCCCGCCCACAAACGGATCTTGCAGCATCTTCGAGCTATCTCAGGAAAAGATTCATCTTATCCAGTAGCACGGCATTTCGAATCGACCCATAACAGCAACCCTGATGAGTTAGTATACTATCTAGTCGATACAATCCCGCCCCTCAAGAGGGGAGGTAATAGGGATACGAAGCTATGACTACTGGAGACAAGGTACATCCTGGAGTTTAACAGTAAGAACCCGGGAGGCCTCAATGCCAGTGAGGATATGTACACCTGTCTATAATGATACTTCCAACAACATAAATTATGACAGCCTACACGCCAGATTATCGATTCTTGGTCTGTGATTCATACATCTGGGACCAGATGGGGCCAAGATGACACATCTGGGGTGGTTGCTTCCCAACTGTAACGTTTTTAAATTACACACACACCTTATTCACGTTGGGTGGTTTTTCCCAGTATTCTTATGAGGGGTATTAGGATATCCAACAGCTATGTGTTATTCCTAGTCAAAATTTAGAGACTAGATTCATAAGATCAGAACAGTTTAAGGCTAAAGGTGGGGATTTGGGATTGCGAGGCAGGATACTACTTTGTTTAGGATTATCCACTCCTCCCAATATCCATTATTGCATTATGCATTATTTTAGAAAAATCAATGTAGATATTAAGTTATATGAAATTTTGGATTTCCTTGTAAATATGACTTATTTAATTGGTTTTTAATGTGTAAAAATGGCTTTTAATAACCTTCTATTTTTCCCACATGTATTTGTATATAGTATATGTTTTTCTTAACATTTGAAAAGTATATATTTACATTAGCTTGGGCACTATGCCCTGAATATGCTGCTTGCTGCTAATATCTTGGGCAGTATTTCTACTATGTTTACTGTTTGAATATGTTACACAGCTGCTGTTGGTTTAAGTGGATTCCACTATATATACCCTCATTTGTGTTGTCGACACATCATGTGATCAAGCCTCTTCGAGAGGCGAAACACGTCATGACAGTTGCTGGCTGGAATTTAGATCACAAATAAAGCACTGAAGAAATAGCACTTATCTATGGTTTCGCTCTGACGTTATTTCTGCTGCCGTTGTGGAAAGGGAGCATGATGGATTGTGGAAAAGTCAGCCCCGATCGCACCCGATGCCCAGGCTGCTGGTTCAGGGCGACTCTTAGTTCCCATCTTGAATGATTACAAAATAAAGAGACGGGCGCTGGAAGCAGGAAGACAAGGAAAAAGGTTTATTACTCATGAGGAGAGCATGTCATTTCGGACACTCGCATAGTGTCTTCGGGAGGTGCTCTAACAAGTTTCTCTGAGGCTTCGCCTTTTATACACAGGTTTGTGGCACACAGGCATCCTTTATTACAATCAAGACATTGTGAAGTATGAAGATATTCCAACACGTGGCTACAGTAGGGGCCCTTATCCTCCATACAATAGGAGGGGGCTGTCACGCAGCTGAGTGTTCTGTTGATTCCATTGGAATGTGTGCGCCTGATTGAATCTCAGGGGGTGGGGTAGCCATGATCAATAGTGGCTCCTTTCAAGAGAGGCGAGTGCGTACAGTAGTGGGCAATAAACTGTATCCTCGGGCTAAGGGATGACCAGCGGTCCGTGCAAACAATCGGGCTCAGAGGAAGGGGTCATCAAAGGAGAGATATTCATGAAGGGAAGGATCGGTGTGGAAAATCGAGCGTAGAGAAAAGGGTTTATCAGAAGAGGGGTATTCATGGAAGGAAAGGAGGTGTTGGTCAGGCGCGGGGTGTGATTCCTAGAGACAGAGTCATGCGGGAGGGGAGGGCTCATGACTTGTACATGTGAGAGCGGGGGCGGTCAGGGTGCATGGGGGAAGCTTGCAGGGTCAGGGAAGGGGCGCTGGTGATCGATCGCAAACAGAGAGACCATGGTACCTAAAATGGCTGTCGTGTACGTGTGTGCATGGGTCTATGCTAGCGGGATAACACAGTCAGTGTTTTAGCGATCTTCGTTCTGCTTACAACAAGGGGTACTGTGAACACAAATGAACGCCGCTTATGTACATACACATTGCTATTTTCAACAGGATGGCGTCTTTCTACATATATATATATATATATTCATTGAAAAAACCATAGGTTATAGACCATATATAGTTAGGAATTAGCATTTACAAAACCTTGAAAATTCACTGAAAAAACCATAGGTTATAGACCATATATAGTTAGGAATTAGCATTTAAAAAACCTTATTTTACTCACACAAAACCATTGAAATTCCATATATAGTTAGTTGTACTAACTATATATCGCGCACCCGCAATCCACTGCTGATCATGTCACATATTACATCATTCATGACATGGTCAGTGACATCACTGATGACATCACTGATGACATCTCAAATGACATCACTGATGACATCACTAATGACATCTCAAATGACATCACTGATGACATCACTGATGACAACATCCAATGACTGTATTTTTCTGTAAAGTCAAAATATGTCTTACATATTGAAGAATGAGTGGATGTATAAGTGTCTGGATGAAGGATTTAGTAGGTGCATGACTGACTGACTGTATGAGTGAGTGGTTAAATGTGTCTCATTGAGTGCATGGGTTAGTGACTAAACTGTCTTAATTTGTGCATCATTATGTCTGTTGTTCTGTAAACTGCTGCATGTGTTGATCAGTAGCTATATGAGTAACTATATGGGTTATTGATTGGTTGCCCAAGCATTTGTATGGGAAACTGGGAGTGTGTGTGGGTGGCTGGGAAGGTGTATGACTCTGTGCATAATGTATGGGTTCAAAAGTGCATGTGGAAACAGCTGTATGGGTGGTTGACTGTGTGCATGACTGTATTGGTGAGTGAATGGATATCTCAGTGCTACATGTCAAAGTAAGTACATATGTAAAACACAGTACATGTGAGAGTTGACATATATAAATAACTGTGCATAAGAGCCAGTGAATGTGTGAGTGGCTGTATGGATCATTGTGCTCTTGTATCCAGGATTGTATAAGTGAGTAAATATGTTTAGTATATGTTTGAATAAGTAAGGTGTGTTTAACTGTATAGTTAAGGAAATGGAGGTGTGATTGATTGTTTGCATGACTGACTAGGTGTGTGTGTAACTTCATGGATGAGTGACAATCTGCGAGTCTGTGTTTACACTGAGTGTATCTAAGGTTATATTAGAGTCTGAAGAGGTTCATCGTATTATCACATGAATGATGTCATCAGTGATGTGATCAGTAATGTCAAATGAGATGTCATCAGTGATGTCATCAGTGATGTCATTTGAGATGTCATCAGTGATGTCATCAGTGATGTCATTTGAGATGTCATCAGTGATGTCATCAGTGATGTCACTGACCATGTCATGAATGATGTAATATGTGACATGATCAGCAGTGGATTGCGGGTGCGCGATATATAGTTAGTACAACTAACTATATATGGAATTTCAATGGTTTTGTGTGAGTAAAATAAGGTTTTTTAAATGCTAATTCCTAACTATATATGGTCTATAACCTATGGTTTTTTCAGTGAATTTTCAAGGTTTTGTAAATGCTAATTCCTAACTATATATGGTCTATAACCTATGGTTTTTTCAATGAATTTCATTGGTTTTTTAAAAGCTAATATCTATAGCTGTAAAATTTATTCTTCTTTAAATCCAAAAATATATTTTATATGTTTATTAATAATTTTTTTTAAAAATATTTTTTTTGTTTCGCTCCCGGTTCGCGAACCGGGAAGCTTCCCGTTAGCTCAATTTGATTCCGCGATCCGGTCCGCGAACTGGTAAGAAATCAACATAGTGACGGTATCGCGTTGCCACGTAATGCGTCTTATGACGTACTGCGTTAGCGCACCCGGAAGTGCCCCGGGGCGCGGACCGAGGCGCGAAACGCAGCTCCCCGGAAGCAATCCGCGGCGCGAAAGCGCGACGTATCGCGTTGCCACGAAATGCGTCTTGTGACGTATCGCGTTAGCGCACCCGGAAGTGTCCCGGGGCGCGGACCGGGGCGCGAAGCTTAGCGACCCGGAAGCTAACCGGGGCGCGTTCCGCAGCGCGTAACATGAGCGTGAGAGGTCATGTGACTTGTTAATAAAACTTTTCATTGGTTCATTTCACTTTTAGTTTCATAATTATGGAAGGCTAGGTCAGGTGACCTAAAAATAACACTTTTCATTGGTTGAGAAGTATTGTTTTTTCCAAATGATGAAAACCCCTCCTTCTTTCCTCACTCTGACTTTCATCATTGTGAGAGGAAGACCTATTTTGCTTGTTGGAAGACCTATTTTGCTTGTGTGAAAATGGCTTCATTGGTTGCTTCAGCTGGTGGACCCCCACCACCACCTCCACCTCCTCATGGGAAGAGAGGACCACCTCCCCAGGTGATTACCAACACTGAGGAGGAAGATGAAGAAATGGATGAGGAGGGAGAAGAACCACAATTCCTGGAAGAGTTGCCCCGGGTTTCCAGAAAGAAAGCCAGTTTCATCTGGCAGTTTTTTTCGATGCCTCGTGGACAAAAAAAAGTCAACGCGAGGTATGTCACCTGCCTCATATGCAAGGAACAATTGTCCAGAGGGACGGACAAAAAATACAGTTATGGTAATCACACCATGCATAGGCACATGACGAGGAAACATCCCCTAAATTACAGCCGGGCGGAATTAAGGGATATGCTGGACAATCCTAGACCAACTCCTGTGGCCAGACCAACAATACCGGTTTCTTTAACACCAGAGGAGGCACGGGAAACTGTGCCAAATATCCAAGAAAATTTTGGGCATATGATACATTTATGTATGCACTGTCGTGCATTATTAGCTTGTGGCAACATGAGCATCAATGCACTCAACCTTTCATATGAACACCATGATTGCCCTAACCGCCCCCAGTAATTTTTTTTTGCTCCTGTTGAGCCCTTTTCAACGCCTGTTTTTTGTTGTTTCCCCCCCCCCAAAAAAACCAAAAAAAATATAAAATCGTTCAAAAAATACAAAAAAAACAAAAAATGTTCAAAAAAAAAAAATATATATAAAACAACAAAAATATTAAAAAAAAAGTTCTTTTCAGAACTACCTTCCCTTTCAAAAAAAATTGCTACAATGTTTAGCACTCTGACAAGCTCTATTTCTTTTGGTTCGCTCCCGGGTTAGCTTCCCGGTACGCGGACCGGGAGCTAACCAAAAATTAATTTTTTTTTTTTAAAAGTGTAAGTATAAGGAAAGTAAACAGAGAGTGATGTTAAAAGAAAGACAGCTATAGGGAGTAAAGAAGAGATACTGTTTAATAGATCTATTTACCGAAGAAAAGACAGAAGAGGGTATAATTGTGAAAAACAAAATAGATAACGAAGTGAAAGAAAAACAAGCATTGGCATAGCCAATAGGTCTCGCCTTTGGGACCTTCTAAGTATTTAGTTATGCAGCATAATATCCTTGGTGCAGCAACATCAACTGTTGCATGGCTAAACACGTATAAGGTCCAAAGACGAGACCTATTGTCTATGCCAATGCTTGTTTCTTAAGTAGTATTGCAATACGTCTGACTCTTCCATGTGAAAAGATCTTATCTTGTGCTCTAAAGATTGCTAAAGTCTCGACAGAGAACAGGCTAGGCTGTAAGTAGGGTAAATTGCGCTTGGTGATCTGTTTGAGGGAGCGTCTGCTTTGCCTGGTGTCTTTGGAGATCAATTTTGATTGGTATACTGGACAATGTTAGTTTTATTGGTCCAGTAGACAATTAAACTGCTGCATGACCACACTGTGTGATCCTGGGCACACTTTACAAATCCTACCTACCATCCAGCGGCTGAAGTGCAAATTGTAAAACCTGATAGCTGGGCACAATTACAGTGTCATTGCAGGCACACCCTGTGTGATCTTGGACATTTATCACATCTCAAAGTACTTTTAAATGCTTGAGCTTGGGATAAACCCTAGAAAAGTACTCTCATGCATTTGACCTACCCAGGTGTTTGCTGCTACGTGCTTGATAAGAAATAATGCAACACACAATTGCAACTTCTGTGCCCCTTCCAAATAAACACTAGAAATCAGAGTTGTAATTAGTCTCTAGAATGAGTAAGATGCCCTCCAGCCTCCACTTGAAAGCAGGGGTGTATAGTTTGAGGGGAGTGAGGGGGGGGGCGAGGGAGGCATGCAATACTTTAACGCAGGTAAAAGTGTCCAAAGTCACACCATCTGCCCACTAAAGAGCGGCTCGCAGTGGCCGGCTGGCCCGGCTGATTAGGGGAGCTGTTGGTGCCGAGCCTGGTGGGACAGGTCCCAGCTGTGCTCTGCCGGGCTGCAGGCAGCTCAGTTATTAGGCAGCTGGTGGCGTGGGGACCACTGCTATTCCGTCTGTAATGTGCCCGAGCCTCCCGGCAGGCGGGGGGATCACAAGAGCGACCGCTCCCACCCTCGGAGGCTAATTAATTGGCAGAACAAGAGCGCATTAAGGCGGATATAGGAGGGAGCCCTGTGCTGGCACCTTCTGAGTGTATGAGCTAAAGGCAGGTGGTTGTGTGTTTCAAATGCCTCTCAGACTACAAAACGCAGCGAATGCTACGTCCAAATCTGAAATTAGGAGTGCTCGTGTGCACGTGCCTAGGTATGTCTATCTAAGTGTGTGTGCTTCATAGTAATAGTCTATGTGTCACTGCATCTTAGACTGTGTGCCACTTTAAGCATGTAACAGTGTGAGGGTATGCACTACTGCGCTTGTGAGTCACGCTGTTTGCGAGTGGGTTTGTACCTGACAATTACTGACCTTGCAGTTGTGTGTGACTCACTCTGTGTCTGTGCCACTTTATGCGTGTGCATTTAACCTTGAGTGCCTGTGTATGTGGAGCGTGATGTACTGCGTGTGTGTGCGCGTGTGTGTACAGCGAGTTACTGTATGTGGCCTACTGTGAGTGTGCGTGTGTGAGCCACTGTGTTTGTGTGCGTGTCCCACGCTGTGCTGTGTATCTATCTATGTTTGTTAGTGTGTGTGTGCTGCTGTGTAGGTACCACTGTATGTGTAAGCGGGTGCTGGAGTGTATAGACAAACACACGTGAATCCTCAGTTTGTATGCAATGTACGTCACACGTAATTTACGGTCCTGTTCCGCTTTATTTTATTTTGATTGCAGTATAAAAAATGCTTGTTTATATTAGACTGGGGAATACAAACAGGAATCTAGTCTTCAAAGGGAGAGCTGCATGCCAATGTAGAACAAGCACCGGCCAGCTTATAACCCTACTCTGCGATGTTCTTGACTCCCATGCCATTGTTCACCATTTGAGTGAAGTCATGACCCCGCCTACCGAGCGGGGTAAGAAATGCTGTTCACAAGTGTGGTTGTAGCTGTCTGGGCACTTAAATATGTTGCAGCTGTCACGTTACTTAAAAACATTGTGAGAGCCTAAGTAAAACTAGAGTGAATTATCGCATGGCATTTTATGTACAGCCCTAATGCTGCTGCGGCAGAATGTCACCATGTCCTGGAAATACAATAACAGAGACCAGAGCGTCTGTAAATGTCCATGAATCGGGCACCACGCTGAGCCAGGGAAACACTCGAACAATAACAAGGAGAAACACGAGAGATGGCCTGCGGCCGTCAAAGTGAAAGTACGGCCGGCGGAGGAGAAATGCAACACGGCGGGCAGGGGAGGGGGCGGAGCGGGGAGAGCAGCATGAGGGTGTGAAGCAGCAGGGGCCTGAGACGAGGCCGCCTTGCCTTTGATGTGGTAATGCGAGGCAAGCGGCTGGTGGCATTGTGCACGCGCTTTCACGTGCACTGGAAGAAATCGCCTGGGAATCGCCTGATCTCGGTAGGCTCTGTTTAAGCTGCAATAGATCGAGCTCCCGATCTCAATGCGCACATGCGCATTGAGATAGGTCGCTCAACCTAAAAAAGAGAGTATAACATTAACAAAGAAGAGTTTCTTGGAGAATGTGAGTGAATGTTCAAAATAAGATTAAAACATGGGGAATAACAGAGAGAAAAAATAGAAAACAGAAAACAAAAAATAACAGAAAAAGATTAATTGAAACAGCAAAGAAATGTAAGTAACATAGAGCCATATCATCAACATAGGCAAGACAAGTTTTGCAGCTTTTATTGGCAGAAATGTGTCGCTAAAGCTGCTTTTGCGGCAGAAAACTGCCATTAAAACTACTTTTGCACCAGTTTTCTGCCAATAAAAACAGCAATAATTTTATTGGCTGTGTTCATAATATGCCCCTTAGTGTGCTTCAACTACACAGAGAAAGCATTATGAACAAATAGTGATACAGTGATCAGTCAAAGACACTAAGAGTAATAGAGACGGAGTGAGTGAACAAGAGTGAGGAACTATGAGAAGAGAGGGACTGAGAAAAAGAGTGGAAGGAGTTGAGTAAGTATGTAATAGAGAAAGGAATGAGGGAAGTAGCAAAGGCAGGAAACTGAGGATTAAAGAAATGAAGCAGTGGAACTAATAGTAGTTCAATGTGATAGAAATGTAACGAAAAGAGTACAAAATATTTACCTTATAATTGTCGTTAAATTACTCACTTTTTGTTTTTATACTTTCAATCTGTGAATGAGAGAACAAACATTTGAAAAATATTAAAACATGTATTTAAAAATTACAAAAGACAAGGGCAAAGATTGAAGGACAAACAGTTTTTCAACAACTTTGACACTTACAGAAGCTTCTGCTTCTCCAGGCCCCCTACACAGTCCTAAAGATATACATTTTAAACTAACAGTATCTTGATGCAGATGAAGTGAGGCCTATCTTAAAACATGGTGCATATTTTGCATTGCTGTTGTTTCAGAAAAGTGTCGCAAGACACTAAAATTTTAAATAATTGCTTCAGGATGCCAATAAGATGTCTACTATCCAGAGTTTTGTTTCAGGTGAGGCCTACTCAGGGTTGCAGATGAAATTTCAAGTTGTTGAAGAGAATAGAGGACATAATACATGTGAAGGTCTACCAATGAAGTGAGTCATGTCCACTGCACTCTTCAACAAAGTCCAAACCTCCTATGTTTCCCTGGACAGACCTAAACTTGATCTGCACAATGTGATTCGTAATGATAGGAAACACAGGTGATCTAATTGAAATACATGCAATTTATTTTGCTCATTTCTCAATCACATCACTTGCGTTTCCTTTGCTTAGGTATCTCATTGTGCAGATGTAGTCTAGCATATGAAAGAATACGCAGAAGTGCAGCACTGCATGCAACAACTTTGACACTTACAGAAGCCTCACCTTCTCCATGCCTCCTACACAGTTCTACATATACATCATAAATGCAAACAGTACAGAATTAATTATACATGTTAAATGGTTTATTTTTGCTGTTCTCAGAATGTATCAAAATTCACTAAAAACAGTGACTTGAAGGTATTCATCATGTAACAGCGGGGAAAAAAAAACACAATCAAAATGATTGTGTTTAAAAAACCCATACAACATCAGAAATCAAAATTCAGAACTCCTTAAAGTTAACTCACTTTCCATGACGTCCAAGGATGTCCTATGAACAGCTTACACTCTTTTGTGCTGTTATTACTTTCAGCCCGCCACTTTCTGAAAGAAAATCTCCATCGTTTTTAAAAACACGTTACATGCAATAAATGACTTCTTGCTCTCTACCACAATTTTCCACAAGGCCAAATCTTGTCAGAGCCATTTATAACTCTTGGATTTCTTGTAAGCCAATCCCGTCATTTGGCATTTCCGCAACTTTCAGAATTAAAATGTTGAAGATCATTTTCACAATCCTGGAATAGTAATATCTTCCCCTTCTTGCTCAGTCATGTTCTACTTTTCCTATGACACTGATACAAGCAGACTTACACTACCTCTATGACTACTACAATTATTTAATTCTCTACATCACTTTTAATCACAAAGCAATGTAAAACAGTAGACAGCATTGCAGACTTACATTCCCTCTACTCCATGTTTTGATTGGCTGCTTCAATTAGTTTATAAAAAGATACAGTTTTTCTGAACTCATTCAAAGTGCACGTATTTCTCCATAATGTCCAGTCCTATGGTTAGAAGTTATGTCTCTGAACTACACTTATCCTCAAGGCCAAATTGTGTAGGAGCCATTAGAACTTCTTGAAATTCCACAGAGCACATCCCGAGATTATTTCCCTAAAATTTTGGTTTTAAAAACACCAGGTAAGAGTTTTTAAGGTCATACGGCAATTTTTTTTTGAAAATTAAAACAGAATCATTGCAGAATGACCAGCCATTTCTAGACTTTAAATAAGCTGTGTAATGTCCTGATGTTATTGAAGGGCCGTCATGATATATAATTGCTGCAGTTACAAAAGTCCTTCCTGATATTGACAACTGCGAAGCTACAAAATTTTTAATTAAAGTTGTCAATTTTGTTCCATCAGGCCTACATCGTTGGAACATTAAAATGACATACTGGCCATATGTTCGTATAAATAATGTGGACATCATTTCAGATTTACATTGGCTACACTCCATGTTGTGATCAGCTGCTTTTACTAGCTTATTAAAGGAGACTGATTTACTGTCTGGCAAAGTTAAATATATAAATCTTTCTGAGTCTACACTAGTAGTACTTGATACCATACAGTTCTCGCAGTCATGCTGCCATTGATAAGAAAGCCCAAACAGCTGATCTACATCTACACCTTCAGCATGTAATACATCAAGCATATACATTAAAAACTCCTGACAATCTTGCTGAATATTTTGAGAGAATTGTGTTTGGCCTGAACATCTGTCTAACAGATTTCGAATTTCAGACACACTTTCTATGTTTCTTCTATCAGTGGTACATTTCTCTAACACAGAATTTAACAAACTGCAAAATCTTTGATCAGAATTGACCACAATCTCTTCTTTTACATTTTTTAGAGAAAATAAAACATTAACCACTACATTAGCATAGCAGTTGACACCAGAACTGTTTTCAAACTGAAAACCAACAACATCTTCAACAGAATCCTTTTTGTTTCTGCTTGTAATTTTAGGTTCATTGACTTTTTGTCTTTTTGCTACAACCTCCCCAGTATTGTTCTCATTTCTTCGTTTCCGGCCTACCACACGTTTCTCAAACAAAGGATACTGAGGCAAATGTGGCGCATACTCTCTTCTTAACCTATTGTATTCCTTAACACAATCTAGATCCGCACAAATGTTTGTGACATCACACTCAATCAAGTACAATCCCGATAAAGTTCTAACTCGTGACAATGCCACATATGCCATACCCTCCTTGAACACAGAACTGCCAATATTCACCAATGCACTGTCTACACTTAAACCTTGCGATTTATGAATTGTCACCGCATATGCCAAGCAAACAGGAAACTGCTTACGGCGAACATATAAGTCTTTTACAAGCAAAAATCTAGCAGAACAACGAGCAATTACCTGTACTTCCTCAATGCCATCAAATTTAATTTTTAAAAATTCAATTCCATCTCTATTTCTGTATTTCACAAAATCAACAACATTACCCATTGATCCATTTACCAGACCTCTTTCAACATGTAAATTCCTTCTTAAAATTATACGGCAGTTCAAGCACACATTCAGAGTCTTTTCAAAACCTGCAGTTTTAGATATACTCTTCTCTAATGAATCCAATTTTGTTTTCAGATTCTCAGACAAAATAATTGTTGATCCCATATGCTCTACTCTATCAATAGCTTCCAGTTTCACAATCTCTTGCTTTTCTAAATGCAACATTTTGTTGTTAAATTTGGCACATTCTGCAAGAGTTGGCATCAAACATATTCCAGATTTCTTCTCAGTAATTTTCTGAAAAATATTCTCAGGCACAACATCTTGTTCTGGATATAAATTTGACAGTAATCGTGCATGTAAAGCTTCTTTCCCATGCTCGGTCACTTTTCCAATTCTAACATCTTGTAGAATAGTCTTGTAAACTTCATCCTTCGCCTGACGCATATTTTCATGCAGTTCAGCATAATTGAAGTTTAACCATATATTGACGTTGCCAATGCTGCCTAGGCACTTCCTGGTATCTTCATGCGTGAGCATTTTGAACACAGGTTGCCCTTTCACTGGTGTCAGCTGCAGAAGATCTCCGAAAACAATGATGTGTTTGCCACCAAATAACACATCATACTCTGTTTTGAGAACTTCTTGCATCCTCAAATGCACAAAGGCAAGCATGACATTGGAAACCATGCTTACTTCGTCAATGATAAGAAGTTTCATTTTCCTCAAGATTCTTGAAACTTCAAAACAAGCATCTCCAGATAGCTTGTGATATTGTAATTTGTTGTCATGCTCCACTGGCAGCATCAGTAAACGATGTAAAGTAATCCCTTTAATGTTATGTGCTGCCAGTCCAGTTGGAGCGGTGACAACACAAGACAGCGATGACTCTGTCCTTTCCTGCAAATAGCATGAAATTGCTTTAATGAGGAAACTTTTTCCAGTTCCCGCTTCTCCACTCACGTACAGTCGGACAGGCTTCAACGACGTACATGAGCACTCTTTCTTGCCATGACTTAATCCATGATCAATTTGCATGGTAACTTCGTCATATATTTTCCTCTGCTCAACGTTGAGTTGTCTTTCCAACTCTTCTAAGTTAACCGCATCCTCCTGAGCATGTGCCATGGCTCTTTCCACTTCATTCATAGCAGTGGCAGCTTCATTTTCAATAACAGGTCCTCCTAGTGGATCCTGACTCAATGAAGCAGAACTCTGACTGTCCTGAGAACTGTCTCTGGCAATCTCGGCTGCAATCGTTGCTTCCTGCTCAATTTCCGCATTCAACATTTCTACATATTTGGGAAAAGCAGGACATTCTATGGTCTCCTTGGCGGCATTGAAAGAGTCTTCGTAACAGAGGAAATCTCCAAGCAGTTCCTCTTCTGCACGCCAAGGCTTGAAAAGTTGCAAAAGTGCTAAATAGAAAAACTCCTTTTTTTCAGGAGATTCACCACTCAATTTTCGATGGTTTACCAAGTGGCATTTTCTTTGCTTGACCAGACATCCCTCACTTCCTATTACAGCATACACTCCTTTATCAGTATCTTCTTTGATGTTCCTCTTGAATATGTAATTTTGCAGAACCTCATACAGACAAACATTCTCTAGGTGACTGCTTCGATTTGGATAATATGTATCCAACATGTTTGTCTTCAAAATGTTGGTACTGTTTGGCTCCTTTTCCGCCAAATACTCAATTTCCCGCACAGGTTTGAGAACTCGATTACGCGTTGCTGCAAGACCAAGACTCGCCCAAACGATACTCCTGGACTTGGCATAGAGACTTGCTGAAGACAACCGGTCAGAACATTCGTACGCTCCGATTTCTCGATGCGACAACATCTTCAGACTGAAACTGTACAACTTCTTGCTGAGGCTCTTTTCATGGGAAATGTCCTCCCACATATCCTTCAATTCTGTCTTCTCTTTTTTGGTGATGTAAGACGTCACATACCGAGCCACAGCCATACAGTTATCAGCCACAAACTGTATATCCATGTTAGCATTCCACATGGACAAAATCACCGGGTTGTAGTCGTTGATGTACTTGGACTCTTCGTTCCTCTTCAAATTGTAAGTGTTTTTAGGTGATTTCTTCATGACATTGTGTCGCAGCGAAGACATCAAACTGTTTACTCTTCCTTTAGAAATCACCGGTCGTGGAAAGCCGAAACGACATTTAGTGTAGAACTTGTCTTTGTTTCGGAATTTACGACGGCAGTACTTTCCACATCGATGGCTTTGGAAACGCAGAACTTTTTCTCTTAGGTTTTTCTTCTCCTTTGCGTTTGGAACAGCACACGTAGAATACTGTTGGATGAAACTCATCACTGAGTCTTCTGGATCCGTTCCAAATTTAGGTGCATCCTTGATCCACAGCAACATATGTATATGAGGAGCACCTCTTGCTTGGTACTCTTTTCTCCAGAAGAAATCCAACACCTCTCCAAGAGGTGGATTCTTCTTATTCATGATGAAAGACATCATAGCTTCAAATCTATGATTGAAGTACCTACATACATTGACTGGATCCAAAGAGCACAGTTCTCCGGGTGTCTTGAATTCGATGTTATCTACGTTAGCATTTGCCTCTCGTAGAAATTCAAGTAAGTCTTCCCAGCCATACTCGGCACAGCTCAGAGTGAGGAACCATGTGGGAGTACCTAAGTTCCTCAGCATACATTTTAAATCACCATGACGACGGTACCAGTACTCATTAGTACCACGCTGACACGCCATGAGATTAATCAGGTGAGAATCCAAAATACTATCTTGGACATTGACTTTATCCATAAAGTCACTTGCCGAGATGTTTTGCATGTGTATACCACTTTTCAAGATGTGGTTCACTGCATATGACAGTCCAGACAGATCGCTTTCAAACAGGAGATGAAACAAATAAGGAATGCATTGTCGAAACCTAGCATCTCCTGCATACAATCGCAAAGTCCGGTATTCAGAAGCAGGAATTTGATGAGGTCGCTCATCATATCTTCCTCCCTGACCTGTTGGAAAAAGCTGTGGGAAACACCGAGCTTCCAAACTTTCCTCCCAAACACTAATGGGACTCCCTTTGGCTTGTTTCATTTGAAACAACTCAATAGCATTCCCCATGACTTCCTTGGAATGCAAAGGATGAACACTATAATGTTCATATATTTCTTCACTAGTAGAGGGTTCTACTTTCTCCATTTGACCAGCACACAAATCGCTATCCTCTTCCTCACTTACCTCCTCTTCTGCAACATATACATTCTTATAGTATTTATTATTTTTTTTCAAATATAATGTTGCCTTTTTAACTTTCCTAACATCTACTAAATCTTGCCATATTTTCTTATTCTTTGTCGGAACCCCATTAACTAAGATAACCAGAGGTTCCTCTTCCACTTTTTCTACTCCAATTGTGTTAATGTTTTTCTTCAAATCTAGAGGCAAATAAACAACTCTTCCCTTTAATCCTCTCTGTAAATCTGATGGAGGCAATTTCCCTGTCTTTGGCTCCATTCTTACAATAGCCTGAAAGGGATGGATACTTTGAATCAAAATAGATTCATAAGTATTTAAATCCTTCAATTCAGAAGGAATCTCAACCAATTCCAGATTATTATGAACTGCTCTAGCAGGCATCTGGTTTTGATTTAATTTGCAAGAACAATAAGTACACACACGTTGATCCAATCCCAAATCAAAACAATTTTCTACCATCAAGTATGTTGCAAAATCCTTCCATTCACTATTATTTTCCCTTTCACTTTTTGCATATAAATCCACTAACTTAGTCTGATTCTTATAATAAGTGCGTCGACAACACACACAAGTGAAATTCGGCCTCTCACTTGATTTCACCTCAAACGTCGCAATTTCCCTCTCGAAATTATCTGTACTGGAAACCTGTACACTATCTTCCACAAGACCCTCTTCTTCTTGCTCAATTTCAACATTCTCCTCTTTACTTCCAAAGTAACAAAACTCAATTTCTTCACATATATTCTTCACATCTATTTCAGAACCATGCAAAAGAGCAGCGCATAATTGTTTAAGCATAATTGCTGGACTCTTAGCATAATACAACATTCTAACTAATTTCCTCACTTTGTTATGATGCACTGCTAGCATCCTGAAATGATGAAAAACACTCTGGCATACTCTCCTGGAAAGACAAGCCAGTGAATGTCCATGCAAACCTGTCACTTCTCTTACTCTGCAAGGATCTAATTCTTGCAACAACATCATTTTCTGCTTCAAACTTTTCTTATTAAATGACCGTACAAAATCACAAAGCAAATTGATGGAATCCTGTCGCACACTGCAAATACTACTACACTTCCAGGTGTACACAGGACCCTTAGCACGTCTTCCTAAAACCTCATTACCTAACACCTCTTCTGCCTCTGTTGTCACAAGTTTTTCTTTTTCAACTGGACAACCATCTTTCACTTCATAAGCACGACCACTGGTGTCAACTGCATGCACCAAATCATTATCCTGGAAATAACTCTCCTCATTAAAAAATGCCTCACAGCTTGAACTATGCATCCATTCTCCAGAAAAAACTTCACAAAAATTACTACGATTAACTATTCTCTTCCATCTACTATTTCTTTTGAAATCAAAAATTGCCTTGTTTAGCTTCCTAATTCTATTGATTATCAAAATAAATAACTTACGTTTAATTTCAAATGCCTGATCAATAACTTTCTCAACTTTTTTTTTTGTCTTATAAAAAACTAGTTTATGTTGACCTTTCTTAATATTTTTTAACAAATTGCCAATTATCCTGTTCCGGAACATTCGTTTACGAATCTCCCTAAAATGTTGTTTCCTTCTACTATCATGCACAGAGTTATCTCTTGCTCTAGCAGTAACATTTTTCATTGGCCTTTCTTTTCCATTTGATTTCCTTCTCGTTTTATGGACTGAAACATTTTCTGTAGTAATATTTTTTTTATTACACATATTTCTTATAAAGTGTTTTGTGCTCTTACCCGGTGCTTTCTTCGTGACTTGACAAATCTTTTTGTTAGAGGACTGCTGCGTATTATTTTTCACCTGCTGTCTTTGACGTTTTGCAGCCTTTCTCTGTCTTTCTATTGTAGGCATGGTGAAATCTTGAAATGATCTGCAGTTGAATCTGTGGAAAAATATAATAAATAATGTTATTAACCATTATTACCAAACAGTAAATCAGTAACAGTGATAAAAAACTTAACACACTACTTGACATTTTAATTAGAAGATTTTTTAGTCGTTGGCAAATTTACAATACAGAAATACCAGAAAAGAAATGACATTTATATTTATGTTACCTATGCTATTTTATATGTGAATCTGATCTAATTTTATGAGCATATTTTAATATTTTATTGAAGACACTACACATAACCTGCTTTTGAAGGTGTCTTTATTTTTAAATTAAACGGTTTACCTTTTTACTTTTTATTAATTATAAATTTTAAAAATAAATGTTTATATTTCCAAAGGCTCAAGCAGGTCAGCTTCCCATCCTATATCATATAATTCGGACAAATCTGCATCCTCATCACGCTCTTCTTCATCCTCAGGATTTAAATCATCCAATGGATCAACATCCACTGATGTTTCAATTACAAGTTCAATGATGAGGTCAAAATCAACTGATTGCAGATTGTCGCTCATGTTGAGGTTGTCTTTATCTTTAAAGAAAGATAACAACAATGAGATGTTGCAGAGTAAGAGACAAATCTCACAGATTATAATAGTAAAATTGTTTAACAAGAGTAACATTTTGCAGCTATTATTTAGCCATGTCCAGCGATGCTGAGCAGGTGAAGCCTATGTCTAATTTTTCACTGAACAGGACTCATCTGTTCTTAACCTTGGATAAGCCTCACCGACTCTGTGTCCCCTGCACATACTTAAATGTAAAGGGGCAGATTTATGTTAAATGGCACATCCCCAGGCATGCACCAGTTAACGTGCACCACTGCTCTGCCACCCATGGTGTGCCGCATTTACAATCAGATAGGAGAAACCTGTGTCAAAACCCTGCGCCTGCTTGAAGCAGGCATAGGTCTTGACGCAACATTGTGGAGATGGTGCACCCCTGAGCCTTGCTGGAGCTGCATCGCACTTGCGATACAACTCCAGCAATGCGCCACCTTAACGGCACAGATGCGTCAAGCATCTGTGCCGTTTTTGCCCCATGCTGCGCCGCATTGTAAATGCAGCACACCATGGGTGGCGGAACAGCGGCGCAAGATGACTGGCACATCCCTGGTGATGCACCAGTCATCATAAATCTATCCCTAAGCTTCTTATCTTGTTAGAGATGAACTGCCATATGTATCATCAAAATATTTTGCATTTCCTAAATAGCGAATTTTAAGGAATAAATAGCGATTCTTTACCATTCCTAATTTGCGATGAGCAAATTGCTAATTGCAAGTTACCCATTCATTTCCATGGGCTAGGAGGCTCATAGGAATGAAGGTTTAATTTGCGATTAGCAATTTGCTCATCACAAATTAGGAATTTTTCCAAGGGTGCAGGGGTGTCTCAAGAACACCCTGCTGCACCCCTGAAAAAGAAATTTGGGGGCATATGGCACACATACATGCCCTAAGGGCATGTGTTGGCGTCATATGGGACCTTTTGTTTTTTTTAAAAAAAGCTTTTTGAAAAGAATTCACAAATTACCACCAATTTACCACAATAGTTTCCAAATCCTTAATGTCATTTTTTACATATTTTTTGTTTGATACATTGCATTTAAGTAGTCACAAAATTTGCAAATCCTTCAGTGCAATTGCAAAATAAGGAATAGCAAATTTTGCTACTCCTTATTTTGCATCAAACTTGTTTGATACATACCATTTGTCTAATTAACATTCGCAAAGGCCAAAATTCGTAGAATTTTGATCTTTGCGAATGCTAATTAGCTTGATACATATGGCCCCAAGTGAGGCCTGTCTTACGACATGGTGCATCTTTTGCATCACTGCTGCATCGGTTTCATGTGGTACGTTTTTTTTACACCATGACATATCTGCCTAATTGCATCAATTTGTAATGTTGTCGCCTCATAGCAAATCTTTTGCACCACCGCTGCATCATAAAAGTGACGCACAGTGGCACAAAAGAGGCATACACCTATCATAAATCTGTCCCTAGCATTTTAAATGATTAATCCAGGATGACGATAAAGTGTGGCCTATCCAGAGGTTTGTTTAAGGTGAGGCCTACTCAGGATTGCAGATTAAAGTTACGCTTGATGAAGAATACAGAGGAGATAATACATGTAAAGGCCTACCAATGAAGTAAGTAATGTGCACTTTATTGCGCCAGTCATCATAAATGTATCCCTAAGCTTCTTATCTTGTTACAGATCAACCACCATATCTACCATCAAACTATTTTGCATTTCCTAAATAGCAAATTTTAAGGAATAAATAGCAATTCTTTACCATTCATAATTTGCAATGAGCAAATTGCTAATTGCAAATTAGCACCGCCGTTGCATCATAAAAGTGACGCACAGTGGCACAAAAGAGGCATGCACCTATCATAAATCTGTCCCTACCATTTTAAATGATTAATCCAGGATGACAATAAGGTGTGGCCTATCCAAAAGTTTGTTTAAGTTGAGGCCTACTCAGGATTGCAGATTAAAGTTACGCTTGATGAAGAATACAGAGGAGATAATACATGTAAAGGCCTACCAATGAAGTAAGTAATGTCCACTTTATTGCGCCAGTCATCATAAATGTATCCCTAAGCTTCTTATCTTGTTACAGATGAACCACCATATGTACCATCAAACTATTTTGCATTTCCTAAATAGCAAATTTTAAGGAATAAATAGCAATTCTTTACTATTCCTAATTTGCAATGAGCAAATTGCTAATTGCAAATTACCCATTCATTTCCATGGGCTAGGAGGCTCATAGGAATGAAGGTTGCAATTTGCGATTAGCAATTAGCTCATCACAAAATAGGAATTTTTTCAAGCGTGCAGGGGTATCTCAAGAACACCCTGCTGCACCCCTGAAAAAGAAATTTGGGGGCATATGGCACACCTACATGCCCTAAGGGCATGTATGGGCGTCATATGGGACCTTTTGTTTTTTGGAAAAAAATGCTTTTTGAAAAGAATTCGCAAATTACCACAAACTAGAAGTTGGTGGTAGTTTCCAAATCCTTAATATCATTTTTTACATATTTTTTGTTTGATACATTGCATTTAAGGAATCGCACATTTTGAATTAAGGACATTTTAAGTCATTTCCACATGTGCAGTGTTTTCAAATTATGATTTGAAAATCGTTTTTGGGGAAAAGTAATGGTTTGCAAATTTATGACAAGGACATAATGGTGTATGCTTCTCTATAAGGCATTTCAGTGTCTCTGATGTCATTTTTCCCATATTACATTATAAGACCTTTCCCCATGGAGCACATTCCTTGTAAATATGCTCCCACCTGTGCATGGCGAATTTAGATTTTGACTGTTTGAGTCACATAGCCATGTTAAAAGTGACCCAAAACAATTGCAAACGTTTTAAAAAAACACATTCATGTGTCTTAAGGACATTTTAAGTCATTTCCCCATGGACAATGTTTTCTAAGTGGCGCAAAAGAGGCATACACCTATCATAAATCTGTCCCTAGCATTTTAAATGATTAAATCAAGATAACAATAAGATGTGGCCTATCCAGAGGTTTGTTTAAAGTGAGGCCTACTCAGGATTGCAGATTAAAGTTACGCTTGATGAAGAATACAGAGGAGATAATACATGTAAAGCTCTACCAATGAAGTAAGTGATTTCTACTTCATTGCGCCAGTCATCATAAATGTATGCCTAAGCTTCTTATCTTGTTAGACATCAACCGCCATATGTATCATATAACTATATTGCATTTCCAAAAAAGCGAATTTTAAGGAATAAATAGCGATTCTTTACCATTCCAAATTTGCGATGAGAAAATTGCTAATTGCAAATTACCCATTCATTTCCATGGGCTAGGAGGCTCATATAAATGAAGGTGCAATTTGCGATTAACAATGTGCTCATCACAAATTAGGAATTTTTCCAAAGCTGCAGGGGTGTCTCAATAACACCCTGCTGCACCCCTGAAAAAGAAATTTGGGGGCATATGGCGCACATAAATTTTAACAACATTCCTTTACCTCAAAAACGATTTTCAAATCATAATTTCAAAACACTACACATGGGAAAATGACTTACAATGTCCTTAAGACACATAAAAGCGTTTTTTGATTGCCTTTCCTGCATGGTTGGGTCACTTTTAACATGGCTATGTAACACAAACATTCAAAATCTAAATTTTCCATGCACATGTGGGAGCATATTTACAAGCAATTTGCGCCACAGAGAAAGGTCTTACACTAAAATGAGAAAAATAACATCAGGGACAGTCAATTGCCTTATAAAGAAGCATACACCATTATGTCCTTGTCATGAATTTAAAAACAATTCCTTTACCCCAAAAACGATTTTCAAATCATAATTTCAAAACACTGCACATGGGAAAATGACTTAAAATGTCATTAAGACACATGAAAGCGTTTTTTGAATACCTTTCCAGCATGGTTGGGTCACTTTTAACATGGCTATGTAACACAAACATTTAAAATTTAAATTTACCATGCACAGGTGGGAGCATATTTACAAGCAATTTGCGCCACAGAGAAAAGTCTTACATTAAAATGGGAAAAATAACATCAGGGACAGTCAATTGCCTTATAAAGAAGCATACACCATTATGTCCTTGTCATAAATTTAAAAACAATTCCTTTACCTCAAAAACGATTTTCAATTCATAATTTCAAAACACTGCACATGGGAAAATTACTTAAAATGTCCTTAAGACACATAAAAGCGTTTTTTGATTGCCTTTCCTGCATGGTTGGGTCACTTTTAACATGGCTATGTAACACAAACATTCAAAATCTAAATTTTCCATGCACAGGTGGGAGCATATTTACAAGCAATTTGCGCCACATAATTCATAATTTTCTCCTTAAAGCACACTATTCTCTATCTAAATTAAAGAAATATTTTCTCACCTTAGCAAATACTTTGAGTTTGAAAACAGTCTCAGAAACACACCAATTTGTCTTCAGCAGAGCAAAAGGTATGCACTCCAGAGTCTGCAGCTATCAAAAGCACAGAAATGCTGTAATTCTTCACACATATTTCTCATGTCACCCAATCAAAACTCTTCCCTCACTTTTTTTCAAATGAAAACCCTTCCCCCCTCTGCCCTTTCTGTCTTTTCTGCATGGCAACCACCTCTTGGAAGACTTCTGGTGTTTGCAAGTTCACACAACTTTGTTGCAATTGAACTCTGAACTCTCAGTGCACCTGCATATCCAGTGCATTCTTTCATTTAATAATTTTTTATTGACCATTCAAAATACATCTTTCAAAGAACACATCCGTGCACCCTAACTTTCTGTTTTCAGCAATCAAAATCCACCAATCACTGTTACTGCTTCATGAACACAGAAACTCCACAGTTTTTTTCATTTTAAACTCTCATTTTTTCAACTGCCATTTCATTGCCACACTTCATCTGACTGCAGGAGAACCTTCTCTCACCATGTTTTCTGTCTGGATTGTTGGACATAGTTATATTCACTGGGCTCAAAGGTACGTTGAAAACAGGAAATTACCTAACCTCAATTTACAAGATGTGGAAATTAAGTGGTTTGGCCACAGAGGATTAAAATGTCACCAATTGATACCATTGGTGAAAACCTTTATGCATTTGCCCAAACCTGACCTGTTAATTGTGCACTGTGGAGGTAATGACTTGGGCACTTTGACTGGTGTAGGTCTGGAAATGCTTTTAAAGGACACCTTTGAGCAATTAATGGCACTTTTTCCTCAGACTGCCTTGGTATATTCAAATATATGCCAAAGACAGAAATGGAGGTGGTCAAACCAATTTTGTCCACAAATTGAGAAGTCGAGGAAGCATGTAAACAAATCTGTTTCAGCTTACATGAGAGACCATGGAATGGGCTCCCTGTACAACAATAACTTGCGTTACTACATGCAAGATATCTACAGAGGAGATGGAGTTCACTTCTCAGATGAGGGCAACAGAGTTTTCACTCTGAATTTAAGAATGTGCATTGGTACCTACTTATAAGTACCTAAATGTACCATAAACCCAAAAGCTCTTCTCAGAGCTACCCTACATCTGATCACTCACAATTATTATTTTACTCTAACATTTTTCACTAATTTCCAACAAAATACGCTCCCTGGGGCGCTACCCGGTACGCGAACCGGGAGCTAACCTCGCGAAATTTTTAAAAAAAATGGTTTTTTTCCGCACATATGGGCCTCCTCAGCCACCCTCACAAAACCTAGGGTGTCAAGATAAGTCTATCGTGCCCCCTTCTACCCATTCTGAACATTATTTGCCCTCCATCTTGTATCTTAATTCGACCGAAACACAAAATGGTGGACTCCCGTTACGCTTAAGGTTCGCGAACCGGGGCGCTCAACGGTTCGCGTACCGGGTCGCTCCCTGGGAAGCGCACCATCAAAAAAGGTGGGAAAGTAGTTCACAGAAAAGCCACTGGAGACAATTTCACCAAATATAGATTAGCTCATACTACATACCAATCCCTACCATTTTCACAAATTTGATTGGAATTCCATTTAGTCATTTAGCCTGTAGACCTCTCTAAATACCCTGAGGTAAATTACTTCACAAAACACATCTGAAGTGTTGGAATTGACAACCAATGAAAATGTTACTTTCATTTTCTATTTTTTTTACCTGACATTTCATTGGTTATATACCTGAATATATATAAAGGAAGAGAAGAAAACACAGCCATTTTGACTACTACTTCTTGCTGTACATTTCAATAGTATTTTCACTAATTCCTTCAACTTCTTTCTAAAGGTAAGTTTTTATTTTTAAAACTGAAGTATATTGTGCACTATAAGTTAATATGGTAAACTTTTTCTGATAGATATATACTATCCCTCTGTAGTAGTTATAGATTTAGAGAGACTTCTCTGTTATAGTTATGGATGGAGTTAGGCTTCTCTTGTATAATTATGAATTTACTTACATTAAATCACATACACATTTTTATATTCCTACTTCCACTCTGATACTATACACTGCCCAAAGATAAATTCACTGATAAAAAATGCCTATCTAAAATTATTCCCAACATTGCCCTATCTCTACTAATATATATTTTTTTAATTCAAATTTCAGGCAAAATGGAAGGCGAAAACCAAGTTTCTTTTGAAATGGACATGCAAGAGAGCAGCCAAGAATTGATTGATACAATTGATCAAATTGACATTGAATTTTTCGATGAAACTTGGGACAATGAACTACTGCAATGTGTACAAGCAGTAGATAACCTCCTTGCAAATGAGGACATTTTACACCCTCAGAGACTACAATGTATATTCCATGATAATTATGAAATTTCTGACAATGAAATGTTAGAAAGTTTAATAAATTATGAAACACAATCACATTAAAAAAAATGTTTAAAAAATAAAGAAAAGAAAAAATAATCAACAAAAACAACAATCAATTAACATACAGCATTTGAAAAGTCTATCATTCATTTTTCATTGCAGTACGCTGCCCAGAACGCTTCCCGGTTCGCGGACCGGGCGCTCCCCACGGAAAAAAAAAATAAACCTCCACATTAAACCTAGGGGGTCAGGGAGGATCTAGTATGCCCCCTTATGGTCATTTTCGCCTTTGTTTTGGCCTCCTCTTGTCTCTCAATCCTACCGAGAGACAAGATGGCGGCCGCTCCGGACTGTTTAGAATGTTGACAGACACCGGAGAGCCAATCAGCTTAGCTACGCGAAGTTCCGGTACGCTTAAGGTCCGCGGACCGGAGCGCTGCCCGGAGCGCGCTTACAGATATATATCTTTTTTTAAACGTTAATTTCTCAAAATCCACTGGAGCACATATATTGAGACCTAGAAAAGGCACATCGGGCTACCAGTCCCTACAATTTTGCCAAGTTTCATGGAAATCCATTCAGCCGTTCGGGCTAAAAGTGAGGCCAACCGCCCTATGGAAAACTCAATGTTAAAAACACGTTTTGGGACCCCCCTTTTTTCTCGGCCCCCCCTTGACGAAACCCCCCCAAATTTCCAAGGGCTGCTCAGAAACAAAATGTTCCATTTTCCAGAAAATTTCAGCCAATTCTGTCCACAAACGCCAAAGTTATTAGACATAGAATTTTCAAAAATCCCATAGGGAAAAAATCCTAACTATATATACCTACTGGCGACCGCCAGTAGGTAATATATATATATATATATATATATATATATATATATATATATATATATATATATATATATATATATATTTATATATATATATATATATATATATATGAAAGCTCCAAAGTTCCCCACCGGAACAAAGACGCACTCAGACATCCGCTAGCACCAGGCTTTTAAAGGGTAAGAACGAACCGGCATGCCGATGCAAATAACAACTTTCGTGTCGAGTTATGAATGCCTGACGCGTTTCTTTGCTGCCGCACTTCATCCATTCTTACCCTTTAAAAGCCTGGTGCTAGCGGATGTCTGAGTGCGTCTTTGTTCCGGTGGGGAACTTTGGAGCTTTCATATCCTAAATCACAATTTCACCACGCAATTTTCCTAAAGATTTTTTTACAGCACTGCAGCCCAAATGGTTGCACCTTTGAAAAATGAATGTTCAAAATATATGTATATCTGGATGGCTGGATTTGTGGAATTCTTGTGTGAGTCTCGCTCACATGCAATATCAAATAATATAGTACCTGATTGGCCAAGGGGACTTTTTTCCCCAATAGCCATGTTGCTTCCACAGGAGTGAGAGATTCCCACAACTCGATTGGCTAGCCGCAACATGAGGAGCAATGTTGCAGCCACTATTTGAGAACACAGGGAATTTTAAAAAAAAGATACACAGGGTAGGGATTCCCTGGCCCTCTGGAACTTGGGTTGCAGAGGGACACCACCTTCCCCTGGGCCAAATGTGAAAAACAAAATTGGGGTTGTTGTGATCCAGCTGGACTGTTGAGGAGCCATTGGGACTCTTTTGCTCTTGTGCAAGTCCCAAAGGAACCCAGGGGCTATGCTAAGTCCCACAAGTGTCCTGCAGGATCTGAAAAGCATTTATTAAAATATGGGGCATTAGTATCTGTGGTGGGTTGGCCACCTACAAACTAACCCCTGCCTGGCACATCTGGTGGGGGAGTGTTGGGCAACATCAGGGTTTGGGCAGCTGAGTGGGATTGTGAGTGGAGCCTGGCCACATGCCAGGCCCTGCGCCTGACCCCACATCACATTCAGCCTAGAGCTGTGTACAGCCTGGGGTTCGGCACCCGTGGGGGGTTGGTCTCAGTACACCTTCACTATTTTAAACGGAGCCACTGAAGTAGTAGTTCCATTGAAGATAATGAGAGTTCTCTCTTTCTTATAGGGGTCACTACATATGATGAATCGTCCTCCTCACCTGTAGCAGAAGTTGTATCCTCCGCTGACCTGGTGTGTCACTGGGCCATTCACCATACTCTAATGAAGGAACTTAGAATAAAAAATAAACGATACTAGAAACACAAAACCCCAACATTCGGTCTGCCAACATGCTGACCGTACATTTCTCCCTACTAACTTCGATCTGTATTTAATTCCTACATTGGACAAACGTCACTAACCATCAATTTTTATGACTAGGCTAATCTACCATTTTAACTTTTACCTATTCACAAAGGTACATTTGGTTCTAAATGTCTGTTTACAAACCAAATTATCTTTTCCATGTCTGTTTGAAATTCACAAAAGGATTCCAGGCAGGCATAAACCGATTTTCGAGTGCTGCTGTCTCCTCCATAGCTGAAATTTCACTCACGGGTGGAAAGCAGCATGTTTTAAGGCATGGTTTGCATTTGAAGTTTCGGAACGCCGACAAACAAGTATGTTTGTGGGCACTCTTAAACAAAAGTTTCAAGTTTATTTATTTATGCATAATTATTTAAAACCATAGCATATACCTTACATTTACCATAAAAATGATTTAACGAAAAGATTATACATCAGACACATTTCATCAAATATTATTTTACACTTTCTATAAAAAAGAGGAAAACTTTTGTAAAAGCATATACTCTTTGTCAAATGTAAGCGTCTTTACATATAAAAGAGAAGTCTTTTTTATAACTGGTTCCGGGTACCAAGAGCTATTATTTATCCCTAAAGTGCATTTGTGCTGTGGTATATATTTAAAGTGCAGTGATTTTAGCAGTGTTATGTCCAAAACAAGACAGAGGATTATAACAAATCAAATATGGCAGAATACACTTCACAGACTGTAAACAGTCTCATGTGCCCACCTATGATCGGCTGTATCTAATAGTTTTTTTCTTAACTCCTCTCCATCCCCGTTCGACCCAGGAAATGATTTGAAACTTACTTCAAAAAATGACTGGAGTATAGTCTAGAATTCACAAAGGACTTCAAGGTAAACGTATACCAATTTACTGGTGCAGAGGTCACCACTACAAGTGTGGGGATCCTCATAGCTGTAAGTTCTTTGCAGGTGGGGCAAAGTCTATGTTGCATAGAGTGGCTCACTGCAGAAGTTTGGGAATACCCACAAAAAGTATGCTTGTGGCCATTGCCACACTCCTCTCCTTCCCTTTTCCACCCTGAACATGATCCCAATAAATCCCTTTCCAGTGTGGGAAAGGGAATGGATCACCCCAGATTTGCTGGGGGTAAAAGAAAACGACTTCTGCACATGGAATAAAACTTTTCAGTAATCAAGCCCTATGTTTTGGAAAATATATCCAACTGCACTACTGCACATGTTTAGCGCGGTTATCTCATTTGCAGGATATATTGTCTTTGCTAAATATTATTTGAAGTTGATGCTTAGTTTTTCAAGACAATACACACAATGAGTCTATGGTTTCAAACTGAATTTTGAACAAATTTCAATTAAAAATCTCAATGAAGTGAGAATATTCTTCATAAAACTTTGTGACTTTAGCCCTTATTCAAAATTGCTCAGTGTGTGATGTAATATTTATTGCACTCAATAAAAACTAACTACATGGGAGTCGGAATTTATCACGTGCGATAAATAGCACATATTACAGGTTATTAGGGAATAACGTGCTCATTTTGGCGGTTATTTCACCAAAATCTGTATGTTCCTGTAATTACTGGAATTTTTTTTGCTGGTAAATTGCTGCAGGAGTGATGTGCTGAAATTTACCATGGGTGAATTGCAGAGGTGTAAGAGACATTATATAATTCCAGTATTGGCAGTAACCAGAATTAGCACACATACCAGAATTTTATTGGCACTCGTAAAGAAGGCCTAAAACGTGATGCAATTTTAGCAACTAAAATGTCTAAGGCAGGGCCTTCAAACCTTTTCTATTATGAAAGCTACTTCTGATCAAAGAAAATAGTCCCAAGCTATTAATGACTTTGATCACTGTTGCAATAATGACATAAGACTTGACAACTCCTAGCAGGATTATAGCAGTGACCACCAAGATATTTGTCACAATATTGAGGGACAGAATACAATCAGCCAAAATCCTGTATCCATTATTATGAAGGTATTTATCCATAGGTACGTATATATTTACTTTTCTTTGCTTCAAGTCTTACCTTGAAGGAATATATAATATAGATAGATCTTAAACATAAATAGATGCAGAGTTAAGAGTGTAATTATAGCTATCCTTACATTTATATGATTACTTTTGTGGTGTAATAGTTGTTGCTATTCCTCACACAATATTTTGGGAGGGGGATATTTAAAACTTGACATTGTGATAGAACAGTGACTAACTCAAAGTCAGATGGGGATGCCAATAGCAATGGTGGGTATGCAATATGATGGGGACCCCCTCTGGAAAACCTACAAGGTCAAGGAGAAGAGGGGAAATAAGACCACAACAAGAAAAAGTCTCCCTCTCAACCTATATTTCTTTTTTCACTTAGTTTGGTACAAACAGAGACTGTGAGCTCGAAAAAATCCTTAATAATCAAAAAACTCATAACAAAAAATGTTATCATCATCATATTCTTTTTATAGTCCAGTCAATTTATTGTATAAAATTATTAAAAATTATTACAAAAGTGCATTTAGGTCATCATAAAACATTAAAACACGCGTGTGAATGTTGACTATTAAATCCGTTAGCAGTATGAAATAAAAGACATATAGTTCAATTTGAGGCTAAAAATCCCTGTTCTGCTTGCTGTAGGAGAGATTGTACTTTGATCATATATTTGACCCCCCTGCAAGCCAACATCAGAGATGACCCGTCTAGCTATCGTATTACTGCTTGCCTACATGTCCGAATGTTCAGTTCATTGAAAATGTTTTTTAAAAGCCGTCTCCTCAAATCGTTAAGCGCCGGGCCGACACATAAAAGGTGAGTTAATGTTTCATTTGGGTAGCCACATAGACGACAGTGAGGGTCAGTGTGAGAGTCTTTCCAGGATGGTAACAGATCCTTTGAAAACTGTATTCCTAAACAGTGTTTTATATATCTTTGTTTTAGGAACAAGTTGAAATGACTTTCCAGATAAGACTGTGGCTTTATCCCGGAATATGTATTTATCACGGTCCACCCGTGTCGTCGTTTTCCTATGGTTGGTTTATCTTCCAGGTATGATTCCCATTTGACTGCGTTATTTACAATTTTCTCAAAGGTGTGTCTGTGATGTATTCCTATAGTTTCTGAATCGATCCCCCTATTCCTGACCCTATTCTGGTTAAACAAACCAACAAGTTAACTAACAGTCAGCCCATGAGGCAGAAAACCCCCATGATGCAGATACCGTTATCTGACGCAGTCACACTACGGCACAGGAACGTGTTATCTGATTAGGTCATAACGCTTGCGATCTAATTAGACAAGCGATATTCCTCCAGCCCCTGATAAGGCATACGGAGTTCTCATAACAAATCAAACCTATGACAACCTGGGCAAAACCCTGCGGCCATTGTTTTGATTTCACCGAGAACTTCAGCAAAAGAATGTGCTAACGAGCAAGTCGTATGACATCCTTATTGACGTATCTATGTCCATCCTTACGTCAATCTCGGCACCTTAAAGGTATAAATATTACCGATATTGCCCTATGCAAACACACGCGGTGGTGACGAGACGGAGCAGCCATACTTGCCGAAGCCCAGAGCAGAGCAGACCCCGCTGGCGCAGCCCCGCCTTCCTGACGCGCTGAGAGAAGCTGCTTTCTCCTGCCGAGAAATCCAGCACCGGCGTTTCTGGGTAGCCCTCGCAGGCAGCCTGGAATATCGAGACCAGAGACGAGAGATACCATCCCTCATTCAACCTAGATTCCAGGTACAGAACTGAATAACCCCTCACAGAGAATTCTTTAGCTATTCACTTGGCAAAAACAAACTTAACTTAAACTGTAACTTTCTATTCCCGCCCACGTATTAGGCTTAGGTCAGGTACACGGGGTAGGCGTATTTAGAAACACCAGTTGAGTACGTTTAGTCAAATGTATATGTGTATATAATATATTTTATTCATTTTAAAACATCTTATGGCTTAGAAACCATATCAATGTTTTTACAGTATTACTTTATACTTCTGCTTTTAATGTATGCACTTTACTTAGCTATAAGTATTGCAATAATATCGATCCATTTCTCTTGTATGAGAAAAGAGACTGATCAATAAATAACACCTTTTTATTGAAACACGCCTGTCTCTTCCTTTTCTCTACAATCTGATGAGACTAAGAATGCACGTACTGACTGAGTAAAATAAATTGCCTTTTGTTCACACGACTCTCGAGATATACTCTTGATTAGGGGAGAGCAAAGTTGTCATGTTCTATGGTTGTCAGAAACTAAATCCCTTCTTGTCTAATCAGGGAAGTTAAGTCCTTCCTGAACATTCGAGAAAGTTTCTAGTGAACTCTGAGCTAGCTGGCAAACCCAAAACTTTAAGTCTAGTATCGACAGTAGTAGACCTAGTTAACGTCTGGTCTAGGCCTTTACTGCTGTAGGTATTATTCCAATGCGCAGAGCCTATTGGGATGATAGGAACTACACTACATGGCGCCCAACGCGTTTGGAAAGGGCGATAAAACTAACGTAAGACATTTAGAGTACCTCAGTCGTGCTTTCTCACTCAGACCCCTTTTCCCATAATACTCCAAAGACGTCTGGAGTGGGTGAAAGTTTATATCCGCCAGACCTCGCAGGAGGGAACTCCTATGTATGGTTCTTGGTATAGTCAACGTTGAAGGATACACTGTTCCAAAATATTGTGCATCTAATCTTTGTTTCCATAAGAAACCTGATCTGCAAACAAACAAAATAACCATCCTGTCGGTAAAATGGTAGACAGTGATGAAGAAAGAGAGGCAGTTAGATTAGCAACTGAACTCGCAGCAGCTGATGCTACCATGCAGGAAGCAGACCCGAATATAATACTCATTCCGGTCATCAAAAGGAAATCTATAACCATAAAACTTATAGAAAATGGACTGACACCTAGAGGTGGTACAGTCATATTCGTAATTGAGGCACACGAATATCGGCAGACAGAGGTATACTATTCATGGATAAATTTTCCAGCAGCAAATCCTGTAACAAAGTACTTCCACTATTACAAAATAGAGGAACCTCCTGAAACATACACTCCTTTCGAGGAGGTGGAAGTACCACTCAAATTTCAAGAGCATTTGCTCTTATTGATGGCGCCCTAAAACATAATAATCACATCACCAGGCTCGGTCCTTTAGGTAGACCAGGAGCAACGTGGCCGGTCCTAGCCGGATACACACCACATCCAGACATCGACGGGATGTCTGCAGCTAACCTGTTAACACAGCTAAAACAATTAATAAAAATACATAGACAATTAGTCCAGTATGTGATGCGGACTTCAACAATTCAGCCAGCGATTAAACTCCCACAGCTGACCCCTCACCAGGGGAACACAAATAAAATTACACCACAGAACATCAAGTCCTGCCTAGGTAAAGTACCGGCTAAACGGGAACAAATACCATTCTGGCTAGCGCAGAAAATCACCCAAATAGAGGCGGTGTTTCCAGACACTACCCCGCTAGAAAAGCACAGGATTCTGACTATCTGTCTTCCAATGGGAATCGCACCACACATTGAGGACTGTGACACTTGGGGTACAGTCTTTGCTTCCATCTACACAAAAACGCACGGCGTTCCATCCATTTCGGTAATACCAGATGTGCTAAAACAAATTCAAGATGAATATGGTCCAGAACCCGCTTTAACTCTTGGTATGAAATTACTGAAAGACTTCAAGCAGGTCTCGGCTATATTATTAGCCAACATAAAAGGTGAAGCAGCAAACGTGGCGATCCGCCAGAGGTTAAAAGAGACAGATATAGCAGACCAACCAGCTGAAATTGCCAGAATCATAGAAAAATCCTATGAGGAACTAGGTAGAGATAGTTTAGGTGGAATACCAGTAAAACCGCAACTAATTGAAAGTCCTGAAAAAATATTTTTTAATAATAATTCTACATCACCAAAAAAGAACTGGGATGGAAACAAACAATCCAATCCTAAAGAAAAGAAATTCCAGTCCCGAGGAAGGTCTCCTAGGCGAAGAGAAAAATCTCCGAACCAAAGACACAGGTCACCTCAGAGTGACCCCTCTGGGAAAAAATATAACCTTAGAAATAGGGATAATATTAAAAAACCTGATAGATATCAAGACATTGATACACGTCCCTCTCAATCTTTTCAGACTTCCTCGCAGAAATCGGAAAGAAGAGGACGATCAGAACAAAGAGAAGAGCACGCCAAGTCCAAAGACAAGGAACCTGCTCAGCTAAAAAAGAAATTACAATTTCCAAAGAAGAAGGTAGCCAGCATTAAAATAGTTAACAATGCTGAGAATTCTGAGGACACAACTGAAAAACGGGGAATGGGCTCAGACAATGCTAGACAGCGCAGCAGAAGTGAGCATAGCTCGCAAAGTCCTTATGAATCATCTGGAGACAGTGGACACGAATGAATATCTTCAAGTGGAAACTGCGGACACCAGAGTTAGCAAACCTCACAAAATATACGAAATAACATTGCGTATAGAGGGGGATAAGACTAGAAAAATAAGGGGACTATTTTGGGATAATCTCTCCAAGGGCTATGATATCCTTCTAGCCGAAAAAGACTGGCCACCAGAGTTTGTCAGGGAGTGCCCTCATGGCGAAGAAATAATTATGCCTGCCTTCTCAAATCAAATTCCTATTCATAAAAAATACACACTTGCTAGAAAGTGGGCAGTGGCTCTAGCTCCTGCTTTATATAAAAATCACGTGGGATGGGATGAGGACTCTCCTCCTCACAAAATCCAGTTAAAATCACAACCAACTGCACAAAGGCAGTACCCAATTAAGCAAGAAGCTAAAAAACAGGTAAATGAAATACTAGATCAGCTAGAATACCAGGGGGTGATTGAAACTTGCACCTCACAAATGAACAACCCTTTGTTTCCGGTCTCCAAACCAGACAATTCATACCGTCTAGTTTTGGATTACCGACACCTTAACACATGTTGCAAAACTTTTGCAGTGCAAAACTCACATAGTGCTGCACTAATGAATAACATAGTGCGCAAAAAATACAAAACAACATTAGACATTTCTAATGGATTCTTTTGTCAAAACATAGCACCAGAGAGCAGACATTTAACTGCATTCTCAATAAATGGCACTCAAAAACAATTCTGTCGGTTAGCCCAGGGGTACAAGAACAGCCCGGGAGTATTCTCAGCGAGAGTAACAGAATTACTACAAATATATGATGATGAAGCATTATCTTATGTCGATGACATATACTTAACAGATGATGACTTGGAGACTCACTTGAAAAGAGTGAACACCATAATACTTGGGTTCGCAGCAGAGGGTTACAAATTCAACTTTAAAAAATCCAGAATTGCCCATCTGACAGTCCTGTTCTTAGGATATGAATTATCAAGCGAAGGCAAAAGCCTGGCTGACAATTTCCTAGAGAAATGTGCCGTACTCCAAGCACCTAGAACACTAAAAAACTTACAGTCAATTCTAGGCTTCCTAAATTTCGGAAGAACATACATTGCAAATTACGCAGAAAGGGTCAAACCCCTTTATGATCTGATAAAACCCGATTTTAAAAGATCCAATTGGACTCAAATACACACAGAAATTTTGAGATCCCTACAAACAGACATGCTAATTAAAACAAAATTAGAAACACGTGATAACACACGCAATCTTGTGATTCGAGTCATCCCAGGGAGATGCGGATTCACATACCTGACCTCTAATGAGGGAGAAAAGGTACCAATTGCATTCAAATCACACTTGTACACAGAAGCTGAACAGAAATTCAGCAACAAAGAAAAAATTGTTCATGCAGTTCAAACCGCAATAGCTATAGAAAAAGATCAAGCTGACGGTAGACATATCACAGTCAGAACAGCAGAATCAGCCTTTGAGGCACTAACAAAACCGTGTAATTTACCAACAACAACATTGAATCCGGAATGGATACAATGGGTGAATTCAATCACAACGGACAAAGTATACTATTACTTTGATCCAGAACTAGAAGAATTAAAAAATTTAGAATATGAAAAAACATATCCTCTGCCAGCCGACATTCTGCCTTTACGACATTACGCCTGTGTAATTTATACAGACGGACATGCTCAACCCCCGTTTGGGGAGAACAGGCATACAACCCCACATGTGGGATTACAAAAGAAGTGTGGCGCGGAGGTAAACTAAAACCTCTATTAACAAAAACACACTCAGTAGAAACTAATTCAGAACAACAGACTGAAATAATGGCATTGAAAATGGCGCTAGATAATGCGGATCGCGAATTCCCGACACTTATAGTGTCAGATTCCTATTACTGCGTCAAATCATATAACAAGGATTTGCAGACATGGATTCAAAACGGTTACAAAGATGACACAGATGCAACAATTAAGCAGAAACTGCTTTGGGAACAAATAGCTCTTTTACAAAAAGAGCTACCAAAGACTCACGTGACACACTCACTGAGTCATCAGCGTGATGGCGTTCACGTTGCAGGGAATTCATTGGCTGAGACAGCCACAGCGACAGCCACTAAATTGGCTCCCGTAGATCGAAAAAAGCGTACATTAAAATACATTGACGGTGAAACAGTACTGGCGGTGAAAACGTCATCAAAAGGCGACTGCTCAGCGTTACCGATCAACTGTCCACTCAATTATACATACATAATCGATGCAAACTCCGTCCCTTTTGCTCGAATCCCTGGAGTGGGGGATAGAGTGATTCCAAACATGGACAGGAGAAACTTGTTAATCGCAGACGCACATATGGGCGAGGGTCTCAGACACCTAAAACTAAAAGATTCTCTGGAAGAATTACAATCACGGTACTGGTGGCCAGGCATGAGCCTGCGTCACACCATGTTTGTAAAAAACTGCCCAAACTGCAACAGAGATCGCAGTGGGGAGAGAAACAGTTTAATACCTCGTCGTTTTACTCAAGAAAAAATCAAGAGTATAAAGGAAGGCTTGCGATTAACATATACAGGCTAGTTTACACTTATAATGTAGATCACCAGCACTCGGCTGACGTCTGGACTGTTATACAAAGATTTGCGAGTCTAAATGGCATATACGCTAAGAGCATGCTACGTTTGACCATTGTTTTCACTCTAGCCCTCCAGCCTGAGGGGAAACATGACCAAATGAGCATAGCCCAGCGGGAATCTTCTCACTTCCTTCCTGAGGGTACGAGATGGTGTAAAGAAAAAACCAAGGCATAAAGCAATCTATAACGGAAAAGATATTAGGTTCGGGAGCTGGGTGGGTCAAACATCTAATAAGTGTCCAACGTAGTCTAAATAACTTGCCAAGAAATTCTCTGAAGGGATTCAGTGCGTACGAATTATTATTTGGAACTAGGATGTTGATCTCTGACATTGATAGTCAGACTTCAGTGGTGAAAGAAAAAAGCTTTGATATCAAAGACCGTTTGGCTATTTTGCAGGACTTAAACAAAACAAGAAAAGACCTGAGCAACATAAAATTGAAACAACAGCCAACAACCACTGAAGAACCACCACCTGTCCCAGCAAGACCTGTCTGAATTCCAAAAGTCGGGGATCTAGTCAGGGAAAAGATAGCGGTAAAGAAGGAATTTGGGCCTTCTTACAGAAAAGCAGTTCCTGTCTTGTCTGTCAACGGGACAAGATCAGTTGTACTACCGCCACTTGCTGGAAAAAAGGAGAACCGAGTTGTATCCATCGACCTGGTAAAACCACAACATGTGGCCGATAACAAACAGTAGGCCAAGTGGACTCCCAATAAGTGGCAGAACACCAAGGTTTGCTACCAGTACAGAGGTCCTAACGAAGAGGCTCATCACATTCGAAACGCCTACAGAAGAACAACAAGGACTATGCAACAATGCAATAGAACTCAGACCTCTGAAAACCCAAATAAAAACATTTAGCAGAGACACACCAATCTATAATGAAGTACCAAGTGAAAATGCAAGAAACAGAAATCCTGAACCAATTGGAACAATTGACAGAACAGCATCCGGCTACTTCATAAACTTCGATGATTCCTCTGAAGGCTTCAGTGAATCAAAGACACAGCCATCATCAAAAACCTTTAAAGATAAAGCTAAAGAACTTCTGAAACAACTGAAAGAAACATATCTGATTTCTCCATGGATTGAATTTTGGGTGGGTTTTGGTGCATTTATCCTCATACTTTGGCTCATCATGATACTAACTTTGGGACGCTTCATTGAGGGAAAATATGCAAAAATGGACACAGCAAGTCAGAAAATCAACTTGATCCTCAAACCACACACATCTTCACACATCGAGAAAATAGAACTTTCTTCAGTCAACTTCACAGCCAATCCGATACCTGGTGGGGTAGCCTGGGTCAACACTGACTATGAAATTTATGGTCCGGTCGAAATCCTGAAATATCCACACCAAATTAAGATCTCATTGAGTGACTTTGCAAAACCAAGCTCATTTGCTGATGATTGGGACTTCGAAAGCATTAATAATATGATGTCTGACTTAGTAATGTCTGCTAAATTTACCAAACATGATTATTTGCAGGGTTCTACAAATTATGATAGTATGTACTGTTATAACCACTATGGTAACCATTTTTTTACATAGATCTGCACAACCTAGAAATGTTTTAAATTATAATCAATGGGAACATTGTGCAACCCCTCCAAAAGGAAGCTCAAGGACCTTCTATGACAAATATTCATACTTTTCAGGTTTTAACATAAGTAATACTGAAACATTTTATTTCAAATTGTCAAATAAGACAGGGACAAAGACCATGATAACAAACACAAAATTGATATATTCGGACTCATTCTTTGAACAAATGAATACTTTTGGTTTTGATTATTGGGACAAAAATGTTGAATTGAAAAGTGTTTGGGGCACAAAAGAATGGCAAGTGCAGGGCATAGAATCTTTGTTTAGAGCCTGCATGATCCCAGAACAAATGATATTTTTAAATGACACTGTTCAACAAACCACCTGTCTTGGCCTAGCCAAAATCAAAGACTTAAATAAACCGTCTATTCCAAAGCCAACAATGTACAGCAATAGCTCGATAGATGAAGAGATAGACGTAAATTATGTATTAAACCAAAACAGAACACATCCTGATTGGAAACAGTGGTTGATCTGGCCCACAGATACAAATAACTGTCAAGATAGATTCCTGAACAAAACACAGGGGTTCAAAATGACCAGGCCAGACCCTAGATATCCCCAAAGACATCACCCAGGGATAATAACCACCTACAGTGTGGGCAAATTATGCCTTCAATGGCTACAAACTTCCACACTGGCAGAAATTAAACAACACCTAACTTTACTTACTGATGGTGCTGACTTGCGTGATTTCATTATGGGACCGCGCAAACAGCGTCATTCTTTCAAAGACTCTATAATGGGAGTTACATTCTAATTGTAGACCGCAGATGTTGTAGTCTTATGCCCGGGACTCCTTATCTAGTCACTACGACTGCGAAGGTCAAGTGCTGTGGACGCTCATTGTTCCCCAGCTCCTTTCCAGACAGGGAGGCAAGGGCATGGCCCAATTTGAAAATTACTTCTATTCGAATAGATACTTTAAGCAGAATGAAAACAGTGCTTCTTCAGACGCCTACAAGGCTCACGTCATCAAAAGAAACGTATGATCTACAAGTCGCAAGGACGACTGCAGAGATACATTCATTGTTATCAACTAATTCCCCCATACATTTCGCAGAAATACTAAACGAAATCTTAAATATTTCTGATACCAATGGGGTCTCAAAGGTATTTAAGACAGTATTTTCGATGGCATTAACACCATTCAAAGCCATACTGGGTATTTTTCCAGATTTCGTCCATTCGATTTTTGGCGGACTTCCCCTGATCTTGGGACTAATTGCAGGAATCCTATTCTTGGTCCTTATTTTTCGGTATGGCAACCCATGTCATAGACAAAACTCTTGCGACAAGGGAAGAAACAATCCTAGCCATTGGATACCGGGACCGGATATCAAAAATCCTGGGACTCTCCCGGCTTAGAGACCTGAACATGACTTGGTTTCTATCATTTCGACCAATGTGGCAAAGATGTGTTTTACCTGTATTAAGGTGTTTGCTATGCGGAGAAGAATGCGTGTTAGACACCTGTCTGACGCTACAATCGGATGCGCCAATGGATGCAGAACATTGTTGAGCCCGATCAAGGTTCATGCTTTGTGCTGCCCTCAAAGGCTACCAATCCTGATGACGGCATTCGTGGAAGCTTCACCACTACGATTGATGGGTAGTGAAGTTCAAGATGAAAGCAGCATCGAACAGGTACGACCTTCTGTCAGCAATGCGAATCAGAATGTCAATGGAGAAAATCATGCGCACGAATGCATGATTACACCTTTTTCCGAGTTAGTGGAACTTTCCCAGGAAGCTGTTGACAGCTTTTTCGAAAGCCTAAATGATATGATGTTCTCACCAGAGCAGAAATAGAGACTTTTGAGCAAGCTCGCACACGGCGTTCCCTGAATTCGGCCTTCAACTTTAAAAATAAAGTCACATGAACAATTTTCCCTCCAGTTCACGGACAGCAATTTTTCAGCAGCCCCAAAATATTTTTTCATATTTTTCGGGACACTATCTTCTGCTTAAAGTAAGAACTATTCTTAAAGAACTAAGGTTTCTAAAATTTTAGATAGCTTATAGACATTAGCTGCCCGCTGGTATGTTCATAAATATTTTATTCTGTGATGGAATGGTCTCGAACTTTTTTTCTGTATTAAGAGCCATTTCATGTGTAAATTCTCATATACCAAATAGCAATAATGTATACAAATGCGTGATTACCTTAGCATTATTATACAGCTTGAGTGCATACAATACATATGATTGCAACTTTTCTGTATATTTGAAAATTTCAAAATGCATTTATGTATTTTGGGGTGGTAAGGTATACACAATACTCTATAGTATGTTGTACTATGTTTTACTATGCATAGATTAGTAAATATGACCATAGTTAGCGTGGAGTGGGTGTGATGTATTCCTATAGGTTCTGAATCGATCCCCCTATTCCTGACCCTATTGTGGTTAAACAAACCAACAAGTTAACTAACAGTCAGCCCATGAGGCAGAAAACCCCCATGATGCAGATACCGTTATCTGACGCAGTCACACTACGGCACAGGAACGTGTTATCTGATTAGGTCATAACGCTTGCGATCTAATTAGACAAGCGATATTCCTCCAGCCCCTGATAAGGCATACAGAGTTCTCATAACAAATCAAACCTATGACAACCTGGGCAAAACCCTGCGGCCATTGTTTTGATTTCACCGAGAACTTCAGCAAAAGAATGTGCTAACGAGCAAGTCGTATGACATCCTTATTGACGTATCTATGTCCATCCTTACGTCAATCTCGGCACCTTAAAGGTATAAATATTACCGATATTGCCCTATGCAAACACACGCGGTGGTGACGAGACGGAGCAGCCATACTTGCCGAAGCCCAGAGCAGAGCAGACCCCGCTGGCGCAGCCCCGCCTTCCTGACGCGCTGAGAGAAGCTGCTTTCTCCTGCCGAGAAATACAGCACCGGCGTTTCTGGGTAGCCCTCGCAGGCAGCCTGGAATATCGAGACCAGAGACAAGAGATACCATCCCTCATTCAACCTAGATTCCAGGTACAGAACTGAATAACCCC